>NC_141242.1:17425376-18625376 GCF_054856555.1 Leptonotus elevatus | reverse complement strand
TTCAAATAACATGAAGGCGTGTGGGGGATTGACTCCCATAGTTTGCTGTATTATGATGCCTGAATGACAGGTTTCAGAAACAGAGAGAGAAGACCTTGAGGAGTCTGAGAAAGTACAACACTGGGTCGAGCGTCTTTGTCAGACTCGCTTGGAACAAATCTCTTGTGTGGAGAACGAGTCACCAGAGGTACTTTTTAAATTGCAACTCTGTGTGGTATTTCCCTTCTTCATATCTCTTAAGATATTTTTAATATTTTCACTCTGAGTGAAATATATCTTAAGACTATTGTAAGTAAAACCGAGCTTCAATTGTTGCAATTATGATGAATAAATGCATTTACAAAAATGGCCACGAGGGAGCGAATTCAATTGCTTGTAATGGCAGCTTTCTGTTAATGGCTGAGTGTGGGAGGATTTTCACAAATTTCTGGTCTCGATTACAATCTTAAAATGAGTTTTGTTAGGACATAAAGGCTGAACTACACATGCACTGTTTAAGAGCAGTTTATTTTTAATTTTAAAATGTGTACAGTCAAAACCAGACCACAGAAGTCTATAATTATTTATCATTACTACACATTGCTGTCAGTATTACAAAATGTTTTTGTTTTGACTCTGAAGCTGTCACCACCCCTTTCACCTACCTCGGAGCCCAAGGTGAAACGTTTCCCTGGAGGTCTGCACTTAGCCACGACTGACCTGGATGACATTAACTTGGATCATGTGGACCAGAGTCTGAAGGGGCCTCTAAAGAGACTAGCCCCCACCCCACCAATTATTAGCCAGCCTCCCCCTCCTTTGCCTCTCCCTCCGCCTTCACCCAAACTAAACCCCACCATCCCCAACTTTTCTCCTTCTAAAGTATCACCACAGCGCCGGCCACCGTCTCCACCCAACGCTCGCAAACCTCCCTCTACCCCATCAACCTTGACAAACAAGGGGCGCAGACCTCATCCATCTCAAGCCCCTCCTCCGCCTTCCTCCCACTATCCCCCTCCATCTCAGTCAACCCGCCCGCCTTCATCCCCAAAGCCCACCCCGACACCTACCCCACCGCCGCCCCCTCCTCCGCCACCACCCCCGCCGCCCCCACCTCCTCCACCGCCGCAACAGTCTGAAGAAAGAGTAGGCGCCCTCAGCGGGTACCGCCAGCATCATAACCTGCCTCACCCCTTAAGTCCACCTGAACGCAGGAGCGAGTGGGAGGCGGGTGGCTACCTCCCGAGAGGGGGCATCTACTCATCCAACACTAGTGAAATGTCCTACCCTTCTAGTCCGAAGGTTAGAGGCGTAATGGTGTGTTCATGAATGCATGGTTTGTTCCTTTACCAGGATGCTCGTTAATGGCATGACATAGCGGCTCATCATTGTTTCCCTTTAGCCTCAGGAAATGTCTTGAAGATGTTGTTAGCTGTTATTGATTGGTAGTGGCTTTGTTGCGATGATGCATTGCATGTGATGTGCAGTGATTGGACTGTGTTCTGCCTTTGCGATACATAAAAGAAAATTACATCATTTTTGCAAACATTATGGTTCAACGCCTTATCCATGCTCTGTGTGTGTGTTCAAAGTCATTTCTACGTTGTGCAGCGAGTTTCATTGCGTTTTACTGTGGTTCAGGTTATGAGAAATACTTCACATGCCAGTCGCATTTCCACTCCTTCCTTGGTGAGTGTTAAATTACACATCTCATACTCATCAATGTTTATTACATTAGAACTTTTAAACATTTTTAAATGTATTGGCAATATTCCGATAGCAACTAGCACCGAGTCCTCCAAACCAGCGGCGTCCTACGGTCCCGGTCATGTCCAAGCCCGTCATGCTGCCTCAGTCGCAGACCCACCGACCGGACCCACGCAGACCTGCTGTTCGTTCTGATGGCCTGGTAGGCTGCGACCCGTGTGATTCACCTTACCAGGGTCATAAAGCCTTCATGTGGCACATCAGAGTTAAAAGTGGAAGGCAACCTTAAACCTTTCTTGACAATATGTTATATGTGACCTTACTAGTCTAAACATGACATTCTGATTAACTCATTCACTGCCATAAATTCATAATAAAATAAAATAAAAACATAGGGGCGGCAGGCAAGATTTTTTTTTATTGTAATTAATCGAATTACTTCACTAGTTAACTTACGATTAATCGCAAATTTTATATCTGTTCTAAATGTACAATGAAAATTGTTTTTAGGTTTTCATACTCTTGTTAACAAAAGTGTAGTAAGTAATAGGAATTAGTTAAAATTAATTTTCGACATTTATAGCCGGCAATGGCAGCGAATTAATAAAAAAAAGAAGAAAAGATTATTAAAAATTTGAGGCGTCAGGCGATTAAAAATTTAATCGTAATTAATTACATGACTTTACTAGTTAACCCATGATTAATCACAAATTTTATATCTATTCTAAATGTACAATAAAAAAAACTTTTCATACTCTTGTTAACAAAAGAGGAAAAAAATGTTAAACTAATAGAGATAGTTCAAATGTATTTTTGACGTTTTTAGCCGTCAATGGCAGTGAATGAGTTAATATTACATTTGTGGAATGTGAGTTGGGAAGCAAAATCGAGCCGTTTTGATCCATCTCGGGGCGGCCATTTTGCCATTTGCTGTCGACCGAAGATGACATCAATGTTCCTCAGGGCTCAGGCAATGACCAATTGACAGCTCACCTGTTATTTGAAGCTGCGCTGTGATTGGTTGTTACCTGAGACCTGAGCAACATTGATGTCATCTTCAGTCGACAGCAAGTGGCAAAATGGCCGCCCCCTGAGAGGAATCAAAACGGCTGGATTTTGCTTCCTTCTAAAATACATATTTAAACTAGTGGGGCTGCATAGAACATATTATTGTCAAAAACAAAGGTTTTTGGGTTGACTTCCCCTTTAATCTGTGGAACATAATTATTTCAGTTTTTGCTTAATGGAAAAAAAACATTTGTGGATTCCATCACATAGTAACTCATCTTAGATCACATAAAACGTGTCATCAACAATTGTTATAGTAATAATGATCAAGTATGAAAATAACACTATCTTGATAATGATAAACATCAATCTTGTGATTGACTTATCTATCGGGCAACCACTGATCTGGTTCTGATCTGGATCGAAGGAACTTGCCACAGCGTATTATTGTTTTCATTATTTTCATGTGATTTTTTTATGTTTCAGCCTGCAGAAATGTTGAAACGGATGGTGCCTTTCAACTTGTCTTTTAAATCAAACAACAAACCACAAGTAATTTAAACTTGAGTGATAAATAACCTTCCTACTTTTTTCTTAAAGTGTTTCTCTATCGCTTCTAGCAGGGCGTTCAATTGAGATGAGATTTGATCTTTTTTCAATTACACTGTAGTCTGGCTAACTCTAATCGTTTCAAGAAGAGGTTTCCCATAGAATGTGACAGTTAGCATTTGTTGTGTTTACCAACCTTGTAGACAAAGTAATGCATGTACCTAACTAGGGGTGTTAATATATTGCGATACTACAGCACGCAATTCTCTTATCGATTTAATATGCAGCCGAATCACTTTTTAAAGATAATTTTTTAATTATGGATAGGTTTCACACTTTAAGCATGGAAGAATGTTATATTAATGGAACATTAAGCCTTCAAATTTGATTTCAATGCTGTTCAAACATGAAACAGATTGCAACCTGTTTGGTAAATACAGTGGCTCACAGTTATGAGCCTGAAGTACATTTTCATACAAATCTTACAGTGTACATGTACAAGTTTATGATGAATATTTTCTAAATTTGAGTTTGAAAAAAATATCGCAATAATTGACTTATAGATTTGTATCAAAATTAATCGTTATCGAACCGAATTGGGACCTATGAATCGCAATTCACACCCCTATAGCTAACTATAGAGCTTCTTTGCTCGAATTTCTTTAGTGGTAATTTCATTGACTTCTGAACAGATGGGTTCCACTTTCAGTTCTACTGCTTCCCATGTGCTTCTCATTTGGAAATAATTCTCCCTGGTAATTTTGTGCCACTCTGGTGATTCCAGTGGCTACAATCCGAGATTGTGCACTCTTTCAGAATCCCAACAACAAAAAGCGCGTTTCATTTGATTGGATTTCTACTTTTCACTTTTAGTATCACCCCAAGAGCAGGGAAATAGCCATTATAGGGTAATAATGAGTGAGAATAGCAGAATAAATCATCTGCCCCATCTCTAAGGGCTTTGTTCAACCTTTAGTAAAATGAAGATGGTTGTCAAAGGAAATGCGACCATAAAACCTTCACATCTGTTGCTGCTTTGTATCCTTTTTTGTTAATTCTGTATTGACGTGTGGATGTGCTAGATGTAAAGCATATCGATATCTTTTCAGGGCTTTCAAAAGTACTTGGAAGACTTCGACCCCCACGCAATGGTATTGTATGACTTAGCATGATCAATGTGATAGTATGTAATGATAATGGCCATCATGGTGACATAATGCTTATGTCTGCCTCAAAGTTCTGAGGTTGTACTCTGACTTCCTCCCACATTTCAGAAACACCCATGTTTTGGTTAATTGAAGACTTGAAATTGCCCACATGTGTGAGGGTGAATCGTTTATGTTCTCTATATGTGTGTGCACTTCGATTCGGTCCGAAGTCTGCTCTTTGCTGGAACATGGGCTCCACTTCCCCCCAGTGAAGACAAGCTCTATAGGACTTAGTGACTAATGTACTGCTACCAAAAAGGTTTTTTTTGTAATATTGTAATTAATGTTTAAAGCCTACTCAGTCATCAGTGAATGTAACCAAACAGAAATGAGGAGGTACTTCCTCTTCAGCTTGGCTTCTCTATTTGCTTACTATGTATTGCACTCATGTGTTTTGCTGTGCTTTTTCTTCTTCCTCATTTATCTTCCTCCCTGTAAAACAAGTTCTCATCAGACCAGATAGAAGGACGAGACGTGAGACTGCTGCGGATCAGAAAGGTAACTACTTCAGATAAATTCTTGTTCTATTCATAAATAACATTATCCCTAATAAGACGATTGTTGCCTTGTAACTAAATGTCAGGTGAGCAGACTGATGGTTCTGTATCCTACTCTTTAGGTGGGACAGCTTGACTTGGCTGTGGAGGGGGGCGATGACTCACCTTTGGGGAAATTAGTGGTGTCATCTGTGTACGAGGGAGGGGCTGCAGACAAGCACGGTTAGTATATAGCGCGCATGTACTGCACAGTGCTTAACACGCATGAGTACACCACTTTTTGATGATGATTAGACTCTCATGAGGTTGAATTACTGCATATAAGATGTATTTGCAACATAAAATTTGTGAAAGATTTTCACGACCCAAATTTATCAGGATTATCTGTGTTACTACTGTATTACTAAAAGGGGGGAACAAAAGAACACATGGACATTTTTCCAAAAACAGCTTTTCAATACAAGAAAATAGAAATATAAAATCAACAATATATTATATATCAAGTCAGTCAATGTCCCTTAAAGGCGCCATGCATAGCAAAGCATCACAGTAAATTATGTAGAGTAAATTTGACTGTATTTAGAATGGTATTAAATAAACTCAGTTTTAGAGTAACATTTACACTTGGGAGAGAGTAAAATAAAGAATTGAAGAAAAAAAAGTCACTCATGGGTTGAGAAACGAACTCACGACCTTCAAGCTTGGAAGACAGACGATCTACTCCCCCACTGTGTGTTGTTAATATATCGCTCGTGTCAGGTGGAATCTTCCTAACTCAAAAGACCAAAAACGATGTGTTTGGTCTTCTCTTGCAGTCATGGCATAGCTCAGGTGGTAGCACACCCGTCGCCATGGGCCCGCCCACCAAGAGAATTGTGCATTGTGCAATGCATTTCTTCCCTAGTGTGTATGCATCACTATTGTGCACTTATATTTGGTAGCTAAAGTGTCTGTAATGTGTATTTTGTAGGTGGCATTGTACCAGGTGATGAACTTATGGCTGTTAATGGGAAGATCCTGTTAGATGCTTCACTGACTGAAGGACAAAACTCTCTGGCCCAAGCCTGGAATAGTGGAGGGGTACTGTATAATATGCTTCAGTGTATTACTGTATACTGCTTTCAAATGTGAATAGTTTGCCAGTGAGACAGTCCTCCAATAAATCAATGGTAATAAATGATTGCTTGCTGCCATGCTTTATTTGATCTAAGACAAATTGAATACGTTGTCACTTTCAGGACTGGATCGATGTTGTGATTGCAGTGTCGCCCCCAAAACATTATGAAGATGAAGTGTAAGTTTTCCTTTTTAATTATTATTTTTTTACATCCATTATATCTGTGTATTGTCGTATTTGTAGTTTATTTGAATACATACATACATACATAAAAAGTACCTGTATTATAGTAGCAATAACACTGGTCAACACATTTTTACTATTTTTTTAAATCCCAGATGCAAGTAAACATTTCTAAATTAATTTGATTCTGCACATTTTTCTCTCTCTAGCACATCAGGTTTTCATATTATAACAACAATTCAAAATGTAATATAGTAATATAATGATGAATTATTTATAAATTAAAGGTTAGGATCGGCAACAGATAGAATTTTTTCCTGAAATATCGTAGCTATTACAACGCATGGTAAAATCCATAGCGCTCAAGCTTTAATAGGTCAAACTTAAAAGATAAAAAATGTCTCAAAATTTGGATATGCTAAAGAAGTAAAGATACTTTGTCTAAAATACGTTTAGAGGCCAGGGCTTTACAAAATTCCGAACTGAATTGAGAATGAGCCTTTAATTCCAATTCATTTCTTGGAGTTGGAATTGAGGAGGCCAACGGGAAGCTGAATTGCAATTGACCAGTTGAATCTAACATAATGCAGATCAGGCATAGAATATGACAATGCGGTTTGTGTCTTGTGTGTTTGCACATGTTTGTGCAGCCAAAAGTCAGCATCAGTCAGTCCCAGTGTGAACAGAAAGGTGTTTGAAGGCAGTGCAACACTGTACAGGCACGGCTACCTGCTTCAGGCCTAACCCGCAACCCGGTAACTCCATCTGCTTTCAAACCTCCTCTTCTGCACAGCAGAGTGGATGTTGATGTTGTCTGTGACATTTCTGTCTCTCCCCCCATCACCCACTTAAGCACATGTGACTGTCAATCAGGAGGAACAAAATGAGTCTTTTTGTATAGTTTCTTGCCATATTTTGTGAAACTGGCAGCAGGGAGTATCGACTTTATTTTTCAAAGAAAAAGTCTCAAGGCGACTTTTTTATTTATTGAATCTGCTATTCAGGTGAAGACATTTACAGCTAATGTGATCACTGATCCATCCTATCATATGTCTGCCAACCCTGCGTGCTTTATATAAACATACGTAGGCACATTGTGGCCTTTGTGGTATTATCCTGTGCCCTGAGGTCATTGACGTTCGCAAAGCAGAGCAGGACTCCTGCCAGCCTTCAGTAGTTGTTCTGATTGATGTTGTTCCTCGGGACTGACATGTTCTCGCATGCGTTGTCACTCAGAGTGGGGGAGTTCTGCACGAGTACACACCGGTGTCTTTATTTGAAAACTTTGCTTAAATACCGATTAACTGGAAAGAGACGTTTTTGGCTGCAGTTTCAATCGGATTCTTGTTTGCTCGTAAAACTCAGCTGCATGTGTGTTGGATTGTTTTGTTGCAGAGCATCGACAGGACAAAGCAATTTCTCGATGTGTTTATTCTCTTTGAGTAAACGATACATGTCTTTTGTCTTCAACAGAACATTCTTCTAGTCTCTGCCTCGACAACCAGTCCGGTTAAAAAGGAGCATTTCTTTCTCGGGTATTCCTTTGGGATTTAACTAATCAATCAATCAATCACATCAAAATAATAAATTTTCCTGCATGCTTCTTTAGCTCTTAGTTTCCATTGCAAAACTGAGAGTCACGATAGTGAATTGTGTTTCTCTTGATTTGTAAAAAATGCTCATGATCAGTACTCAATTTAACACAGTACTGTAATCCATTTAAGTCAATTTCAAATCGGGTCAACTCAACTGCCCTTTACAGGAACAATAAAAGGAATTAAGAGAGCTCTGCTCTACACTTTTTCTTCTACCTGGAAATTAAACTTGCAAATCCATTCAGCCACCAATCCATTCGCAAGAGGAAGAATGTGGATAAAGCCCAGGCAAACACAAGGAGAATTGAAAACTCCACACAGGAAAAA
The DNA here is from genome assembly GCF_054856555.1 of Leptonotus elevatus. Taxonomy (NCBI): domain Eukaryota; kingdom Metazoa; phylum Chordata; class Actinopteri; order Syngnathiformes; family Syngnathidae; genus Leptonotus; species Leptonotus elevatus. The sequence continues at coordinate 18,617,206 of NC_141242.1, read as the reverse complement.
AGGTCTGAAATTTTGAACCCAAATTCTCTCCATTGTGAGATACATGTGCTGATTACCATGCTGCAGAAAAATTATCTATATATATATATATATATATTACTATTATCATCAATCACATTGCATCATCACTTTTTGTGTCATTTACTGCTCAAAGATCATTCAAAAAAGATTACATTTTCATTTTTTGATGTATTTGTCTGAAATTTGAATTGTGTTAGTTAAAATGTGTTTGCTCTGGTTGTAGTTTAAAATGGCACATAGCAGGTGCATCTAAATCGAATCATGAGTATTTGCAAGGTACTTTGTGGAAATCCTTTTCGTTGGTATACTATTACTGTATGTTTTTTAGCTGCATGGCAGAAATATTAAAGGCATCTTTTAGAATGATAGATGAGTGCAGTTCTACACTACTGGACGCTTCCATCAGTAGCCACCGTATAGTTCAATTTGCTTATCGAATAGTATCAATCTGTTGAACATTAATATAACATATATTGAGAGCTTTGCTTGGTGTGTCTGTTCCATTACCGCATTTTGTTCCTAAATTTACAACATTTAGGCTACTGTTATAAAATTTAGGATCATTCCTGTTGTGATTTCCAACCACTGCATTAATGTGCACTATATGCCAAATGTTGAAATCATCTTTGTGAGTAACACACAATGACAGCAGAACAATTAAAACACTCTTGCAATAAAAGGATGAGGTTGAATTTAACCATAGTGTCTATTTTTTGCAAAAGAATAATTGTTTAGTGTTACATTAGTACGTTTTTCTTTTTCGGGAGTGTTGGAATCCAAAATTTGCCTTGACCCAATAAAGGCTGGGCGCAGGGTCAAACTGGGGCCAAATCCAGCTTGCTGCATTACAATATGTAGGCCACTAATGCAAGTTTCTTGCTAAATAGGTTGGATATTCTAATTTTGGTACAAAATCTGTACTTTTGCAATTATTCTTCATTTTTAACACGTTATTGTTAACATTTATTGAACAATCAATTGCAGGGGCAGTTGTGTAATATGACGAGGGTATTATTTAGTGTAAATTTTCCAGTCATTAACTTGGTAACTATAATTGAAAATGAGTTTGAGGCCCCCGACTGGGAAACAATCAACTTGGCTAAAGGATGAGGAGCAACATGCATGCTGCAGTCGTGTAGCTGAATGTCCACAGGGGGCAATAGTGCTTCTCAAATGTCTAGTTTCATACAATGTTTTCATGTTTGTTGCATATATCTTGATTATTATGTGTGCAGTATTAAAATAACATTTAAATCCGTCTTAAAAAGTAGGTCAAATCCCCGTGTGAAGTGTTTCTGGGAGTGCTGTGTTTATCGTCCCTCTCCCGTTATATAACCACTGTGGAATTATCTCCACTCAATGCTGCATACGTGACTTTTGTCCGGCTACCATTTGTAGCATTGCATCGACCTGCAGCGCCGCTTTTGCTTGAGCTGCCCGCCGGTTCATGACGGCGCCAAAAGGTGGGCCTGGTTCTGCCTTCTGGTTCCGACCAGCTCCTCGTGATCTTTCACCTCAGCTGCACTCCACTTCAGCACCGAGGATAGCTCCACGCCTTCAAGGCGTCCGCCGCCACCTGTCCAAATTTTGGGTTTACCCTCCGAGCTCATGACAGGAAGCACTTTGGTATCTTATTCCTCTTTTCTCCATCGGAAGTGACGGACGTGGCACTGCTAGGGAGCCAGCGATGATCTCACGATACAAACCGGTAAGTCCGTGATCACCTGCTTCGACACTTCGGATGGTTATTTATTCACACTGTTGCATCATTGTGCATTATTTTTGCGTCAACTGCCTGTGCCATCCCGAATTTGGCGCAGATTAAGTTGTATTTGCACGGCAATGACAGGCAGCATGATCACTTCCAAATGATCATAAAACATCTTAAACTGCAGCCTATCTTAACCAGTCTGATATTTTAGGACCGTATAGGCCTACATTTTATTGTACCGTGTGCTGTCCAAGCTGTTGACCTAAAACTGCGTGAATTTTATTCTCACCCTGTATCAATTCATGCGCTGATGGAGGCTCATTGTTAATATAGGTCACCACTACCAAAGTTTGATTAAATGTTCCTCTTGTGAGGACTTGTTTCTTCTATTCTGAACTGTGTTTTTAGATAGTAGCCTGGCATGTCGCGTTAGCTAGCTATAAATATGAGACAGAAAAGCCCAATAACAGATTCTGCACATACATCACTTCCTGTATCCATGGCGATTTAAAACAGACCATACCAGCTCATGGCAACTGCTCATTGTGTCGTACCCTACCCTATGCACATTTGTAAGCAATAATAGGAACAAGAACAAGGCATATCCCTGTGTGGATGATTCAAATCTGTTCCCATGTGAGATTTTCTGATCCCTCAAGTGCTCTACTATTGGCTGTATGCAGTCTTTCCCCCAATGGACTCGACGCACACAACATATTTAAACCATGCAGGAAGCATTAAAAATTCATGTGTTTTACGTGCGCAACCTACCAATGGGCTGTTGTGTTATTTCTCGTCAGAGGTCTTTGGGGTATGACATGATATGTTGAATGAATGAGAGAGGAAGTTACGCAACTCTTAAAACTGGGTTAGGATTTAGATTAGCATGCTTGCTCACGCTTTATGCAATTGTGTGATGTTTGCTCTCCTCATTGGGCAGACACGGTCCTTCTCTCTCTTCATCTTTGTGTTTTCTCCCTCCCCCTCTTCATCTTCACCCTCCTGCTTTTCCCAGCTAAATCGTCCAGCCCGCCTGCACATTCAGCCCCTCCTGCGCGCTCACCTCCCAAGGTCGCTCCAGTCTGAAAAAGAGACAAGAATAGCAGGTGCACTGCAGAATGCTGCCGCCGTTCTCCCTGCGTGCGCGTGTCAGTGCGTGTGAGAGCAACGTGAGAGAGTGCAAACGCGTTCCAGCGGAGCTGCGCGGGACTGAGCGAAAACTAAAGGCTCACTTTTAGAGGATGTGTGCAGTCGCAGGCAGACAGGATGCAGATGTTTGTCACCATCGTGACCCCCAAAACTGCTTAGACTGCAGAGGAGGCGAGGGAGCTATCGTTGCGCTGGACTGGGATCGCCTCTGACCCCCCCGCCTCTCCCTCCTCCCTATTTCTTCTCTTCGTCACTGGATCCAAAATCTACAAGCTGGATTTAAGGGAGAACAGAAAGGAGGTCACACTGGAAATTGCCAAGATCTGCTGAAGAGGCTGTCAGTGTTTTCTTTAAAAAAAAGATATCCCATTTTATTCATTCTTTTTTGTTTTGTTTTTAAATGTGGGTCTCTCATCTGTCTCTGATACCCCCTTCTCCTGGTTCTCCCCCTCCTCCTCCTGCTCTCCTTCCTCACGCTGGCTCCTTGCAGAGTCCCGGTTCCACCATGTCCTTGGCGTTCTGTGGGAGTGAGAATAACTCGGTGGCCTACAATGTGGACGGGGGCGTTCTGAACAACGGCTGTTTCCTGGACGCGCTCAACGTGGTGCCGCACGTCTTCCTTCTCTTCATCACATTCCCCATCCTCTTCATCGGTGAGTTTTGCTCCACACCTCTACCAATCACGTCTGTTGACTTGAACATGAGCCCAACCTTCTCCCTTTTGTGACAATTACATAATTAATTTGTTAATAATATCTATGTCTACAACTACCTTTAGTTATGTTTGACCTTTATTGTCCAATCTATACGTGGTTTACAGGGTTGAATATTTGTGCATATTCCTTGACCCATGTGGTGTTTTCTGACTAAATGTATCTATTGTATTGGCACATAGACATGTACTACAATTGGAGTTACCTTCTTCCCAGCGGTGGCCCAGTCACAAAGTGTAAAGTTCAGTGTGTAACCGCCGCCACTTTTGCTCGTCTATGTATGTGCCCATTTGAGAAGGCATGAAACATGAACAATTTGTCACTCTCCATAACTGGTTCAACACCTCCTCTGTGCTGTTATAAAGATGAAATGTTATCGGCAGTCTGTGTTTCTGATGTCATACAATTGGAAAATAATTAGATCATTGTAATTATTATTTATGAGAAATTACAATATAATTGGCGAAATGCACATCAAAAGTTGCTTTAATGTTGAACATTCTGCAAGATGAGGCAAAAAAAAGGATCGAGCATGCTCCAGGCTACTAAAAGAGGAACCAATGCATAGCCAATGGATCACAGCAGCCATAAAAAGAAGACTTGTTGCTTGTGTAGCAATTACTTCATAACAGGCGAGTCAATTACTGAATCAGTTAGTCGTGTAGATGTAGCTCAATTGTATAGTTATTAATATGAAGGTGAAATACGTGATTGGGCAATTTGTACATGGTTGCTAAATCAGCAGATGCTAACTGTTACCACACACAAAATGTGGGGGAAATAATCTGTTTTATTCGTTTGTGCTGCTACGGTTTAATAAAAAAATGTTCAGAGAAATAGTCACGTGACGTCCGGATCTCTATAAGACACAAGCCTTGGGGCAACAACTGTGGTCTGTTCTAAAAATAGCTCACCGGTGACGGGACAATGTCTGTCTTACTATAAGAAGAATTAATAGAAGAAAATTGACAATTTTTTAAAAAACTTATCATGGTACACGTTTAATTTACCAAATATTCTATATTTTGGCTAAAAATGGAATGTGTTGAATTGAATGAAAGAAAGAGCTGTTTTTATTTACTCAAATATTACAAAGATAGCAGCATAAATGGACCCAAATAAAAATCTGCGAGAGAGTGAATCCACAATAAGTGAACTGTGAAGTAGTGACTTTAGCTAAAACTTCGACATCACCAATAAAAGAATAAGAGAATGCACGCGAACAAATCAGCTCTCTTAGACAAAGTACAAATTTTACAAGAGAAAAAAATCTCACAGCACCAAACAACAAATGTCCAAAAAGTGGATACTCATGTTAATTATGTACAGTACCTGTATCCCACTGAGGGGCGAACGTTCGCAAGTGTTTGCCAAGGTAGAAAATGTTGATTTCTTGTCAGGGTTCGTTCAAGGTCGCCATCTGGTAAATGTTTAGTGAACGTTTAGCGAACTTTGTGAATTTGAACGAAACCCTGATGAGAAATCAACATTCGCTGCCTTCATAAACGTTCTCCCCCGCAGTGGGATACTGGATCTTGTGGAAGAGCATCTCATTGTTCTGCCGATGACTTTTGGTTGCCAGAATAGCTGGAGATGAAAAAAGATGCATTATTTGTAGCAAAGAGGTAATAAAGAAAAAAAAAAACATCTACAATTAGGAACACATGGAAGGATGTTTTGAAGGTGATTCGAAGTTGTAGCTCCAAATTTGTTTTTGCTGATAATTCAGTATATATGCGACACTGAAACAAAGCTTGTCTCCCGTGTCACCACATTCACCTTTTGTGCTACGAATTGTTGTTCCATTTTTTTTAACTCATTCACTGCCATTGACGGTTATAGACGTCAAAGATCCATTTTTACTGGGCTGGCGGTGAATGAGTTAACCACCGATAAAACTACACAGTTGCACAACTCCCGCAAAACATTTAGAGCTTGATGTTATTCTCAAGTGAGTTCGGCAACCTGCTGCTTAGTCTTCATTTAGAGAGCATTATGTCCTCCATTAATGTGAAACATTGAGCCAATTTAAGCAAACCGGCAGTCAGAAGTGCAAGAGCTGAACACTGACTAAAAATGTGAAGTAAATCAGTTGTTAACAGGCAAAGCATAGCTGAAAGCTGCGTTTTATTATCCTGAGCTGTGTTTCCGCTTGTCCTTTGCAGGCCTCGGGGGGCCATTACGTTTACACGTTTACCTTGAGGGGACCAAAATAACCTTTTAAACAAGCGTCCTATTTGTACACGAAGACTCAGCTGCCTCAACTGCAAATTCGAAGAGCTGGCTCATGAGTTTATTGCCCGCTATTTCCAAGGAGGTGCAGCCACTCCACGAACAGTCATCTAAATATGCTTAATGTCAGCAGCTTCTATTAATTAGACTGATTGCTTCCTGGCCACCTTGATAGACAGTTACGCAGCACAGTTAGCACTTGTGATGAAGGGCGTGGAAGTCAGAGGGGAACAATGGTCGCGAGGATCAGCAGAATTCACCTCTTGCCATCACCGTTATGATCATAAAAGCTACTCCCTGAAGAGTTAATTATCTGAAGGCATGATGCCATTACCCCAAGAACGCCCTTTATTATGTAACATTGCAGGCCCTCAATGTTCCTTAAAAGCTGATTTTATTTCACTGCTTCTTGTCTTGTCCATTTCCTTATTTGAGGCTGGGGAAGTCAGAGTTCAAAGGTCCACATCCACCACAGCACCTGGCTTCACTTCCCAGGTCACAACCTACGCTGGCTCCTCACCTTTGTGCTGCTCTTCATCCTCGTCTGTGAGATTGCAGAGGGCATTGTCTCCGATGGGTAGGTCTATCTCAATGTCTGATGAGTTCTTATGTGGGTGTATAGTCAACAAACGGGAGCTGGCTCGCAAGATGCTTTGTGGGGTGCACAAAGATAAGAGGCTTCTTTTACTGAAGTAGACAGAAGAACTCTTTACCTGCTTGACGCTTCACCTGTTCACTTCATACACCAGGGAGGAGTGTTTGTGTGCGCGTGTGCGCGTATAGCATGATGCATTTTCTGGAAATTGCATTGCACACTTAACTCATTCACTGCCTTTATTTTAAATTAATTTATTTATTTGAACAATTTATACCTCCCCCACACACTTTTGTTAACAAGAGTATGAAAACCTAGGAAAAAAATTACTGTACATTTAGAACAGATATCAAATTTATGATTAGTTGTGAGTTAACTAGTGAAGTCATGCAATAAATTACGAACATTTTTAATCACCTGACGCCCCTAATTTTTAATAATCTTTTCTTCTTCTTCTTCTTCTTAAAAAAAGTATTTTTATTTTTATTTTTAATAATCTTTTCTTTAAAAAAAAAAGAAAGAAAAATAAAAGATTATTACAAATTAGGGGTGATTAATTTTTTTTAATCATAATTAATCGCATGACTTCACTAGTTAACACACGATTAATCACAAATTTTATATCTGTTCTAAATGTACAATAAAAAAATTCTAGGTTTTCATACTCTTGTTAACAAAAATGGGGAACATTTTTAAACTAATAGAAATAGTCTATAGCCGTCAGTGGCAGTGAATGAGTTAATTTAATCCAAAATTACATGTCTTTACAAAAAAATTATACATTTTAATTGATAATGTTAGGGAAGGTTGGCATTGTTGTTGTTTGCAATGTTGTCGACCTGCACAGCAAACATGGAGAATTGTTTGTAATAACTTGGTTGCCTCATACGGTCACATTTGACTGCCTGCATAGTGGTGCCTTGAGATACAAGTAACCAGACTTATGAGTTTTTTTAAAATGCATGAGATTTTCTGCTTTGAATTGAGAGTGCAAATTTGACATATGAGCGCTGTATGGTGGTAGTGGACTCAATTCGCCTCAGTTCACAATTAGCAGCAGTGAACAATTCTTCAAAAGAGCCTTCAAGAGGTTTAATATAATTGAAGTTTGCTGTGAAACTAAACAAAACAAAAATAATTACACTTGCCGCTTATGTTGCACAGCTGGGGTCTGCAAGGTGGGCGTCGCTGAGACTCGTGACTCAGGGTCCCGCCGCTTGTCTCCCTCTGCTTTGCTCTCGCTAGCTTTTGCTAGCTTCTTCCCCTAGCTGCTCTTGGTAGCCATTCCAGCTAGTTCTTGCTAGCTACTCATCCTCGTCACGAGCTCCTGCTCGCCGAGCTGCTCCTTTGCTCGCTCGCTCCAAATAATAATCGGTAGTAAATGGTGGTAGGCTTGCAAAGTGTGGTCTCTCTGGGGCATTGCAGTGTGCATGCTTCAAAATGGATGCATTCTAGTAGTTCACCATTAGATGGCGCTAAATCCTACACTGTCACTTTAAAAAAATGTTTTTTAAAGGCTGTAACGGATTTCTACTTATTTCATTGGGGAAAGATGATTGTCAAGGCATCACTGCACAGTCAAGATAATTTGTGGTGTATCTTTGGAAAATATATTTTGAAAAACGATCACAAATGCCCGAAACGATTTGAGTTTGTTGTATGGATCGCTGTCGGTTGGGCAGCGACATCTCTGCATTGCCAGATGACATTTTAGATGCATGATTTCCAAAGTCCAAAGACACAGAACCAAAACTTGACCGATTGTTTGTTTCTTTTTAATTCTGTGTGCTCTCTCTGGCCGTACTTGTAGGTTCAGCCAGTCTCTCCATCTTCACCTGTACATGCCTGCAGGTCTTGCCTTTATGGCTGGCATCACCTCGATTGTCTACTATCATAACATTGAGACCTCCAACTTCCCCAAACTACTATTAGGTAAAGCCATCAATCATGCACCTGCAGTACAGTTGGTCTCTGTGGGGACACTAACATTCTTTTGGGTTTGAATAAGTCATGACCTGCAAAACTAGGATTCAATAAATTACATGTTGACATTTTGACCTTTTTGCTGAAATGAACAACAACCGCCGTGTAAGCTTGTACGTGCTTCATGCTGATCTGATTCTAAATATGAGGCGACTGATTTCGTAATGCGTCTCCAGCTGAGCACTTCATCGCCCTGAGATGAGACAGCATCAGGATAGAAAGCAATATCATCTGGTGCACGGTGCTCCAAGCAGACATTAATAATCTTCTTTTTTTTTCATGAAGCAAATGAGCATTAGCTGGTGTGCCTGATTGTTTTTCTATTCCCAACACAGATATGAATGTGAATGAGCCTGCTAATAGTCGTGTAGAAAAGATGCAAGATACGTTTTTTCTAGAGTGAAATAAAAAACTGAATCAACACGGCACATCATTAACTAAACGGTGTTAAGCTCTGACTGCTTCACTTGCTTGCTGAACCGCCTTGGGATAGTAGATCTTCTTGTCAGAGTCATTCGCTCTCTCTCTCTCTCTCTCTCTCTCTCTCTCTCTCTCTCTCTCTCTCTCTCTGAGAGAGAGAGTAGCGGTTCAGTGGGGCAGCAGAATGAAGCGCAACCGTTGTAGAGTATGCAGCCTCTGGTGCAGTGGCATAGATGTTCGTCAATACAAATGAAGCAAGAGAAACCTTAATGAGTCTGCACTAGACTTAATTATCGCCATTCTCCATGATTTTTTATGAAGTGAAGTACATTTTGCATACTGATTTAGTCCCAACTATTGTTTATTAACTCATTCACTGCCATAAATTAATTTAAAGAAGTAAAAAAAAAAAAATTAGGGGCGACAGGTAATTAAATTGTTTAATTGTAATTAATCGTATGACTTCACTAGTTAACTCACGATTAATCGCAAATTTTACATCTGTTCTAAATGTGGAAAAAATGTTTAATTAATAGAAATGAGTTAACAAGAATTTTCGACGTGTATAGCCGTTAATGGCAGCGAATACATTTAAAAAAAAAAAGAAGAAAAGATTATTATAAATTTGGGGCGTCAGGTGATTAAAAATGTAATCGTGATTAATCGCATGACTTTACTAGTGAACTCACGATTAATCACAAATTTCATATCTGTTCTAAATGTACAATAAAAACATTCTAGCTTTTCATACTCTTGTTAACAAAAGAGGGGAAAAAATGTTAAACTAATAGAAATAGTTCAAATGTATTTTTGATGTTTTTAGCTGTCAATGGCAGTGAATGAGTTAATGAGGATTTTTAGTCTAGTCTAGTTTTCGTGCGGTAAAAAATGTGTGTTGACAATTTTTTTTTTATCTAGTTTTCGTTAACAAAATGTACACTAGTCTTTACCTGTGTTTGTTTATGTATATAGCTCAGAAAGTTAAACCTAAGAACCTAAATAATAATTTTGTCTGACCTCTTATCCACGGGGAATCTCCTCAGCCCTCCTTATCTACTGGGTTTTGGCCTTCATCATGAAAACCATCAAGTTTGCCAAATACACAGAGCACGGTATCGGCCCCAGGCAGCTACGCTATTGCATCACGTGCCTGTTGGTGCTGCTCTATGGACTCCTGCTGGCTGTGGAGATCAATGTGATCCTGGGCAGGGTGAGTGTGTCCCCACTTCCTGTGATGATGACGCATGTGTGCAGACATATGTCGCAGATTGATTTCACTCTGTTGTTTTAAATGTAACTCATGTCTGCTTTTAGTCTGGAGCCCCGTTGGGCAGAGCAGTAAATTGTTTTGACGTTGTGCCAGACAGAACTGTGAATGACATGTTTAACTAAGTGAGTTCGAAGAGTTTTACAGTACATTTGACATTTTTCAGTTACATTACTGATATTTTATATTATTCAGTTCAACAGAGAGATTTTTTGGTCACTTTTCCTCCTCCTGACAATTTAACTAATTCACTGCCAATGACGGCTATAGACGTCAAAAATTCATTTGAACTATTTCTATTAATTTAACATTTGTTTCCACTTTTGTTAACAAGAGTGTGAAAACCTAGATTTTTTTTATTGTACATTTAGAACAGATATTATTATTATTTCTGATTAATCCTGAGTTAACTAGTGTCATGCTTTTAAATAATTGTATCGCCTGACGCACCTAATTTTTAATGATCGTTTTTTTTTTAAATCGCATCAGGGGATTACAATTTTCAATTGTAATTAATCACATGACTTCAATAATTAACTCCCAATTAATCAACATTTTTATATCTGTTCTAAATGTACAATTAAAAAAACATTTTTAAAGGTTTTTATACTCTTATTAACAAAAGTGGAAAAATTAATAAAAATAGTTCAAATTAATTTTTGACGTCTATAGCCGTCAACGGCAGTGAATGAGTTAAAGTATATTTTTCTTTGTCAAGCCCTGAGCTGAGTACACCTCATCTGCTGACTCTTTTTCCTCTGCGTAAACAGCTGTGAAAGCAATGCTCCCATCATGCTTTGCACATGATGAAGCATAACCACCTTAGTATCACCCGAAAGACAACAGGCTTTAAAAGTACTCAATCATAAATGCTCACAGAATAACCAATATATGTTAACGCTTGAATACAGTAGAACACATTAAAGTTTAAACATTTTTTTTTTAAGTAGTCGTTTGTATTTGTGTTGGTTATACTAGAGTATGTGAGGTTGAGGCTCACATCACTGGGCCAACAAAGAACCCGATGAACTAACTGGTTTTGTCCTTGCCTTCCAGCAATACATGTGCTTCGCCCACCCGACAGAAGTGAAGCCCCCTGAGGACCTTCAGGACCTGGGTGTTCGTTTTCTGCAGCCCTTTGTCAACCTGCTGTCCAAAGCCACATACTGGTGGATGAACACTTTCATAACCACGGCTCACAGGCGACCTATTGACCTCAAAGTCATTGGAAAGCTGCCCATCGCAATGAGGGCACTCACCAACTACATGAAGCTCCGCAAAGCCTTCGAAGGCCAGAAGGTGAATGCGCTACTGTTATTATTCGGTTAAGTATAGAAAGAGCTTGTGGAATTTGTGGTTTAAACTAGGGGTGGCAAAATTAGTATGTTCATTTTTAGTTCATTTAAAGTTCCTTTAATGCTAAAAAAATTTTGAACGCGTGTTTAATCACCGCCCCAGCAGACACATTCACAGCAAAATTTAGCAGTAATAAATGTAATATTAACTCATTCACTGCCATAAAATCATTAAAAAAAAAAAGATTATTAAAAAAATTTGGGGTGACAGGGGATTAAAATTTGTAATCGTAATTTATTGCATTACTTTATTAGTTAACTCACAATTAATAAAAAAAATTGTGCCGGTTCTAAATGTACAATAAAAAAAAAAAAGGTTTTCATACTCTTGTTAACAAAAATGGAAAAAAATGCTGAATTAATAGAAATAGTTAAAATGAATTTTCGACGTTTATAACCGTCAATGGCAGTGAATGAATACAAAAAAAAAGATTTAAAAAAATTCGGGGCGTCAAGCGATTACATTTTTTTATCGTAATTAATCGCATGACTTTACTAGTTAACTCACGATTAATGACAAATTTTATATCTGTTCTAAATGTACAATAAAAAAATCTAGGTTTTCATACTCGTGTTAACAAAAGTGGAAAAAAATGTAAACTAATAGAAATTGTTCAAATGAATTTTTGACGTCTATAGCCGTCAATGGCAGTGAATGAGTTAATAATGCATATATTTGTGGAGACTAGGGTCAAGATGTATTTTACAATTTAAAAAATGTGCAGAATTTCACAAGTTACTTCATGTTAAAGATTAGATCTCTCTTAGTAAGAAAAGAAAAATGCATTGAGCCGTCACCGTCTTATAAATCTAGTTATGCCATCTAGTGGCAGAAAAATGACACAAATCAATATCACACTTTTTACAGTACAGTACATCTTTTTAATTTTAACTCAATTTTAAGAATCATTATGAAATTATTGTATCGTTGACTAAAAGATGCAGCCATATTTCTACTAATTAAATTTTTTTCCCACTTTTATGTTAACAAGATTATGAAAACTTGGAAAAAATATTATATTGTACATCTTATTGTACAGATTCAAAATGTGCGTTAACTATTTAAGTCATGCAATTAATTACGATTAAAAAATGTAATAGTTTAAACATATCTGATGATGATTAACACTTCCTGTACATACAGCACATAAGCAAGAATACTGCTTATAAGTTCACACATTTCAAAGTCTGGTATTTTCTAAGGTGAAGAATTAGTACTGAGCAGCAGATAAAACTTTCTCAGACCACATCAAGTGATATTTAATATTTATTCGGTGTGACGCTTTGGTATTTTTATTCTTTGAGTTGACTTCTTTTTCCTTCTTCTTTTTACGTCTCTCTTTCCAGCTGTCCAAAACTGGAAAGTGTATTTTTGCATCCATAAAAAAGAAAAAACACCCAGACACCAGAGGGGGACATTTGTTTCTGTCTTAATGATGTGTCAAATTAACGTGCATCTGTCCAAAAATCATAAAAAGAAGGATTGGATCATAAGCGTAGCGATAATGATTGTTTGGGAGATGTTCTGATTGTTCTTCCAGCGTTTCAAACTTGAAACGTCTTCCTGTCTCGCTTAGGAGCACGTGTCATAGTTGAAGGTCTTCCTCGGCCGGGTCAGAACTTTCCAGCGTTTGAAAGGTCACAGGCATTCGTCATGGCTGAACGTGTGTCTGGTGTGAACGCAATCTCACATCCTTCCGCTTGAGAAGAGAGATACAACGATCCTAGTGGGGGGTTGGAGGAGACGCCGGGTCATTCCCATTGTACTGTGAACAAGGCGACATGGTGACCCCTGCGGCCGTGACAGTGCTGCACTTTATGGGAAGCCAAATCGCTGTATTAATATGCACTCGAACGGAAAGATAGACACGTCTGTTTTCTCGGACCACTGATGGAAAGCCGCTTGTAGCGGATGAGAACACACACGTGCAGTGCATTGAACATTTCCCGGGGGAGCTTGCTCCAGCACTTTCGCACTGAAGGTCCAGATGTTTTCCTGTGATCATTACCGACTGACTCATTCAGCCGAGTTGTAGTGTTGTTGGACGTCACGGAGTGCACAAAGTCTAAACAAACTCACAAAGAATAGCATTCAGTAGAGCAGTGATTCCCAACCTTTTTTTTTTTTGAATTAGGCATATAATTTAAGTTAGCAAAATTTCACGGTACACTACAAAAAAAAAATGTCACAAAAAGTGGAAACGCGTCAATTATATACTTCCTGCCCTCTTGTAGAAGATAATGTATTTGGTCTGTCTGTATAAGTCACAGTCATACATAGATGAACAAATATACATTATTTCTGATAAATAAATAATTTTTGGCCAATTAAGTGACATTTTATAATTTTCCATGGCACCCCTGCAGAGCGTTCACGGCATACTATTGTGCTAATGGTTGAAAATCAGTTCAGTGTGCAAGACATATTCACAGAGCCCTACTTTATATGTTTGGAAGAGTACAATTAAACTTAGTTCTAAGGCAGAATTAAATTTTTTATTTTTATTTATTTATTTTTTATTTTTTCTAAAATAGCTCAGTATTGTTCATTCGGTAATGTCATCATCATTGCTCTTTTTTTTTTTTTGAATGTGGGTGAAAATGTGTATGCGTGCAGAATTAAATTAATGTTCTCAAAACATCCATCTTTTCCCATTTTTGTAGCGCTTGTCCTTGTTGAGGTCACGGATGATCCTGTACCAGCGAGCTCTACCCTGACCTGAACTGGTTGCTACTAGTCAATCACAGGTCACATACAAACAAACAGTGACTCACATTAACATTCACACCTTTGGACAATTTAGGGCAGTGCTTCTCAAACTGCACCAAATACCACCCCAAAAATATACCTACCTGATTACCCTTGAACGAAAACAAGACTCAATAGTGGTCTTTGATTGTTTCAGTTCAACATATTTTTATTAGCCCATTTTGCTCCCAGAAATGTATAATTACATTCTATTTTAAATATTAAAATGCTCCCAAAGACGTATTTATACGATTTTATGTGTTTTTTTTATGTTAGAGCATACAGAAGGCTTTGATGCAGCGTCTAGTTATTACAAAAACGGCCAGCAGGTGGCAGCGTAGTTGAAAAAATCAACCAGGGCCATGTTGCAACAAGCTAATTTACCCACAGTTCTAAGCAGATTTGTTAATAATGATGAAACTTAGCTATATTCTAATGCTAATTGCTGCAAAACGGAAACCGATAGAAAGATACTTTTTTTTTCCTGATGAAAGAAGAGACTCTAATCTTTCTTTTGGTGGGTACCATAGCAATAGAACAGAATAATTCTGTTGGCCTTGCAAAATCTGTCAAAATCCAGTAAAACAGCCGGGAACGAAGGGGGTTGCTTCAGTGAAAATGGCTGGGAGTGAATAAGTTAAGAAGAAGAAAAAGAAGAATAAGACCACCAATTTGTCCATATACGTGTCATGTGTGTTTTGTTACGTGATGGTTGAAATACGATAATTCCATGTGTTCATTGTTCAACACATGGTCACACCCAAACCCAGTGTGGCCCTTCCTCTCTCCCGCTCCAAATGAAACCAAATTTGATCTACTTAATCCCACCGTAGCCAAATTGCCAGCACCTGCTTGATTCGCTCACATCCTCCTGTCCTTAGCTTGGACAGTAACCAAGACAATCAGCGAGCTATTAACAAATTCTTTATTTCTAAAGAAATGTTTAATGGCCATAATCATGAACACGAAACATGAAACTAGTATTGCACACGTCATGCCCACATTGAACTCCATGCCCATGCATTACAGACACTCAGAGGTAGGAAACGCGCACTAGCACATATCGATAGACAGCAGGGGCTCATCTCAAAACTCTTCATTTGACACAGGACTTCAAATGAGCTAATCCTCTGTTTCTGTCATTTGCTGATTATTTTAGTTGGAATATACATATTTTGCTGAGTGTCTGTTCTATTTGGGGCGGCATTTGATACTAGACTTGATTACTATGCCTCATTGTTACTAGGTCTGCTGGCTGTTTCTAATGTTTGAAGTAATTCGGCTGCTATTATCTCAAAATAATTTGGCCACATGAAGAAAATAAATATTTTTACTGCGCTTTACTGAAAACTTTTCTCAAGATCAACCTTAGTGCATTGATTCTCTCCAAAGTTTTGTGGACATATATAGTAATGGGTTATATAGTTTTAACAGCAAACAAACACGCAGTAATCAAAATATAACCTCTCACCTTGCACTTGCCAGAGGTAATACACTGGGGTGATAAATTACTAAATAATACGTCATCCTTCGACCTCGAGTTCACTTCCTCCTCCATCCCCCTCCACTGCATTGCCATAATGGTTTATTTCCTTTGGTGGTTTCGTCCTATATGGCTGTCATGCTCCACTGCTAAACCATTAATCGGTGTGTGCCATGATGCAGCAGCAGTGAAGACGCGTGGAAACACTGATGACTATGACCTTGTTTTAAAGCTCTGATTTTTCTAACAATTCAGCATCTATGTTGAAGCGAATATTTTTGAGGTAGCAGCGGTTTTTACTTGCAAGCTTGTTTTTGCTGTCTGTAAATGACCGGTGACCAGTCCAGGGTGTAGTAAACCCTTTGCCCAACCCTGCTGAGTCATGTTTGATGTTACGCATTCATGTCTTGTCTTCCAACAGAGAAATAACTATAATCCCATTCCCTAACATTTTTCTTTTTGTCCGTCCTTCCCATCAGAGACCCCAGGGCACGGCGCCGCAGGGACCCAAGGGGATCTGGCAGGCTTTGAGGAAAGCGTTTGGCAGACCTCTCATCCTCAGCATCACATTCCGCTTTATGGCCGACCTGCTGGGCTTCGCAGGTCCGCTCTGTATCTCTGGCATCGTCCACCACATTAGCAAGGACAACCGGACCATCCAGCAACCGGTGAGAGCCTCCGAGGCACAATACATGATGTCCACTTTTTAAACTCACACTATACCTCAGAAAATGTTAAACATAATTGTCAATTAAATATATAAATATGATTGAAGAAAATGTACCTTGGTAAAATACTGAAATTACATTTTTAATTAGGAAAGTTCATATAGTATTTATGTAGGAGTATTCGGGCCAAAAGGAAAAAAAACTACAAACTACAACTCATATTTGTACCATTTATATATTTATAAATTATACAGATTTTGACTGATTTTGAAAGGCCCACGGAATATTGTGTTCTATTGCTATAAAAAACAACCTACCAAAATAAAGATTAGAGTCTCTTCTTTAATCTGGAAAAAATAATATTTGTATCTGTTTCCATTTTGCAGCAATAAGCATTAGGTATAGCTCAGTTTTATCATTATTTACAGAAAACACTGAGGAAAAGAGCTTGTTGCAACATGGCTGATCTCTTATACTCTGCTGCTACCTGCTGGCCGTTTTTTGTAATAAGTACCATTGCTTTAAGTGACTTCTTCAGGTCAGAAGCTGCATCAAAGCCGTCTGTATGCTCTAGCATAAAAAAAATAAAAAAAACACGATTAAAATGTATAAATACGTTTTTGGGACCACAGCAATATTTACAATATATTTTTTTTATACGTTTTTGGGAGCAAATGAGTTAAGATCAGGACAGTTTGATATCATTTCTAGTGATGCACCGAAAATACATTTTGGGGCCAAAACCGAAAATTAAAAATGCTTGGATGAAAACCGAAACGCCGGGAAAAAAATATGCACATTTTTTATTATCAATGCATTTATTATAATTAATTAAAATTATAATATTATTATAAAGCATTTAGG
The DNA here is from genome assembly GCF_054856555.1 of Leptonotus elevatus. Classification (NCBI taxonomy): domain Eukaryota; kingdom Metazoa; phylum Chordata; class Actinopteri; order Syngnathiformes; family Syngnathidae; genus Leptonotus; species Leptonotus elevatus. The sequence continues at coordinate 18,599,996 of NC_141242.1, read as the reverse complement.
CCTATTTAGCATGGGCATTTTAACAAAGCAAAATATAAATTTAAATGCATCCACACCACAGACATCATAGACATGTTGGCAAATGGTACGTTAAACACCAAACGTGAATTGAGCAACTGAGCATTTTCTGGCGGTGCAATTGCACTTTATAGTCAATGTACAGTACTTCGCACCGGCGGGCACGAATGCGTGCGGATGTCGCATTTGAACTTCAAATCGGCACATTCACATATTCACCAACATTTAAAAATAAATACATTTCTTCACACATCAGATCACACAGATCTGTAGTCGCTCTGAGATAGTGGTAAGTGTTTACTTGTTTCAAACTGTTGATAGCAATAGTGCTAACATTAGCTAAAGTATTTAGCACGGCCACCAGAATGCCAGTAAAAAAGTGGAAGCGCTCGAGTGGCTCTCATCAAAGAAAAAAAGGAAGGCGCTGCAGGAGAAAGAAACATCCTCGTTCGGCCATATTCTTTCGGCTTGAATTTTATTTTGGCCGAATGCCGAAAATGCATATTTTTTGCTATTTTCGGACGAAATTTTTCGGTAGCCGAATATTCTGTGCATCACTAATCATTTCTACAAAAAAAAATTTTTAGCATATTTTTCCAACAGCACCATCATGCATCAGCATGATCAATTGAATGTGGTTGTGCAAACATTCGCGTTTGCTTCTGAGAAAGAGATGACATCAGCTCTTTTGTTGGGTTTGTTCGACCAAATAACCATCTAAATGTTTTTAATAAATAATATTTCTTGATTAATATATGACAAGGTTCTGGAGACTTTTTGTCTGATAATTAGAAAATTAACCTGTTAAAATAGTAATTGTTTTAACTAACTTAAAATGTTGTGCCTTTTTCCTTTCATTTTAACTTTCCTTTATAGTGTGTCTATTATTGTCTCTCTTTAGCACTTTAAAGATTCTGTCGTTTAACCTTGGGCTCATTTTCAGCATTCTTTTCTTTAGGAGAATAGTTTAACAGATTGCCTTATTTGTTCAGTGTATGTTTTGAAATGTTTTTTTAATTCAAGTCTGAGTGAAGTGAATGTTGATGTGCAATACTACACTATCCATTTTCGTTGGTGTCCCATCAACCTTTGATAGTAATATTTTTGTATAACATATACATTAAACTAGAATTAGCATATAGCATATTAGCATATATTCAGTCTACAGTATAGTAATAGCAGTGTTGTTGACTGGCAACCAAAAATGTGTGTGCAGGCCTAATAGCTTTTTAAGGCTCCAACATGTGGAGATAGCAACGATGCAACTTTCTACCTGTACAGTATTCACTCAGTGATGAGGTCTGTGCAATGCTAGCTGCTAGCTGTCATGAGCGAAAAGGAGATTCATCTTATCCCATGAAAAATCAATATTTCAGATATGTCGTCACGATTTAATTAGCAATACATTTGAATTAGCAATAAACTCACACAACATGGAAGGTATCACCTGGCATTCTGATCACTCCCAAAGATCAACCTTTCAATCATTCCAGATGCCCTTTCTCTCCATCTGGCACGCCACTTGGGTGGAGCACTAATTTAGGACCTGTTAAATATTTATGAGACTTATTGCTGCAGGACCTGTCTCAATTTCAAGGATTTCACTAAAGGCAGCCCATCATCACATGAGAGAATCTCCGGCATCTAATCTGCCTGTGAGAGTATCTCTTTAATTATGAAGTCAGAAATTCACCCTCTGCTGCAGTGGAACATCATAAGCTAAAGTGAAAATAGTACAAACTGTTTTGACATCAGTCGAGGAGGATGTTTTTGAAGAGCGAAAATAGACTTGTTGTGTAATAAGTCCAATCTGAGCATTTTTGAGTAATGGCGTACTGTTTTGTTTTTATTTGTGAGCCAGACGCCCCATGTCTTTTCATACAGGAACCGTTTTGTCACGCAAAAAAAGAGTTTGATATACCCCATCTGTTATTCATACAAAGATGGATATTTATTGGAAATGCAGTTAAACAAAACGAAAAAAAAAGCTTGAGGAAAAAGAGGGATCAGAGCAAAAAAAGCAGCAAAAATTAAAACAGCATATGAGAGCAATATCCAACAGGAGTTGGATTTTGTGTATATGACAACTGGGAAAGTAGTATTACAGCCTGTGGGAAACAAGCAGCAAATAGGATAGGACAGAACAGGACAAAAAGGGAGAGGACGGAACAGGACAGAGTGTCATTAGCCAGGCAATGCTATCTTTGTGTGGCAGGTGTGGTTCTGCAGTGCCAATCACCCTTGTAAAGAATTTGAGAAAAATGACAGGACATTTCAGGTGTATTATTGCTCAGTTTCTGTGCTCAGTGCCGTGGGGGAAAAATGTATTTGCTTGGTTTGACTTCTATAAAAGTGGAAACAGATTCGGGGGAAACGGATGGATCCAAAAAGGATGGATGTCTGAAGGATGTGAGTGATGGGTTGAATGAGCCGTACTATGTGGATAGATTCAAAGATGAATAATTGGTGTGATATTGATTGAAGCAATAAATTAATCATTTGAAATTCATCCTGATACAATAAATCTTTCAGGAGGATTTAGCCAATATCCTTTCATCTCAAACTTTTCAATAATTTGTGACGGACGTGCTTGGCGGTGCTTACATTCACACTATGATACTTGTGTGTGATGTATTATCATTTTGAAAATCCTGCTTAATTCCTATGTTTTTAGGTGACATCAAAATAATGGAAATCTCCCCTTTTTTCTATCCCTCCAGATGAGCTTGCTGGGCATCGATTTTATTTCCTCCAAGGAGTTTTTGGAGAATGCATATGTGCTGGCCGTCTTGCTCTTCTTTGCACTGCTCCTGCAAAGAACATTCCTCCAGGCGTCCTACTATGTGGCAATCGAGACTGGCATCAAGCTACGCGGGGCCATACAGGTACTTTGCCCGTGGAAGTCACCAAAAATGCAGTGAAATGAGAAAGTGACCCATCCATCGTGTGGCTGTTATCTCCTCAGACCAAAATCTACAACAAGATTATGCGTTTGTGCACGTCCAACATGTCTATGGGCGAGCTAACTGTCGCTCAGATTTGCAACCTGGTTGCCATAGATACCAATCAGCTCATGTGGTTCTTCTTCCTCTGTCCCAACTTGTGCGCTATGCCCGTACAGGTAGGACACATAAAGATCCATGTCAAGTGTGGCTTTTCTGAATTGTGTACTGTATATTTAGCTTTAGTTTGCTAATGTGAAATATAATGCACATTCTTCCTGTTATGTCTAACTGCAGTGGTACAAGAAGAATCAAAAGAGTCAGCAAGTCTTTCGGATTTACCTTTATCTTGTCTGACATCATGCTTTTTGTTTTTTTGTTCTTAGAGGAATGCATAAGCTTGGTTCAGTAAGCACGAGAGATATTATAACAAGTGCTGTCAGGCGATTAAAAAACGAATCTAATTAATTTCAGGATTTTTTATTAATTAATCTAATTAATCTATTTGTATCTCATATCTGCTAAAGGTCCCCAAATAAAGAATTTGAATTATAGGACATTACAAAATTGTAGTTTATGACTAATCCATTGAATACACCAAGAAGAGAATATTTGAAATCCATATTTTTATTGTTGAAGTGTGCTTCATAAATGAAATTCAAAAGAATAAGTTTAAGCACATCAACAAACCAATTAGGCCATGCATTATTTTAAAAGATAATCTAAACTTCAATTTTGTTCCAAAAAATGTTGAACTTCCACAAGCTGAGTTTTGGTGTATGGATGTTTTTTTTTATTAGCTAAACTGGTAATCAGGAAAAGTTAGAGGTTAGAAGGAGAGATTAACAAAAATCTAAAGCTACAATATCTCTGTCATACCCAAAAGAGGCTGGGTCTACAGTATTAACTCCTCAAATTAAAAACCCACCCCAAGCGAGTTTACAGGATCTGACAACAGACAACTTTGTTCTTTTTTATGAATAAACTTTCTATTTAACGACTAGCAGTACCAGAATTTTTAAAACAACTATATTGCCCAGAGTCGTCATTTTGAGCCTAATATGGTTTTGACTTGAGTAATAAAGCCCTTAATAAATAAAGACGTATTTGCTTGTACTGCCCAAGCCATCATGACACCATCACATCTAGCAGCCTTTTTATTTTAAATTTTTTTACTATAAGCTTTCACTATACCTTGGACTGCGTCGCGACTTCCAGTGGAGCGGTACGCAGCTCCGTGTAGCCTGGGGTGGGCTGGTCTCGTTCGGACTTACTGTCTGAAACTGAAGCCATCCAGCGATCACTCATCGTGAGTCGTCAGTCTCCCTGTCAGCTTCATCTCAGAATGTAGCTGTCAAGTGTCCTCTGTTTTTTTATTCACCATGGTGATCGAGCTTGTATCCAAAGCCGCAGCCTCCGTGCTGAATGGCAGTTGCCCAGCGGCGCAACCCCGCGGGTCCCGGCGACATGAAAGATGTACATTGAAATGAGTAGAACTATCAAAATGACAGCTCTGGGAGATGGAGGTCCGAGTAAGTTTGCCTCGCTTTCCTGTGCTGCACTCGCGTCCATGTCTGCTGTTGTTACTATGCTATGGGCCAAATTTCAAATTCTTCCACATTAACTTGCCCTTTGCGATCAATTGCGTAATTTTTTTTAACGCACTAATTTGTGTGTAATTAATTAATCTAGATTAACGCGTTAAACTGACAGCTTTAATTATAAATGCAAAAGCTGATTCCTAGTATCACTAACAAGTACTGTATAGTACTGTATGCTAAGAGTCCATATAAGGGATGTTCTTCAGACTGATACCACTAGTAAATACTAGCAATTTTCTGTTCTTCTAATTCCTAGTTCCTGATCATAAAACGGCCACAAAAGGGCGCTGTCGCAAGTACTGACATAAAGCCCGGTATCGACCCATACCGATACCTGGTATCGGTACTCACCCATCCCTAGTCCGTATGCTCGAGCACCACAAAATTAATCCATGCTGTATGAAAAGTGCGCCCTGTTCTCTGACTAAAAGCACAACAAAATGAAGATGTATTCATTGTTCTTTTAATCAATGTGTGGAAATGTTAAACAGAATATATTTAATTTAGTTTTTGGTAGTGGAATTCTATATTATATTATTGACGTCAGGCCAAAACATCATAAATCACAATTTGGTAAATTTCATTAAAAAATAAAATAAAATAATCTATTCTGCTGCTCAGTCCACGTGTGGTGTTTTTACAAATTGGTGACCAATCTAAAGTGTTGAAACTGGCTTGCCCACTTTTAATGATATAATGTTTTGGAGGTACGAGGTTTCGGCCTGACACCAGCGATATTTTCTAAATGAGGTAAAATATCATCTGCCAGAGCATTATTCTGACCAAAAGTGTAGGTGACATGTGGAGAGTTATTATATGAGCAACCGTCCCCGTTTCACAGGCAGAAATGATGTTCGCCTCCTGGGAAGCTGTTGTGAAAGGTGCTGCTTCTAATGAGTCACATACTGTATAGGCTACCAGGAAATCATATAGTACTGTTCTCGCAGCTGCCTTCTCCTCACTTTCCTGTGAAGGAGAAGGTGTGAATTTGACATGTCACATTATGCCTCGTGGATGGGTGAAGGTTTTTAAGGCGTTTCCCCAATGATTACTTTATAGACCCCTCTTAATATAATAGTGAATGAAGGCAATTTTGTAAATTGCTCCCACAAGCCTTGGAGCAGTACTGTAGTCCAAAATGAAGAAAGATGGAAAATCCACCCAATCCTAGTCGACTTGTTGATTAAGAGATGTGTCCAAGGACTTAATTGTTGTTTGTAGAGTACATTATTAATGCAGCCTTTAAAAATGATCATTTGTTTATTGGTCTGATTTGATCACTACCAATTTTATATCGGTCACTGTTACATGTTTAGAGTCTGAATCTTTTTTGTTGTATTTTATCCCTCAAAGAGAGATTCAATTCAATTCAATTTAACACCACCCAGAGAACGAGATCACACAGACATTCGGGCGTGCAAGGGGAGATGTCAGAGTGAAGGCAGGCTTGCATCTATCCACGACCCCGTCGCCATTTTTAGATTTGATCCGCAGTGCTACTCTATAGCCGTCAAGATTTTAACACAATAGATGTTAGCATTTAGCTTCTAACCATTTCTTCTCTCTTTGTCCTGCCACCCGCTCGCAGATTATCGTGGGAGTGATCCTTCTCTATTACCTCTTGGGTATCAGTGCCTTGATAGGAGCAACTGTCATTGCTGTGCTAGCGCCCGTTCAGTATTTTGTTGCTACAAAGCTGTCACAGACGCAGAAGAGCACTCTGGTAAGTAAAACCATTGGCAGGTGCTTTCTATTTTAGTAGTCATACCAGTCAGAAGGTCGCTCGTGCTGTAAAATCGCCGACATACGCATGATATGGGTCAGCAGTTGCACACTATTGTGCATTTGTGTGCTATTTACAGTAGCTTTGCTGTTTATATTTCATTCATTCATTGACCCGAGCTCCAGCCTTGAATGTGTTTGAATTGGTTCTTCCAGGTCATTACACTCACTGCCTAACTGCTGTTTTTCACTCAGTAAACCAGCTGTTAGACAGACAGAACTTGACAAATAGTGTTAGTCAACATTGGTTTGCACGTGTTTTCTCAGGTAACAAAGTGACAAATTACCAAGTAATGAAGTGGATGTAATGATGGCAGTTAAGCACACATACATACAATGCCAACAAAAAAGTCGAGCTATCGGTTGTGTGGGTAAGATTGCGGGATGAACCCAGAATGTACATTCACATTTACAAGTGACCTCTGAACTTTTAAATGACATGTGAAAGTGGAATACCCATAACTTTAGTCATATATGCTTGCCTTGGTATGAAAACTGTCTGTCTGTGTCTTCTCAGGAATACTCCAGCGAGCGTCTCAAGAAGACCAACGAATTGCTACGAGGCATCAAATTACTTAAACTGTATGCGTGGGAACGCATCTTCTGCGACAGTGTGGAGGAGACCAGGGGCAAAGAATTGACCAGCCTGCAGGCCTTTGCGCTTTACACTTCCATATCCAGTAAGATATCCTGAGCACTGTCCTCAACAAATGTTTGATTTCAGTACATGTCCGCGATAACAAGACATTCATCCCCATGTTTGTTTTAGTCTAATCTTCTCAAATAACAGTCCTTTGATACCCATGCTGAATAATTTCAGATTTATGACTGAATGTGAGAGTACAGCAACAATACATCCAACAATCATCCATCCAAAATGGATGTAGTTTTAATAACAAGCATATTTGAAAGAGATGACCACACTGCAGTACTTTTTGACGAAAAAAAATACTCATTTGTGTCCCAATGTGCACTCACAGGCAGAAAAACAAAACAAAAAGACATCCCCTTGATAACCAAGTGTCTGTTTTTCTGTTGATTTCCAGTCTTCATGAATGCAGCTATTCCAATTGCAGCTGTGCTGACGGTGAGTGGGAAACAGTGGGTTATGCGTTTGCTATTATTGCCTGCGTGTAACAGGGGTTAAAGTTCTCCGTCGTGGGTGCACCCCATAAACAATACCAACGTCTAACCCTAACCCATATGCTGGCTAACATACATGCTAACAGTTGACACGTTTACTCGTCATTTACATCGCCAAACTTTATACAACATATAAATCGCATCACTAGTGTTTTCCAAAAACAGCTGTTGCATATCGACGTCTGAGATTGGCTGAATAACATCACGTGATTTGTAGCGGTGCATGCTATTGGTTCAACTGACATAGTAGTCTGCGCGCGTTGCCTGCGCGTTTAATAAAATTTACGACTTGATTTGGGGAAAATGTGCACTAATTACGAGTGCCAACAAACTAAATCTGATTCCGAAAAAAAGAAACTTCAAGTTTAGTCTAACACAGCCATGTGTGGTGGACTGAATATGACAATAGCGTGCAATGAACCCTTTGTGTCATTGTAGAAATCAATTAATTATTAACATTATCCTCTTTATTATATTTTTTAAAATCATCTCACTGGCTGCAGCAAAGCTTTGGGCTGGGGACGAGTTTGCTTGCACTTCCACATTTTGTGCGTTGACCTTCTGCCAGGCACGGGCGGGCCTATAGTTCTATTGCACCACTCAAGTAATATATTTTAAGGGAATGAGAGGAGCTGCTTTAATTGGTGGATCAAGTTGGCTGTGGTCACGCTCACAACGGAGCAAAACGGCCTATTTAGCATCCGCCACATTGCACCTGCTTGCACGCGCCAGACTGCACTTTATTTTTGTGCTGTGCGCAAAAAAAGAACCTGTTGTGTTTGTTTTAAATCTACATTTAGCAATTTAGCAACAAAAAAAAAAGCTCCGTTAATCGATGACAACTGTCGATTTTTTTCCTAGTCATTCTTCACTTTGTGCTATTCTGCAGACGTTTGTTGTTCACGTGCACATCTCGGAGGACGCTGACCTGTCTCCAGCCGTGGCCTTCGCCTCCCTCTCCCTCTTCCACATCCTGGTCACGCCTCTCTTTCTGCTCTCCAGTGTCGTGCGCTCCACCGTCAAAGCTCTTGTCAGGTAAGGAAGTGAAAAAATACTGCCAAGGTGTAGGTTGTGGTTTTGTTTTGTTTTTAGAAAAAAGACTCAGCAACACCCTGAGGGCAGCAAAATATGCTTTGTTGTTTTGACCGAACTAAAGTGTGAAAGAGTGCCACGTGTCAGAATGTCAGCTATAGTGGAGGATTTGTGAGAATAAGTACGGTGAGAAATCTAGTTGTCGAGTTGTATCTACAAAAATGTGTTGTCATTAATTACCAAGCTCTCTTTGTCCCCCAAAATTACCCTACTAGACATAAAGCAAACAGTATGACAAAGGTTTTACTCTTTGGAAAGAATATCCCTTTAATTGTTCATAAACAATATATTACCATTTGACAATAGCAAATACAATAAATTGATTGCTAGTAAACAATGATTGCATCATTTGGAAGTCATTCCCCAAATAGATCACGATGTGATTAAGCAAAGGCTGTCCAGGCAATGAGGTCATGTGTTAAATTTTTTTTTAAATATTACATTATGGACCATCTAATACTTTATAATCTCTATACTTTTTATGCACATTCATTGTGTTATTTTCCTTTTTTCTTCCCTTTGTTCTGGAGGCTGACTATATAGTCATTTGAAAAATCTATTTTGGGACCAAGTGAACTGACACACTTTGATACATCAGCGGTATGGAGCGTGAATCAGTGAAGTTACTTCTGACATATTTTTCCTTTCTCTAACACTGCATCTTAAGTCATTAGATGATTCTAATGATGGGACGTGTGTAAGGTGTGCGTGGGAGAGGGTGGACCCAAATGCGGGCAGAAACAGCAGGAGACAGGAATGGAGTTATGTGAGGAACTTTATTAGAACATGTAGAGACAGGTGAGTGGACGAGGACTGGACATGACGTGACTGGGCGGGACGTGAGAAGACTGGTCACCATGACTGGATGTGACGCGAGTCGACGGGTTGCCAAGACTGGACTAGGCACGGACCGTCAGTCTGTCAACAACAATGTCGGATAGCCGTGTCGTAGCCTCCTTGGCTTGCTTATGCTTTTGCAGCAAAACATTTAGCTTCTTTATTCCCACGTTCAACAAGCGGTGTTGTACTTGACTCACCCGCCATTGTCACTTCTCCTGTAATCGTCTTTTTCATGTTTGTTTTGATACACTCAAAGCCATGTTTGTTCTGTAGATTGCAATAAAGTTAGACACAAAAAAGGGTTTGTCTTCGCCGCTGATTCTTCTTCTACGCTTTCCGTTAACTCCCTGTGGCTGCGCTACAGCGCCACTCCAGACTTGGCATATACATTACAGCCGTTAAACGTCCTCAGCGTCTTCTTTTGGACACATGCAAGTCTTGAAATGCTTCTGTGTGTACGAGATTTGTTTGAGGAACGAAGCCGGCTTTGCTTCCGTCTGGACGGGGGCCTCAATACACCAACACTAATGAGACACACCTGGGGAACATAATAGGCAGAGGGCACTGAATGGTCACATACAATGGGAAGGGAAGAGAAACACAAGTGGATGTGATCAGACATAACGAGACAGGGGAAGAACTCAGGAACACATGACTAACAGCAATCATAGACAAACACGACAAACGCACCCGAAACAAACCCCAACCCCTACCAAACTAAAACATGACAAAGTTAACATTAAAATCTGGCTGTTTTTCTGTATGGTATTGCTGCCCTTCAATATAAATGCACAAGACACTATATAGTATTTATTTTGTATATAATATGATTACAATATCAAATAGTTCGTTTAAGGGAGTTCTAACTTCTCACAACATTCAGACATTTCGAAAAGCTTTTCCTGGACGTACACCCAAAAATAACACATATTAGGTAGATTATGATTAGATTATTGTCTTTTTCGTGAGAAATGTTAAGAGATTAAAGTTATAGGTTAAATATGTTATTTTTTTAATAGTGTAACAAAAGATAGTTATAGCGACCCAATGTAGAAATTTCTACATAAATGAAAACATTCTGACATCAGTTATCGTGTCTCTCTATACGCTTACATATTGCATATTAACACTTTGCTAAAAAAAATGACACATTTACAACTGGTAACTGGTAATGATGATGATGGTTTGGAAGTGTCCCAAATTTTTTATTTGAAATTATTCTAAAGTGTACCTCAACTACCTGCAACTTAATACAGGTAGACATTGTAAAAATGTGTACTTTATTATCCATCCATCCATTTTCTGAACCGCTTACTCCTCAATCAAATTACATTGACAACCATTTTATAGTCCTACTATTAAACTTTTATCCTCTTAATAATTCTATTTAATTCTTGATTCTCATCATAATAATAAACTTTCAGATGATGTCTACAATAGAATGTGTAATGAAAAAGAAAGAACACCGCCACGTTGTCTTTTCCTTTATAATTGCAGTTTCATGAGAAGTGACTCAACATTCGCTTGCTCTCTTTATGACCTGCAGTGTTCAAAAGCTCAGCGAGTTTTTCTCAAGTGATGAGATTGGAGATGAGCTGGAGCCAAGAACAACCTTGACCTCAGGCTCCAGCAACCATAACCAAAATAAGTACCAGGCTTTGGTAAGTGCATCTAATTCACGCTGGAAAATGCCTTGTTATTAATTATTCCGGTAAAGATTGCGTCCCTTGTGATAATTAAAGCATTGTAGGAAGTTGTAAGTTTAGCTCCGGGTGGTGTGAGGTTACCCAATGATCTAGTGACTCGAGTGAAGTCGGAACTCATTTGAATTCTTGATGGTCGTGTTTTACGATCGACTGGTTCACAATTTGAACCTTGGGTTTAGCGTGGATCAAGACACCCGGAGTAAAAAGTAGCAGTGGTTGAGATTAGGGCTTTGAATCTCAAGCTTTCTTGTTGCGGAGTTTGCATGTTTTTTCCTACGCCTGTGGGAAACTTCTCTTTGTTCCTCAAGCTTCCTCCCACATTCCAAAAGCACGTTTGTTTCATTGGTAAATTATTAAGAGGCGTAAATGTGACATACTGTATGTTAGGGCTGCTCCATTATGAAGAAAATATTCATCACGATTATTTTGGTAATGATTTTAATCACGATCAGGATGATGAACGTAAAACATATTAAGACAAATAATTCTTTGAAACACTATAATTATGCAAGTTCATTTTGGATGAATTAAAATGTATTAAATTAGTTATTTAAACAAATTTAAAAAGGTGCAAATGCAACTCAAACTTAGTATTAATAATCATTTTTCTTTTACCGATTATGCTGATTTTTTAATTGCGGAGTGTACATTTAAATTGTAATTGAATTTTGAGTAATTGCACAGCCCTACTGTATGTGCCTGCAACTGGCTAACTCTAACATTAAACCTAACCAGTCCAGCCTCATCTAATAAGATGGTAAGGACAACCACTATAGAACAAAGATTTGTGGATCCAAGTAAAAACAAAAAACAAATCAATTAGACGAAATAATAATCATATAAAATCTTATTTTAGAATATAATAAGGGCTGAACAATTAACTGAATTTAAATTTGCATCACAAATGTAGAATATTTTATTTCAGTTATTTGATAGGCTTTAGTTTGTATGTATGTGTATATATATATATATATATATATATATATATATATGCACACACACATTTTATTTATGTAGTGTCTCAATAAGTTAGTGCTTAAGAAGTGCATTCCACATATTTACATATCAATCTTTCATGGAACATGACAGGTTGTTTGCATTTTTGTTGTAATTTGACTAAGGATTTACTGACGAATGTTGTTACGCCACATTTGTTTGTTTTTATGAAATTGGCATAATGAACAGCAACAACTGAATAATGAAAATGAAAATAAATAGCTTTAATTTAAGTAGATTATAAAGTGTCTTTCAAAATAAATAATAGTTCATTTGTTTTTATTTTAGCACAGGTCTAACCTATAAAACCAAAACATAAATCTGATATTGTTTATTGTAATACAGATACATTTTTTGCTCATGTTTGTTAAAAAAAAATGCAGGAGAAAAATAATTGCATATTAACTTGCAATTGAAATATTGGGTAAAAAAAAAACATTTCAATGCCATTATTGTTCAAAATTGTTCATCCCTAATTACAATGCATTCCCGCCAATATTCTGTTCAAATCACAACTTTTTGCATTGGTGGATTCAACTCAACTTGCCATCTTTTCGTCCAAACCATACCTCTGAAATCCGCCTGTTGTCATACTGTCACCCTTTCTTACCCTGTCTGTCTGAATTGCTGCAGCCCTTGAAAGTGGTGAACAGGAAGCATCCCCCAAGAGACGACTGGAACAACTACAGAACACATGAGGACCATGAGGGTGACGGACCCTCCCCGGCTGTGGATCAAGATGTTTGCATCAAGGTGAGACTGAATGAAATGGAAGGCGATCTGTTTATTTCCTGCCATCTGTGGGGATGTATTGATTGCCCTGCTCATTTAATTCTCCATCCATCCTTCCATGAATCACAGTGATTGCGACAGCTCACTCTGCTTGCAGAGCGGCATTCAATTATGCACGTCTTGTTGCACAATTACAGCTGACTGCTATTCATTCTTACCGTCCAGTCTACAACTGGATGTCTGGAACAACATCCCAGAAAACGGCAGATTTGCTCCATTTTTCACCGCTTTTAAATGAAGACTAAAGACCTTTCTATTTTCTGCTGTAGCTCAAATAGAAGCTCACTCTCCACTGTAACTTTTATTCTCCTCTCTTATCTAATCTTTTTCATTTGGATTTCTTGTATTTCATGACTTTATGTGCTTTCGTCAGATATGCAGCGGTTATTTCACGTGGACGGACGGACCGCCGACACTGGCCAATGTGGACATTGTGGTTCCCTTCGGTATGCATCAAGAGGTTTGACTGTTGACAAGCTTCCTGTCTTGTTATTATTACCTGTTTTCATTGTTGTCTATTTCAGGCAAGCTGACCATGATTGTGGGTCAAGTTGGTTGCGGGAAATCCTCCCTGTTGTTAGCGGCGCTGGGCGAGATGCAGCGAGTATCAGGAACTGTCACCTGGAACAGGTCAGTTACAGGTTTGGTCGTTATCAGTGCATTCTGATCATGTTTAAAAAATAATAATAATGTATTCACTGAATAAGTGAAATTGTCAGACTTTATTTGTTAGAGTTGCAGTGAAATGTGTTGACAGTTTGTAACCTTTGACTTATTACGTGATTAATGTAGATTCAATCATAACGCAACATTAGACATGTATAGTATTTTCACTCATTCACTGCCATTGACAGCTATAGACGTCAAATATTCATTTGAACTATTTCTATGAGTTTTACATTTTTTTCCACTTTTGTTAAAAGAGTATGAAAACCTAGAAAAAATGTATTATACATTTAGAACGCATATAACATTTTTGATGTCATGTGATTAATTACATTTTGAAAAAATGTATCGCCTGATGCCCCAAATAAAAAGAAAAAGAAAAGGAAAGATTATTAAAAATTAGGGGCGTCGGACGATAACATTTTTTAATTGTAATTAATCGCATGACTTTAATAGTTAACTCACGATTAATCACACATTTTATATCCGTTCTAAATATACAATAAAAAAACTCTAAGTTGTCACACTCCAAAAATGTGAAACTAATAGAAATAGTTCAAATGAATTGTTGACGTCTATTACCGTCAATGGCAGTGAATGAGTTAATAGAAAAAGAGATACTGAAATTCAGTTGAAGCCTGAAAGATTGACATTCCTCTGGTCATGATCTTAGTACATTCTTCACATAGCAGTTAGACTTAAAGGGATACTTTGCTAATTTAGCAATTTCCAGCAGTAAAAGGTTGAAGGGACAGTGTGTAGGATTTAATGGCATCTAGTGGTGAACTAATAGAATGCAACAATTTTGAAGCACCTGTACTACGGTACCTCAGAGAGAGATTACAAGCCTACCACCAAATACTAAAAAAATTTAGATTTAGATTTTTTTTTTTATCCAACACCTTTAAAAAGGCATTTTTTGACTCGCTGTTGACGGAAAATCAAATGATGTTGGCTCAGGTAACAACCAATCACGACTTACCTAACGTTTAACAGTTGAACCGTGATTGGTACATGAAAAATAATTATGTTACCAAACACACGACGGACAAATTATTAACTTCTTACTGATGATAATTACTGAAGTTTCCCTTGAAGTCTTTTAATCTCTCAGGTAACTCAACTGCAGGGGACACACATATTTTATTTACGTGTCCTTGTGCAGCATGTAATTGAGTTTCCATGACAGGATTATGCACTTTGAATTTAAATCAGGCCTAGGGGTAAGACATAGCAATAAAATATCAGTAGAATTACAGGTCAGTGACATTATGCCCATAGTTGACATACATATTATGCAGGATTGAGAGTGCACGCAGTGGACCCATAAACTATTTTTCCAATTGAATCTGTTGCCATCATGAAACCTTTATCAACTGTTTGTAATCAAATATTTTTACATAATTTACAGTCACACAAGTTTAAAACGATGTATTGTCGCTGTCGGGAGGAATCCTTCTACTGTCGAAATGTCAATTTTTCAGGAAGTAAAAAAAACTCAACAAAACAAAACACCAGCTTGTTTTGAGTTCTTAGAAACAGCTTTGTTTGAGTTGTATATCTTTTATACCATTTCACACAACAACATCAGCATAATACTACCCAAAAAAACACACCACACATTTAATCGCTAATGTTTTTTTATACAAGTGCAAAAACTCATTTAAAACATCACAAAAGCACGTCCTAAACAAAGACTCTAAATTGTCCATAAGTGTAAACGTGAGTGTGAAGGCTTATTTTTTATTTTTTATTTTTTTTAATATTCCCTTGCCCAAAGTCAGCTGGGGTAAGCTTCAACTTCCAAACCAGGACCTAATGAGGACAAGACGTCTAGAAAATTGTTGGGCATTTGTGTCACTGTGAAACATTATGGGGTATATTCCACACAGGAGGCGGGACTTCCGACTTCCTGGTTTTCACACGTCAGCTTTGTTTCCGTTTCCTGTTTGCGACTGCTTTTCCTAATGTCTGGTGGAGCTCTAATGACCAGAAACCAAACAACAATTAGCATACTAGCCTTTGTTAGCTTGAACAGACAGTATGCTAATATGTCATCACCTACCCAGTATAGCAACTCTATGACTTTCCATTTGTCAACAAAGTGTCACCTACTCGATCGACATAACCTCCTTAGCAAAGCCCCCCGCTAATCCCGCTCACCATATCAGTTCCGTGTGTCTGTCTTGCCTGTTGTCAAACTCTTTAATCACGTGCCGCTATTTATACCCCTAAGCTATGTCATCTTAGAGCTGCTAGTTGGCCGTTTTTGTCCTACCCTAGTTTTTATTTTTTGCATATCCGATTTAGTTGAAATCAAAATATACACATTAGAAATACAAGAGAAAGTAAAGCTGTTCCATGACTGTGCTCAAGCGTCTCAGAACGCCCCCATCAGACCCTCGCCCACTCCATTCATTCGTATTTCTCTCGCCCCAAATTTGGCAAAGTGAGCCGAGTGTGTCCCGGCTATCTCGTTCATTAAAGTGGGTGACAACCTCAGCATGCGGTCAAGCGTCTCTAAAGGATAGCAAGAGCGTGAACTCGCTGCTGCAGTAATTCACTGCAACAAAGTAATGGCTCAACCTGCTGCATATGCTAATCACCTGGATGACCGCGGGTCGTTTAGGGCAATGCACGTACATGCATGATGATTCGCAAAAGCACATGCATACTTTTTCTGTGCATGTTGATGTTTCCTCCTCATGCAAATGTTATTTGTCCATGCCCAAAATGCTTTCTTCTGCATTTTTGTAGCATGAGAAGAGCTGAACGTTTTGGCTTGTGGCATTCTAAATGTGGGACATTTCATACTTCATTTAACATTGGACCATGTGCTGACTTCATTTTGTGTGACTGAAAACACACGCAAGAAAGATTTATTCATTTACATTCTTTCATGCTCTGTAATCTTCCAGGGGTGATGATTTTATCCAGTTTCTGCATTGGTAGATACTTCATATGAACACGATTTTTAACCTAAATGCTATTCTTTATGATAAAATGTAAAACTTATAGTTAGCCATTATTTTTCAAATGTACTGTTTAACAAAACAGTGAAAAAAATACTAAATCACAAATTTCTTTGCTATTAAATAAATGTGTGAATGTTGAAAGCATTCACACATTTTTTCTTCCAACCATTATTTTGACTGGGGGTGTTTGATACCACTTTTGTTTTTCAGACCGATACCGATACTCAACTTTTGAGTAGTCCCAAAAAAATTACAGTTCATTTTAAAGAAAGACCTATATATTCCAATATAGTATTTTTCCTAAAAAATATAATATAAATTAATGTCAATTTTCTATTCCTCTAATACTGGTATCGGCCACCAATACCTGAAAATAAGGCTGGTATTGGAACCAATACCGATATCTGGTATTGGTACTTGCAGGCCGTTGTATTTTTCATTCCAAAAATCAAATTTTCCCCCAAATTCAAAATGCCCCCAACCCCTAAAAATGTCTGCATTCATTCCCAATCGGATGTTTCAACATAATACATTCACATCGTTGCCATTTGAAATTCTAAACATTCCGCTCATTCAATTCACCTTAGGAACCATTTCCAATTTGTCAAAAATTGTCACTGACCAGAAATTCCACATTTTCATCTGTAAAATGTACACACACACACACACACAAAAAAAAAAAATCTGTATTCATTTCCAATGACACGTTCTTATTACTTTCTTATAAATGATTTAAATCCTGTTAGAATTACTGTACTGGAAATGCCCTCCATTTGTTCCACGTGATTGGTTCTTAAACGGCCAACAATATTTAACTTCCTCACAGGTGTAGTGGTTTCCATTTCACAGCCGTCATAAATCATCAAGCGCTATCGAGCAGCTGTGACCAGTCACCTTCTCAGGGCGAGTGGCAAATGCTGCGCCCTAAAAATACACGCACGCTTCAACTGAGGCCGTGCAAAGCCTTAAACAACCCACCAAGCATTTCGAATGGACTCAAAATGAGTTTGTGTGTGTTACCGTGGTGACACGCGTTCCACTATATTCTGTTTTCTGTGACTAGAATATTTCCTCTGATCTTATTTGCAGCCTGCCCAATTTGGATTCAGAGGGTGATGAAAGGTGAGTGCTTGGATGTGTGTGTGTGTGTGTGTGTGGGGGGGGGGGGGGGGGGGGGGTTGGTCCGTAAAATGCAGTTTTTAAAAGGTGTTTTGTTTTTAAATCAAAGTGATACTAGACTCATTTAGCCATTTTCAACAATAAGAAGTTAATATTTTGTCCATAACTAATTTGATAACTTTATATTCATTAACCATAAATATCTTTAAAAACACATTTTGCCACTTGCTGTCAAGTGAAAATCACGCATGCTCAGGGCTCAGGTAACGACTAATCAGGTGCTCAGTTTTCAAGCGTCACATGACCAAATCCAGAGAAAGGTGAGCCACGATGGGCCGTTACCTGAGCTCTGAGCACCTGTGATGTCATTTTCAGTCAACGGCAAGTGGCAAAATGTGCTTTTAAATGTATTAATTGTACATGAAAAATAATGAAGTTATTAAATTAATGAGACACAAAATATGAACTCTTTATTGCTCAAAATGGTGAAATGAGTTTAGTATCCCTTTAAGGAAAAAAACAAAACAAAACTAGTGATGTACAATTTTTTTTTCAAGCCAATATCGATTTTATAATACAGAATAGTCCAAGGCGGATTTGTGATATATTTTGGTGTAGGTTTACATCGATTTTGAGATCTTACGTATACCATTTTTAAGACCAACCAATAATAGGACCGTAGAGATGAAAGCATGTATCAAACGTGTTTTTTGTTTTTTTTTTGTTCATCAACACAGGACTATATGACAGTAAGCATAATTCTGATCTGTGTGTGTATTCTCTGCAGTCCCACAGAGAGAGAGACAGCTGCTGACGGTGATATCAGGTGAGCTCTTGAAACACACAATGTCATTTCCAAGGCAGTCTCCGTGGAGACCCGTCATCATTATCAACACAGTCCGACAACCATTTTGCAGTGCTTATCTCAAAATTTAAGATCATAGATTTGCTCTCCCTCCGCTGACTCGCTTCACCCTGAGCTGCACATTGACCTGGCAAACACATCCCTAACGATCACCGGGTCACCCTTTCATTGACTTCAGTTCTTTTCATGCATAATGATCACTTAAAAAAAAACTTTTGAAGCTTTACCATGAGTTTGATGTTGCATTTTGTCACCTTTTTTAGGAAGAGATGCGCAGTGGCCTACGCGTCCCAGAAGCCCTGGCTGTTGAACGCCACCGTCATCGAGAACATCACATTTGAGATGCCAATGATCAAAACCAGGTAAGCTGGGAAAACTCACTTTGAATGAACAAGTGGTTGTGAGAAGCGCCACTACACTACAAAAAAAAGCAACATTTTCGTTTTTTGTTTTTTAATAATGGGCTCTCCTAACAGGCGTTAAGTAACTTTTGCATTTGTGAACAACACATAACCCCGCCCACCCTGGAGTGTGCTTTGCGTGCTTTGACTCCTGCCGGACACAAGCAAATCAGGTTCCTCTTCCACCGCGGCTGCTGTGAAGCTACTTAATGTTTTTTTTTCATGACTAATTTGTCTTTCTATTCATTTCCAACACAAATTTAAAAACTGTATTCAGGTTGCACTGTTTAGTTAAACTCGAAATGATAAATGACGTCCTTGTGAACTGGCCTCGGTCCACTTAATCCGCAGTTCTTGGCAGAGCTCATTTGGTGACAATTTTCCTCCAATTAATGCAGAATTTTATGTTGCTTTCAACAGTAGTAGGGTGTTAAGTGAAACAAGCTAATGAGGTTAGGTTGTGCTCTTACTGAATGTTTTGTTTGATGGCGTCTACTTTAATCAGCACACTAGACCATAAAAAGATTATAAAACTGAATGTTATTGTCATAGTGCTGTGTTAATATTGACAAGCAAATGCTTTTTGGCCTGCATGGCGAACAACTAACAATAATTATCGGTCTTGGTCATGGCCTTTTTTGAAAGGCCACATGCTTTAATCACTGATAATGACTTGCCTGGCTCGGGTTTAATGGGCCATTTTCTGAAGCTGCTTCTAATGGACTCTATGCTTAGTTGCTGGAGTGATTTTTGATGACATCGATTAACCCCAATTTGTATTTGCTCACCAACCGCCTCTTGTCTCTAAGTCAATCTTTTTTTTATTTTCTGTCAACATCCATGTAGAGTCCAGCTATAGTAAATTGGTTAATATTTTTCATTTTTCCCCCCACCTGACGTCGAATCCAAGCTATGATGCATCACTGTCGAACATATTGGGCTTCAGTTTCATTGAGGGGGATATGTTGTGTTAGAGTAGACAATATTAAGTATTGTACTCTTTGCGTGTTCAATTAACTGAATGGTGAGATCCTGGTGAAGAAGTCCCTTTGCAAAGGTAAATAATTATCAGAAGCTTCTGATTGACAAAAGGCTGACGACACTGAAGCCGTGTTCTGGTCAGATTGTCTGTCTCGTCCAACGTGGGGCATCAATACTTATTCAAAAGTGGGAGAATAGAAATCTCCGCCCATCAGCCCACAGTACACTTGGTTACAACTCAGTGAATACAAGAGAATCTGTTCCCATGGGTATAAATCAGATTAGAAGAAAAACAATAATAATAAGCCTGACTCCCTTCCGACCGGCCCTCCCATTAGAGCTAGCGAATGAATGTACAAACCCGTTGCCCTTCTTCTGAGAGTGAGACAGATAATACAATTCTATTCATTGAGCCATACTGCTATAACTAAATCCAAAACGGCTAAAATATAAATTAAAACTGAAAAACAATGTTAATAACTCATCATTCCCTCATTTGAGCTCTTGAGAGCTCAACACATTAAAACATTTTTTTTTTTCAATGGTTGTGTGGTAAAAATAATTATCCTTAAAACATCCCTTTAGCAGAAGAGGAGATAGTTTAGCAATCATATGACATTAAAAAACAATTTGATACATTTAAAAGATTTTTAGTGGAATAAGCATAGCATATGTGAGGCTTAACATAAAATGTTGTTCATTAAAAAGTGTCGCAATGTATCGGCAGACGAATATGTGTTCTTTGAAGCCATCTTGTGATGAAGTTCTTTGTTGAATGAAAAAAGTGACGCAATAGTTTTTCTCTTCTTTAAGAATCTGGGGTAGACTACCCAAATTCTTCGATTTGTCACCGGGATTATTCTGCCTGAAAATGTGACTCTTCGTGGAATGATTGCCCAAGAAAAGGCACTTGACTTGATCCGTTGAATGATGTCAAAACGATGTCGAATGATGTCGAAACGGCCGCTCCAGAACGAACACTGGGTCAGCTGACGTGGCTCCCAGGTCGGAGGTGATAGGATTGATGATCATCAGTTGATGAGATAGCCGGCAGCTCCTTTCCAGTTGTGGAATTTCGTCTCTCCTTTCAACCTGAGAGCGTCTCTCCTTTCAACCTGAGAGCGGAATATGTTTTTAGTCTTCTCATAAACCCACATAAATTTTATTTGGAGGAAAAACCCTGATAGTTTTTGTTAGTTGGGATTAGTAAATGTTATTTGGTTAAGATCCGTAGGTCCTGTGCTGTTGGAACAGGAAAATATGTATTTTTGTGACATTAAAATAGAACCCAGTCTTTGATTGAGTTGAATGACATTCACTCATTCATTAATATAAGACAGAGCTTGTAAATATTTATTTTTCAAATAGGTTTTGTTCAATAATAGGATTTTTTTTTTTTTTTACCACGACTAAATTTGTTATAAATTTGCATAACTTTGCCTTTCACATTCTGAAAGGAATCATTTTACTAGCATATCATATATTCATATTATCTATACTCTTTTGCAAACACTGGGCTCCAAACATTACATTTTTAAAATATGATTCTGAGATAAAAGATATAATATAATATAATTACCTTTATCCGGCGAATATGCATTATTGTCCTCTTTCTTGCTTCAGACTTACTTTGCGATCGATTTCCTCTGGTAGATTTCTTCATATTCAAACTGTGGATTATCACTTCAACACCTTTTCATATTCAAACTGTGGATTATCACTTCAAAACCTTTTCATTTTTTAATCTACTAATTCGTCTACATTGGTTAATTTCTTAAACATAAACTCCCTCATTTGACAAAGATCCACTGATTTTTTCAAACACGTCAAGATAAAAGGAGGATAAAATAGAGACCTCATAACTCAAAAGACGTCGTAAATAACACAACCGTCTAAATCAGGCTATGAGGTAAACAAAAGAGCACAAAACACTATAAAAATGAGCACAAGCAGATACAATTTAAGACACTAATATATGATGACTTTGGGGCCATAAAAAATAGAGGTAACCATATTAATCAAATTCTCCTAGAGTTAAGCAAACTAAAAATTATTTAAACTGCTAATCAACCTCGCCTCTTTTACAGATTAGTGGGGCTCATAAAAAACACAGCACACAAAATATTTCTAGGATTCATAAATCACAGTGCTGTAAAAAAAATATATATATATCAAATTTAGCCATCAAACTCTTAGTTAGTCTTTTACTTTGTTACTACTCATTTTATTCTATTATTTTTTCTATATTATAGCTGCAGCCGGACAAAGTCCAAAAAAGTTCCTCACGGGGAAAATAAAAATATATATCGTATCATATCATATCAATAAAATTCCCATTGTACCAATTCAGAAACTGATTCTCCCAAAAATATAGGCAAAAATTTAATAGGCTATAGATTGAAATACATTTTCTCAATCCCTCATTTCAAATTTACATATGTCGTTTTCAATTTCCTGAAATATCTTGCTATAGATCACAGTTCCCCACTCAACACATTAAAAATGCCCTGCATACTCCGTGCAGCATTTTACTGATTGGGGGTCGCATCCCAGTCAGACCACCAACTTTCTTAGTCCAGTCCCCCAGCAGAAGGCAGGACGGCAGCTGTTGTCAATGTTCAGGGCGGGGCTGTGTCAGACAAAGTTCGATGAGAGGAGACATCTGTAATGAGGCTTGTACACAGTCACTGGGCATTGTGGAAGTTGAACATCATGTTTTTTTAGGCACAGGACGAGAAGACTGTTGCTCTGTGGCTTTTGACCTTTGATCTCTGCCACATCCATTCAGACGCAGTCTGCAATGTGGATCCGATGACACACAGTCTTTCTGAGAGCTCACCTGACCAAAAAATGCACACTCGTTGATACAATGCATTAAAAATGCCAGACTGAGGATATGGGATCATAGCAAGACAGTTCACTTCCTGCTTTCTCAAAAATGTTTCGTAAAAAAACAGACAGCCTCTTTTTTTTTCTTTATTTTTTATTTTTTTCAATACCCCTTCCAAATAGCTACTAGCCATACTTGCAAATACAACGTATCAGCAGCTGGGGCGCATCCCGTTCACAGTTTGTAATCAGAGAAGACCATCAAACCCTCATCTGCCTTGGAATTTTCATCAGTTTCTGAAATGACACACTCAGAGAAAAAAAAACAAATATTAAAAATCATTATCATTATGTCAATTTCAAAAACATTTATAACTCCTTATTCAACCATCTTACTTCCAGCCACAGCTGTACAGATGTAGGCATAATCATATCAACTCAACACAGCTCAAACAAAATGCCATTATTTTATCATTATTCTTTATTCATTTGTCCCGAAAAGGGAAAGTTAACAAATTAACCATCTTCATCAATCATTAAAGTGTAAAGACTATTGGCTCAGTCACTAAAAAAAAATAAAATAAAAAAATAAAACACTAATTTAATATTCTTCTACAAAAACTCAACAATATCTTTCAAATACTATTACTTATTTTTATTGTTTATCATTCCTCTCTTACCATTTTGACAAAGAAAAAATCCCATTACGAGGACACATTATGCTCTAACGCACAGCCCCCTCCTTTATTTTCCCTAACCTAGAAACGGGGGGGGGGGGGGGGGGGGAGGAATCTTAACATTATAAATCGCAAAACCTATTTTATCCCATTCCCATTAATAAAACAAACGCCACTATCACAACAGTCTCATCTCACACAGAACAACACCAAACTTAGTTAAAAATATTGAAAAAAAAACAAACAAACAAAATCCCCATATGTACATTTCTCACTTACAAACCCCCACCTTTTTAAAAGCTAGGTCACACACTCAAATGCATACGCACACACTCTTTAGTCATTATAAAATAATAAACGGTGTTATTCTATCAATTCGTTGTCTACAAATCTTATAGCATTTAAACCGTAGTTTTGTACGGTGATTTCAATAAACGGGTTAACTTCGAACAAATCACCCGTAGACTGCTCCACAAATGCTGGAGTCTTTTTAGCATCAAATTCAGCCACTACATCATTACCAACAAAGAAAATACAAAAGTCTGACATACCATTTTGTCCAGCGAAAGCTTTTTATACAATCGATCCATAGTTCGTTTTTTCATTGTTCATCGACGCTTTTATTTTTCCGCTGAACCGGAAGCGTATTCAGGACAAACCATTCTGTATCCGGGTCGAAATCGCCTCCATTTTGTTTATAGGCTATTTTTACTTTCGGTTTCTATTTTACGCAAGTAGTATTAATATTTATCAATACAGTGACGTCTCACTTTTAGTATTAATAGTTCAATATGTTAACACATATGGCCACACAACAGACACACATAAGAATCACGTGACCTCTCGTTTATACACAGCGGTTATCCAATCCCGCTGAGCTAAACTGTTCTCCCTATATTGCAAAATTTTTGCAAGGCGCTTATTTTCAAACTAAATATCACACGCTATCGAATCTACCGTAGAACAAAAGGAATTCATACGGTAATCCTGACCCCAAAACTACAATTTGTAGAAACGCCAAAAAATCAAATAAAAGACACGTAATCTCTCGATTGCAAATACAGTAAGATAAATCCAATTATTACTGTAATCAACCTGGACCCCTCAATACTGTTCAATTTCAAACAGGCGCTTTTTCAAAAAACATATTACGTGTTACGAGGACTTTTTCACCAAGAGCCATGAACAAATATGATACTCGTCCTCCAATTCGGCCAAAACTGCTTAAAAAACAGAAGCGCATACCATAATCTTCGCGATCCCTAGTAAAAAGAAAGACTTTTTACGTCATCCGGCAAACCCTTTTATTCAATATATATTATGGTCTAAGGATTCTTCATAGTGTTGACGAGAAACAAAACAAATCAAAAAATTAACCGCTATTTCTTCCTGTACAAAAAAAGCTTCATCTCTTTGAGTCTGCATTCACGTCACTTCTAAATGCACCACCCCACGACGTGTTTAGTTCAATATCGTCGGAATTATCAACTCTCTAACGACATCAAACTATAACTTGTTCACACAGATTTCATTTAAAATTTAGACAATTTGGAAGACGAAAAACCAGTTGCAGCGGACCCAAACAGACAGAACCTCTCTACGTGGATAAAAGTCTCCACTTACCGTACTTAATTTATTTAGGCCTAGAAGTTCCGCCCGTCCGTAAACGCCGCAGCTTGTTCTACGTCAGAATACCACCATCCGTTAGAATTCAGCGGAGGAGACCATTCGTTATAATTCAGCGTCGGAGGTCACCATTTGTTAGAGTAGACAATATTAAGTATTGTACTCTTTGCGTGTTCAATTAACTGAATGGTGAGATCCTGGTGAAGAAGTCCCTTTGCAAAGGTAAATAATTATCAGAAGCTTCTGATTGACAAAAGGCTGACGACACTGAAGCCGTGTTCTGGTCAGATTGTCTGTCTCGTCCAACGTGGGGCATCAATACTTATTCAAAAGTGGGAGAATAGAAATCTCCGCCCATCAGCCCACAGTACACTTGGTTACAACTCAGTGAATACAAGAATCTGTTCCCATGGGTATAAATCAGATTAGAAGAAAAACAATAATAATAAGCCTGACTCCCTTCCGACCGGCCCTCCCATTAGAGCTAGCGAATGAATGTACAAACCCGTTGCCCTTCTTCTGAGAGTGAGACAGATAATACAATTCTATTCATTGAGCCATACTGCTATAACTAAATCCAAAATGGCTAAAATATAAACTAAAACTGAAAAACAATGTTAATAACTCATCAGTTGGTACCTCATTTTGGTCCTTTTCAGTATTTTATTTGTGTTGGTGTCCACTAGATACAAAGCGGTCATCGATGCCTGCTCGCTTCAGCCTGACATCGACATCCTTCCGCAGGGGGACCTGACAGAAGTCGGGGAGAGGGTGAGTAACACGTACCGCAATTTATTTCACAGTTAGGTCAAAAGTAACCCAATTAGGGATCAAAAATGGAACCATCCACTTTATGGGTCAATTTGACCCAACTTTGAGTAAAAAAAAAAAAAGGGTCTTTTGGCGTAAAATATTGGTCAGATCCTTTACTTGGGTCCAAAAATTGGGTCATTTTGTATAAAACAGCCCAGAAAGTCCGTAAAGGATCTGACCAATATTTATGAGTTGTTTTACGCCCCAAAAAAATTTTTGTACTCAAAGTTGGGTCACAAGTAACCCAATTAGGGATCAAAAATGGAACGATCCACTTTATGGGTCAATTTGACCCAACTTCCCGTTTAAAAAAAAAAGGGTCTTTTGGCGTAAAATATTGGTCAGATCCTTTACTTGGGTCCAAAAATTGGGTCATTTTGTATAAAACAACCCAGAAAGTCCGTAAAGGATCTGACCAATATTTATGAGTTGTTTTACGCCCCAAAAACTTTTTGTACTCAAAGTTGGGTCAAATTGACCATTGTCCATTTTTGACCCAACTGATTTTAGAGTGTTGGATTCCTCGAGAAAGTAAATTTTGCAGAGTACATTTTACTCTCAAAAGAGTCTATTTGGTGCCACTCTAAACAGAGTAAAATTAACACTTGGAAGGAGTACATTTTACTCAAAGTATTTCTACTGTGTACGAGAGAATTGGCCTATCCCATGACAAAGTTTTTTCAGTCAGAAATTCTAAGTAAAGTTTTGAAGGAATTTTTTGGAGTATTAAAAGAAAAGTTACACAGGGTTTGAGGAACAAACTCACAACCTTCAACTTGTGAGACGGCCACTCTACCACCTGAGCTATGCCACTCCTACTGTTTGCTAATATCCAAAAGGAGGACAAAAACATAATTTTTCATACGAAGATTCCAGCTGACATGAGTGATACACTAACACACAGTAGGAGCATGCTGGCTGAAGTTGTTGGTTTGTTCCTTAACCCTTCAGTGATTTTTTTTTTAAGTAAACGAATCAAGTTTAGCCAAAATCTCTCCTTGTAAAATGTACTTAGAATTTCTGAGTGAAAAATGTTTAATAGGTTTATTCATGGGATATGCCAATTCTCTCATACACACACAAAAAAAAATAGTGTTACACTAACACACAGTAGGAGCTGCATGGCTGAAGTTGTTGGTTTGTTCCTCAACCCTTTAGTGACTTTACTTTTTTTTTTTTTGTTTTTTTTTTTTTTTTAGTAAACGAATCAAGTTTAGCCAAAACCTCCCCTTGTAAAATGTTAGAATTTCTGAGCGAATTTTTTTAAATATGGGATAGGCCAATTCTCTTATACACACTAAAAAAAATACTTGGCAAATGGGACAAAATAGACTATTTTCAGAGTAAAATGTACTCCACAAAATTGACTGCGTATGGGCATTTTTATGGCCTCATCCGGTCATCGCTCATCTGGCTGGAGCTCGCTGCATTGCACGGCAGCAACATTTGTCATCATTACTGCGCTTAGGATGTCATGCAAGGCGTGTGCAGGGAGTTGGAAATCGATCGCCGCTCGCTCGTGTTGTGTTTCTTCATGCAGGGTTTAAAACGGTCTTACCCAAGAGGCTGAAGTCGATACCATCTCATCTCTCACGAAGCTCGTTGCATTTGTTGCAGGGCATCATCCTCTCGGGAGGGCAGAAGCAGCGCATCAGTGTGGCCAGAGCTTTATATCAGCAGACCAATGTTGTCTTTCTGGTGAGTCAGTTACTAACTCAAAAACCGAATGACACCCCTCAGAGCAGCAAATCATCAAGGAAAGCAAAGTTGTGGAAACTGTTCTCGGTTAGACAATTTCCAAGAAAAGCCTGAAAGTAATTCAAATGATGAGTGGACTTGACTTGGATGACTTCTGGCAGCTAAATGTTGCTCCACAAAGTCACCAATGTGGGGCATTCCTTGAATTTGTCACACTTTTGGAATGTCTTTTTACAGGACGACCCATTCTCTGCCTTAGACATTCACCTGAGCGACCATCTCATGCAAGACGGTATCCTCAAGCTGCTGAGAGAGGAGAAGAGGACCGTGGTGCTGGTCACACACAAATTACAGTACCTGCTGCAAGCGGATTGGGTGAGAGCTTTGTCTTTGGGTGTGGATATTTTTGATTGAACAACAAATGAGTTTGAAAGTTAAGCCCGCGTACGTGTTGTAGATTATTGCCATGAAAGATGGCAGCATCCAGACGGAAGGTACACTGAAGGACATTCAGAAGTCTGAACCTGAGCTCTTTGAGCAGTGGAAGACGCTGATGCATAGACAGGACCAGGAGTTTGAGACGGTAATCAATTGGCACTTGCAGTGCAATTTCATCTTTAGCTCATTCACTGCCATTGACGGCTATAAACGTCAAAAATTCATTTAAACTATTTCTATTAGTTTTTCCTTTTTTGTTAACAAGAGTATAAAAACCTAGATTTTTTTATTGTACATTTAGAACAGATATGAAATTTGTGTTTAATCGCGAGTTAACTCGTGAAGTCATTCGATTAATTACAATAAAAAAATTGAATCGCTTTTTGCCCCTAATTTTTAATCATCTTTTTTTTGTAATGAATTTATGGCAATGAATGAGTTCATTGCTTTGAATTACTGTTGCTATACTTTGCTTGTGCATTTATTGCTTTTTGTGATGTGGTGTTTGCATAATGCCCCAAACACGTTGCTGTCTTTTGAATTTTGCGACAACCATTTTTTTTTTTTAAATTTACATCTCCTCTCCAGGAGACGGTGGCATCAAGCATGACAGATATGGAGAGGAAAAACCTGCGGAGAGCAATGTACTCGAGAGAGGCTGCTAAGACTGAGGAGGATGAGGAAGGTGAGGGGGTCAAAGCAATAATGCCAATAAACAATTACATAATTAAGGAAAGGGCATTCAGTCCTTGAGCTTGCTGCAGCTTTCTCCGAGCGTGTTTCTTCCTGCTGCAAATGGAAGCAGCACAATCAGCTTTCACGTTTCCTGACATTCGAGCTTGTCATGTCGGTTTCTTTAGTTTGTGCCTCAACAGCAGCAGTTTTGCTAATCAATGATTTCATTTGAGGAGCAACTTTCTCATTTTGACTAACATTTTTTTACGTTATCCCGTGGACCTGAAGCAAGGGTTTATTTACCAATAATATCACAACATTATAATGTATGAACAATTGGTTATAATTCTTGAATTCACATTGCGCAGGCTATAGTAGTTTGTTGTATTTTCTTGTCGAGAAACATTTGCAATGGGACAATTTCAAATACAAATTTAGTATTTCTGAATATTCCCATTTTATGGTATTTTAGCAAAGTTAATGAGATTTAAAAAAAAAAGAAAGTTTTTTGAGCACATTAGTGTGCAGACCTCAAATGTCAAAATTAAAACCAAGGACTTTATTGTAAAAACAATCACGTAATAACATGACTGATATAAATATTTATTTATTTCTTTTATTTTCTCTCCAGAGTCCAGACACTTGAAAATGTGCCTGTTATCTTGCTGTTTAAGTTTAAGTAATATCAGTTAGATATTTGTGAAAAGTGAACTCCATCACCCACGCACTTAATTCCCGCGTGGAACGCGCTAGCAATCTTAGGTTAGCTTATCGGTTAGCATGGCTTCTCCGTCTCTTCTCATAGTTCCATCCTGATAACGATACTTGTCAGAAGTGTAGCTTATTATCCGCCATGCCGGCGATGATTACTATTGTCGTAAGTGCATCCATCCCAGTGAAGGTTTTTAGGACTGTCTTGGCGATTCAGTTATCATAAAACCTTAAAAGGTTTTCATTTGTTTTCATGATGCACAAAATGCAAATGTCGACCCGCAAACTGCGCAGTGAAACCACAACACTACTTGACTACACTCGTACTGTATAATCTAATTCACTATACACTCCCTTATTCTATTTGAGACCAGACTGAAAGCATTATGCACACCTAGATTTATTTCCCAATTCTTTTACACTTATGTTTACACTGTTTCTGATGGTGGTTGGCCCCTCCTAAAATGATGTTACTCTTATTGATCCCGTTAGGTAGCAGGATTGATGTAGAATACTCCACATGATAGTTATCAGCCTTGTGAATAGGCTTTCGTAGCTGATTTAATATTAGGGGTGTGCCAAAAAATCGATTCTCATTTGGTACGATTCAGAATCGATTTTAAATGTCCCAAAATCGATTTTATTGAAATTATTTTATACTGTCTTGCCTTTGTCTGTGTGTGCCTTTATTTGGAGTGCTTTTCATGTTGTACCCGGTTTGGCCACTGAGGGGCAGTGTGGTTCCACGCGGTCTAATACACTGTTAAGTTGTAGCCACATTAGAGAGTAGAAGGAAAAAGTCACGATCAAGTTATTCCAATAAAAGTTTGTTTTTTTTCAGCGTGGAGCCGTTCTTTTGAGTGATAAAAGTGCTGCGAGTAGCGAGCTAATTAGCATTAGCGAGTCAGACTGGAGTAGATCATTACGATTCTTTGCACATCTATAAATTGAAGCAAAAATCATTGTCAAACAAATCATTTTGAATAATTTTTTTTTGCTTAATCGAAAATTTATTCTGAATCGAATCGCAGACCCAAAAATCGGAATTGAATCGTGAGAAATTCAAAGATTCCCACCCCTATTTAATATGACTTCGCTGAAAACAAAGAATCCAAGCTGTCGACAGATTGGTAATAACCTTTTATGGGTCCTCGGGGTGGGATGGCTCAATAGTTGAGTGGTGGTCCACCATCCGTGAGGTTGTGGGTTCGATCCTCACCCCTGGTGACCATGTTGAAGTGTCCTTGAGCAAGACACTGAAACCCGATTTGCTCCCAGTGGTACGCTGTGATAAATGTACACATTATTCTTTAAACCATAATCAATGCGCACCATAGTGAAAATAGACACTGTAGTTCACTTTGTTTGTGTAATGGCTTATTAGACAGATAGCAGAAAAACAATGTGAGGAATGTGTCCGATTTTAGGGAGCACAGTATATCAACAATGACTTGCAGCAACAGAGTGCAGCTAAATAAAGAAATTAGGTTCATTCGAGGCAAGAGGAATATGTCGTTCCTTATCAGACCCATGACGTAAGTAAGATCCTTCCCGTGAAGTCACGTGTTTGTTGTCTCCAGAAGAATCCTCGGAAAGTGATGATGACGACAACCTGTCGCAGGTAATGCGCCAACGAGCCACCATTCCCTGGCGCTCCTGTGGCACCTACCTGTCCTCGGCCGGGATCCTCCTTCTCACCCTGCTCCTCCTGTCACAGCTCCTAAAACACACCCTCATGGTGTCCATTGACTACTGGCTGGCACGCTGGACGTCACACGTCATCACGGCCAAGTCGGACGCCACAGCACGCAACTGTACACTTGTTCAGGTGAGGGAGAGACTTGTTGTTTTTTCATATTGTTTTATTTGTGCTTTATTTGCTATAGGGTGGTTATTTTCAATCTGGGGGAAGGTTCCATTGCCTACAGCACACGAGGGAACTCCGGTCCTCGAAAACCGCCTGTCTTACCTGTTTTAGATGTCTCCCGCCTCCAACACAGCTGATTCAAATGATTAGCTCACCAGCAAGCTCTGTAGAAGCCTGATAGCAATCCTGATCATTGAATCAGGTGTGGTGGAGGAGGGATACATCTAAAACAGGCAGGAGAGTGGCTATTGAGGAGGTCTCTGGGATGGCGGCGCTTAACGTGGTCGTGATCCCTTTCAGTGTGAATGAGCCCCCATTGGGTGCTTTTCGTCACATGGTTTCTCTGTGTTCTGCCAACATAATTGTTCAGGTTGTGTGTGTATGTGTGCGCGTGAATGGGAGTGGGAGTGGCTTTTCTTTTCATTGCACAGCACTATGAGTTGCATTTTTATGCATGAAAAATGCTACATAAATAAAGCTTGATTCGGTTGGTACTGGGTCAATGAGCCTTTTAGCCAATGTGGCTAAACAGTATAAAACTCTCCTAGCCACGACGTCACATGTTTACGTGGCGGCAGTGGCGCCTATTTTGCCGCTATCTTACTACGTGCACCAGTTATAAAAAATTAGGGGCGTCAGACGATTAAATTTTTGAAATTGTAATTATTTGATTAATCACAATTTTATATCTGTTCTAAATGCACAATAAAAAAAATTTAGGTTTTCATACTCTTGTTAACAAAAGTGGAAAACAATGTGAAACTTATATAGCTCAAATTAATTTTTGACGTCTATAGCCGTCAATGGCAGTGAATGAGTTCATGCTAAGAAGATATTGCAGTCATAAGTTCATGACAGATTTGCGTTCCTACGGCAGTGGCATAATTGAAATGATTTTATAAATTGAGAAATGTTGTAGTATGTCAGCAAATTACAGTAATTATTATAGTGTGTTGTATCGCATGTAACTAGCAAACATTTGTTAGCAATCACATTTAGTTTTGGTCATACACAAAAACATAAATGTGAATGCTTGACACGTTTTTTTGTTTCTTTCACTGTGAACTGTCATTCAAATCAACGTCTTTCTAAAAGCGTGGGCCACAAGAAATGTACATAACCAAGTTGGTGCTAATCCGTGAAACGCTGTTGAGCCGCACGGATGAAAAGGGTACGACTGAAAATGTGTGAAATAAATGTAAAAGCATGTAAACAAACTGTGGAACACATCAGATTTGCAAGCCAAAATCATTACAACTTACTGCAAGCATGAAAGAGACCGTTATACCCGTTACACACACACACACTGCCATTACGAAAACCACAGCGAACATGAAGGTTGAACTGAGAAAGTCACATGATCACATTTGCGTCAAGTCCGCCAGATCAGGTATCAGTATTTATTTATAGGTGTAAATATATACATATATGTATTTTGTGTGTGCGTGCCAGGTCACATTTCCCATGCTCATGTGAAAGCTAAGCACCTCATCCCCCTTCCCTTACTTTATGTTGCACTCAAACGCACTTCGTATTGACTTAGTAGAAGACAAACTTCAGTGCAGTGAATCACGGCTGCCAAGTGTATCGAATCTCCACGTGGACACAGACAAGTCCAGTTTCTGCTATCAAATCCAATGACGGGCCAATTGCCGTCTCTTTCTTCCCTTTGCTCTTTTTGTGTTGTACGGATGCCAGCCTTGCCATTCACAACAGTGATGATGTTTTTTAGAGAGGATTCATGTAGTGAGCTGTTACTTTTTTATCAATGTTGTCAACAAGATAAGCACGTTTGTCCATTTAGTTGCTTAATAAACATTTGCACAGTGAGGACAACAGGATGACTCTCTTCCATGATGTGGTCCGTTTGGAGGCTGTTTACAAAAAAAAAAAAAAAACATTTTGGGACATTTGTTCTCTTGTTGGGTTTTTCCTTATAATGTTTTCTACATTAAAATGTAAATGTATACATTGTCGGTACCTAGCGTGCCACATTACTTACACACCTCTAATTTGCAAAGAGCTAAATAACTAACCAACCACCAGCCTGGCAAGTACTTTCAGCAGATTAAAAAAATAATAATAATAATGAGTTTTTTTGTTGTTGTTTTTTTGTTTTTTTTACCAGGTTGTACCCATCGCCTGATTCACTAACAATAATCTGGTTCATATCAGAAATAAAGATTTAACATTGCTTCTTTATATACTTTTGACACATTTCAAATCAAAATACTTAAACAGCATTTCTAAAGC
Source organism: Leptonotus elevatus (assembly GCF_054856555.1). Lineage (NCBI taxonomy): Eukaryota > Metazoa > Chordata > Actinopteri > Syngnathiformes > Syngnathidae > Leptonotus > Leptonotus elevatus. Next base: position 18,566,490 of record NC_141242.1, on the reverse strand, counting down.
ATAAAGTGGTTAAACTGATGGGAAAAAAATCAGTTCTGTTGGACTAAAATTGTCCAACTTGGCATTGCAGGTCACTCCCCTCAACTCTATATTAATAGAGCATTTTAAAGCAACCTCCACTGTTTTCTACCCAGGAGCAGCAGATACAATAAAAAAAAAAAGTAGCAGAGGCCGCAGAATTGAACCCTGTGGAACACCATACCTTACGATATACATGTGAATTCATGTTGCACATATTCGTCCGACCACTTTCTTTTTTAAAATAATAAATAAATCACACGACGTACCTGATGGCCGAGTGTGTTTCATGACCTCCGCCGAACCTGAGAATGACTCTTCGAACCCCAGTATTTAATCACCTTTATGTGCCGTTACAGGATTGCGGCTTTAGTCACTCGTGGTATCTTTTGGTGTTCAGCGTGTTGTGCTGCCTCGGCATCATTCTGTGTTTGGCCTCCTCTGTGACTGTGGAGTGGACCGGCCTCAATGTGGCCAAGGAGCTTCACCAGAACCTCCTGAACAAGATCACCCTGGCCCCCATGAGGTACGACTCGCTGGCTGTGTGAAAGAGATTGACGATGTGTGTGTTTGGATTGAAAGCAGAAACACAGTTAAAAGCACGCTTTTTTTTCGCCCCATTACGTCAAGCACCATCTGCTTTCCTTCTACAATGCCCAAAGAGATTTTCTACACATACTGTCCTGCATGGCATGTGTGTAAACACACACACAGTTGAATCAACACACACTCAACCACTTAACCCAGGGGTCCGCAACCTGCGGCTCTGGAGCCACATTGTGGATCTTTCATACCTCTCCTGTGGATCTCTAAAGAAACGAGTAGAAATCAATATATATTTTTTACATTTCGACCCTTCTTAAAATGATCGCCTAAGTCTTTTTTTTTCTTCCAGATTTTCCAGGAAACACATAAAATTTAACCATTTTACAATTATTTTAAGAAGGTGACCATATTCATTTTTATTTTTATATAAAATATGCTTCAAATGAATTTATTTAGATAAAAAAAAGAATAATTAAAACAAGTTTAAGTTGTTAGAAAAAGAGGTAAATGAAAAAGGTTAAAACAAAAAAAAGTCTGAATTGTATTTTATTTTTTTAAGGCAGAAAAGAATACTTTCAAAAATAAACTATTAAATGTCCAAAAACAAAGGAGGAAATCCCAAAAATGACCATAACATGTACACAAAATAGCCAAAAAGTCTGATTTTTTTTTTTTGGGGGGGGGCCTAAAATGACTTAACCTGACGTCTGAATATGATGCAGTGTCACAAAAAGGTTAATACATAACACATCTGCCTCACAGGTTCGAATGTCAGTTTGTCTCATTGATGTTGTTGTCGTCCAGGTTGTTTGAGACCACGCCCCTCGGCAACATCCTCAACCGATTCTCCACAGACACCAACACGATAGACCAGCACATCCCCACCACGCTGGAGTGTCTCTCTCGCTCCACCTTGCTGTGCGTGTCCGCCCTGGGGGTCATTTCCTACGTCACCCCCGTCTTCCTCATCGCCCTGCTGCCGCTGGCTATCACCTGCTACTTCATCCAGAAATACTTCCGCGTGGCTTCCAGGTGAGACCCGCGCGACCGCAGGCATGTTGAGTAAACGGATAAAGGTGTCATGCGTTTAGCCTCGTTTTGCTGCCGCTGTTTTTGCAAAGGGACCTGCAGCAGCTGGAGGACAGCACCCAACTGCCTCTGCTCTCGCACTTCTCCGAGACCGTGGAGGGCCTCACCACCATCAGGGCCCTCAGGTGAGCGGCCGAGCTTCTCCTGCCATGACCAATATCCCGCCGTCCGTTTGCACCAATATGATGTCTTCTCATCCCTCAGGTACGAGCCCAGGTTCAGACAGAGGTTACTTCAGTTCACAGACGCCAACAACATCGCCTCGCTTTTCCTCACGGCGGCCAATCGGTGGCTGGAGGTTCGCATGGTAATGTCTCATTTGCATTTGGCATGAACTTGCGTTAGAAAAAGGACAATGTCTTTGTTTTCCTTTTGCTCGTTTACCGCCGGCGGAAAATGACTTTCTCAAATGACTTCCTTTCTGCCTGTAGGAATATATCGGGACCTGTGTGGTGTTGGTAGCGGCTGTGGCTTCCATCACAAACTCGCTCAACGATGATCTGTCTCCCGGCCTGGTGGGGCTGGGCCTCACCTACGCACTCATGGTGAGATTGTGGAAAGTGTCACCATAACATGCTCGCTAGGGATGTTTGATATCACTTTTTATACATAAAATTTCCTGTTTATTGACAGTAACAATTTTGAAGAAAGACCTATCTTCCTCAATATTGCATTTAAAAAAAAATGGATTATGGATGGGCGAGGGCCGAAACCAGCCTTATTTTGAGGTATCAGTACTCACGACGATGGCCGATACCAGTATCGGCTGCCCTCTTGTGGCCTTTTTACGATCAGGAACTAAAAATGAGAAATTAGAAGAGCAGAAAAATGCAAATGCTCTAGTAGTATATATAGGTCTTGCTTTTGAATTGATCTGTCAGTGTTTTTCATGAGAACTACCGGTATCTGGTTTTGGTGTCGGTGACTTGTACTGGTATCGGTCTGAAAAAAAAGTGGTATCAAACAATTTTCTATGATCTTTTGTCCATTTGTTCATAAAAATATATATTTTGTATAGAATAGGATTTACCATAAATGTAAATAAATAAATTCTTAATAGGAATCTGCCAGACAAGTGTGCCATATGCTTCTGATCGTAAGATACTGGTATCGGGCGCACTCACAAAAAACAATACCTTGAAATAAGGCCTGATATCGTTCCCTATACCGATACTTTGTATTGGTACTCGCTCATCACTAGTGTTGATCCGACACCGATACTGGTATCGGCAGAGGCCCCGATACGGCATTAAAACAGTGATATCGGTATCGGTGAATACTACCAAGTAACATGCCGATACCATTAATTCCGACGCTAGGACTTTGGATGCAGCATCTTGTGTCTTGTGACATGTTCACTGCATGCCGAGCTAACATATCCTATTGGCCCTTGAATGCTCTGAACCAATGGCAGTACAGCTTTTTCATATTGAGAAAATAAAAACTTAGGTATCGGTATGGTATCGGCATCGATACTGCTAAGATGGGTATCGGGGGCCAAACAACGGTATCGGAACAACACTACCCATCACTATACATCACAGCAATCCGCATATACAAATTATGAAAATATGTCTATTAGAGGCTTTGAGAAGAAATCTTCCAAAATGATTTAGCATTTATATACTATCTTTTTGTTGTGAATTAAAAAAAAAAAAGTAAACCATTTAATATACATATATATAATATAAATATAAATCAAGTAACTAATTTCATATTCGTCATGGTAATTGAAGTATCACCGAGCGATTGGCTTTTTTCCATCAGGTGTCCAACTACCTGAACTGGATGGTGCGTAACCTGGCAGACATGGAAGTACAGCTGGGTTCAGTCAAACGAATACACGGCCTCCTCAAAACGGAACCCGAGAATTACGAGGGTCTGCTGAGTGAGTTGAACCTTTCAGAATATATATATATATATATATATATATATATATATATATATATATATATTGTGTGTGTAATTTATCAGACTTTGTTTTTAATGCCTTTTTAGACTTTTCTGCCTTTCTGTAAAATCTCTGACATTTTTGCAATTTTTTGCACATTATGATAATTTTCTGCCTCTATTCTTCCTTTTTTGGGCATTTTATTTTTTAAATTGTGCCGAAAGCTGCTTGAACAAAATTTTGTTATGCTTGCATAGTCACAATAAAGATTCTTGATTTCTTATGGATATAGTTTTTTTGTTTTTTACTTTTGTTATAAATTTTCTGCCTTTTGGGGCAATTTTTTGGACATCTTATGGTAATTTTGGGGGGATTTCTTCATTTGTTTTTGGACATTTTATAGTTACTTTTTGGAATGTTTTCATTTCTGACTTTGGTAAAATGAATTTTCTGATTTATTGTTTTTGCATTTTTTTGTACATTATATGGTAATTTTATGCCTTTCTTTTGTTTTTGGACATTTTATGGTTACTTTTTGAACATTTTATGGTTACTTTTTGAACATTTTATTTGCTGCCTTTATTTAAATCAATTTTTCTTTTTTGCAATTTAGTGTGCATTATATAGTAATTTTATGTTTCTTCTTCTTCCTTTTTGGACATTTTTCTTTTTTTTTCTTTTTTTTTTAACTTTTTCATCTACCTTTCATCTCTCCTTTTTTGACAACTTATAAATTTGGACTGACATTTTTTGAATATTTAATTATTCATTTTTAATCTAAATTGTTAATTAATTTAAAGAATAATTTATCCAAAATTTTTTTTATACATATATACATATGTAAAAAAATACAATTGCTACTATTGTTTTAGAGATCCACAGGGAGCCACTGGAGAGGGGCTAAAGAGCTCCATGTGGCTCCGGAGCCGCAGGTCGCACCCCTGGACTAATAGTATAATTGTTGAAAACATTTAAAAGTTACCAAATTGTGATTTATGAGGCTTCGGCCCGACACCAGAGATTTGTAAATCCACTCCTAATCCAGATATATACTGACGCAAACTGCCTCGCTGTCAGTCCATCTAATGCCGGTCCGGCGTTTGCCGTGTTCCCAGCCCTGTCTCAGGTCCCCGACGGCTGGCCCCAACGTGGCGAGATCCAGATCCAGAACCTGAGCGTCCGTTACGACGCCACGCTCAAACCTGTGCTCAAAAACGTCCACGCGCACATTATCCCTGGACAGAAGGTACGAAAAGTTGAGATGACAAGAAGAAAAAGCTGAGAGATGAATGTGGGATGTCTTGGTTGCAGGTGGGAATCTGCGGCCGGACAGGCAGCGGGAAATCGTCTTTCTCCCTGGCCTTCTTCCGCATGGTGGACACGTTTGAAGGTTCGAACTCACCATCACGTTTGATTACTGCATTTCATAATACGCTTCACGTGAATGAATTTTTTCTTTATTTTCACAGGGCGGATTGTGATTGATGACGTCGATATTGCCAAGCTGCCCCTGCAGACGTTGAGGTCTCGCCTGTCCATCATCCTGCAAGACCCCATCCTCTTCAGCGGCACCATTCGGTACCATCAACAACAAGTTCTCGTCACGTCACATTTGATCAGCTGACTCTTGCGCTGCGGTTATTCGTCTCGCGCTGAGAGTTTGGTGCATTCCTTCAAAAGGACCCGTGTTATTTTTAGGCATCGGCAGAAGTGCCTGTACAAGCTTTCAAGTTATTCAGCGTCACATTTAGAGGTTTCAGTTTGAAATCCCCATTGCTTGCTTCCTGATTGCCAAAACAATCACTTGTCCTTAAGTGTGAATGTCAGTGTGAACGCTTGTTCGGTCCAATCCAATACACTTTATATTTCTGTAGCACATTTGATAAACAAGCGTTTCCAAAGTGCTGCGTATTGAGATCCGCACACTATCATACACATAAAAATCTAGCAAAACCAACCATAAAAAAACCACAACAACAAAACTGTATGTAAAATACAACAAATAGTAATTTAAAACAATAATACATTAAAAATAAAATTAATTTTAAAAAAACATGAAAAGACCCCATACAATTCACGCAATGTTCAGATTTCCTCAGCCATTCAACTTCTTGAAAATTTTGATATTGACTGCTTATTTATTTATTTATTTTTTAATGAATGAATAGTAGTTTTTCTTCCAAGCATGTTGTTCCTTTGCATTTATTGATGATACCACAAAATCCATTAACATTTTTGATGACAATAAATCATCATAGGTGACATGTTGACAACAATCACCAGGCCAATTTGAGCAACTTTTATGTATGCAGGCTTCCAAGATCAAATCAAGTTTAATCCGATCTGATTTTGATTGTGACGGTACGTTTGAAAATTTAACATGGCAAGCCCCAAATACTGTACATATTCACAATGAATGTCATTAAAATAATTTATTTTTACAATGTTTATTTGCTAAGAACATTATTTTGAATCGAATGTCAATTTTTCAGAAGCCAGTGTGGTTTCGCAGGTGACTGTTTAATATTTACACTCTAAAAACAGTCGGGTCATAAGTAACCACTTTATGGGTCAATTTGACAACTGGTTCAATTTTGGGTCAACTATTTGGGTTATTCTATACAAAATGACCCAATTTGTTGACCCAAATAAAGGATCTGACCAATATTTATGAGGTGTTTTACACTAAAAGACCAATTTCTTGGTCAAAGACCCAAGTACAGGATCGGTCCATTTTTGACCATAGTTGGCTGTAATATTCGGCGCGAGTTATGTTTTTGTGACATCTATTGCTGTGTGTGTTTGTGTGTAGTTTCAACCTGGACCCAGAAATGAAGGCCACAGATGAGATGCTTTGGGAAGCTTTGGAGATCGCTCAGCTCAAGCTTGTTGTCAAGTCACTTCCAGGAGGATTGGGTGAGTTTATACTCCACTCGTTTTTTTTTTAGTGTGTGTAGCCAGAAGTACTGTTGTGACCTTGTCATGCCAGAAACAATAAAAACAAAGTTCAATGTGTTTCCATGGCCACTAAAAAGATACCAAACTTTGCCCAGATCTGCACCGTCGCACATCTGCAGTTCTGTATCACAATACATGAGCGTCAATATTTCAAATGCCCTGCAGAGGCATTTTCGGCACACGCCTGCTCTCAGGTGGCAGTCTCATATTCAGATCACATCTAATAGCAGACTTCACCTTCATATGACTTTCACGTTGAGCGTGATGAGTGCCTGGAATGCTTACGACTTTATTTAGCTGCGGTGGGCTTGCTGGTTATCGCTCTTGTAAGTGTTTGTCATGTCGACGTGATTGTTCAACATCATTTGATGCTCAATTCAATCTCTGCACGGCAGACGATCACTTGTGCAGTCTATTTATCAAAAAAACATTTTCAACATGACGTTGTCATAGTGCAGGGGTCAGCAAACAGTGCTGTCAAAAGAGACATTTCAGGCCAAATAAATAACATAAATAAAATCATAAAAATAATCAAAATCTGTCTGGAGCTGCAAAACCTTGAAACATTATGATGAACAAAACACTGTGTTAGTGTTCGAGAGCTTTAATTAGAGCTGCGCCATAACAGAAAATATGCAGCATCCAATACAGGTCATTTGAGATTCCTATTCTTCTACCTTTTGTCTTCCATTTTTGGATTTTTTTTATTTTGGATGGATATATTTTTCAGACTTAGTTTTTCATACTTTAAAAAATATTTATTTTTTATTTTTCTGCCTTTCTGTCAAATTAACTGATATTTTTGGCAATTTTATGAACATATGGTAAATTTTTTGCCTCTCTTCGTCTTTTTTTGGACATTTTATGGCAAATTTTCAACATGTTTTCTGCCTTTTTTGCTACCAATTTCTGACATTTCTGGCAATTTGGTGGACATTTTATGGTTGTTTTGAGGATTTCTTCTTTTGTTTTGAGCCATTTTATAATTACTTTTTAAAGTTTATTTTCTGTCTTTAGTAAAATAATAATTTTCAGATTTTTGGGGGCATTTTTTTTTAGAAAATTTTCTGACATTGCAAAGGCATTTTATGATAATTTTCTGCCTTCTGACATTTTATGATTACTTTTTGAAAAAAATTTCTGCCTTTTTAAATATAGATTTTCTTACTTTTTTGGCAATTTTCTGTTCATTATATGGTAATATTCTGCTTTTCCTCTTGCTTTTTGGACATTTTATCTTCACTTTTTCAACGTGTTGAGGTATTTAAAAAAAAACATTTTCATCTACCTTTCATCTCTCTTCTTCTGACATCGGACTCTGACATTTTTTGAAAATGATTTTTTCTTTTTATCTATTTTATTAATTCATGTAAAGAATATTTTATCTAAAAATGTAAAAAAAAAAAAAAAACATTTTTACAAAAAATGTTCATAGAGCCACAGGAGAGGGAGTAAAGAGCCACATGTGGCTCCAGAGCCGCAGGTTGCAGAACCCTGTCATAGTGGCTAGCCCGTGTGAGCATGAGATCCTATTTTGGCTTCCTTCCACATCCCCAATCACGCTTCTTAAATTTACCTGAAGACTGAATGGTCCATTGATGTGAACGTTGTCGATTGTGTTTGGCCACATGATGAGATTGTCGAAGTTTAGCAAATAGTACAGCACTTCCTAATTTGAACCTGTTTCCAGATGCCAATGTGACGGAGGGAGGAGAAAACTTCAGCCAGGGTCAGCGTCAGCTCTTCTGCCTGGCACGGGCCTTCGTGAGGAAGAGCAGCATCCTCATCATGGATGAAGCCACGGCGTCCATCGACATGGCAACGGTCAGTGTTTCTAGGGAAAAGATGACAGGGATGGGTGAAGCGGGGGTCACAGAGTGATATTCCCTCACCATGGCAACTATAAATAGCTACTACTAAAAACAAGGAAATAGAGTTTGCAGCAAGAAGCTGTGCTTACTTCTGCAGGACAGAACGAAAAGGGTGCAAATAAGAGCCCGAGGGCCGCTTTGTGCAATCGGCTGCTGCTTACTTAAGAGCATCTCCTGAATGCTGCTTGACAAAGAGTGATATATATATATATATATATATATATATATATATATATATATATATATATATATATATATATATATATATATATATATATATATATATATTAGAGGTGTGCCTAAAAATCAATTCACATAAGAATCGCGATTCTCATTTAGTACGATTCAGAATCGATTTTAAATGTCCCAAAATCGATTTTATTTAAATTATTTTATACTGTCATTCCTTTGTCTGTGTGTGCCTTTATTTGGAGCGCTGTTCATGTTGTACCCGGTTTGGCCACTGAAGGGCAGTGTGCTTCCACGCTGTCTGATACACTGTTAAGTTGTAGCCACATTAGAGAAAAGAAGGAAAAAGTCACGATCAAGTTATTCCAATAAAAGTTGGTTTTTTTGCAGTGTGGAGTCGTTCTTTTGAGTGATAAAAGTGCCGCGAGTAGCGCGCTAATTAGCATGAGCGAGTCAGACTGGAGTAGATCATTACAATTCCTTGCACATCTATAGATTGAAGCAAAAATCATTGTCAAACAAATCATTTTGAATCAAAAATCTCGCTTAATCGGAAATTGATTCTGAATCGAATCGCAGGCACAAAAATCGGAATCGAATCGTGAGACATTCAAAGATTCCCACCCCTAATATATATATATATATATATATAAATCCCCCCATGACTTATAAAAAAGTTATTCTGCCCCCATAGGAGAGCATCCTTCAGAAAGTGGTGATGACTGCCTTTGCTGACAGAACAGTGGTTACAATAGCAGTAAGTGTGTAAAAAAAACGCCAATCGCCGCCCACACACACTCACACCCGTGTGTATTCTCAAGCGTCCACTCTTGTGCACAGCATCGCGTCCACACCATCCTGAATGCCGACCTGGTGATTGTGATGAAGCGGGGGGTCATCCTGGAGTACGACGAACCCCAGGCCCTGCTGGCGAAGGAGGACAGCATCTTCGCCTCCTTCGTGCAAGCAGACAAGTAGCACAAAGGAGGACAGAAGAAGACATTCAAAGTGCAATTGACCCAAGGAATATTAACCTCTATTTTGTATTCATGTTGTATTATAGTTGTACATAACAATGTGAGATGCTTGTTAATAAAATATATATTATCACTGAATGGTGTGTTTGAGGCAAGACTTATGGCTGATCTATGTTGAGCCTGCCAGTAGCACATATTCATATTCTCACGAGTGTCACGAGATGGTGCAGGAGCCAAGACTGACTTGAGAATGTTATAAGGACGCTTAAAATAGCCCCCACGCGGCGCCCTGCACCAGGCACAACTCTTACTGCTCTTAAAAGACCAATCAATCTTTCAATACACCAACATCAGCTTCCTTTCATTCATTTCTTTCTGTCCCTCCAGATTGCTTTCCTTACTTTCATTTCCTTTAGTTTTTCTGTCCTTTCCTCATGAACTATTTTCCTTCCGATAACTTTACATTCTAGATATTAGATCATATTATATCAAATAGAAATGACGGCGGTATCGCCTTCTCGTAACGTAGAAACATCGTATGTCCGGGTCATAAAGCGAGGAGCCTCGTTCTTCAAGGGGTATCATACATAATTGGCCCATTTGTGCATTCTATTGAACTCCCAGCAAGGGCATTCTACAAAGGTGGAGGGGGGAGGGTCTGTAATACCCCCCACCCCCACCCCCAATCTCCTGCTATCAAACTGGAGATTCAGCACAAAAGGAAAGTGCATCACGGAGATGAAACTGCTACAACAAAGGCGACGGACAGCTACGTCAAGTGCTTGTACATCCGTGGTAAATTTCTGTCAACGCGGTGTGCGCCTGCTGACTGTCGGTGGTGGTGTTGGTGGTGGTCGTGCACGCTGAGTGGCGGCGGCAGCTGAGGACGGCAGGAGAGGAATCCCCACATGGGACGTCAAGCGCCTGACGGTGGGGCAACGTGAGGAGAGCGCATAGCTCCGACAAGCAGACGACCATGAAGGCTCCGGCCGAGCGAAAAAGCTGACGCAAAGCTGCATTATTATTATTATTTTATTATAATTATTTCGCAGCTGGAGGCGTGTGCGCTACAAAGCCAAACAGGACTTTGGGAGCGTAATGCGGGAGAGTCATGTTGTCCAGAAAAGGGCTCATTCCGGAGGACTATTTGCTGACACGCTTGGCTGAGGATGTGCAGCAGCAGCCCAAGTTCAAATCGAAAACGAGGAAAGCCCGCTTCGTGGCCAAGAACGGCGCCTGCAATGTGGCGCACACTAACATTCGCGAGCAGGGTCGCTTCCTTCTCGACGTCTTCACCACTCTGGTGGACCTGAAATGGCTCCACACGCTCATCATCTTCACCATGTCGTTCCTGTGCAGCTGGCTCCTCTTCGGGATGATCTGGTGGCTCATCGCCTTCGCGCACGGCGACTTGGACCGGCGAGCGGGCGGATTCGTGCCGTGCGTCACGGACATTCACTCCTTCTCGTCCGCCTTCCTCTTCTCCATCGAGGTGCAGGTGACCATCGGCTTCGGGGCGAGGATGGTGACGGAGGAGTGCTTGTCCGCCATCGTCGTCCTCATCATGCAGAACATCGTGGGGCTGGTCATCAACGCCATCATGCTGGGCTGCATCTTCATGAAAACCGCGCAAGCGCACAGGCGCGCCGAGACGCTCATTTTCAGCAAGCACGCCGTCATATCCGTGCGGAATAACAAACTTTGCTTCATGGTGCGAATCGGCGACCTGAGGAAGAGCATGATCATCAGCGCTACCGTGCGGATGCAGATGGTCAGGCGAACCACCACCGAGGAGGGCGAGGTGGTGCCGCTGGACCAGATCGACATCAACATGGATAACCCGGTGGGCACCAACGGGATCTTCCTGGTGTCCCCGCTCATCATCTGCCACGTGATCGACAAGGACAGCCCGATGTACGCCATGTCCGCCGCGGACCTGATGAACGACGACGTGGAGGTCATCGTGATCCTGGAAGGGGTGGTGGAGACCACCGGCATCACCACGCAGGCCAGGACCTCCTACGTGTCGGAGGAGATCTTGTGGGGGCAGCGATTCGTGCCCACTGTGTCCGAGGAGGACGGCATGTACGCGGTGGACTACTCCAAGTTCGGCAACACGCAGAAGGTGCCCACGCCGTGCTGCAGCGCCAGGAAACTGGACGAGACGGGCGGCATCGCGAGGTTTAAACTCGTCGAGGGCGTCACCTTGCGGCCGTCGGTGAGAAGGCGCCGGGGGTCCACCATAGCCCGGCGCTCCAGGTTGGAGAACAGATGAGGAGGACTTGCTTGCTCCGAATAAATGAACGTGAACGAATAGACAGCGCTCGTGATCTCGTTTTAATTCAAGATAATTCTATTTATTTAACACAACAGAAGTTACCTCCAGGCACTTGAAATTATATACTAAAAGAACAGAATGTTTTGTTTTTTTAAATCCCTTCTCACGCCAATCCTCATTTTAATCAACTAATGTAGGCTTCATGTTCAAATTAAAATGACTTTTGTCAGGGTTAGTCTAGAGCAGACTGATTAATGACCTATTTATCTGATAAAATATGTACAATTGTTCATTTGACTATTTAAAAAATTTATTCTGTGTAATACTCACATAAACACATTTTTAAAGCGGAAGTCAACCTCCATTTTTTTTTTTTTTACCATAATACTCACTAGTCTAAAGACGGTATTGTGATTAATATTGCATTTGTGGAATATGAATTAAGAAGCAAAATCCACCTGTTTTTCGCCATCTCAGGGGCGGCCATTTTGCCACTGTCAACTGAAAATGACACGACATCACAGTTGCTCAGGAAACCAGCAATCACGGCTCGACTTGCTAGCATCATATGACCAAACCCAGAAAACAGGTGGGCCGTGATTAGTTGTTACTTGCGTGAGCCCTGAGCAACTGCGATGTCATTTTCCAGAGACAAGTGGCAAAATGGCTGCCACCTGAGATGGGAAAAAAACAGGTGGATTTTGCCGCTTAATTCATATTCTACAAATGCTGTATTAATCTGAATGCCATTGTTTAGGCTAATGAGGGCGCATTCAACATATGGTGAAGAACATTTTGGGGACTTTGGGGAATGTGGTAAATGAACTAAATGAAAATGGCTAAATGACTGCCATAAACGCTATTCATAACTCTTGATAAGATAACCTTTTTTCGTCCCACAATTGTGAAATGTTGAGGTACAAAAAACAATAAAAAAAAACAACTTTGTTAAAGCTGCCACAAAGTAGGCATGCTTTATTATACTGTATGTATTGCAGAGCCCAAGGAGACTATTTCTATTGTTGTCAATGGGGCTGCTGCCCTTGTCTCCTTTCATACAGGGTAAGATTATACGTAGATGAATAGAAAGAAAAAAGAAACAAAGATTACATAGCGACACAGGAATCTTCAATCGGCTGCTGTAATGGATTTCACAATTCCAAGAATTCCCACTCACATCTCACCGGACAAGTACATGGGACTATTCATGCCCACTAAGGCCAGACAAACAGATGAACGCCATATAACTGTATAATCATGAATGTAAGAGCCCACTTTGAATGTGTAAAGTATTCTGGTAGGAATTGTGTCCGCAAGTATTTCATGAAGTAAAGGAAAACTTTGTATATACAATTTGGTGATACAATATAAACATCTGAACTGAAAGGAAGCATCATCAGGATGCCGTGTGGCACCGTGCTGCCTCTCACAGGTCAGTGTTGGTAATACTTTTAAACGTGATTGGAACCCCTAAATAACCACTATAATATGGAACAAATGGTACATGTGTTCTGCTGTTACACTGCGTGGTGTACTGGAGATGACCAACACATCAAAAGCAAGTCTCTTTCCTTAAACCAGATGTAAGGTAGTACCAAGACTGACCTGTGAGAGGCAGCAGAGTGCCACTGGGAATCTTAACTGCTAGAAAAGAATGAATTGAAAAAAAACTCGGCTGTTATTTGGTACGTTGTGGTTGTAAACTCTCCTCCTTGACATTTATATTTTGGTGAAGGACTTGGAGAGCTGTTAGAGACGCAACACAACCACTTGGTCCTCCAGTTAAGTCCGACTGGATAATCTTTGAAGACATCCGAAAATCAGGCCTTTCCTTCCTGATCAGAAGAATAAAACCCACTCAAATTCGGCCTGTTTGTCAGTACTATGCTTGTACCTCAATTTAATGCAAACGTTTTAATCATACTTAAAAGACACTTGACTGTTTTAGGTATGAAAATTCAATTAAACACAATGTATGCAATATTTCACTATTTAGTAGAAATAAGGTTGAGATTGTAATGCAGCAGAGTGAAGGTCAGTCACTTGCCATGAATCTGAATTTAATAAATGTAAGATCAAATAAGGTGTTTGTTTGTGGCTGTTGCAGATTACTTTTTCTTTAGTATCTTCAAGGCACATGAAAAACATTCACTCTCCATTATCAACACATTAATAAGAAAAATGAAATAAGAATGGCGTACAAACGACATTAGATCAGAATGGCATTTTTCTTTTATTAGATTATAATCAGCAGAGCTTGAAATATTAAATTGCTTTTAACTTAGTTAATAATTAAAATACATAAAAACAAGAGCCAGAACTGAAGAACCCTGCAATAAAGAAAACAAAAATAAATTAAAAAAGGGACAAATATAAACGTAATCCACATAGAAGCTGTCTGAAAGTCCAAGCAGAAGTTGTTTTCTATGTGTAATATAACTACTGTTATTTCCAAACTAATTTCCTTTCATAGTCTTTTTAAAAGCAAATTTTAAAGGGGAAGTGGAAAACTCAACAACATCAACAAAAAAAGAAAAGAATGGAGATTTGCAGCTCGCCGCCATTACTCCAGCCCCCCCCCCACTTCTCATCATGTTGGCTCCTGCAGAACTGCAGACATGACATCACGTCTTTATCCATCTGTACAGCTGGCGCAGGTGTGTGTATGTATATGGGGGGAGGAGGCGTGCAGCACAGAAACCAGCAAGCCACTACAATTCAGCCACCAGTCTGTTAAAGTATCACCATTTCTCTGATCTGATTAAATATCTAATATACAATCTTAATATTTTCTTCTGTCTCCATGTTTCTGTGCATTTTCATATTTGCTGCCCTCTAGAGGGAAGTAGGCGCCACACCAAGTTTGTTGTGGCCACGCCATCAGCATGTGTGGGTCATGTGGAGGAGTTTGGCCAACTAAAGGGACAGAGAATGAAAGAGAAAAAAAAAACCCTCTGTGGCAGCAGTGACATACACTCTCAGGTCCTGAGTAGGAGGCGCCTTAAATCAGCCCCCACATAAACAACCAAAAAGCGGGATTGGCTAATATTTCCCATGGTGGCGCTCGGCCTGGCCAGCGTGGTGCTTCCTGCTGTTGGAGGAGGCCAGCAGAGACGCCGCTCGTCCTTCCAACACAAACACGGCACAATAGCAGGCCCAGGCAAAGTACGGCCCCCTCGTGAACAGGATGCGTGCTAGCTAAGGGATAGACAGGAGGGACGATCGCCACGCTGCAACCCCCCCCCCCCCCCCCATACACACACACAAACACGCACCTTCAACCCAACCAAACAACAACAAAATAGAACCAAATAACTCTCCAACAAAAGTAAAAGTGAAATGAAACCAAACAAATGAAACACAGCCTTACTTTTTTGTCCTAGTTTAAATGGCGGAAAAGATGGGAGGGATGTTTTTTTTTCTTTCTTTTAATGCCTGGGAGGAATGTTCACGCCAATTCCTGCTGGCGTTACAAACCCCTCGCTACCACCCACCCGCAAAATCCCGCCAAACCCCCCCCACTCCCGTTGTCCTTCCGACTGGTTGGTTGGTGTCGCAGCCAAATACGCAAAGTGTTGTGGAAGGTGTGTCAAGTCCCGCTGGCACCCCGACTGCCGAAGGTGGCCAGGCCGTCTTTCCTTCTCTCCTGTCTTATCCGCTGTGGCCCCCGGGCCGGCATCTGGGCGGCGCCCCCGCTCATCTCTCCGTCACGTGGTTTTGTGAGGGAGGGGACGGGGACGAGGTTGGGGAGGAGGGGGCCGACGCGGTCGAGGGCGCCGGCGGGGCGGGGGCGCACAGGATTTCGGACAGGTCGTCCATGATACAGGTCTCCTTGGGGTCCACCAGGTTGAATTCCCTTACGAAAACGATGAAATGTGCATACAGAGTGTTCAAGTGGCCCTGCAGCTCCAGTGCCACCGTTTCTTTAAAGTGCGCCCAGTAGAGGTGAGCCAGCACGTGGAACAGGTACCGGCAGATCTTCTTCACCAGCGTGTCAAAGGAGTTGGGGAATTCTTTGCCTGAGGGAAGAAAGAAGCACAATTAGGACGTGGAAAAACGTTGCTCACGTCCAACCGCGCCCTCTCTGCCTCTTTGCCTGGGACTTGTAGGAAAAGCTTTCTTGCTTCGTTTGAGCAGCTGACCCCATCAGAGGCAGCAGTCACCGCACGGGCGCACACTACCCAAGAAAAATGTCACACAAAGTAGACACAGTACTGAAATAATGTTGAGCTTCCTCTCAGTTGAACTATCCAGTGTGAACTCTGTGCATGTTTAGTTAAAGCTGATATACTCACAGGAATTGAAGAAAGACGGACAGACAGACCCTTTCAACAACTCTCCCTTTCCCTCCCTCTTTTTTTTATTTTTATTTTTTTTTACGGCAGTCATGCTGACAGGTGGATAAGCGTCAATTGTACTGCTATACATTGCTGGCATAGAATAGATGGCCAAAAATACGAGTTTTTTTCAGTACATAAACAATGCTTTTCAACAAAAGAGGGTTAGGGCTAGTGAAGAGAAAAGAAGGGTTGGCAGGATTCTGGCTTTATTCTCAGAATTCTGACTTCTCCCCACAATTCATAGCTCTACGTCACAAAGTCAGAATTGTGTGATTAAAGTCAGATTGAAAAAAACAGTTCAAGTGAGAATCACTTGAACTGTTTTACTGCACGACAGTGCCCGCCGATTTCTAGCATTTTAACTCATCTTTCAAGGCAAACAGAATACTGTGTACTTTGACTTCATAAACATGGTGGGTAACAAATGAAAGATGACGTTCCATTCTTCCATTAGAAAAAAAAGCATGTTTTTTTCCTGAAAAAAAAAAGAAGCATGTTTCTACCTTATTCCTTTCTTTAGTAATCACCATTTCAAAATAAGTAATTTGAGTGACATTCAGCGAAAATAGAAAACAAGGAGAAAGAAAACAAGCTTTATATGAAAAGATAAATTGTCTGCACTTGACACTAACATTTTTTGTAGTGGCGCTGTGAAATAGATTTAATGTGAAAGAGGCTTTGATCATTCACGTCATGCTTGAAAACTTTCTATTTCATCAGATTGGTCATGTTTCAGTGTAATTCCATATTATTAGCCCATTGAAAAGAGATGCAATGCTGCTATCTGCTGGTCACAGTTAGTGGGAGTTTGTGATTTCACAAGTCCATTGAGAGTGGGCAGCGCTGCGCAACAACTTACGCTGCTCATTGCGGGGAACCCCCCCCCCCCCCCCCCGTAGTAAACGTCAATTAATGTTTTTGGCGGCATTCATTTGGATTTTAGTATATGTCATTAAATATCTTTGGCCGTAAAAAAGTCATAATTCTCACTTTAAAATAAAAATTCTGACAATAAGTCAGAATCCTGCAAACCCTTTTTTCTTCTCTTCACTGGCCCTAATCCTCTTCCGTACTTTTCACACCAGGTATGTGAAATTGGCTAATTACACTGGTCTGCATAATAAAATGAAAACACATATAAATAAGTAAAAAACTGATCAAGAAAATATTTATGTCATTCTTGTTTATTTTTTGGGTGCAGACCAGTGTGATCTTATTTGAGTAGTGGAAGTGATGACTTACCATATTTGGTAGGAAAGATTTCCTCATCTGTGACCAGTTTCTGACAAAGACTCATAACGAGGTCAACATATTGTGGCGCAGTGCACTTTGTCTTCTTCCCCTTCTCATCCTGCCAGTAGTATATTCTGGACAATGGACAAAAAAGAAAAATGAAAAACACTTGAACATGTGTTGTAAAATAAGATTATTTGGCAGTGGTGAACAACAGTGTAAATGAGGTCTTCATGAATCATGTGAATGTTTTCTTAAGAATGTTTGCGGAAGGAGCGGCTGAGACACGCAAACATCTCGTGACGCACGCTCGGTTTTTCATACAAGATCCAGAAAAGCGACAGGTCGGCGATCTCATTCATCCGCTCATCTGTATGACCTCATTTGGGAAAAACCCCAATACAATAGTTATGTATTCCTCTGAGGATGACATCAAACTCTGTCACATGACAAGAACTCTTATTACAGAAAGTAACAGAACACATGCTACATACTACTACAACAACAACATACCAGGTTTATGACAGTTTGGGATTTTTCATTCTACTTAGTTTTGATTTCATTTCGACTTCTGTTTTTTTAATTCAGCTAGTTTCAATTAGCTTTTAGAGGCAAGTTTCTGTATATTTATTATTCTTTTAATTTATTTATCATTCATTCTTTAGTTGAGTTTTTATTAGCTTTAGTATTATTTTTTTCATCTTTGGTTATTTATTGATTTAGCATGATTGAACATGGCATCCTACTTTATAATCAAAATAACAAACACATTGTAAACCCTATTTATGAAAGACCGTAACCATTTTCAAAATGAAATGTGGCCTGTGTGCACAAAAGTTAACCTCTGACCTCTGCTTTAAAGTCACAAAGTTAGTGTTGAACATGACTAGGTGCTATAACTCGTGTTGAGTGAGCATAAATGGATTTACTGGGCAGCTTCTGCTTTTTTTAAGTGACCAATCCCTAAAAAAGGTGCAACCTCAACAACAGCTATTACGAGTTGAAGAAGGAGAGTTTAACTGATTAATAGCCTACCAGGGATACACTTATTTTTACACTGCTAACATTTTATTTTATAATTGGCAATGCAGACAGAAGATTTTGGAAAACAGTCAAGATGATGGAAAATAAATGTTCCCCACCTCATTTACCAATTTCTATGTTTTTTCTTATAAATATTTAGGTATCTGGTTGGATTCATCACTGTCATTTGCCACACACATCAGTAACCTGCAAGCTAAAGTTAAAGCCAGGTTATCTTCCTTTTTTCGCAATTAAGTCTCATTCACTCATGCCACAAAGTGCATGCTAGCGAAAATGATATTGTTGCCTATTCTTGACTATGGAGACCCTTTACAAATTAGTGGGCTGACCATCTCTTCAAACACGGCGGCTACGTCACTGGTTTGTCTTTATCTATAAAACTTTTCTTGGCATGACACTATCCTACCTGTCATCACTTCTTCATCTTGCTCAGAATACTTACAGTACTAGATCTAGTGAGTTAATTAAGTTTACCCCTCCAAAAACACTTACTACATTTGGCCGTAATTCCTTTCAATTCGCAGCAGGAAATGATTAAAACACCCTACAGAACAAACTCAGACTCATCTCCCCGATGACAGTTTCTTTGTTTTATAAACAAGATTCAGGAAATTGTAGTTGACACCTGTTCTTGTTAATATAAGCATAAGTGCCCTCCTCTTTTTTTATAATTATGTTGTGTGATGTATGTGCTCTGTTTGGGCTTCTTGTCCAGATCATGTTTTTAAATGAGAATTAGTTCTCAGACATTGTACTTGGTTAAATAAAGGTTAAATAAAAAAAATAATAGTTTGACTCTGGAGCAGATTTCAGGAAAAAAATAGTTTTATTTAAACAGCAAAGAGCAGACTAAAGTTAATGCACAGTTAAACAACACTTAAATGGCCGTTACCCTCACAGCTCATGGAAACATTTTCTTTGTCAAAAAGTATTGAGCGGTCAAGAGCACTGACAGTGCAGACAAGGAGGGACGCGTGGGTGGGTGACTTTTACGTGATGAAAAGCAAGGAATGGGACAAACACCAAGTGTCATCACTCTAACAAATTGTGTTTTGTTCCTCTAATAAGCAACCACGTGACAAGAAGAAACAAAAAAAAAGACGAAAGTCCCCTAATGTTGTGGTTTGTCTTTGGCAGTTTAAAATGTGTCGCGCATTTATAATGTCGAATTATTTACAAAGTTATCACAGCCATTCCAGACGCACTTTTTCACCCTGCTGTGGTAAGCAATGCCAGATGGACGTTTGCTGTATGTGCATTAAACATACTTGTTAATGTTTGACCCTTTCCATACGATCACAGCACATTTGTCAGGGCGCGGGAGAGCGGTGGCTTAAGGTGACAGCAGACGCAAAATGACTGTTGACTGAGAGGTGAAGCTCATCTTTCACAGTCAACAGGTCATGTGTGGACTGTGTGCATGCGCACAAGTGCGTACATTCACGTGCGGGTAATCTGGTTTTTCCAGCATGCAGAACACACAAGATGAACAAATAATTGCTCCTTAAGACAAGAACGCACACGTTAAGTCTGTTCCCCACCCTGACAGGGTAAACTAGTTAGAAAAAATACTTATAATTGCCACCTCGCCAGCGTTATATGGGATTAACCGTCTCCCAGGGGACAATGAACCTTTGAAAGGCGTCAACTGCCACACAGGTATTATCAAACGTTTAACGGCAAACGAGTTTCTTCCTTGCTATGCCCTAGACAATTATTGTTTGCTTATTTACAATAGAAGTGCACCATCCAGTATAAAACTAGAAATGTAGGCCACTCTATAAAGAGAGGATGAATGGGGGTTATTTATTCTGCTATTTTTGCCTCTTTTTTATTTTATTTCCTGCACTGTAAGACATCTGAACACTTTCTATAACAGTGGTTGTGTCATGGAGGAGGAGGAAAAGGTGTTGTTGGCCATCTTCACTATAGTCAGCTCTTACAATCACAGCATGCGCAAAGCAGAATGAAGAACCCCGAGTGCCATGCTCGCCGCCATCTTGCAGTTTTTAGGTAAATAGAGGGCTGAGATGGAGAGTTGAGCAACCGCTAACTTATTTGCGATTGTTAATACTGACAGTGCCAAAAAGGGGAAGCCACATCAAAAACATTCTTTACAATATGTTGCTATGCGCTCCCACTTGTGTATACATGGTATTAGTGATTAATATTGAGTTTTGGGAATAAGATTTAGGCAAAAAAATTCACCCATTTTTATGCATCTCAATGGCAATTTTGATATGTACTGCCATTTGCGGTGCAGATTAATGCAGATTACCATTTAAAGGTAAAATTTCGTTTATTTAAAAAACAAACAAACAAAAAAAAAAGCTCGTCTACATTGCAGGCTTGCACACTTTTTAAAAATATTTGAAGCCTGGATGCAAAGGTGTTGATGCTTTGGTAACATCATGGATCCATCAGATTTCAAATGTAGATGCTTATTAAAAATTTAAACAGTTGGAATACATTTTTGGACTGTTACGAATTAGAATGAAGGAATGAATGAAAGCTTGACGTGTCCGTGGACGTACCGCACCGTCAAACAACGCAGACACACTGTCATCTTCCGATCCACAACTCGCACGTCAATGCTGGAACCCAAAATTTCCCCAGACGTCGATTTTAGATGAAGCTGGTTTTTTTTTTTCAATCTCCGCTCTTTCATCTTCTGACTGGATTCCCTCAAAAGAGCATCATTTAGAATGCTGCAGCTCTGGTTCTGACCAGAACAAAATGCTCTAGATTTACACTGGCTCGCAGTCAGCTGTAGAATTATTTTAAAATCCTCCTATTAGACTACAAGATAAATGCTGATTAAATATAAACCCCGTAAGGCTCTGAGGCTTGTACACTCGGGTCAATTAGTGGAGCACAGAGTTCAAAGCAAACATGGTGTAGTGGCATTGAGCAGTTATGCTGCACACAAATGGAATAAGGTGAAGTCAGCCTGAGTTGTGTCAAATCTTTTAAATGCAGGTACAAATTTTAGATTTGATTCCCCAAACCTTTGATGAAGATTTTTTAAAATCATTTTAAAATCAATTTCACAGTACGACCCTTAAGTATTTAAAAAAAACAACCTAGTTTTATTTATTTACTTTAAGATATTTTGTATTTTTTTTTAAGTCTTCTGTTAATGTGTTTAACGTTTTTTTTCTCTGCTTCTGACTGTTATCAGCTGTTTTTGAATTATTTTATATAGGCGGCGTGTCTTTGCTTGTATGAAGAGTTGCTTTGCGCATAAAATTGTGCAATATTATTAAGTTGTTGTTGTTGTTTTTTACTGTAATTTAATAATTGTAGGTTTCACTATTCTGAATAAAAGTGAAGCCTACTACTCACGTGTTGCATGCTGTCATGGCTTGACAGCCATCCCCAGTGCAGAACTCTGAGATGGTGCTGTACTGCAAGTTGATAAGATTGAAGAATGTAGTCGCTGCAGGAACAACAACAAAAAGGAGAGGTCACACAATACCAACGTGTTAAGTCATCTACTGTAAACGATTATGCTCTCTCTTAATAATGCTTATTGACGTCACAACACGGAAGACATAAATTAGTTAATGACACGTCCTGTCTGTGTGCCATTCACATCGATGAGTCACAGTCACAATCAGCAACATAAGCTGGCAATTAAACATCTAAGTTGTCAAAGTGTATGCAAGATATGGAAAATAAAAAAGAGAGACAAAAACATGTCAACAAATGTAAAAAAGCAGCTTTATCAGGTTGATTTATTTTAAGTCGACACTTATGTTGCCAGATAAAGAACGTGTTTGCATTTAAACACAACATTGACAATGACGCACAGTACAAGGGAATACACGCTGTTAGTTTAATCAGCTGCAACATTTATGTTGACCACAGGTGAGCCATGAAAGCATTTCATGTGAGGATGTACCTGCAGGGCTTCCACAGTCAAAATGTTACTTTTCAACAGCCCGCTCACCCCACACTAGCGTGGGAAAACCGGTCCGGGCTTTGCATGTGACTACTGTGCAACGTGACTCACTCTTATCTTTCCATAGAGTGTTGCTTGCCGACATATGGCCTTTGAAACTGTGTAAATATTTTTTAAACCCTACAAAATTACTGGAAAATATTCTGAGAATTTAGCAATGATTGTCATTATTGTGTTTGTTGAAACATCAATAAATGTGTTGAGGCTGGACGATAAAACTAAACATCAGTGGCTACAAGTCCAAACACATTACATTTCTAACTTCCTGTAGACAGAATATTAACATGTGGAAACATGTTTTAACACGTCTCATTTGTTTCTTTTTTCCCCCCTTCCCCTTTTCAAGCAGTCCTTTATTGAGGAAAACAGAGTCAGGGAGACGAATACAATAGTAAATAGGAGGATCAATCAAGAAGTCTGTTTGCAACATTCTGCTTACACAATTGCAAAAATTATGCCCATAAGGGCGAGTGTAAATTTGGTAAACAGTGTAAAAGGGTAAACAGGACTGACAGCAAGCGATGGTGTTTAAAGGAACAATGTGTGGTGTTGCTGGGTACGGGCAAAATACTGTGCCATGTCTGGATCGTGTTAAAGGTTTGGCTCTGTTGTTGCTGCACCTCCAGCGGCTTCTGTTGGCTGACATTTTCACTTTCCACTGTTTTGCATTTCCAGAAAATCTCCTGTCTTGTTTTCCTTACCTACATCTATTGTGTTGCTTTCGTATTACACTGGACTGAGTCAAACCTGAATTTCCACAAATAATTGATCCTCCACTATACGTGACTAAAATTTCCTATATTAAAAGCTTAAAATCATAAATATGCCACAAACTATTATCCCAAAACATGTACACTTGCAAACATGATCTACCCTTAAAAATACAGCAAAGAGCTTACAGTTAAGCACACAGATATACAAAGTACAGTAATTCTACATACATGTCAATAATGATGATGATAATGATGATGTATTACTGTAGTGACGCAGAACACTTAATTGCACACCAAAGTGTAAGAGTTCCATCAATGGTGCTGGTGGGAAGCGCCGTTGCCATTCTAGCCACTAGCCAATGGCTAGTGTTCAAATGTTAAGGGACCCACAACTGCTGGATCCCGTAGCGACAACACAAACTGGCGGTTACACATTGCTTAAGCCATGTTTCGCTGAACTGTTACGGATTCCACTGGACTTGATGCTGCGTTAGCCCTAGTTTGGCAAAAGCATTGTGAGCCAAAACAGTTGCCGGAAACATGGTTTCCGTGCACTAAAATGAACAGGAAGTGAGGTATGAGTATTAGAATGTCAATTTTTGCACATTTACAGGGGTCAAACTTTCACCCCCTTTCCCTAGTTTAATTTTTGGGTTGTTTGTTTGTGTATGGCCAACAGTAACCGTTGATTGTTACTGACACTACACCACAATAAATACGTTATATTCCATAGGCAGTGTTTTGCTATGAAAATAGATGTATTTATTATTTATTTATTTTATTTTTGTCGCATTTGTGTCACAAATGGCAAGTAGGCGAGTTTTTACAGGAATAATCAATAGGTGAATTTCCAAATGGTGAGCCGCGAATATGCCAAGGTCAATAGCACTTGAACAGAAAGTTAAAGAAAGACATTACCGGGGTAAATACGTTTTATTGTGGGAAGGTTTTGCACAACAATTTAGTCACTAATGTTGGATGAGGTGGCCTGGCACACAACCAAAATGAGTTGGATGGGTTTGAACTTGAAGTGAAGGCCGTCCAGGGCTTCCACAACAACCTCACCCAAGCATACATAACTGACTTAGCTTGGACTGTTGTTACAAGTCTGAATGCATATAATTGTCTTTTTCTCAAACTAAAGAATCTTGTTCAACGTGCAATCCATACAGTTAATTGATCAAGAGGTGTGTCCTAATACGTGTCCATGTAGTGCACTGTGTAATTATATCGTCTTCAAACATCAACCACCATGACTTACTGTTGCTGGCTAGCCATTCATGGAGGTCTATCTCTCGGGGCAGAACTACCAACTCCTTCAGGTCAAAATCCACCACTCGGATCTTTGTGAACTCCAGCTCTAGGTATTGCTTCTTCTCTTCTGCTGGAGGCTTCTTTCCATTTGGTTTTGTCTTTGACTTCCTGCCAAACAGAAGAAAAAGAAAGGTCAAGATACTGCACTTTTATGCATACATGGAATTATGCAATCTAGTACTGTGAAATATGGCAAGTAAGGTAAAAGTTTTGCTGTTTCTAGCCTCTAATTATATTACCAGGAATTTAAGAAAAAAATATATAATTACAGATTACAGTATCCAAGATGACTGTCAAGAATTAAAATCAAATATTATTTATACAACACTTTTCATGCATCAGAAATGCAGCAGACTTTTTTATTTATTTTTATTTTTTTAGTATTTGACAGAATGTGACATCAGCGTAGAAAATGCATTGCAATGGGGAGAAAGTATCCGGAGTTTAGACACACACATGTAGAAAATTAAAGGGAATCTACAATCTCTTGAATTGCTAATGGCAGTTGACAAAAAGATCATCCCAAGGCTCAAATTGAGGGATGACATTTTACAACAGCGGATTCACACCCCGACAAAGACTAAACAAAAAGTACTGTGTGTATGTACATGACCTTTCACTCTGCCCTCTAACCTAATATCACCCCTGAAGCCGCAGACGGCCATCCCCAGTGCTTTGTACTCCCATTGCTAGTTTTAGCACGGATATGTCACATCATACTTCCTGCACTTTGGGGGCTATGACACACCGTGGTCTTACTCCCCCTCTGTAGCAGTGCAGACAGTGTAATCTGAGGTCAAAGGTTAAAGACTTGATGCGTGAGTGAGACAAACAGAAGCAGAACCGCCAAGCAGTTTCTATGAAATGTAGACACTTAATTATGGTCATCAAAATCAAATGTAATCCAGTGCAAACTCCATGAAAATCAATTGTGAAAAGAACAAGTTAAAATTTACTCTTTAAACTCAACTGTTAAAAATGTCTTTAATTTGCTAAACAAATTCTGGCATGGGACCTTTTATCATTATTTAGGCTCTCATTTGCTTTTGGACCCAAGTTACATGCTGAGTTCATCTAAATATCCACAGTTAACAGCTCCCTCTATCGGAATAGCCATAATAATGACACAGGATCACAGCTTCTTTTTTTTTTTGTTGGCAGATCCGCTCACTCAAGGGCTGCACTGAAGTACTGTACTGCTATGTTTACAGAAACAAGGAAAGAGGCCATTAGAACCAAAATAGAGACATATTTAGAAAGATGGATAAATAAAACCGAGTGATGATTCAGGAAAGATGGAGTGAAACTAATGAGGTGGGTGCGATCGAGTAATTTCCATGGGAACTAATAAACACGAAGAAAACATGGCAGGACTACAGCACACGAAGTCTCATGGCAAAAAATGTACTTTAGCGTTCTTTAACCCAAACTGATACTGCTTTCCAGTCCCGGTAAACATTGCAAGGCATGTCTACAAGTGGACGCATGCTCGCTGATGTTTTGGATTCCTCTTTCACATATTTTTCTCTCTAAATCAAACGACATAAATTTGTGTTATAATTTTTCTGTGAAAAAAAAACTTCTTGTGAGATGGGTAACCATTTTTGGAGATTGTCTTCTTTGGACAGCGGCCTATTTCTGCACTGATCTTCCCTTTTAGTTATTTTTTTGTAATGATTAAAGTCTTCCTCCCTTGTTGCCCAAGCAAAGATTTGGGCCCCATTCCTGTCCTCTCTTCTTTATTGCCTAAATCTCTAACTAACTGACATTAATTTCTTCTCTTTCACTTATGAATACACTCACCTTGTTTTAGATAACAGCCGAATACCCTCTCTGGAGTACATACTCCCACCTTTTTTCTATTCCTGCTTTTTTTTTCCATAGCTAAATGTACAAAGTAAGAGAAAATAATCCATAGGACCTTGTGGCTTTGGGCTTTATGTTTCATCATGTGAAAGTGCTTCACTCGAGCAAAGAGGTTCATCTCTAGATACCGTGGCATTGGTCTCACAAGTCTTTGCTAATAAGTTCCTCAGAAAAAAAGGTTGAAGTTTGTTCGTGTAGCGTTCCCCCTCCACCCTTTTCCTTTCGAAAACATGCTTACCAAGTTATTTTGTGCCTCTTATTTCATCATTTTCCACACAAACACCTCCTTCCCGTCTAGCAAGTATTTGTGTGGTGAGGGGAGGTGAATTTCTGGAGCGGTTAGTTTATTTTAGCATAAATAAAACCTATTCAATGCCAGAATTCCTCCCCTCATACGTGCATGTCTGCCCTCTCGACACACACAGCCTGTTCTTGGTAAGGCAAGTCTTTGCCATAAAAGGCAGCAGTTGCCCGTTTCGTCTCACCAGATCAGGGCAGACCACAAGACCAAGACTAGAATTCAGCACACAGGGGAACGGACTGCCACAGCTTGTCTGGCACCAAAAGGGACCAGTCAAATCTCACATGTCAAGAAAACGTGGTTCGACTTGTATGGGATTGGGAACACAACGCACAGGAGCAATGTGACGATTCAATGCGTAAACTTGATGCTATGCATTTTGTAACGAAAGGAAGAGATAGGGGAGCAGGAGGCAGACACGCTGGTATTTATCTGCAATAAGGAAATGGGGTTTGTATAGTCAGGTGACATCGGGTCATTGCAGAAACAACTATGCAATGACTGATCTGGCAGCTGTTCAACTCCATCTGTTAGTTACTATCTTAACCCCTTTCACTTTCGACAGCAGCAGCAGGACCCCCCTACCCACCAGCCATCTCTATTCACGATACACGCACCCAGTTTACAGTATGTTTACATGTTGAAAAGGGAAAATAGGGTGATTGGGTTAGACTGACTGAAAACTGTAAAATGTATTCCAGTTGAATAGTTGGCGACTGCACGTTGTGAGGAAACAACAGCAACGGCTTGTTCTTCGTCAACAAATATGTGATGGGTGCATTAAAACATTTTTGTAATGCAAATCAACTGGAGATATGAGCAGTGCAAAAAAAAACAAAAATAGCAAGCAATACACACACATGCTTTCAAGTATGCATGCTGAAACAAGCCTACCATTATTATTGCTTCAGTATCTTCTGCCCTCCACCCCCCCACTTTTCACAACCAACCCAGCCGGTCAGAACAGCTGTGTCTCGCACGTTACAAGCTACGTCACAAGAAGCCTCGAGAAATGTCCATAGCAACAGAGTCCTAAAGAGTCTTTACGAGCTCAATTGCACAAACTTCCTGCAAACGTGCATATAGAAACTACTGCGTGCATTGCAAATGCATACATGTAGACAACTTTAAAGGAACTATTCATCTGAAATGGTAAAAAATATATAAAAATAATTGTAGTTGTTAGAGCCCTTTGCTACACAAGCCCATGTTTATGGTTCAGTGGACAGACACCACAAGCTTGTTCAATTAAGAGAACCCTGATCCAATCACTTGGGGCATAGGCATATAGGGAAAGTTAACCCCACTTTTTTTTCTTAACAATAATATGTTCTATGCACCCCCACTAGTCTAAATGCGATATTCTGGTTAACATTGCATTAGTGGAATATGAGTTAAGCAGCAAAATCCAGCCGTTTTTATCAATATCAGAAGATGGCCATTTTGTCACCTGCTGTCGAGTGAAAATGACATCACAGATGCTCAGGTAACAACCAATCACAGCTCAGCTTCAGAAAACAGGTGAGCTGTGATTGGTAGTTGCCTGAGCCCTGAGCAACATTGAGGTCATCTTCAGTCGACAGCAACTGTCAAAATGGCCGCCCCCCGAGATGGATAAAAAGGGCTGGATTTTGCTTGGTAACTCTTATTCCACAAATGTAATATTAATCAGAATGTCACGTCTTGACTAGTGAGGTCACCTATAACATATTACTCTCAAGAAATGTTTAAGGTTGACTTTAGACAATTAGATAATTAATTCAACATATTCCATGCAATAATGTTCCCATCACTGGTGGTATTAAATTAATTTGTATATGGATTACATTAGTGCAATATGCAAGTGAAAGGCTGAAAATGAAACCTGTTTGTCTAACTTAACAAAACATGACACACACAAAAACATACATTTCCAGTTTCCAATGGTCTGCGATAACATGCAATCTTTTTTTTTATTTCACTGAACCGAATAATTGAAAATGAACCATCCTTCAATCATACCACACACCATGCAAGAAGATAAATATCGACTCTTTTATGAGAAATGCACATCAGGTATAAATATTTTCTGCTTCTTTGAATTTAATCTACTTGAATAGTTGGGAGTTTTAGAGAGCGTTTACATGTTGTTATATTCTAATAATAAACATGAAAAATGTTACAGCCGCACAATATCAAATCAAATTGTAATCCCACTAAATCGAACCGAATCAAATCATTCTGTTTGAAAATGTATTGTTGAACCATAATGTAACCCATGTATTGAGATACGCATCAAATTGTCTTTTGTTAGACAGATGCACACGCCTAGACATATGTATACTAGCAGTCTCCAATTGGCCCGGACTGAGTGCTATACTGTATATATTGTTTTAGTGTCACATTAATAATGTAATAAAGTGACCTAATCTTAAAACTATCTTTCAACAGTCTTCGTCTAAAATATTTGCAGGTAGTTTCTTCTTCATCTCGGTGGGCTTCACAGTGTTTAGTCGTGTTTTTATCACCGTTAACAAGACATCAAACAAGTATTACCTTCGCATGTAAGGAGACTAGTGTCTGTCAGGAGGATCCATTTACTTCAATCCAGGCTTCTAGATCTATTTCAGGACCCAACTAAACTGAGAAAACTGCTCTCTTTCCTGAAACAACCACAGACCATTGAGACCATCTTGGTTTCTGCAAAGCAAAACCACATCAGCCATTATGGGACTAAAAAGAGTCCCAGTGAGCACGCTCAACAGCCGTGTAAAACTCTGTTGGCCTGTCAAAGCTTCTGCCGAAGTGCCTGTGAAGATTCACTAGCATCTTTTTCAAGATGACCTCATCAGTTTCACTTCTGTGGGGACGAGATAAGCAGCACGCGCAAACAGAAAGCACAGCTGCCACCACTTAATCAGGACCATCGCTGGGGGCGTCAGCAGCAGTGTAAATCAGTACGTGAGAATTGCAGCCAGACAACAGGCCTAAATGTGCACACACTGTTCCAATTCAACAACTTCTACTGTCCCAGCACCACTTGCCTAATGCCTCTACCCCCTTGTCATCCTGTGCTAAATCCCATTTAGTGGCTCACGAGCCTGCAGACTATACTACTGTATTACTGTAATAGAGACTCATCAACATCACAACACTTCTGTGTGACAGGATGGGGGGTGGGGGGTGTTGCTGTGAGATAAGATTGGAAATATTGTTAAGCACCTGGCACAAGGAAGTTGGTTTGGAGGAAGTTTAGTTTGGACACTGACTAATCTGGTCAGGCCAATAGCGAGCTGGCCGTTTTTGGCGGCATGTTTCCATATATAGTCAATGCGGTTTGCAAGGTCGCGCATGATTGCGCGCCGGGTGTTGCATTTGAAGCCAATCTTTTGGTCCTCGGCCCATTTCGCCATGCTTTGCTGATGTGAGCGTTCGGTGGGGTCGCATTGCCGACAGTCAATCGACGTTGAGAATGTACTCATTACGTAGCAGTACCAGCAAACACACAATAAAGTAAACACACACACACACACAAATAAATTGAATAAAATAAATACAAATGTGGGACAATATCATTGCGGTTGTGGAACCGGGATGTATATAACACATCCAGATTCTGGTTGTCAAAAAGGAGGAAACTTGGGGAATAGGGAGTGAGGAAGTTTACATATCTGATGAATGGATAAACTTTCTTGAAATTATCGAACTGTTAACCAAGATGGCACATAACAACCAAGCATAACCATCGGTCACACTAGATTGACTAGCGATGTTCAAGCCTTTTTTTTTTCTGTCAAAGGAGGAGCCCTTCCCTCTTCTCCCCTCAAAGCAATCCCGCCCGGTGTAGTCTCCCTCACAAAGAAAAGTACGCATGACGCGGGGCGACATTACGAGTTCGATCTGAACCTAGCAATACACAAATTATGACATCTGTCAAACTGCGGCCACTCTACAAGTCGGTCATGAGAGTTGACTGAAATTACTAAAAAATAAGCAGAAAAAGAAAAAACTTCAAGAGTTCCTTTGTTTTTTGTGTTCAGTAAGCATTTGTATCTTGTATGCTCCCCCAAAAAAACGGTCCACAAAGGAGGAAATAGGTTAACAGAGGAGCTGTAAACAGCACAGCAGCATCCCCAGATCCCATCCCCCCTTTTTTTTTTTTTTACAAAACTACACAACCTTGTAAATTGTGATTAATTGTTTAAATTCAGTTTTCTCTGGAGATGGATTATCATTTAACAAATCCTAAAGAATCTCTAAACGGCAATTGAATCCTGCTGTGAGCTCCTGGATGTTTACCAACTTCTTTAAAATTACTACTAGATTAGGCGGAACACAAAGTGTCTCTATGCACAATAAAGCTCTACAGCGCTGCATTATTTAACATTGGCTCTAAGAAGATGGAAACTTCCACTGTATTCCTGCTTACATCTTCACAGTCAACAGGTTTTTGAGGTTTGTGGCCATTGGTCTGTTGTTTGTCCCATGGCTTAAAAAGGTAGGAGTAACTTTGACCAAATCATTAACAAGAAAAGCTGTCTGTTCCATGAAGGGGCCATTAATTCTGACTGTACAGCCTATTCACAGGACACGACCAGGATAAATACACATGTGTAAACTGGGTTAGCAGTTGGGATTTGCTTTACAGTATTTGCATTTACAGAGATGAATAGGAGTGTCTTGTTGTTTGTGTCACTTGATGACATACAGACACGGTGCCGATCTGGGTCATACATACTTTAGAAGTCTTATCGTTCTGATGAAATTATGAAACTATCCATCAATTGTCACACATAAAATGTAGGTCAAGAGGAGAAATGCAACTCCTGATGTGTAACACGTTAATAACTAAAACCGCGACATGCACCTTAATAAATTATCCCCACAGAGCACCGAAAACAACTTTCATGTTAGTAAAGTCATTATTCAAGTGAAAAGGTGACTCTTTTATTCGCATGTTTGTACAATACTTCACCAACGCCGCTTCCATAGCAATTAGTTTCTGAGCTAATTTGGTTAGGTTAAAAAGTTAGCAACATTTGAGTAAATTATATCTGAAGTTTACTTCGTGCAGCGTGTTAAAGAATACAAGTCCCGATTCCGAATAAGCAGCGCTGCTCGACGAGACGCAGGGCAACGCACTAACTTTACACATGCAGTATATACAGATATTAAGAGAACACAAGTAAAACCTATATTATTAGTTGCAAAATCGACGACGCAAGAAAACACCACTCGTACACGTTGTTTAGTCAAGTGCAGTGAACGCAGCAGATTGTACATGAGAAGTAACAACCACCAAAGTTTTTACCTTAGAACTTTTCCGACCGCTTGAAGCACCATTTTGCAACTTAGTCCGTTCTTAGTGTTTCTTTGGGAGTGCATGTCCGTTTTATCCCCGGAGAAAGCGCAATAATCGCCGACCATGGCTCATATCCGGCAGATACTGTCGTAACGGCTCACACCACGAGTCTGGAGTTCACTGAAACTCACTGAATGCAACTCCGTGTAAACTCCAAACGTCGGCGGAAAAGCCCGCCTCCTCGTATGACCTTCGTCCAATCGCAGAAAAGCAAAGTGCTCGATAGGCGTGCGGTGGTGACGTCAAAGCCTGCCCGCGTAGACGTTGCTCATGCTTTACCATCGACTAGTGTTGTTACAATACAGCAACAGGTGGTAACGCAGTAAGAATTACAATCGAATAAATACATAAGTGTCACTGCATTAAATTCACTAATACGTTTACACGAATGTTAGGCGAGAAGTGTGATGTATATTAGACCCCACGTTTTGTTTTCACACAATGCTAAACTGAGACCTTACAATAAAATGTGAGTGTACTGTATGTGGTATTGGGCTCACACGTGTTATGATTGCACATGGTAACTTCTAATTCACTGTGCCAGTGACATTCAAAGGGCTAATGTCCCACTAAGCTCCTAAAATAACACAGTAAGTCAACCCTGTAGTGAGCAAGGATATAAATAACATGTTTGAAAAAGCAATGATCATTATAAGCCGTTTTAAATGTGTCATTACTGGTGGTGTGAGAACTAAAGCTAACTTAAAATGCATGTGGGGACTGCAGAGACATTCCTCCAGTTTGTGACTTCACCTGAAGCCACACAGTGACAGGATGATAGCAGTCAGGCGTGTTCGAGAAAGTAAACACTAAGAACCAGCAAGACAATCAAACAAAGCCTGAATGAGAGCAACTGGTGGATTAACATGGATAGTTAATGGTTGCTGTGCATGCTTGGGGACGTTTTGTCCAAATTATTTAAAACCTAATTTTAACAGGTTTGCTTTTAATTTGAAATGTTTGAGTGAAATGAAAACTTTTTTCATAAGTTACATAGCAACCGCTTCCAATTTACAAGTTGTAAAAAGGGAAGGAAGAGCATACATTGATTTTATCCTAGTGCTCCTTTATATCTAATAATTAGCAATACTATATAGTGGAACTTTGATTTAACAGACCCAGAACTAACACACTGCGGATTTAACTGACAGAAAATGGTGTGCAGTCCACTCAAAAGGCCTCTTTGTACAATAATTGTCAAAGCCTGTTAATTTCATAATTGTACGACGTTGTTTCCTGGCGCTGAGACGCAATCAACAGAAACTCATACACATATTTCCGGGTTGTGTCGTTTTGTCACAGATAGATAGTAGACTAGAGCAGGCTAATAGATGTGTCTACATAGCAACCATGATGGTAGAGGGTCACTTTCCCATCACAGGCAATGCAGCCATTTTGGCTGGGGCAACAGTCTTAGAAAAGGCAATGGAAAGCATGGAAATTAGCATCGTCATAGGCACAAAGCTCAAAAGGAGTGTATCACATCTACCTATTCATATCTATGGCAGTTTAACGGAGCGAGCTCTCATTATGTAGTACATGTACACGTTTCTCGAACATGCCAATTTTGGTACGGTAGACATTTTGTAATGTCCTAATCATAGCATCGAATCGTAACAGATGAAATAAGGAAGCTCGCTAACAGTGTTTTGTGAACATGTCCAGCTGCATGCCATTATCCCGCTCCTCCAGCGCCAGCAAGGTAAGTTTGGATACATTCTAAAACTTGTCAAACAATTTACCTTTTCCACATTTATTTACAATAGTTTTGTACGGTACTGGGCATTTTTTCAGCTACCAAAATTTCTCAAAGTTAACACACTGCTAAAAAAAAACATTATCCCAAAAGTTATACTTACAGGGATTCCGCCACTTTTTAATTAGCCTGGTGGCCTGACCAGGCTTTTCTTGCCACCCCACCAGGGGAAACCCCCTCTTGCGTCAATGATTAGTAGTCGCGTGCTGTGCGCACTCATTCCTTCTCGTCGAACGGCTAATAGTAATCGCTATATGTCAGTCGGTCGGCCGGCCGGCCGGCGTCTTGTTTGTCCCTCCCAACATGGCTGCCACGTACGCACATCGGTTAGCCAGGCTGCTACAGCATCTCCAGCGTGTTCAGACACATGCTCAGAGTGTGCTCTGCTCCACTACGACCGTTCGGAAACTCAGACAATTCTAACCCGAGGTTCTGCTGTACTAAATTAAATTAAACGGGAGAACCCTCCTCTCGAAAGTAACCTTTTTTGAGTCTTATTTTAAACTGGAATTACAACCTGAATATTTATTCCTTGTGATTAAAGCTTTTCAACAAATATCCACTCTTCACATGTTTCTATCACTCTCTTTGTTGTTTTACCTGCTTAATTATCAGACTCACAGTATTATGTTTTTTTGGGTGTCTTCTCAGGCAAAATTTGTGATGCAATGACACAGCTGCAGGAGTAAGCCAGGGAAAAGTGGACCCAGACAAAGACACTAATCTTTGAGATCCTAGAAACTATGTGCACTCCCCAAGTATGTGGGTGGTACAAGAAGTTCAGAGGGCGATAAGAGATCGTGAGGATGGAAGCCGGATATGTGCGTAGTGTTTCCAGACATGTCAGTTGAGCATAATTGTTGTTGGAACCTCAGAGCTCACTTGTATGTATTTAAAAGGCCCATGTGATCCAATGAAACCCTCTGAAAAAAAATCAAAGGGACAGTGGGAGTGACAGTCATCCTGCATGACTGGCTCCCTACATGCTTTCCAGATTGGGGAGTGGTGGCCGGCATTGCTGGGTGGAGCTGGGCAGGCCATGGCTCTTGCTTTGATAGCAGTGGTGAGAAGCAAGGGTGGGATGTGAGAGCCCAGAACAGGGTACTGACTTTTCACTTAGTGCTAATTATAGGACCAGCCCACCTGGTCTAGCCCAGTGCAGAGTGCATGCTTAATAGTGTTAAAAAAACAACTTTAATTAACTAATGCATCCACAAAGCTACTGAGAAAAACAAACTTTTATGATTAATATATAATATAATATCAATGGGAAATTTAACTCACACTCGTATATTTGGGGTTACATACCACAGAGTGAGCAACATGATACATTATTGCCCAAACAGGAAATCCAGCCTAGTCCAAATGACTTAAAATAAGGACATTCAGCAGGAGATAAGAGGCATCTCATTTGAACCTGAAACTATAGACGTGGGTGTATGTGTAGGGTAAATATTTGTGCTTTTTTTTTTTTTTTTTATAAATCAGAGGCCTGAGTCATTTATTTAATCTAAAATATTTAATTTATTGTTCTACATTTCAATGCCGATGCTCAGTAGTCTTGAGAATCAAAAGTTAATTGCTTTTAAAATAGATGTACTTGAATTATCCATCCATTCACTTTCATTTCATCCACCCGAAAAGGCGTAATGTAGAACGCTGCCTCCATATTTAAGACACTCGCTAAAAATCCCTTCATTACAACATAACAGTAGCAAACACAGAAGCTCACTAATTTATGTTAGCACAACAAATAACTTTAGCCTGAAGCTAGTTAGCAGCCCATTTGCACAAGGTACGACATTGGAAACCTTTAACCTTATAATTAAATCTATCAGAAGCTAATTGTCGAGTAACATTAAGATATTGTCATGGACTGGGTTATATGACTAATATTGTTATTAGTATTCTTGTGATGCTGTGGGGGGTTTGTGGAGAATATGTCATTTCAATAATGCTATTTCCGAGTTCTTGAATGCATCATTCTGCTCGGAGTGTGGGAGAGAGAGAGAGATGGGAGCATGAGCAAGCTAACCTGTTGTCTGTGTCTTACTTTTTGTAACATATCTTTAAATGAACATCAGTTGGCTATGATATAACTCAGCCGTTACTCACTTTACACAGCAAGGTGGGGGCATAGGCACTTGAAATGCGGAAATCTGACTGGGCTGAGGGCTCGCAATCATTCCAGCTCTTTATCGTGGAGCAGTGAGCATGCATCTTGAACGTCTGACGAACATCCCTAACATTATGGTCCAGTTTTGTCTCGTCAAGGAAAACTCACACTTCTCTTTATGATTTCCTCATTAAAGAACATTTATTATCACCGTTTTGCTATCGTCATAAAAAAAAATGCATCAATGAAATTATTTTATTATCGTTGACATAGACAATACTAATGCGCGCATACAGGAAAACTGTCAGGCCATTTTAATAATTGTTTGCAGCAGGACTCTCTGGCTTCAAAGCCCAAGTCCTTACAGATGAGCCCCATTACTGATTGAGATCATTTCCAATACATATTAAGGATGTGGTTGACTGGTTGTGTTATAATTACGTCAAGCAAGATGTTTTCATTGGCATGACTTAATTTATACTCAACTCAACTTTATTTATAGAGCACTTTAAAAAGCAAGTCCCCATTCATCCAATGTAGTTGTAGTCAAACTTTGGGGGCACTTTCACAAATTGATAAGCACAGTATAATTAAAAATGATATATTTCAAGAAAATGTTGTAACTTGTTTGCACCATCGGAGATGTACACGTTTAACAATATGGTTATTTTTGTTGTTGTAGCAGAGGTGTATAATTGCACTGCTTCAGACTGACAGTTGTATGTAATATTGTGGGTGTACTATTTTCATAAATTAATATTTATCAATTTCTCTGAATTTTTTTGCAGTGCAGTTCTACATCACTGTAAACTACAACCAAAACAACAACCTTGTGAAAAATATACTTAATAAAGAAAATATAATTCATAGCAGTATATACATAGTCTATTCAAATCAGGGTTTGCAATATGTTGTAATTATGTCTCTCTTCAATACATGAAAAATTCTGAACTAATGAGTAAATCCATCATAATATTTTTTTGTTGAAAGTACACTTTCTTCTCTTTGGGGTTTTGCTTTAAAAAAAAAAAGGGAGTGGAGAAGAGCAACACCTGTACCATGTCAGGTTTGGTTGGCTGCAGGCTAAAAGTGGAAGTGCCGACATGAATGGTGCTATACAACTGCACAAGTTGGACCCTTCTGCCAAGTCTTACGCAACATCTGACGTGGATGGAAAACGGCCACATTCCATTGTCAGGCAAACACTTTTTTCTTTGCGTCACACAATTACCTTCCTTTCCCCAATCCAGACGAGACATGGCATCGTATTCGCTACCTACGCTAACCAGACCAGATGTTATTGTATATTGTATTACGTATACCTGCTTCCTAACATGCATCCTGAAATACAAAGAGCATGTGTGCTTAAAGGAATGACTGGAAAAAGAGGACATTGAGAAAAGTGGTGGGAACAATGAAACCGGATTATAATTGCAGTCAGAACATTGTAAGATAAAACATATTATTTGAATTACATAATAAAGAAAAATAAACTGTAAAGTGACTGGCTCACAAAGAAGAATAGGAAGGGGAGGGCTTTTTTTTCTTCTTTTTAAAAAATAAGGTCTACTGAAATCTACCAGAAGCTTGGCAAAACAAGATTTAATAATAATAATTTTAACCAACCAAAAAATAAAGCAGTTTATGCAAATGTAGAGATGTCAGTATTTTTACAGCAGATGAAGGCACTGAGCTTTAGTCTGTCAACTGAAGAAATAATGCATGCAAAACACCAAAATAACTGCTCTGCCTGATAGATTACAAGTACAAGCAAAACAGGCCACAGTGGAAAACAATGTGAGCAATTCAAATCATTACAGCGTTGACGTCAAAACACCACAGTTTGGAGGTGTGTGTTGAAATGAATACACCGTCTTGGAATGTTAACAAGTCTTGCAAACCTTTTGCTTACCCAGTGAGACTTGATGAAAAGATTGACACATGACACTTAAGCAACTAAAAAGCTAAGGAAATGGGAAGTTCCTTTTTTTAAATAAATATCCCCACTACTTGAAATGCGCATGACACTGGTTGCCTGCAGCAATCCATTCGATGCTAGGAGAGACGACTGGCCGGCTTGACAGGTTGGGTATGAAAGTGGTCAATCCACCTGATGGAAACAAAAAAAAAAAACACTGGTCCCAGGCCATTGGCTGCAACAGATATGCCTTGGGGCATGATCACATCTCAGCGGCTGCTGTCCCCAGCCAATCACGAACATCATGAGCATTTACAAAGGCCATCCGTCTACTAAGGGGATGTTTAAACTACACTCGACAATTAATCGATTACACTGGAGAACACAATAGGTCTAATTTTGACTACTAATGCAAAACAGATGACCGCTTTTCTCCATCACGTCATGTTTTTGAGCTATAGGATCCCCGTTTTCATAAAAATCTCAACGTCTCAATGGGCAGGTTTCCATCCAAATGTTTCGACATTTGTATGCGAATTTTGTGAAAATGCAAAAAACGGACATGCGACTTATGCCCGTTTCCATCCGCTCTTCTTTTGCGAAAATGCGCCGCGAGATGACGTAGTGACGGATTTTTGGGACAATGAGGATTTCCAGGTGGGAATGTTGGTTTTGGCGGACTGAACGGAAATAGTTTGTCTTGTTGGCTTGCCTCCCGCATGTAAGTGAAGTGTGTCGTTACATTGAGCGCTGATGTTAATAATAATAAATAAATAAAATAAATCTAAAATTGCATTAATGTTTTTTTTCTTTAATTAATTATAAAAAGAATAGTGTTTCTTCGTCTCCCCTTACTTTATCATCCGTCATTTACTGTAACTACAAACGTGCGTGTGATGTAGTATCAGTCAAAACGTTCGACGTATATCCAGTCTTGTAGTCGCAAAACCTGTTTCCATTGCCAAAATGTGCATTTTCCTTTTTTTGATACGCTTCAAAAACCTTTCAGTCATTTCTGCACATCCGTTTGAACAGAGGTAATTTAAACAAAGTTGCCAGTAAGTGAAACTTCTCAAAAATGCCAAGAAAACTACATTTTAAATAATGCTTTGTTTCAAATTTCATTGAAATATATAGCACACACACACAAAAAAATAACTGAAAAGGTTGCAGTACTTCTTTGTAAACATAGAATAAATTATTATTTCATCCAAAGCATGCTTCGCCCCATGGCTTCCCTTGGGTCTGCATTCTGGGTGTGTGCAGTATGTTTAGGCAAAGTCTTAGCCAGAGAAAACAGTACAGACTGAAGGTCTTTTGAGCCCCTGGATTTTCTATGGGCCTGTAGAAAGGTCAACCAGGGCATGACCATGAAATACATTTTGCTAGGACTAATACTAAGTAAAAATATATATATAACTAGTGATTTTCTGTTACGTGAAATTCAAGTTAACTCAACTAATACATCAAATCAGGATTAAAAAGGCAGGGTTTTGTAATGTTAGAATACCTGAGAAACAATGTCCCATTTTCCTGTTAACTAACTCTGGAGTAAAATGTGTTTACAGTTACAAGCATAGGTACAGTTTACGTCTGAGGATATAGTTACAAGGAGCAGTAGAGTCAATTT
This sequence comes from Leptonotus elevatus, assembly GCF_054856555.1. Taxonomy (NCBI): domain Eukaryota; kingdom Metazoa; phylum Chordata; class Actinopteri; order Syngnathiformes; family Syngnathidae; genus Leptonotus; species Leptonotus elevatus. Next base: position 18,527,137 of record NC_141242.1, on the reverse strand, counting down.
GTGTCTGTTAATGAATTAGTGGAAAGCAATCATAGCAAAACATTCGCACCTCCGCTCCAGGCACTTAACAGTACACAAACCAGCACTGACTGAACATTAATTAGACATTGGTTGGGAACGATGCTTGACACTCTAGTTTTCCTTTCACCAAATCAAAGCAGTACTCCCCACTTTTCAGGCTTCAACGTCTGTTTGTCTTTGCCTGTGCACTGTTTTGCCCCTGGCTTCATTTCTTTGCTCTGCATTCCTGTAGGCAGGGAAGCACTGCTTGCTGAGACATGCCATGGCTCCCTGATCATACAGCATGGCTTAAAAAAAAAAAGAATCATGGAGTACCGAGCGTAGGTAAGAGATCTTGTTTGACAGGTATATAATTGCTCAAAATAAATTCAAAATCAACTTAAATATAAATGTAAATGATTACAATTTGTTTTGATGTTGAGAAATTAATCTAGCAACAGAATTTCTGGCATCAGCTTCAGTCACAGCCCGTCAGCACTGGTTTATGAACTAAGAGATTTAATAAAATAAGGAGACAGGTGATGAGAAATACCAAACTTGTGTCCTGAAGTCCATAACTCGGCATCTCCATGGACCTTGCACAGATAAAACACTATCATATCAGCAGGAATAGGGCAATAGAGTGAAGAGAAGAATTAATAGAGATGGATGGAAAATGAAAAAGGAAGAGAGAAACAGGAAATAGTTTAAAATTGCAGTACATTACTTGACTGAAGAGGAGGCGGGAAAGTGAAACAAAGCGACAGTAAATGAATGGAATGACATTACAGAGGGATGAGGAGAAGCTATAGGAGTTGCTCAATGTGCGAGTTGTTTCAGCATGCCCCGGACACACTCATTCTTCCCTTCCACATTCCTTAACTGGGTAGAGTCTCACTGTATCTATCCCACAATTCCCCACCTGGGCAGCCTAACACTTATCTGTCAAGTTTAAGAGTATAAACACAGGCTGTCATGTTACAAACACAGTTAGTGGCCAAGTTGGTGACCTCTGGAATACAAACGGGCTTTCTCTCATTTCCCAAATGTTTACAGGTGAGCCAGTATGTGGCTCTGCAGGTCAGAGTGTTAATGAGGTTTTCGCTCCTGACATCGGCATCATGTCTACAGCAGTGTCAATCCAGTACGGCCATTAAATGGACAGATGAAAAGGACAGGAAAAAGACTGATTTAAGCAAAGTAAATGGCTATTTGCCTGTAGTCCAGGGTATACAGTATTCTGATCTTACCCAAAATCAGAGCACAGGTTCCACACAAAGTCAATCCCGTTATTATTCTCCTGATTTTGCCTTTTCACGACCAAGGACGCCCAATTATTTTATAAGATTATCCTATAAGATTATGCGGTGTTGAGGTGTTTCAAGAGTGGATTTGTCCCGATAATGTATGTAAGAGGACGTAAGTTACGTTATTTACTTAAGGAGAAGGGGTGGGAGTAAATAAGTTTGACTTCTTCTCACTCCTTTTCAAATATTCATTGATTGTTTTCTTTTCTATTGCCTGTTTTCTTTCGATTTTTCTTTTCTTTCGTTGATTATTGTCACTTATTCACGTATTGAAATAATGATGAAATATTCAAAATAAACATTTCAATTTCAATTTCAAATAATAGAGTCCAAAACGAGAACATAAATATTAGACATGCTAATATTAAAAATTCTAATATTTATGGCCAAAAATCTTCATGTGTGGTGAAAGCCGATCAAAGAAGTGACCTGTTTGATGAAGAGGTAAACAACGCGTTTCTTACCCGTTGTCATTTTTTGTATAAAATGAGCTCCACAGACAGAAGAAAGTATTATCCAAAGCAAGTTGGCCCTCTCTGAAACACTCTGCAATACCCAGTGCTCGTCTTCCTACCTGTGAGATAATGTGTGACAATGCAAAAGCTTTGCCTTGGACGACTGCATTTTCGAACGGTTGTGGAGCAGAATCTTTATGCGTGTGACATTGTGTGTTGAAAATTGTTGGAGCAAACAGCACTCAATGCGACCAAAAACTGTTAAATAAATAAAAACTGTGAGTGTACTAGGCCTTACCTGCAACCAAATCAGGACAAGCAGTGTACAACTGGATCAATGGATGTTATTCTGCTGTACTTTGAATTAAAATCAAAATATTATAGTCCTGCACTTTAGTGTACTGTAGTAGAAAAGGTTCCCCAAGACAAGCTTCCCAGAAGACAGATAATCCCTCAAAAAAAAAAGGGGACAGAACGTAGATTTCCATGGCAAGACACAATGACCTTGGCACTGAGACTCACACTACCAAATAGAAACCTGAATTGTGCTAATCCATCTTCCTTCCCCAGCTGCTGATAAAGCTCTGAACATTTCTAAACCAAAGCAAAACATTACCTTGAGTTTTAATTTCCAGCTGTTTACAGCAAATGTGCTTGCATAGCATCAGGAATTAATGGTGAGGAACAACCTTGTTCTCACATGATAGACAGTCAGTGACAAATTAGATGTGGGAGCAATGCTGTCACCTGCTGTCACAAATTGGGAGTGTGCACAGTTCTGTAGGTGGAAAAAGCAAGACATGTAATATTAGAATGTAAGAGGGCCAACCAGTAGGAAAAACTTTTGAATGAATACACATTCAAAATGCATTGTGCTTCTCTGTACCACAAGAACAGTACTAACTATTCAATGTGTAGTGAATCTTCCAACATTACTCATTTTTCTTTAATTCCAAAAACAATGTGTAAAGCATAAAAGAAGAAGACATTTCATCCAATTAATTTGGAATGCCCTGAAAAACAAAATACTTGTGTACTGCCTGCGTAACAGACATCAAACAGGTTGGTAACGCTATCAGTTGATAACAGAAACACTGTGAGAGCTGTGAAGAAAGACAACAGTCAGTGAAATCACTTCCAACCTTCACAGGGCTGGTATGAAGGGATCGCAATTCACTGCTCGAACTTTGGGAGAACAAATACAGCCACACATGTTTTGGAACAAATAGACCAATGAGACCAAGATTAACCTCTACCAAAGTGATAGAAAGGCAAAAGTATGGACAAAGAAGAGATCTGCTTATAACCCAAAACACACAAGCTCATATGTAAGTAAGTATGGTGGAGGTAATGGCTTGGGCTTTAATGGCTGCTTCTGGAACAGGCTTAATAATCTTTGTTGATGATGTAACTTATGATGGTAGCAGCAGAATGAATAATGAAGGCTACAATATCATTGTGTCTGGCAATTTACAGAAAAATGCATCCAAACTAAAATCGGGAGATGCTTCATCATGCAACAAGACAACAACCCAAAACACACTGCCAACACATCAAAAGACTTCATCAGGAGGAAAGAGAGGAACGTCTTAAGACTGGCCAAGTCATTCACCAAACCATAACCCAATAGAGTATGCATTCTAGCGCCTGAAGCATGAGAAATAAACACGTCATGGAAGAGGCTGTAGTAAAGGCCTGGAAAAGCATTTCAAACTAGACAATGTGCAATTTCTGGAAAAAAAAGTGTGTGTGAAGGCTGTGAGGCTGAATGAAAAACATGAATTATCTGGAATGATATTGAATGATGTGAAGTACCTTTTAACAAGTGACATGGAATGATATACAATGAGATAGAAATAGCTGAGCATGTTGAAGTTGAAATGGTTTGAATCAATCAAGAAATGTTCAAGTAGTTGTCAGGTAAACACTAAAAAATTGAAAGTTGGAACAGTTTGAATCGGTGAATAAATGTAGAAATTGTAGTGGGAAAAGGAGGGAGGGGTAAGGTGTTAAGAATAAAGTAAGGTATGGAGTAAGGTTGGAAGAATCAAGTAGGGAATGGACTAATAATCATCCCTAAAGTGAAATTAACGAGTTAAATGATTTGAATATCACTTTGAAATGATGTAAATGTGTAATGTTGAATCTGCCATTAAGAATGAAGGAGGAAAATAAGGGTACAAAATCGAGAATTGTAGGTAAGGCGTGAATATTTTGACTAAGAAAAATGGAAGCAAGAATGGCATGAAAATTCAGAATATGTTAAAATTGGAATGACGAGATTGGATGAATTATGTGAAAGTAGATAGATGGCAAAAAATGGGAAGAATTAAAAAAAAAAGGAATAACGTGTGAAGAATCAACAGTCTGGTGAAGTTAGTGAGTCGCAGGCTTGATGCAATGGTATTCATTTTAATAATGTATGTTCTGACACTTTTGCTTTCCTTTTTAAGTCAAGAACAATAAAATAAGTGTCAATGTTTGGACCATCACAGAGGCCCTTTAACTAAACATTCTCAAAAACGATTTCACTTCATCGTCTTAAATAAGACCACAAGATGGACTAATAAGAAACAAAGATTGTTGTAGCAAAGTAGAAATTAAAGAAAGATGAGAAATAAGGTTGTTAGATTTTGTTCAGTAAATTACTTTTGACTTAATTAACTATTCAAGTAAAGAATCTATCTACTGTTGCACAAGGAATTTGGCAGAATTATTAAAAAGGGAAGTGATTGGAAGGATGTGGCAGTTTGATTTCATGGAATCACTGTGTATAGCGAAAGATTGTCATGAAATACAGGATAAAGTCAGGAAGCAAAGAGGAGGTGGCGGCAAAAACATTTGGGGTAACACCCATGTTTGCACAGGAAGTGTACGCTATGCGCATGAGGTGGAGCATCAAAATGGTACAAGGCATAAGGGCTTTGGGGATGAACACAAAGTCTCTTTTCATGGCTTCTGCACGAGAAGGACCAACATTTAGAAAAATTATAAAGCGATGCCAGTCTGGGTTAAAGGAGGATACAGGTCACTAAACAGTTGCTGCTGAAAATCATGAGACAGGTTTGTGGATAATTGTGTTTACAGCTGTGCAAGGGTCCCAAAGATGCAGCTCATTAACTCCCAAGTGAGGGCATTTATGCATGGAGCTACGCCAGAAGGGAATGTTAATACTTGTCATTTATTCTCAGGCACAACTTGTGCCCATACACAAACATTATGACAGAGGATGTGACTAAAATGGACAGAATTTCCTTTTAACAATGGAAACCTGCCTCAGGAATGGCTGTTTAAGAGACACATTTCACTTGCGTGGTAAATGAGCATGAGATGAAGTCAAGAAGATTAGGCTCACACATGCATGGACAGTAAAATTAGAAAGTCATGTAAAAAAAAAGAAAAAGTCAGTAGCTATAAAAAAAAAAGAGCCACCATCAGGCCAGCAGACATGACAATGATTTAAAAAGTACTGACAAGACCCGTAGGTGCACACGCCACATCACATTAGAGTGCTTGTTATGTTTCTAGGGATATTACATAACACAAGTCTGCAGTCTCCCAGGCCCTCAGAGTCACACAGAACCAACATAGGGGTGATTAAGGATGAAAGGAGAAGTTTGGGGGAGTCCCCATTCCAAACAAAAATTCTCACCAAGGTAAATACGAGAATTGATATTGTTCTTTCACCCGGACTGACAACCTTTCTTGCTAACCCAGCTAAGATGGAACTAAGAAACCTTTCTTGGCTAATGCTTATTAGGAATACAAACACTCCGGTTTCTGATACCCAAGATTGCATTTTCCAAATGCATACACACTAAACGACTACATTAAAATTAGTACAATAAACTACCAGAGTTATTGAATGCTAAAACTCTAACAAATGTTACCGACCCACGTAAATTGTTGCATTTACAGGTGTTTCTGACATGACCGAACTGGAAAAAATATTCTAAATATGTTATGTTTTTAGTAACACATGGTTGGGAATTACGAGTGGAAGATGCTCACTGTACTCCAGTAAACCTTTTCTGATATAAATTGGAAAAGGGTAAATTAAGTACAGTATTGCATGGTTGCAAACTTGCAACCTTAGGATGTTTTTAGATGTCAACTATTTATCAATGGTAAATGCATGAGTACATTGTGTGTATGTACCTATATAATTCAAGTGGTATTTGTGTTTGTTCTGTACAGTCATTGATTTATGCATTGTAATATTTACCATATCACCAGCCACAAATGAAATGATTCAAGAGAAGTGCTATATGACAAATCTGCCTGTACAAAGATAGTGCCAGATATGCAATAACATTTCAAAATATTTTAGTTACCCTATTTAGCAATATCAGAAACACCTGTCAGTATGTCTCTATAGGCAATTAGTGAATGCCTCTCTGCAAATTAATAGTTCTCTGCTGCTTTTAGAGAGAAGTACATAATTTCAGTCTGAACACACTTTCCTTCTCTTTTTCCGATAATTTGGTAGCATCGTGACACAGACTTCCAAGAACACTAATGGACTCTAATGCTGTTACCCGCATATTGTACAATGTTATCTTAAGGGCCATAGCAGCTGAAGGTCAGAGAGTGCACCTCCCTCTGAACGTCCCATCACACATCTGCTGCTCTGCTTATCACAACAACAATTTGGACATTGTCAACCCAAAATAAAACCTGGACAACCTGAAACAAAGCACAGTGATCAATGCGCAAGATAAAAACTTAAAAAACTTCCCCCCAAAATTCCTCTTTAAATACTCTCATCTAACCGATGTGAGTGTAGTTCTTGCCCATACTCACAAATAAAAACAAAAACGAATACCAAAGATGACTAGACGAGATATAACCACCTCCTGACTGCAGAGGAAATTCTGCGCCATTGTCTGGGTTTCACCAGGGCTGGAAGGGATTGAGGGCTCGGAAGTGGTCACACCCAAAAACTTTTGAACAAAGTGGTGAAGAGCTGGCATGTGACTAAAAGGTGGCCAATAGATTAACAATCCAAAAACCAAACAGTGGAAAAATTTAGCTATTAAACACACCCAGAAGTAAGATCCGGTAAAACCAAACAGTGGAAAAATTGAGCTATTAAACACACCCAGTAGTAAGATCTGGTCATGTACTGTAGGTGTGCAGTTCAATGTGCACAGAATACAAAAGGATGTATACGACGAAGCACTCTGTTAAGAAGCTACTTTGAAATAAGGCAGTGAAAGTGAATGAATTGATGAGATTTCTCAACATTCTGAATCTATCTATTGTTCTTTTATTAAGAGATCGCCACTTACTAATTTATAAGGTCTGTTCACGCATGTTCTCATCAAATAATTTTAAACACCTGATTGGCTGACAGTATTAGTTCTGGACCTCGCTAAGCTAGTGCAGTGAAATCATCATCTCTGAGAGCTTGACAATGAAGGGAAATGCTTAAATAACAGAATTAGCATTGGGTCTACTCCTAGGCACTAGGGATGGGTAAAATGGTTGATTTGCAAATTATGTCTAAGAAAAAAATTGTCTATTTAATTGTCCAATCAATTATATAAAAAAAAGAAGAAGAAGCATACAGTGGCTTGCGAAGGTATCCGGCCCCTTGAACATTTGCCACATTTCATGTTTCCCACAGATATACAATTTGAATTTTTTGGGTGAAGAATCATCACCAAGTGGTACACAATCGGGAAGTGGAACAAAATTCATAATATTTTGACTTTTTAAATGTTTTTTAAGAAAATGTTGTGATGGTAACTGTACTGAATGATAATTCAGTCTTTATCAAATATTCCATACCCATTTATTCCGAGTATTTTGGAAGGGGTTTAATTAATGACATTGGAGAGACATTATTCTTACAAATGTTTGTTGTCATTTGACAAAATTCAAGTTTGAATAGTTATGTATATGTATAAAACAAATACTGTAGTGTATTTCTGGAAATTCTCACAGCAGCATTAGCTGACAGCTTCCACAGATTGCAGGACTGATGATGTATCTATCGCGAGTAAATAAAATATCTAGTTGAGTAATATGTTACTGGACACTGTTACTGAACTTGCCTCCAGAATTAGCAAATAATCAGCCAGTGGCTGTGGCGGTGGTTTGAAATTCCTCACCAGCATGCTGGTTATGTCATGCTGAAACACTGGGAGAGAATAATAATTGAGTGGATGTTAATGCCATCATCAAAGTACAGTGAGTGTCCTATTGTCTAATGTATCTGTTCTGCTTGGAATTCAATTTTAATTAATTCTAATAAATGTATCATCTTGAACATGCTTGTGTCAGCATTGAACAACAATTGCTACACCGACTGCAGGATCATCGCAGCTAGTGTAGGGAGTAACATTTGTGTTGCTCATTTCTTTAAAAAATTACATCCAACTGGGATGTTGAAATGTGGACTCCTCTTGTTTTTCTTGTTGTCCTCTTCAGTTTATCCAGTAACAGTACCAAAATGGAAGATTGTGAAAACATATGAGGCTGGCATTGCTGCCTAAGGCACTGCAGCAAAGAGGAAAATTACACCGTTGTGCAAGAAAATGTGTGGCGGACACACCTACTCAACACCACCTTCTCCAGTCTGTTAGGCTGCACTACACCACCCTTTCCTTTCACTCTCCTGGGACAACCTCAGTAAACACAGAATGAGGCGCCTAAACGCTTCCTGTCTCCCTTGAAATGGCCCTCTTGTTCCAAGGGGGAGCAGAGAGGGTGTGTGCTGCTCCAGCAATTATAACACCTACTTCACCTGACATTTTAGTGGCGCTTTCATGCTCAAAGGCCACATACAGTACATACATTTTCTCACAGTTCAATCCATTTCCTTTGATATGTCTGGTAAGCAAGACACGTTGAATGAAACATATTTGCTACCTTCACACAACCAATAGTGCATAAAACAAACAATGAAATAGTACAAAAGGAGCACTAAAAAGGATAGCTGCTAGCTGGCACAACCATGGCCGTTGTCACTTTGGCTAATATTAATGCTATGCTACTGTATACAGCTGTGTCTCATTCATAAGAAAAATAGTTGTGCGTGCCTATAAAGCAATGGGACACATGCAAACCGTCACACAAGCGAATTGGACCGTTTTTCAAAAGACGCTCCACCCCAAGCGTATATGTGTGCATGCCAACTCCCACAGTGGCGAGCAAGGTGACGCGACGAGAAGAAATGAAGCAGCCCAAATACAAACGCACATGAAAATGACAACACGGAGTCCGGGAAAAACTCTCAAGTTCATTTTATTCATCGAATGATAAGGCTATATAGTAAAGTATCGAGACAGGCCATTAATACATATAACATATCCGTTCCCTGTCATTATATCTAAGGTGGATGAAAACTAAAGCACGTTGTGTGTAACTAAATGGAGAGTTGAGGTTAGTCAGTGCAAGGTCATCACTTTCTGCTTCTCATGAGCCAGCAAGATGAAGCTGCTGCTGAATGCAAGCAAACACTGTGAAAGTGTTATGCAACTGTCCTTGTGTGAGGTCAGCACTCTGCAGTGAAAAGACAACGGGTGAAAGTAAAGTGGACCGCCAGTGACACTGACAGACCTTCTTAATGCGCACTATTTAATGAATGTCATTCTACTTGAGTTAAGCGCATTGCATTACTGTGCTGTTTAGCAAAGCATTCCTTACATTTATTTGGGCTTGTGGTAGGTCTCAGTGTGGAGAAGGCCATTCCAATCTATGCCGAAAAAAAAAAGCATGATTGAAATGAGCGCATCAAAATCTTGTAGATGGACGTAATGCCCGTATTTTTGTTCAGTTGATTCAAGAAATAAACTTTTGTGGAAGCTGGTCCAATGCAAGTTAAATGAAATGCTCAAAGTGTGTAAGCATGAAACTCAATTGGTTGATTATGAACCGCATGTCCCAATTGTTTGGGTGGAACATGATAAGCAGACAAGGAAATAGGGTAAACACAGAACAAACTAGGAATGTGTCCAGGTCCGTTTGAGGCTCATGAATGGAGACTGTGTGATACACTGATAACCTATTCTACTCTAGACATGAAAAAATACTAACACAGCCATTGAAAACAAACTTGCTGATGTTATGTGAAGTCTGTCTCACAGTATGTTCACAAAACATCAAACATATCAATACGTTTTTGTATACCAACAACAAAGGAAAATATGAGGACTATGACAAGTAAGAAAGAAAAATGGAATAATGCATCAACATACTGTGCCAGATGCTTAATGTTCATCTTTAACTAGATGCCTCAAGACTATTTAAAAAGCAACCCTGTGAGAGTGACAAGGGATTACAGGGATTCTATGATTAGCTTTACAGGCAAGCCCAAAAGGTCGAACACTGGCAAGTTCACTTAAGCTTCACTTTATTAAATGCGGAACTTAATCAGCAAGCGAGAAAAAAAACAACTTCTGCTTTGCCTCTTTTTAAAGGTAAGTACTACAACCCAATATTTGACAGAATAATCAATCAAAAATAATACCCTTACTAATCTATAGGAGAGTCCACTGAAGTTAATTTCTAATGAGAGAGCTGCTATGTGAAGCACATATATGACTTGCTGTGGAAATCTACCTTTGCAACACATTTGCTACAGCTGAATAGCTGGTTACATTCTCTGGCTCTATAAGACGAAAAGTAGTGGGGAGGGGGGGGGGGCACAAGACAAGTGAAGTTAAAAAAATATGAAGGCTAAAATACTAAAAAAAAATTAAATCTGCATAATTTCTTTTGTTGTTTCAGCCATGCATTCTTATTTTTGTTTTTCGGTTACAGACAAACATTTTAATTTCAGTGAATTAATGCTGTTTTCGTCTGTATGGATCATTGGTGCATTACACTATCACTACTTGGAGCCTACACATTCTGCAGTGGAAATACAAGCCAGAACAAGGTTTACAGTTCCAAACTTTCTTGGCGAGCAGAACCGAGTCTCACTTGGTGGTGGATACTGGATATGTAGCTTTAAGTGAAATTGAGTCAATATTCAGCCAGCTTTTGAATGTATTGTCTCAATTGTAAGCCTTTCTTAGTCCAAACCAGACTGCCCAAATCCTGAATGAAGGCTGAAAACTAAAGGTGTATTCAGACCTGCACTGTTTGGACCGCTTTAAACGGACCAGAATTCGTTTCCCACGCTGATATTGATCCGGGCCTTTTGTGCAGGTCTGAATACACACAAACAAATCCTGGTGTGGATCAAACAAGTGGACGAGACCCACTTTTTGAGGTGGTCTCTGTCCGCTTCCAAACGCACTCGGTACTGTTCGCTTCGCAGTCTGAATACAAACCACGGCTGATCCGCTCCAACTGCACGACATATGCGCCTTTTTGGGCTTAACAAGCCACCGTAGCCAAGCATCGTGGGGGGAATATTGCCCGGTAGTGAATACTGTGCTAGATTCATTCATAATCATCCGTATTCTGTTTAGCCACGGTGTTGTCAGCATGTCGTGGTGGGCATGCGAAGTGCAACTGCTCCTCCGGTTACTGCACGCGATAAACGACGCGTTCCAAAATTAGAAACAGCATTGCGGAACCTCCGTTGAATGAGCTGCCAGTGACGCTCGCAAATATCTTGCATCTAATAACGCCACAAATATGCGGGGCATATGCAGCACGTCGGAATTTCCTGTTTTCCTCTATTTCCGGGTTTGGTTATGCGTTCGGCCCTCGTCATTTTTGTCCAATGGGAGCACAGATCGTCACGCGGTCGACGTAATTACGCAATATAGTCCACTTGCAAAAAGCAGTGTGAATATAAACCGCACCAAACTAAAAAAATAAAGTCCGCTTTTGGTCCGGACCAAACAAGAGGACTAAAGGACTTTTCTGGTCTGAATACACCCAAAGGTAAAATTATGTTGTTGTTTGTTTTTTCTTTCACTTTATGGCAGACTGTGGTTGAACGGAGCACTGGCAGGCAGCTTGTAGTCCGCACAACACCACTGTTGAAAGCTTAAGGCCAATGAGGACCCGTTTTAGTGGATACACATCAGAAAACAAACAAATCATGCCACATTAAGTCATGGTGACATTATTTAATTGGCTAATGGAGGTGGAATTGAGAGACAAACATGCTAAAAATAGACTTCACAGCCCATTTTGGCTAAATGAGGCTTTGAGACATCAGCACAGACGTCACAACCCAGGTTCCTCCCTCACCTTCGTCACGAAGGAGGCAAAACACACTTGGGGAACAAACCCTCTCTTTTACTAGACGTCTGTGTGTTTCTTTCATTAAGGGCTACAGTACAGGGCACATGGACAAACAAATAAACACTCTATACACTTACTCAAACTTATTTCAAAAGTTGTATTAGGTAAAATGAAAAAGTTGCAAATCAACATGATGCCTAATCTAACCCAGCTGTGGTGTTATGTGCGCTACAATTTTACCATCGTCAAAAAATCTCCTTAGAGAACTAGCACGTTATTTTTAGACTTTTTACAGCAGTTATGGCCTGTGACTGGCTCACCCCAGAACCACAAGAAGGGGGAACCAGATGTGATGAATGCCAACAAGCCAAACCTAAATCATCTACCCTAACAAGTTAGACCAGTGGTCACATGAGAGAGTACCAACATGTCGGGCTGTTTTAAAAACAAATGGGACTGCTTCCAAAACAAGTACCTTTATCAAAAGATGGCTAGGATGTATGTGAGTGAGTGAGTGAGTGAGTGAGTGAGAGTGAGTGAAAGAGAAGTCAGGTTTCCATCCAATTGTTTCAAACTTGTTAAGCGAGTTTACTGAAAATGCGCAAAATGGACATGCGACTTATGCCCGTTTCCATCTGTTCTTCTTTTGCGAATATTGAGAGGGGACTCTGCCGCTGTAGGTGACAGTATACGCCATAGAGATGTGATCCACCAGTAATTTAAAAGAAGAAGAAGACCAGGTAGCGATTGCTCCGTGCGATGACGTCGTGTGAGTTTTCTTTTGTAATTCTTGATATACCCCGTAGCTGTTCTTTGCTGTTTTCCATCTAAAATAGCATTAATATTCGCTTCTTTGATTAATTCCGCAAAGATTTCCGTTTCGTCGTCCTCCCAAACATACCTTACTTTATCGTCCGACATTGCTTTGGGACTACAAACGTGCGACGTGTATCTGGTCTTGTCAGCGGTTATTCGCAAAACCTGTTTCCATCGCCAAAATTAGCATTTTCCTTTTTTCGATATGCTTTAAAATTCACCCCCTCTAAGCGTAAAATCTTTTGGGGGGGGAATTTTGGGCCCTATTTCTAATTTCTAGCTTTTCCATTCAGTTTTATTTTTGCATTTCTTGAAAATTTTAATAAAAATGGGTGGATGAAAACCCAATAAGAGGGAGATCGGGAAGAGAGAGAGGTGGGAGAGCAAGAGCGAGGAGAGGAGAGAGAGCGAGGAGAGAGTGGAGGGGAGAGAACAAAGTCTGATTAAGTTCAATGCTGCTCAAACAACAAATGGAGAAACAGGAAATGCATCCTTGAGGGGACACTGTGTCCAAACAAACACTCAATGCAGCCAAGAGGCACACAGGGAGGCAAAGTTTGGAAAACCTGGCAAGGCCAGCATGCCATTAGCAAAGTAGCCTTTGCTTAGTTAAAAAAAAAAAAAACCCAGTGATGGTTAATATTCTGTGTTAGTTACAGTATAGCAGGCAAAGTGTGAGCACTGGTGGCCTCACCTCAACCTACCTCCCCCATGTAGGTGTCACGATGCCTTGCTCTGGCTCCAACAAAACCTCTGCTTGCTACAGCTGCACTGACCTCAAATGTCACCTCCACAAACCACAGCACAATAACAGTGGATCATCGAAGGAGGGGGAGGTAATCGGATATTTAGAAAAATAAAATAAATATCTGATAATTTAAAGACAGACAATCCTGAAAAGTCAACTCTACCACCTGCAACTAAAGTAACGAGACAGGAGAAGAAGTAGCCACTTGGTTAATTACCTATAGAAGAAGCAATCGCAGCAGACCAAAACACCCATCCAGGCGACCGTGAAGCAGAACCGGGCCGGACACTTCGTCGTTCCCACCTGCCCGTCTGCACTCGTGGCTACAGGTGCAGCAGGGTGAAAACGTCCAGCCTAGCACCTTGTGTAATCATAAGGTGAGACAAACAACCTATGACTTTCGCACAGGACAGACGAATGCAGGACCAATCCGCGTGTCCACAAAACGGAGCCGGAGAGATGTACTTTGGCAAACTCCATTCACGAAAACCTGACAGATTTTCAGAGAGCAGGTTACTCATTCTTTCTGACGTCCGTCAGCAACTGACTGCCTCTTTCACAGTCTTGCACTCGCTCTCCTTAGCGAACAACTCTCTCACTCTCTCTCTCCCCCCCTGCTCACTTGCTGGCTCCCACCTAAAAAAAACGGGAAGATTAGCTTGGCAAACATAGTCCCGTAAACAAGTGCAGAGGGCTGGGCAGCACAGGGTGGACTGCAGAAGAACGATGAATAGAAGGAAAGAAAAAGGAAGGAGGTAGAGATAGAGATGGAGATAGATAGACAGCGAGTATAGGGAGTCGACTAACCCCAGAGGCAGCAATTTCAGTGATCTGTTTACTGTACATGTACAGTATTTATACCCAAAACAACCTCCATACATTGGCTAAGTATATGCGTCATTAGCCAAAATATTAAGTAACCAGGTCTTACCAGTGCAACCCAGTTAAACAAATATTCATGCAAGCATACAATCAGGGTGACTTTTCATTCTTACAAATGATGCAGTGGAACCGAATGGGAGGGGCTAGCGCTGTGACGAGCCCCCGGGAAGCGAGCCAATCCGTGGAGAGTGCTCTAGAGACAAGTTAGATGAAGGGCACCATGCATGCATATCACTCGCTTTTATTTACTTGCTGGGGGGAGGGCACACACAAACGAATGCCCAAATACACTCAAGACTCAACTGTGTGCGTGTGACAGTAATCAAAGTGTTGACACTGCCAACAACACGGAATTAACAGAGTGACAGAGGTGACTGACACGACTGAATGCTGACGCTCAAACACAAACATAGATTTGTGCTCTGGATGTTTGAAACAACACTCTTTTGCAATCAAACACAAAACCGCAGCAGCCCAGCAAAGCACTTATACATCCAATGATGTCATTGCTCCACCTCCTCCTCGGAGGCCTGTCGCTAGAAGCTGCGGTTAAAGAGACCTCCTCTTTTGCCGCGTAATTACATCATCACTCACCTGCAGACAAAGATATGTAGGCTTATGTCTTAGTGCAAAAATCATAATTTTTAGACAGAGAATCTTGGGAACATTTCAAATGTAAGGGTTGAATAGATTCAATAAAAGGTGAAATAATCTAGTTCAAGGGTGAACTCAAAAGGCATGGTTTTAAATTTTGTGTGTGCAAGTGTGCTGATACGGGTGTTGGGAATTCATAGATTTTGTGGATGTAAAAGACAGGATGTGGGTTTTGTGTGTGTAATGCCCAGCGGAAGGCCATGTGCCCAATAACAAGGCAAAAGAGGAAAAGGAGTGCCTGAGAGCGAGGAGTCAAACTGCAATTGAACAAACTGTCACTTTCAAAAACAATATGAGCAGGTTCTTGTGTCTGTACTTCCCATGACTTTTGGACCCATCCACCTGATTCAGTCAAACAATAAAAGCATGAATTCTGTACTGAAATTACAACAAAGGCAAGAAAACAAGTTTGGTTTCTTTTTCAAAGAGATTCTACCTTTGAGCAAAAGACAAGAACGTAACAGGACTAAACCAAAACACCAAATGTATGACCCTGCGCAGAAACAACATATACATTTAGGCAATGATTGTCATGGCAGAGAAAAGTGGGATGGGGTGGAGGGGGAAGAGACCTATCACACCAAGCACATACAACGTTGCTAGGTGATGGGTCCACGAGTAGGAGCATTTCCCTGCAGGAAAAAAAAGGGGGGCGGGGGGTGAAGATGGAAGCCAATGTGAGAAAGGACATGAAGATAAGAGACAGAACCCACCAGTTCTGAAACATGGACAAACAAGTTTTGTCAAAAATGAAGAACGTGGACATCCAGGGTGGGGGGAAGGTGTAAATAAAACACCATATGCCATTGTGTCTATACGTTCTACGAGGCATGGGCCATTACCGGTTTGATGGGCTACTGTGGTTTTATAAAGTCAAGGTTTCAATAACAGTAACCAAAACAATTAAAGAAATGAACAAACAAACAAAAAACAGTGCCAACATGGCTACAGGTCTGTAGCTCACCAGTGATGGGACATTGTGACTTACAGACGAGTTAAAACAGAAGAACAATGTCAACATTTATTTACTTCAACATGGTACACATTTTTTAAAGTAACAAATATTTGATAATTTGTTTTAAATTAGACTGAGTACAATAGGGGAAAATGGAGTTTTTATTTGCACGCATATTTAAAAAAAAAAAAAGTTCATTTTAGAGCTGTAATAGGGCAAAATTTTTGCTCAGTTATCATATCATATCATATCATGCCTGCGTCCCACATACATTATAAGAATCTCTATAATGCAGAGCAACAATAAGACCATAAAGTAGCTCAATAGAAAAATGATTTATGGCAGTAAGATCTAATAAACATCCCCCGCCCACATCCATCTATCTTCCTCCCCATATAACTAGTGACACCTGAAGTTGCTTTGCGCACAGCATCATCGTAGTAACTTACCTATTTAAAGTGTACGAGCCGTTTCTTTTAAACCTCATCCTGGACGACAGGAAGCGGATAAAGAAATCCAGAATGGTTCGATGTCGGAGCGTTTAGGCGGCGCCTCGAAAGCAGCAAAACTCTAGCCGCTGCTGTTGTGGACGGCTGCACGGCACACAGAGACGCAGAACAATACAGAGTTGCTCGCTGCTCAACACCTTTCCGACTAGTTCTATTCACACACTGCTCCTTTTTGCCCCCCTCCTCCCACTCCTCCTCCGTGCAATTTCCGCGGGGCAGTCTGGATTCCAAACACAAAGCGTCCGTATCGGTGACATGCGCGCGGTCTGCTGCAGTGGGGTTCGGATCAAGACAAATGGGCCGGTGTTAAAAGCGACAGTGTGCTCGAAGGCAGAGGCGGCTTTGTCTGCAGCCTCGCTCGACAGTCACACGATCGTCATCTCAGCCTGCCATGGAAAACATCAACTCCACAACAATGTGCACAAACTACACTGGCACCATGACGTCACTTTCGATGAATGACTTCCCCATTCGCTCGAAGCTCTCGTGTCCTTTGGCTGTGTATATATTTACATAAATACAGAAACTAGTCCCTAATATAGCGCTTGTACAAGCTTCAAGATGGAGGCAGATCTGAAGCCAATAATAGGACTACTAATGCCATTTAAGTACTGTACTCTTGACAATCACGCATGTGCTAATGTGTGTGCGTGTGTGTGTGATTTATATATTTATAGTGAGTATATTGCAGAATCTACAATGTAAAAATATATCTAAAATGTAGATAATGAATACTGAAATAAGAAATTACCCTAGAAATGCTGTTGCCTATCTCAAATAGCAAAGACAGAAACAAACTGAGAGGTAAACATCCATCTTGCCATCCTTCCATTTTTTATACCACTTAACCTGTTCAGGGTCTCAAGGAGCTGGAGTTTATTCTAGCTGACTTTTGGCAAATGCAGGCCAAACCCAGCTATGGCTGCTGGTCAACAACAGGGGTGCAGAAGTAAGATTTGATGGTTTTGCCCTTTATATCATTTGATGGCCCTTCATGGCCTGTCCAGTATGGGGTTCAAGGGTTACCACTTAAGTTCTCATGAGGCAGGCTGACACCCACTAGAGATGTATTTTATTTATCGACAAAATCACATCCTCTGTTGGTAACTGTGTTGGGCAGTCAGAGGTTGCTGCTCTGGACGTGCTAAATACCTCCTTTTATAATGGGTTGAAACAAACTAGCTACAGTGTTAGCCCCTCTAACCTTACAAAGTCCAGTTTTTCTTGAAAAGTGTACCTGGAAAATGTTTTTTTTTTTTTTTTAACATCCGCCATTCGTCCTCTCCTGTTCAGTGAGCTGTGTATAATCCCAATTGAGTAGCCTATCTAAGGACAAAAAATATATAAAAAATGCTACGATTGAAGCCGGGAGAACAAAAATGAAGAATCCAGGCAAACGTCTTTCAAAGCAGTCAGCATGACCTCATATGATTCCGGTACAGTGTGCGTGTCTGGGTCTGTGCATGTACAATTCCTAAACATCGACAAAGTGCTGATAAATGTCTATTTTATTAGTATAAGAGCAACCTGGCAGCAGAACTGAGTCGTACTGCTGCTCCTCTCTGTCAGTCACTACAGTTACACCGCACTGAAGAAAGGAAACAAGGAGGATGATGGGTAATTGAGGATGAGAAGACTCTGGAGTGTACAAGAGACTCTTGTATGTGGCTTGGACTCTGCATAAAGAGGATGGAAACTGAAGACCACAAAGGCTTGTTTTTAATTGATGCCTTATACGCCCCTTCGTCCTACTCAGCTTGTTTGTATGTACAGTATTCATAATCCTTGCTTTCACTCCTCTTTTTGCAGTCCTTCCATCACGCTAATTTGATCTTCCTTATTTTCCAAACCATCCTATCCAGCACATCCCCCTTGTGCATACACCTCCCTCCCAACTTGAGCCCCTTTTGCTCCCCTCTCGTCCCTTCAAGCCCAATGCCTTCCAACAGTCCTTTCCAGTATGTGTTGCGCAAGAATGATGAGCAATTGAGTGTTTGCCATTGCATACTAATGGCATTAACGTTTTAAGAGGACACTTTTTCCCTTTTCTTTTCTTTTTTTTAAATGAAGCAGTCATTTGTCTGAAGGTGTTTTATTGATGTTAAGGACAACAAGTATAAGTCTTTTCCCCGCAAAAACAAAACAAAACAAAAAAAGTCACAAGTATACACATTGAACTGTGGTGAAAGAAATTTGAGTGCATACATCCCATGTTTCTGTGCGTGCCGGGGACCGAAAACACACTTTCTGTGTGCCTCATTCAATACACCTTTCTCTATTGCCAAAATATATATATATATATCCTTGAAACCACAGACATACATCGCTTATGAAATTTAATGTACACAAGGGGGCACTGCCAAGTCACCAATAACCCACTGTACTGAGCACTGTGTGAAATGTGCACACACTGGACACGGAGCCACAGTAAATGTGACACCCAGTGGAGCGGTATGAAAGGGTCTACTGTATGTACGGCCAGGCTGGGCCACGCCATCATCAGTGGGTCAGTCTGACTATGACCATCCTTCGTTTGCTGCTTAGACCACAGGAACTCAACCCCAAATGAATGTACCTTTCCTTCTACAAATCTGATTCGTTGCCCAGATTACAAAATGTTGGGAGTTGTCCAAGTCATCAATTCAAAGTGATTTTTATGTAATTTTTTAAATTTGCATTGGAATGAAAACTGTCCAAAGATGCTTAAACTAAGTAAATTGTAGTCAGTGTTGCAATATGTGAGGGAGTGAGAATATATGGTTTGGCCTGTCATTTAATTCCAAAAACAATTAAAACCAGGTAAATTGTTGTAAATTCCCCATAGCATTTAACCCCAAAAGGCTCATTTAGCACATTTAGTAATGCTCTTGGAAGACTTTCTAAAAAACTGAAACCACCACTGATAGGAAAAATGATACCCACTCATGCAACAAGCTGCGATGAAGGCTAGTTAAGACTACAAAATCTGATACATCAGTTGCTTGTAATGTACTGCAATTACTCCAAATGTAAGCATAGGTTAACAACAGGTAGTACAAGAACAATAAACAAGCATGTTGGGTCATGTTTCTTGCTAAAAACTACTATAAATGTGTTTTATTTGCTTCTACCCAAACATGTAAACTGATGCTACTTTTAAATTAAACATGAATAAAAACATCCCTAATTATTGTCCCATTCTAAATATTCTTGCTGGTCACGACAGTGATGTACAGGCACATATTCTTCTGAATCATTGTCATTATTGCAATTAATGGTAGTATTTAAAAAAGGTGTCACAACTACTGTACTGCAATTTTAATAGCACTTCTCCATCCCTTTCTTCTCATCTCTTAACCTAACTGCTTATGGCAGGTGGCCAACATACACCGATTCCTAAAGTCACTGTTGCTCGTCTTTGTCAGTTATTAAAGTTGAATGTAAAAACAAAAGGTACATGTTATGTCCGAGTGTTTATAAGTGTGGAAACTAATCAAAGGATTCATATTATATCTCGTTCTATCCATGATAGGTTTTTTTTTCCAGTCCCATGTGATCTAAACAACACGTGACCTTCCTAAAAAGGAGATGAGATTGTCTGGCATTTGCTAAATATGGTACTCAGAAAAAGACTTCAGAAAAGACTAAAGAAGGACAGAAAGAAAGGACAGAGACATAGAGACAGACAGACTAGAAAGAAAGAAAGAAAGATTTGAGTGCCATCTAGTGTTCACAACACAACCAATGCACAAAGTATGCAGGAAAAGGAAAAGTTAAAGAATACACAAACAACTTTATGTAGTAATGTGTCCATGGATCAGAAAGCCATTACAAAACGAAAAATATAATATACCGAGAATTTGTAACATTGAAGAAAACTAAGGAAATGGGAAATATACAAAAATATAAAAAATAAATGGATTAACTAATAAACTAACTCACCACCAAATCATTACTCTGATTATTTCATTGAAAATGATTATATTATTAAGACAATTTGGAAAAAAAAAGAAATACTGGGCATTGTTAAAAGATGTAAAAACAAAAAGTCAACTTATAATAATAAATGATATGGACATGACAATAGTCAAAGAAGTAATTGAATGGATTTTAAATACCGCTACTGGAATTAATAATTTCAAACTGGTAGATTTCCACACACAATAAAACTACCCAGCTGCACAAACATCAACCCACCATCTATCTACAGACCTTCCACAACTTTCAGCGATTTCTTCCATTGACTTGTTCTGAGGTAACTGTGTTTGACTCCAATAAAGTCATAACTCGTCTTTTTTTCCCTTTTTTTTTTTTTTTTTTTACTGATTATGAACTGCATTGGTTTGTTAGTAACATCAAACATGCAGTTATGATACCAGACTGCTAGGTGATTTTATAATTGGAGGTTTCAAAATTGATTAAAAATTAAATGGTAAATGCTAGGGAGGTGCTTTTATTCACAAGGTTAGCTCAAATTTTTCTTTTTCTTTTTTACTTAAAAAAGAGATATACAATAAACAATGAACTTGACCTTACAGTCTATTAAATATTATTTTGTTTTTCTTGCTATCACATTAATCAACTGTGTGGAATCAATTGAAACACAATGAAAAGGTTTGAAAACAAATATTAGAAACTTCAATTCTAACCTTTTTTGAAACATTGTCAAATTTTAAATATGCTTATGTATATATGTTGATATTTTCATATTTATATTTTATATTTCCTCACTGGTCATGAACCTCACTGCAGGTCACTGCATCTGACTGACCCCGGCTTGCACTAACATCTCTGGATTCTGAGTGATGGGGAAAGCAAAATAATTGTCAAAAGATTGGCAGGAAAAGCTAATTGAACTGCACAAAACAGTAAAGGGCTTTAAGAAGATATCCAAGGTACTGAGAATAGCAATCAGTAGTGTTCAAACTAATATTAATAGTAAATAGTAAGTAAACAAACGCGCGGAGGGTTAGCTACCCGGAGCTATCGTTAGCCTTTGGCTAAAAGCAACAATGGAGAAATTCCTTAGTGCAGACGTAGTAGTTTGGTAATTTTGGAGGGATTCAACTGGTCGTGTGGTCTTCCATAAAGCGCAGACATTTTTGGTAGTTGTTTGAGGGTTTAGGGAAGGGAATAAACCGGACAGTGTCCGGCAGACACCTCCTTCCAGTTGATCTGGATAACTCTTACACAAGCCGTGACTAATACACCACCGGGAGCTGGATTGCTTTGTTTGTCGGCAGCAAAAACGTACGTGCCGACGCAGACATGACGTCTTCCGTCTTGATTGGTTTACTAGGTCATGCGGGCGTGGTTTATGCTAAGGTCAATTGTTGTATATATATTATAGTACTTATTTATATTGCAACTACAGTATGTAGTAGTTCATTATTACTATTATTATCATATTTGTTTTTTCCCTTGATGTTCAAATAAACTTTCATTGATCCATCCATTCATCGATTTATTTATACTGGCGATGTGGGAGATAATAAAATTAATGTGTGTGATATTTCATACAATCCTGATTACTATGCCCTTGACAGGAAATAAGGCAAAAAGAGTGCCAGTACAATTGATCACCGTTTCTAGCCACTGGTGGACTGGTGCCACTAGGTCAATACTGCAGACTCTTGATCCGGTCATGACCGGAAAGACCCCATGTAGAGCCTGATGCACATTGGGAAGGCCTGCGAGGTATCATTGTGCAACAACAAGATCTAATTTCATGCTCACTGGATCATTTTTGACAGGGTCCAACTTTACGCCTATTCGGGTGGTGAATGTTGGCCTATATAATCATAATATGCTAAGTTTTAGTGATTACTTCATATTAGTATACTACTTGGGGTCGCGGTCGTCAAACACGTCGAGCAGCAAGGTGACAGGCAGCTGACACCTGACAAGGCAGTGTCTTTTTGTGTGCGTGTGTGTGTGTTAAGAATCAACACTAAGTGAAAATTCATGATATCCTAGTTAAGCGTATCAAAGTGGGTAGTAGACAAACACAGTAGAATAGTAGCCACATTCCTGCATCTATTCTTTCATGCTGGTCATCTCGTTTTCGTCCTCAGAGACTACATCACTTTGCTTGCTGATTAACTTTAGCAGAGTGAAGGGACAGAACACATACATACATACTGTGTATTACAGTCTCAAACAACAAAAACACTTATGGGAAACAATCTGTGAAAAACCATGCCTGTAACTGCTGCCAGGGAAGCGTCAATATACAGTATGCCAACAAAGAAAACTTGAGATATTGGGCCCTCTAGTGGTATAAGGATGCACTACATTATGTTTCTGTTGATGACAAGCTTGGCCTGTGCTTACATCAATTGAATGTCAAATAAAATATAGCTACAGTCACAGCTCATTTATTTTCTGGGTTTGGTCATTTGACGTTCGCAAGCTATGCACTTATTTAATGTGAAGTCATTTTCAGTTGACAAGTGGCAACTGAGATGGATTAAACCGGTTGGATTTTGGTGCTTAATTCATATTCCACAAACACAGTATTAGTCAGACTAGTTGGAGGCGCAGAGAACATATTACTGTAAAGGACATTTTTTATTTGACTTCCCCTTTTAAGTTTTTGCACATTCTGAGACACAGGTTTATATGAATAGAGAGAACGCATGCAATGAGCCAATGCAGCACATCAAGGTGTATGTTTTTGTCACTAATTCATAACCCCCAAACTGAAAACACCTTCTGACCCCCATTAATACATGTGCAAGCGTACCCATGGCTAAATTGTTAACTATTCAAGCCTCAGTGCAGTGTGAATAACCATTTATAGTGCAGATATTTTTTACTATTTGTTTTTAATTTCTGTAAAAAAAAAAAAAAAAAGGATAGGATGGCAGTTTAGCAACTGCATAGTTGTATTTAGAGATATGCATAGTGGACAAAACCTCCAGAAAAGCAGCAGCAACTACAGCTGCACAAGTCAGGCTTCAGTGAAAACACGGCGCCCACAGAGATACACGAGCACAGCATGCAACAGACCAAGACGCTTGTGGTATGAGCCAAAAGCTCACACTGCTGCATTCTGATAAAGACAGCTCAATGACAGGCGGTTGGCGAGGGAAGGCAGCACTTCCTGTGTTTGCCTTCAGTGACTGACTAAGACTTCCTGTGAACAATGAGGGGCGGGGGAGCGTTTGTTACAGTGTGGTGGTGGTGAGAGAGGGGCTGCAAGCATGAGATCATATGCAAACAAGAGGATGCAGGTGTACATAAAGAATACAACCAGAACAAACAAGCACTGGTTGCTTGCAGAATGCAGATGGATGACATTCAAACGTAACAATCTCAAGAGTAGCATCATGAAAGGGAAAGGAGGCAGGTCTGACATTTACTATACTGACAGACGGCCAACCTCCAACATTCATGTGTACCACTGGGTCCAAGAAGCTGAAAATAGAAGTTTTTTTTAATTCATTAGACAAATCTAGAGTGACTATGCACGTTGCAGATTGGCCTCCCATCTCAAGTCGGTCTCAGAAAATGCACATGAAGTCAATAGCGGAGACCAACCAAACCTCTTTTTTCCGAGCCAACATGAGACGGATGCGGGGGACGTCACTTACTTATTTGCTCCCTCACGGGGGGACAACCATGTAATCAAACACGGTGTTAGCCAATAAGGTTTTGTTTTGCCAAACTACGTCTTTACGCCAGTATTAACAGGAAGCCTGTGAAGGAAACGTAGGCAACAATTTGGTGAAAACATGCTTTTACTACAGTTGGAGAGAGTTCAAAAGAAGCAGGTCAATTGATAAAAGAACAATACGGCTGTAACTTTTAGAGGAGGCTACAAAACATATCAAAACAAGCCAAATACTATTGCTTACATTTGCTCTACATTTTAAAGCGTCTGTCACTGGTGCCCAAACTGGAAGTGCAACATCCTTTGTCAGTTGGTTTGCCAACTTTTTAACTCCTGAACATTCGATAACGATTATCTTTTCATAACAATCCAGCGGTAACTTCAACAGCACTTTCACTAAATGGACTTCATTTGAAATCCCGTGACTAACACTTTTTCTTGCAGGAAAAAAAAGAACCCAAATCTAGGGGCTGTATTGTTATACAGGGGAGTTTTCATAAGAAATGAAAAAAATTCAAAAAGAAGAAATTTCGGCAGTATATAGGGATTGTTTAAAAAAAAAAAACAATCACTGATTTATAGCACATTTCATAAACAAAGTAACTCAATATGCTTCACATACTGCAATTAACAGTACAACTAGTATTTTAAGCAAGTTACCGAGCTGCCCAATGTAGAAAATCGAATTTTACTGCCACATGTGGCCAAAAAATGAAACTGCACACTCCTTTTTCACGTACACAATACACACAATGTCACATCTGCAGATAGAGGGCGGGAAATTCGAACCTGAATCTCATCTGAAAACGACTGGCTAGAGGCTTGCAGTAATACCCATTGTAAACAGCTAAGATGTTAATCTGTTAATTAGAAGATGTTTGAGTCATAAATGGTCAAATAATAAAGCTAGTGTAAAGGTCTTTTTGGGCAAATTCCTCCAAAGGGCCGCTTTAAAGAGATTTAAAAGCAAAGTAAAGAAATTATATGCGCAAGATGCTACCTCAAAGCAGTGTTGTTGATAGAGTTAACATTAACATTCAATTCATTGTTAATACAATGTAAGCATAGCGAACTAATACGCTCTTTAAGTGCATGCTTTACAGTTGACCATTAGTGTTCATTTCAAAACACAATTTGGTTCTCACAATTTCCTCTTATGTGCTTGTGCTTCTTGTGGCATAAATCTAACAGCATAACTGTGTCCTCTGTCTACAACATGCAGAATGCCGGGGTCAGTGTTGTCTTCCTGATTCATTTCTATCAAACATGTTTATCAAATACATTTTGTAATGATATTGATCAAGTATCCATCGTGATACATATTGATGATAAATCATCGCACAGACCGACACCAACCCCAAGACAGGTCCTTGTCAAAGATGCGCAACAGAACTAGTGGCGTCCATGGACTGATGCACATCTACAAGGAGGCCCGGATGGACGAAAGAGCAGCTTAGTAGAGGATAGTGAATCCATGAGTAAAAAAGTAGGAGGTCAAGAGCCATTGCTCGCTTCCGAGAACTTCTCTCTCCATCACTCTTTATGTAAGCTAATCTCTTCCATCTCACTTGGCCTCATTTACCCGGCTCACAGACCATAATAAATCAGCAGCGCACTCCCCACTGCGTAGGGCCTGCCCTGCATTGTACACTCACATGTATTAAGGTGGGCAAATACTAATGTCACCTCCGTTTGCAATACTTGCTACTTTTACACCTTCCAAATTAGTATGCAAATGTTTTTCTATGCCTTTTGTAGTCATAATTTTAAAGTCATCAACCGTTCGATAATAACTTGAATGTTTTTTGTTTGTTTTTTAAACCAAAGTACACATTTTTTTTCAACAAAACATAGCTTTTCTTAAAATGCACTGTTTCAAATTATTATGCACAACAGTGTTTCAAGACATGTTATAGGTTGTAAAGAACTGACAATAGTAATTTATTGAATTAGCAGCATAGGAGGTTGTTTTTGCTGACATCAAAAGCTATTTCAATCAAACATATCTTAACAGGTCAAGTTACATTTGAACATAGAACCTCTTATTTGATAGCTGGCCCACAATTCTTGAATCCATTGAACTTGTGAGTTTTTGGACAGCTTCTGCTTGAATTTCTTTCCAGGATGACAGAATAGCCTCCCCGAAGGTGCTGATAGGATGTGAACTGCCTCCCACCCTCATAGATCTTTGCTTGGGGATGCTTCAAAGGTTATGAACAGAGTTGAGGTAAATGAAATTTGCTGGAAGCGTGTCGTGAAGTAATATAAGGAGAAGAGGGAGAGAAAGTGGATGCCGGATTGGAAGAGATTGTCAACAGGGGAGGTAGCCTGGCTGGCTAAATCTGAGGCCTGGGATTCTACATTAACATTGGCCCCATGGCCCGGGGCCAGTACAGTACATGACAGTGTCAGGTCACCCAAAGTTCATTGGCGCTGGCCCAACCAGACCAGTACAAATTTAATAAATTAATACCATGAAAACAACATGTTACTGCTTTTTAAAAATAATAAATCTATCCATCCATCCATCCATCCATCTTAAACCACTTGTCCAAGGTCAGGTCGCGGAGGCAGCAGCTTTAGCAGGGAAGCCCAGACTTCCCTCTCCCCAACCACTTCAACCAGCTCCACCAGCAGGATCCCAAGGCGTTCCCAAGCCAGCCAAGAGACATAGTCTCTTCAGCGTGTCCTGGGTCGTCCCCGGGGCCTCCCACCTGTGGGACATGCCCGGAACATTTCTTCAGGGAGGCGTCCAGGAGGCATCCGAAACAGATGCCCGAGCCACCTCAACTGGCTCCTCTCAACGTGGAGGAGCAGCGGCTCTACTCCGAGTCTCTCCCGGATGACCGAGCTTCTCGCCCTACCTCCAAGAGGGCCACACCGAAAGTCTTAATGTAGGACTTTTAGGTTCCGAGACTTGAGTAAAAGTTACACAGCAGCAAAATGGTAAAATGGTAAATGGACTGCTTTTTATATAGTATGATACTTTAACTACACCATATGGTGCCCAAAGCGCTTTATGCCTCACATTCACGCACCATTGGTCGGCTGCTGCCATTCAAGGCGCTGCTGGCTCCAGTGGGAGCAAATCGGAGTTCAGTATCTTGCTCAAGGACACTTCGACATAGTCACAAGGGGTGAGGATCGAACCTACAACCTCACAGATGGGAGACGAGCACTTTACCACTGAGCCCCTAGCAATCATATATTCCGGTGTTTCTTGACATGTAATGATAGCTTAGCACCAGTTTACTATAGCTTATCGACTTATTTGCAAACTCAAAGTTAATCTACTACGCATGTCATTGCGTGCTCTTCGGAACATTTACAAATTCCCCATATAAGCTGAACACATGGCAATTTCCCATAGCAAAATACGGCAAATCAAAATACTTGTATGTATTGCTTGCATCATCAAAACATCCTGTTTAGGCCACAGTGCTTCTATAACAATTTTGGCCGAAAACCGAAAATGCCCTTTGGGGCCATTTTCAGTGTATCTTAATTATCACAACATGCAAACAGATGATTCTCCCCAGTTTACAGTTATGCAAACTTTCAGTCAGTCAGACTTATCTGTGTTTACACACACGCACACTTCCTAAAGTGTAATTATGGGGGTCCAATATTTGGTTCCATGTATTTATATAGGGTCAAGTCCAGTTTTAAGCTTCTCTCCCTAACTGCTGAGGAGCAGTCAGCAACTCCCATACAGTGACCCAATCCCACAGGCGCAAATCCACTGACCTTCTCAAGTATGCTCTGTTTGCCGAGCTCTGAATAAGTCAAACATTCTTAAAATATGCCAATTCGACTCCTCCACATCCAGTTTTATATCGGAGCAAAAGCGTAAAACCATTGTCCATAAGATGATGAGGTCAATTATAAACATACTTTTATTTGGGGTAGGTCAAGGTTTGAGAATCTCGGTCACTGTTTGAATACATTCATAATTTTGCGACTGCTTCTTATGATCCAAAATAACTTCCACAACTTTCTTCCTCAATGTCATGGTGCCAGGAAGCTAGGCAATGCGCTGACCATATGGAAAGGTCAGATCCATTATGAGGAGCTTCTTGGTGTCTTTATTGCCGCAACCTGCTATTGTACTTAAAAACTAATGTACGTGAACATTGGTCACGTATGACACGAGCCATACCTAATTTATTGATTTGTTAGCAGACCCAAAGCTGTAAGGAGGGACAAAATAATGCAATCATGGGGGAAAAAAACAATCCTAATGGCTTTTTATTTCCTGTGCAATGCTGCTAAACAGGAAGTGCACCATCGGAAACAGGTCGAGTATCTCCTTCACTCCCTACTCAGCAGAACGTAGAAATAAAGTCGCAGAACTCGGGTCATTAATTGCTGTTGTACATTTTCTCTGACACTTCTTTATGCCCTTCATTCTGCTCCAACGCTCTATAATCCCATTTAGAGTAGGTAGCAGGGCTGATTATAATCATGCATGCAACTGCCAACTTGTTCACATAAACACAAGTATTGAATAAAAAAAATACTTAACAGCCAAAGTAAGGGGGGCAAACCAATGATGATTGAAGAATTGTCACTTATTAATTAAATTAAGTGTGTGTTGGGGGGGGGGGGGGCAATGTGTACAACCTAAAAATAATTGAGATGAACTTTCTGAGGCCCCAGCGAAGTGTGTGAGCATGAGTGTGTATGTCTTGGGCTCGCTCGTCCTGATGCAACACAGAGATCTCTAATCCAATTACATTTCAGAGCAGCCTAGCGGCCTAGCCCCAGCAACAAAGGGCAAATCTATCGTGAGCTTACAACAGAGCTAACAGCCTGATGGCTCTGTACACAAACAGCAGCTCAACCGAGGCCTAGTTGCCAGAGGCCAAACATGGCTATGGGGAAATATTGATTAAAATGAATTTTTTTGATAAAAAATAAAAATACATACATATCCTTAGCTCCTTTTTAAATATACAGTACATCTAACAGGGTCAGTTTCTTTTCCTGCCCGGTATACGGTTCATTTGTCTGTGACTGGCAGCCTGGGCCCCTGCAGTTAAATCTCCCCCTCTGTCCTCTATTGCAGACCTCTGCTGTTTCCAATCTAACTCTTTGACCCATGCTGCCGCTTCCTCATCTATCTCCATATCTCACCTATCGCCTGAACTGCACTATAATTTGCCTTTCTCTCTCTCTCTCTCCCTCCCTCCCTCTCTCTCTCCCTCTCTCTCTCCTTCTCATTTTCCATTTTCCACCTTATCAGTATCGCCCTCTTTCTGTTGTGCTCCAATAATTCTCATTGATGAAAACTACCCAGTAAATTACACAGTTCATGTGCATTACCTTTAGTTGGAACCCAGACATAACATGATTAGACGTGAGCAGCATTCCCTCTAATCAAAACTATTTTCAAACAACGGGCGAGAAGAGTCAAGACACATTTTTGGTTTATGGTTTGTGCCTGGACAGAACAGTCCAGGTGTTAGTCAGAGACTACAACTTTGGAGGGTAAATGATATTTCAGCTCAAGGTCAATTTTCATCTGACATAAAACAAATAAATCAATGTAATTTTGCAGGGTTTTCCAGCTTCTAATATTAAAGGATCTACAAAATGTCTGAAAATATGCATGCCAGGCCAGTAGTAGCAACAGTTGCATGTACTTCCGTAAGAAACCATCCTTTGAACACCATGGTATAGTGTTTAAGTTATATGCAGATAGATGATGATTTTATATTCAGTACAGAATATGATTTAGTTGTGCTTTGCTTTTGCCACAGCTTTCTGTCATTCACTGACACATGCAAAAGGGAGGCACAGTAGAATCAGTACAACACTGTCTACCCACCCACATGCCAGCCAGCCTTGTTAGTAAACATCTGAGAGTTGAGGCTGGGGCTGCCCTGGGCCAGTTCTACACATTCTGCCTTGCCACAACTGAAAGCCCCGCTCAAGCTGTAGCAAAGCACGCACACGTCTCTGCACATCAGTGTCCTAAGAGAGAAACGGGACGGAATTAAAAGGCCGAGAGAGACAAAGTGAGACGAGATACAATAGAGCAGTGTGCTTTCCCTTATGAAGGAGTAAACAAATGGGACAGTTCTCTTCTCATCCAGCAAATCTGTTGTAATGACGCAGCTATATACATAAATTAATATCAAAATAAATGAAGACATGCTTGCACCAGATTTAGCATAAAGATAATTTCCACTTGTGACCTATCGTTAGAATTTCTTCATCGCTAGTGCGAGAATGTTCTTTTCTTCCACTTATATGGGCGGCCATGGCTCAGGGTGTCGAGACGGCCGTTCAGTAACCAGAAGGTCTGCTGTTCGATCCCCGCTCTCCCCAAGTCATGTGTTGTTGTGTCGTTGTGTCGTTGTGTCCTTGGGCAAGGCACTTCACACACATTGCCTCTAGTGCTACTCACACTGGTGTATGAAGGTGCGAATGTCTGGTGGTGGTCAGAGAGGCCGTAGGTGCACACTGGCAGCCACGCTTTCGTCAGTCTGCCCCAGGGCAGCTGTGGCTACTTAAGCAGCTTACCGGCACCACAGTGTGAATGTCTGAGTGCATGAATAATGTATACATTCCATTGTAAAGCATCTTTGAGTGTCGAGAAAAGTGCTACATAAATCCGATGCATTTTTATTATTATTATTATAAGATGCTTACGCCGATCAGGGTTTCTTTTGTCCTTCACTTCATTTGCATCTCAGCGCACAGCGCCAACATGGCATCCATCGATCCACTTGTACACAATATCCATCCACATGATTAGTGTTGTAAAAAAAAAAGTCAACAAGTCAACAATAATCCTCACAAATCAAATTACAACGATCCAAAGACCAATGGATGGATAAGTCACACCTTTGTATTAGCCGCAGGGTCGAATGCAAGAGAAAAAAGTAGTGACTTATTAGTCCAGAAATTACTGTATTGATGTTTTTTTTAACTGTTTAAAAGGCTTCTTTTCTTTTTTTTTACACCACAAAAAAATATAAAAAAACAAATAGCATGGGAAACATTTACTCAGTCAGGGAGTCTTTACGTAATTTAATGGTACCATTAGCGCTGTAGTAACGACCAATGACAGTCCAGCGTAAGCGCAAAACCTTCAGTGTTCTGCTCGAAAGGTGAAAATGAAGAAGAGTTCCATATTTGGCATCACAATGACTCAATCACACTTTCAAACCAACAACACAAAAATGGATTCCCCAAAGAAGATTAAGGTTTTGTAATGGCCAGGCCAGAGTCCAGACCTGAATCCAGACATCATCTAAACAGCTTGATGTTTAGAGGGTTGTGCATCAGTTTTTGATAACAGTGTGCAAATATTGCCACATCTAAACGTGCCACGGGTTCTGCACCAAAGCATTACTTTGATGATTTGCATATTTATGCAGGTTATTGTTGGTTTATCTTTTCCCAACCGCTAAAAGCTTTCAGTTGTTTTATCAATTGAGTTTTAAGGGTTATAGATCACAATCAGTGTGGAAAAAGAAATATAAATATAATCTGAATATGCTCTTATTACAATTATAAAAAAATTCCAATTGTGTTTCCCAGGTAGGACACAATTACATGAAAATCCTTTTAAACACGTCCTTGTCATTTCAGCTGTATCTTTAACAAAACCACAAAGAACTAGCAACAACGACTGAGTAAGAAAACAACCAGAGAAGTGATGATGCAGTAATATGTGACAGGGCTTGTCTGTATCGCATTAAGACACAGGTAATGCAAATCAAGTTAAAAGGTTTGTTCAGACTATGGCTGGGTTGGGCGACCCGCAGCTCACGCCACCCAGCTGCTGCACTTTCCATTCCATCGCTCTTAGTCCAGCATTACCGAGCCATCGCTCAAAATCAGGGGAATTAAACATCTGTCAAAGCCTGCCCGTTCCACCGGGCAGAAAGAGACGCATTTAGGCGTAGCGCATCTCCCTGGTGATTCAACGTCCTGTCTAAGTATGAAACTAGACAAACGAGGTCATTCAGCTTGGAAATAATGCTCACTGTCTGGGTAGCGTCTGGCTTGCAAACAAATTGTGGCAAGTGCAAAAATAACAAGGGTTATTTAAGCATACTACCTCCCAGCTGCCCTTGCACAGAAACAAAGCGTTGTCACATATCGTGAGCTTCAACATCATCGCTTTCCTTTATCTTGCCACCATTAGGGAAGAGTTGTTATCAGCTCCATTTGATTCCCCCAGGAGCTTCCTGCTTTCTCGTAAACTACTCCACTCCTTCTCCCAGCACCTGCTAATGTCTCCATTGCCTGGATACCTCATCAAATTCTCCATCATGAACTTTTATATAAACCTGTCTTAACCGCAGTAGCTTCCTTTCCGACACAGCTAATGCAGTTATAATTGAATTTACAACACACTATTTGCATTTTGTCATTTTAAATGCCGGGAACATTTTATGAAATGCAAAAATCAGAGCATGATAAGTAGGGGTGTAAGAAAAAAATCGATTCGGCAATATATCGCGATATTACAGCGCGCAATTCTCGAATTGATTCAATATGCGGCCAAATTTTTATGGGAATATTCAACAAAACGTCTTACTTAGGGTTGGGATTTACACATTAAGCATGGAAGAATGTTATATTAACGGAACATTAAGCCTTAATATTTGATTACAGTGCTGTTCAAACATGAAACAGACTGCGACCTGAATTTTCAGATAAATAAATACATTTTCATACAAATCTTACAGTGTACATGTACAAGTTTACGACTGATTAGTATTTTCTAAATTTTAGTTAAAAAAAATAATAATCGCAATAATCAATTTATAGATTCGTATCGGGATTAATCGGTATCAAATCGAATCGTGACCTATGAATAGTGATATGAACCGAATCGCCAGGTACTAGGCAATTCACACCCCTAAAGCATCTTAGAAAATATTGTGCTTGACCTTCAAGAGTCCATTGTACTGAAAGCGAGCCTCCTCGAATCGAATGTATCAGCAAGTATTTGGGTCAGATGCCTTCAACATGCAGTCAAACACAAGCTGTCAACACTTAAAAGATGCTATCGGGCTTTATCAGCAGACATGTGACATGACATGAATTCCCAAAATACAGACAGTATGACTAAGAAAGTTTGAGCGTCACAAATGTGGAATTTGAGAAGGCTATTGTCTGGCTGTTTATTACTTTTCACTAGTATCATCCACTAGAGTCCAGTGGTGTCAAACTCAATCGCACACACGGCAAAACCTCAAACTACAACTTAGGCGCAGCCCGAAGAAGATAAACATTAATTGAACATTGTGAAACTTAATGTTTTTGTATATTAGTATGAATCAAAACAGACAGCATACAAAATTATTCCAGAATAAATCCCTTTAAATTAAAATAACGCAAAATATTTTTACATGAAAATATTTCAAAATTACACTAATTCTTTTCAGGAATTTGTTGATCTTGTACCATTTTGAGCAGGATACTTGACATATTTTCTTTGATTCATGGGATGGACTGCAGGTGTTCATCAGTGAATGGAGGTGACATGTGCTGTGCTGGTAAATGTTTACATACTACATTACCCAGAATGCTTGGGTGAGAGACCAGAACGGCGTGAGTACTGTTGTTGGTCAACAAACTGAGTATGGGATTTGTGTGAAAGGCCAATAGAGTTGACATGTTGCACGGTGCTGCTTCTTGTGTGCTTAAAAGAGAAACAAACATCTACTAGCAAAGACATGCAGCATTCGAGACTCGTGTAGACGGAGCGCTGAATTATGTGATCTGCAATTTGTGTGTCCTTTATGGGGGTGTAGTCTAATCCACATATTTTTATTCAGATTTTCACGAATTGTAAAAAATAAACCTGAATGGAAACACTAGAGAGAGAGAAATGCAAACAATTGCTAAAATAAATTACGCTTGGAGGGTGGGTGTTTTTCAGCATATCGATAAAAGGAAAATGCAAATCTTGACTGGATATCACGTTTTGACCGAATGTTACGTCACACACTTAAATATTGTAGCCACAAAAAAAAGGCGGCGGACGACAAAGTGAGATATGTTTGACATGGACAAAGAAATAGAAGTATTTCTAGTATTAATAAGAGAAGTCAACAATAATCTTTTGTAGGAATAGACCGGCGCCGATATTCAGCATTTTGACGAATATCTGCATCAGCCATTTTGAAGAATCATATGGCCAATAATAGATCTATTAAAAAAAAAAAAAAAAAAAAACTGTTAACTTCAGGGAACTGATCTACTTTTTTATTTCTTTATTTTTAATTTTTTTCAGAGATGCTGCTGACCCTGGGAACTCTCTTCGCCTTCTGTTTTTGTTTGAAATTAAAACTAAGATAAGTTAAAAAAAATTATACTTATATAAATTTTGCAATACTTTATTTACTGTAGAAAACAATTGTTTATGTTTTTATTTAACTTTTGAAAACATGCTACTACCCCTGGGAGAACTTTTTGTTAGATTTCTATTGTATTGACTAAGATCTTTTTTTTTTTAACACTGATATTTTACGAACCCTAAAAGTTGCTCAACAAACATGCTTTAAAATAAAAATAAAAAATTAAGAGCTGGAGTTTGTATTTTTTCCAAATTTTGATACCAATATTTTCCCTTTTATTGAAAGTGAATACTGGCTCCAAATATCGGTTATCGGCATCCTCGACTACTAATAATTGGCCCTGAAAAAAACCTATCGGTCTATCTCTAATCTTTTGGTAAGAGTCAGCCAAGTGTCTTGTGGCAGGGAAACACTCTCATATGATGTTATCTCATGGCGCAGTCTTTTGTCGATATTGGCAAAATAATACATAAGTTGCATGTTCGTTTTGCGCGTTTTCACTAAATTTGCTTTAAAATGTTCAAACCATTTGCATAGAAACCTCATTACTGGAGCTTCATATTGCCCCATTAAAACAGATATTGTGCTTTGATGTCATTATAAGTCAAGTTTGGCTGTAAGGAATGACTTAAATGTGTCAAGTGTGACTCACCGCTACTCTGAGAAATGCCGCTTTTGTACGATCTTGAAAAGGGCCATAACATTTCTGCTTAGAGTGTTCCAATCAGAGTTTTATGATGCTGATTTTAATACGAGCAACTTTTAGTGAGATCAGCCGATACCGATTCGATCGCAACGATTAATCTGTCAATTATTTTGCCAACTAATTGATGAATGAAATATTTATTCCTTTATATTATACAAAAACAGGAGGTTATTTCAAATTGATAGTGCAGAAAATGCACAGGCATGTATTATGATTCCGTTCCTGGTTTGTTCTGTAACATGCAGTGTTAGGGAAAGAGGCAGGGGACGCTACACTGACTGCACACAGACTGGTGTCTAAGATGATTCAATTTTTTTTTGTGATCTGCAATGAAAGCCATTGTTCAACATATGCCGATCAAGTACCTTTCCACGAAAATTGGGCGATCACGATCGGTGGCCCATCCATCGGAGCACCACTACTAGTAGTAGTTCTGGTGCCACAAATAGGCGGCCCAAATAGGGGCTGCCCATTGAATACCCCTGCACTCGACTGTTACCATCTACAATCGTTCTGATTGTCAGAACATTCTCTTTTCCTAAAGACTGGGTGTTATTCTTTCCTTACCCAACAATCACTAAGTATAGCGGCACCTAATGCCTAAACACAACTATTACTTCTAGTGGGGTTTATTTGCTGCAGTTCAACATTATTAACAAGAAGATTGTGGATAGATTCATGAATTGGACAATAGCCAGTAAGGCAAAAAGTTATTATTACCCCCACCTCCACAAAGAAGGAGAAAGGAAAACACAAGGTCTTCCAGCTGCTTGTGTGCTGATTTTATAGTGACAAATTCGAAACCAGTGTGCTGCAGCACTTAAGTTAGCCATGACAGATAATCTGGTGTGTCGTGGGAAATTGGTCAAAAAAATATTTACAACAAATAATACATATTTAGTTATGTTTCTGTGATGGTGGCATACAGTCACAGGCAGAACACTTAAATGCTCTTCCACAAGATGACAAAGCTCTGTATTAAGTAAGTCACAAAAAAATGATTCCTTCGATTACGCTCGGGCAATCAACCAAAAAAAGTTACAATTTCTTGTGCAATCATAAAAAAAAGAAAGGTGTTATTCAAAAAACGTGCAAGAAATGAATGCGGTGTGAAGTAGCTGATATTGTGGTCGTATGTGTTTTGCTGAACGTTATCTCTCAGCCAAAACGTCACATGGTGGAGAAGCAGCCCAGACAGCAGTCCTCCACCCCTCCTCTGCCCTGCCCTCACTGCTCTGTGGTGTACACACAAACAAAGCCTGCCAATACTGTTAAGAGCCAGCAAAACAAAACTGGACTCAAAACTTACTTTTCAGCGTCTTACAATGATAACAGCAATTACATTCAAATGATTTCAGAAACTGTCAAACGGGAAAATTACAATGCACATATGTTACTGAATAAATACTGTAACAAATCCAGCAGAGGCACACCCTAACCCTGTCTATCGTTACAAACATGACTACATCTGACACATACTAAGACAGTACTCTAAACTAGTTTAATACTAGGAAAAGGGTTAGTAAAATATGACACTGCCATCATTTCAGTGATGTTTTTACCAGACATTCATTGAGCCTAAGTAAGCAGGACTGTTGACATGTCCCAGGGAATCAACATTGGTTGGAACAGCATGGCCCCCAACAGCAGAAGCATAGAACAGTGATTCTGAACTGGTTGGTTGGGACCCAAAAATGGGTCACAGACCCATTAAGGCTGGATCGTAGACAGGTAGTGAAAAATGAGCGGGTCCACTGTTTGTGACAGTACGACATATGACATTTTGAGGTTACGGACGGTGCGGCAATGAACTAGTTAGCAATAGCTAAGAATGCATCGTCACTCTTAACGCTGTACTTATGGTTTATACCTCTGGTACAGAAGCATTTCATTCAAATACTTGAATGAGTAGTATTATATTGTAGACTTAAGTTGAATTTACTATAATTGTGACTTTGATACTACATAGGTTGGTAATAGCATACAGCATATTCAGACTTATGCACAATTTTGGAATATGTCACTGCCAATGCCACGGAACTCTGTCGTAAACGGAGGACGCGCTATACAGTGAAATTGTTTATTTGGAAAATAGCATTATTTTTTGACAGATCAGAAACCTTATTAGTTGGGGTGGAATGGCACATGTATCACAACTCTGTACCACACAAAACATGCACAACATAGATCAGAGCCAAGACATAAGTGACATTTTGTGTCTGTTATTTGTGCAACTGTGATATTTACTTATATTAGGGGTGTTAAAAAAATATATTCGGCAATATTTTTGCGATATTATAGCGCACAATTCTCGTATTGATTCAATATGCAGCCGAATTGATTTTTAAAGATACATTTTTGATGGAAATATTCAACAAAATGTCTTAATTAGAGTTAGGATTCACACTTTAAGCATGAAATAATATATTAATGGCACATTTAAGCCTTAAAATTTGATTTGTTTGTTTGTTAAATACGGTGGACGACAGTTTATAAGCCTGAAGTACATTTTCAAGTTACAAGTTTATTGATTAGTATTTTCTAAATTTGAGTTAATTTATTTTTACAATAATCGATTTATAGATTCGTATAGGGATTAATCGGTATCGAATCGCAAGCTACTAGGCAATTCACACCCATAACTTATATAGTATTTATTTTTGGACATGCAGTTACGTTCACCTTCAAAATTTTAAAGCTCTTACATGCACTTTGAAAATGCATGCATTGTTTGTTATTTTAATGTTTCCATGGGCTATTTTTTAACAATATATTATCTTTGTAATTTCAAAAAAATAAAAAATAAATAAAAATAAATACAAAATTACACACTTAGAAATTGCAGGACCTAAGGTGACAACAGTTGAGAACCGCTGGCGTAGAGAGAGAGTCTGAGAAGGAGCACCTTGCACTCAGCTGGGCATAGCCGCCTTAGCAGGACGCTGCTAATGTTAGCCACTTTGCTGTTTTAATCACCGCTATAAATAAGCACCCCGTGCAACAAACTGTCCTCGACAAAGACAGGACCAAATGTAGATGCTGTCGTTCAGGACAGGCGACAAGCCGCCGCAAAGATACGAAAATAAAAACTCTCGGTCCTTGGCTAGGTCGCTTTATCATTGCAGGTGAAGCCCGCTGCCAGCTTAGCTATCGAGCTAGCCTCGCCGGGCTAGAATGTCAGGGAATTCAACAAGACAGTCCACCGGAATTGTAGCAAATAAAGCGGTGACAAGCCAGAAGCGTCAACAATGAAAAAATGTGGGCAGATGACCTGTCAAATGAGAGGAAGCGATATGTACTCACCCCATTAACCAGTCCATGGTGCTGTTTGGAGCTAGCTTAGCAAACGCTAGCTAGCAGGGGATAACGCCAGGAGTCGGAGGCGACCCCCCTACTTTATCCGGCCGACTGCCTCGCTGCCCGGCTTGCCTTGCGTCGCAAAGTCGCGTCGCTCTCTCCGGGGGTCCGTTGACTCTCCCCCCGGCCGTCCAGACAGAAAACGGCGCTCACGCTCCCAGTGACCGTCCTTGTGCTCCTCTGCTAACGCGGATCATGAAGAGGCACTATCACAGGCAGCGGGGCAGCCTGGAAGTACTGAGCGACTTTGAGCCGGGGAACACAGCACGCAGAGCGGGGTTGAGGCGCGCGAGGCGAGGCGAGGCGAAGGGGTCCGGACCGGTGCGCCGAATGAAGACTCGAGTGTCGGGATGCCGCTGGGCCAAACCCGGCAAGCTCTGTCATGAAAGCTCGTATGAGTGCCGCGGTGCTAGCTGACAGCTTGAAGGTCCAGTGAGGCTGCCTGCCGCTGCTGCTTCTCAGCCTGTGAGCCACTCTCACGTCGAGGTCCGGAAGTAAACATAGAGCCGAGCCACTCCGACTCTGCCGCTACTGTGCGCGCAACGGCCGTAAGTCTGTGGAACGTTGGAAGCAATGAAACGCCTGTATATGATTTGATGCTTTAAATCATACATCGCACGAGCTTTTTGACTGAATATGTTGAGTTTTAGCTTGTTTAGTTGCAAATACGTGTAACGATGTCATCATCTCGATTCATTTTATATTGATTGTGAAGTTAAGCACTGCAAATTGCTTCCCTTTGAAAATATGTGAAAATGATGTCAGTTAGCTGAAATGCCAAAGAACACAATGAATTGTGGATTATAGTCATGGGGTGGGGGTGCCGGGTATTGGGAAACCATGCAAATATGCCCCCTAGCGACTATTAGTATGTTTGGGATGACGTCAGAGCGAACCGACCTTTGAAAGTGCTATGAGCTGATGCTATGACGTCACGTGACTGTGCCATCAAAAAAAAAATCACGACCTTGCCATTAATCTTCTTGGGGAGTTGGGAACCCCAAAAAATGCCTTCCTAATCGTCATTTGATCTATTTGCTGTTGTCTTTCACGTAGTCGGTGCGTTTTTCAATTGCTAGTCAATATGTAAATAAACATTTGTATTCATTAATTTATGTTTTAAGTGGATTCCGTCACAGGTGCGAGTGACTCGCTGTGCAGCGACCCCTGATGGGACAAACAAAAATTCGCAACATCATTCATTGATTTGCATTCCTCATGGGGAGTCTCAATTTACAATTTGATGTAACGTACTGTCTGTATATATTCGTGTTGCACACACCGCATACATGCATGCAGGCAAGCAAGCAAACTTGGGATGTGGGGATGGTACCTTAATTGTTAAAAGGCGTTTCTGGTTCAAAAGCCCAAGTGCTTATCGAAGCACTTAACAAGCATAGATAAAGAAGGATCTACAGAAGAGCTTGCATGTCCACAGTGGAATCGTGAGCAAGACAGGTTTTACACTGGACTTGCTGCCATGCAATAGAAAGACAGACAAGCATTCACTAACATGTAGTTAGCTCTGGAAATGAATAGTATTCAATTAACCTAACATGTAAGAAAGAAAGATTTAACATTCTAAAAACATTCGGGTCAAAAGTAACCCAATTATGGATCAAAAATGGACCGATCCACTTTATGGGTCCATTTAATCCAACTTTCTGGGTTGTTTTATTCGCAATGACCCAATTTTTTGACCCAAGTAAAGGACCTGACCAATATTTATGAGTTGTTTTATGCTGAAAGACCCATTTCTTGACTCAAAGTTGAGTCAAATCAACCCAAGTAGCGAATCGGTCCATTTTTGACCCACCGTTTTTAGAGTGAAGGAAATAAAGAAAGAAAAAAGAAAGAAAGGCATTGGGAAGCTATGAAAAATTCACATATGAAGGCCAGAGCATTGTTGCAGGGAAACAAAAATGTTTCATTAATTGATTTCACATTCGCACACATTTTGGATGCAAAATTTTCATTTGAATGCTTGACACACTTTTATTTGCACAATAAGGTTTTGCATGATAAAAATAAGCAGCATTACGTAATGATTCTTTTCAGAGTGCGGAGGTCACATCTAATCATTTTAGCGATGTTGACTTCAAAAGGCATTTGATTTCAGCAGTAGGTGTAATGTTGGTTTTATTCTCTTACACTGTGATACTGACCCGAGGCAATGAACACAAAGAGACGATGAAAATCGGTTTTATGATAGCGACCACATGATAATACAATGTCCTATTGAAAATCTGTTTCAGAGCATCCACTGTATCATGTTGCTGTTTAAAAGTTTTAGAGGTAATAACATATGCCTAATACAAAATTGTGTACATATATTTTTAAAAACGTTCTTTGTTCAACGAGCTGTTATATGTCAAGCAAAGCGTGTTTATTTTATATTGTGTCCTCGTGATGCATTCCAAGTCTTATTCTTTGCCACACCTTTGCAGGCAATTTTATTCTCTTTCTGCAGCTGCAAAGTCTTATGACATTTTGGGGAAAATAGAATAACAAAGATGATACACTTGTATACCTAATGGAGCCACTAATGCATTTGTCTTTAGTGAGCTTACTGTGGCATTTATCACAATCAAACAAGACACAGCAAAAATGTCACTGGAGGCCATATTTCTCCTTTGGAAGGCATCCATGTGCACTGACCTCTCGCCGTGAAGCGGTGGAGGTGGCAGGCACTTACTGTAACTTAGTGTTAAATGATCATAAATGAGCTCACATACAGGCAGGCCTCCAAAGGAATAAAGCACATTTCGAGTAACAGTGCATCCAGCTGCTCGACGTCTCTCAGTCAGATGAACATCATCAGTTAAAACAGAGATCCTAAAATACTCAATTCTCCACACCATTCGTAAGCTTCCGATGTTTTATTGCCATCAACGTTTTAATTTTGGGCTAGGAAAACTGCATAAAAAAAAATATGCACGCAGTATATGATGCAACCTCTCATCATATTGAGCTGGAGGCTATCTGATCCGATTTTGGTGTGAACCCTTGACGGGTCAATTGAAGGCCACATATACAGGAAATAAACAGCAATTCACACTCACATCCCTTCATTAAAAATTGAGATTTTTGCCAATTAATTGTGTGACATCAAATTCCCACTCATTTGGGTGTTTTCTGTATGAGTAAAGTTCATAAAAGGACATCTTCAGGTATGAGTTTGGTATGTTTCTATTGGCTGTGTAGAAGAGAATTTCGGATTGAAAAGTAAAGCGGTGATAAAAGGTGATGAAGGTGGTCGTCATAGAGGAGGAAAGTCTTCAATTAACCAAACCTAGCACACATGTGTTTGGAATGTGGAAGAAACGTGGAGTACCAGGCGAAACCCCACATAAGGACAGGGACAACATGCCAGCCATCCCAGATTTATCCCGGGACCTCTCAACTGTGAGGCCTGCATTTATGCAATGTAATGCAAATGTTATAGTAGCATTTATCATGCTTTTGCATTTAATGCTATGTACATACTTGTTAAATAAATACATACTTTTAAAAATATTTATTCTTATATTATCACATTACAGAGCCCCGAGGTGACAATTTCACCTTCATTTTCTTGAATCCTTTTTCTATCTGAAAATCTGTTGACTTTCATTGACATCCTGCTGCTCTGAAAAGGTAGTATTGTACTTTTTAGTCGCAAACAAGCGTCCCCTTTGTACTCTTAGCACTGAAACTGCATCTGTGTCAAAGTATTCTTTGAAATACAAAACCAGTAGGCCTATAACAGGAATGAGTGACTCAGGGAATAGCACACAACAAAATGGCTAAAGGTGGATTACGTCATTATTTAATTTGCACACATTTGTTTTTCTTTCCCCTGACCATCTCACTACCATAGAAGAATGAATAAGATGTGCAGTCATCATTAGCAACCCTCTTTATCCCCACACTTCTATAAATAACAGCTAGGCACTGAGCAGAGCCTTGTTGACAAGGCAGAGTCATACGAATGGTCCTTTGAGCCTTGAGCGTCCTGGTGGCCACCAATCAGATGTAAAAAGGGCGTGGTTTCAAATATGTTCGAAACTAGAGGCGTGGTGAAATAATCTCATGTCATGTGGTTCCATATAATAGCCACATGATGGCAGTGTGGGATAATATGTGATCTGGGTAATGAGGTTTATATTTATTCACTCTCACAACGTTTGAATTTATGGCCAAGTGGTTTTCATATAAATAGAAATGTACCACACATTAATATAGGTAGGTGCACGTTCAGAATTTTGTACAAATTCACGTTGCACTTGATATTGCAAATCAAACACACAATTCGTCCTGTACATGAACTCTTATTATTATTATTGTGGTTAAACGTGTATACCATGTCCATGAATGCATTTCCTTCAACATTGAAGATTTTGGGAAAATGCATGGGGGAAAAAATGGTGATGGATCAATTTCATAAAGATGCCTCAGTTCCAATGCGCGTACAGGTACATGTTGCTCCGATTACCAAATTATGCGCGCCTCAGTGTCCTTGATCAATTACGAAGCTTCCGCTGAGCTTTGTTTACCAACTATTATTTTGCTTCCAGAGAGCCGGGTGTCACCACAGATGTGCCCACTGTGGGAAATGGAGCCGGCCTCTGGCCAGGTGCTCCTTTTAGCAAGTCAAGGTCACTTCCTGAAACCCATCCACTCGTCAATAATGTGCCGTGTCGGGATCGATATTTTCCCATTCCACAACATCCAATTTGATGCAGCTAAAAAGAAATGCTCAGTTCACATGGTTATACAGTCAGGTTGTTGATTTCTAGCAGGGTGCAGTA
The DNA here is from genome assembly GCF_054856555.1 of Leptonotus elevatus. Classification (NCBI taxonomy): domain Eukaryota; kingdom Metazoa; phylum Chordata; class Actinopteri; order Syngnathiformes; family Syngnathidae; genus Leptonotus; species Leptonotus elevatus. The sequence continues at coordinate 18,483,887 of NC_141242.1, read as the reverse complement.
TATATTGTATGAATGTAGTTCAATACAATATGCCGTGATTATCATTTAAATGTTTATCCAATACAATTAAGATGTTAACGTGTCATTTTCATTTATGTTCATATCGGAATGAGCATCGGTTCAACTATGGGGAAATACATACTAAAAATCTGTTTATCAAGTAATGGAAAGGGAGAACGTCTCGAAATTTTTCTGAACTCTTATTTTAATGGGATTTCCTGACTGTGAGGCTGGGGGGGGGGGCAACAACAGCAAAGTGCACATTCACAGTGGACACCATTTATACCTGTCAATAAAGCTGAAACATCTCAACGTAACATACCGCTTACACACAGGCTAACTTCAAAATAAAGTTTGTTTACATTGATGGCAATGCAAATAGCCTTAGTAGACATTTACTTTGAAAATGGCCCACGTCGTGGCATGATGGTTAGCTTGACTTCCCTTTTAGATGTTCGTAGTTTTTGATTGAAATTAAAGTTGCGACAGCCGACCAACATTAACACAACGCTATCCCAAACTCATATTCAATCGCAAATTTTGGATGCTAAGAAACCGCTAATTCATTACGCCGGCATTGTATAACTCGGCACATGTCTCCGACGTAATTGGCTAATGGCTAGCATGCAGCTAGCTGTTAAGAATACTTATGGGTGCCTGGCTGATAGCTGTAAATGAGTTTGACAACTGGCTTACTTGAATTCTGTTTCAATATTCTGGTCCAAGGCTACTTTGTAATTCACTCTCCATGTTTAAATGAAGGGAATGTGCCTTAAATTACACTTTGAGGTATTTTCATTATTTAAAAAAAACAAAGATAAATACAACTTTTTCTTCATTTATTTTATAAAAACACTTTTGCCCATTAAAAAAAGAAAAACATTCAACGCAAAATTTAGATTGTAGGAACACAACTTTAAGCCATTAATATCTTGTTATTTTACACATGGACCATGCATAAAATGAGAATGTTTCTGCCTCATATTGAACTTAAAGTTGTGTTCCTAAATCCTAAACGGCTATATTAGACATCTAGAATTATTTTTTATTTAATTTATGGGCTGATCCGAAAAAAACAATCCGATCCGTGGCTCAAATCCGTGATCCGATCCGAACCGTGACTTTTGTGATCCGTTGCACCACTAATTCTAGGCATCGATATTCGTGCCGTTACCAGCTTTATTTTGAGGCATCGTACTCGCGACAGTGGCTAACACCGGTATCGACCGCCCTCTTGTGGCTGGTTTTTTACTGGACTATATAAGTCTTTCTTTAAAATGATCTGTCGTTGACTTTTTGGGAATTTTATGTCCTAGTGGTATCGGTATTCAGTATCCATATTAGTGACTACTCAAGAATTGAGTACTTGTATTGGTATACACGATAGTGGTATCACACATTCCTAATGATCATGGTCTCCTCATCATTTGGTTAGTTTTCACAATGCTGAGCAAAGCGTTCACCATAATGACTGACACTTTATAGGTATTGCTGAAAATTGAGACGTACCTACTGTGTAGATTACAATTATTTTCCCGTGATCATCCCACATGACTGTGGCTCACTGTAATGTGGGTTGTCCAGTGATCAAAGGGTTGTTTTGGATCCTGCCTCTGACTGCCCGCTGTCCACGTGTCTTTTGGCAAGACACTAGAGGCACAAGTCTCATGAGATCTTCTGCCGTCCAGCAGGATGTCACACATAATGATGAATAAACAGACACGCACTGATGAGCGTTTGATGTCTGGGGAACATTTTTTTCCCCCCCAGCACATTTTGGTTAAACTCTATGACTTTGGAGGGTCCACCGTATGCTGCAAATTCTAATCTAGTATTGGAATTTCCTAATTCCAACATTTCAGAATCGTTGAAATGTAAATTGAGAGAGACAAGAGAACACTTTCACACAAATATGATGCGCAAAGTTCTTAGTTGTCATGCCTTCGTTTTTGATGGTTGAAACGGTCCAAATTTTTTTGCGTGACTGCTAGCCACGCTGAATCAGACAGTGTGACACCCACATTTACACACTACAGATTCAATTTAGATATATTTATTTTCCCTTGTCAATCAGCTTCAACATAGCCAGAGGGGCATGTGAAAAACACCCAACGTGCACGCTCACATGAGCGCTCGTGTAACTATAGATCAGCTCTGCAGCTGCAGGTATTGACTGTGGGGTGACTAATGTGATTTATTCATAGCTGGCAGCGGTGAATCAAATTGCCATCAGCAGGCATTAAAACAGAGACACCCAACATAATTATTGCATGAATAATACACGTTTGATGGCTCAGAAGATTATGGGAATGTGTCGGTTTTACTCTGCAAAAGTGTAAGGCTAACATAAGCTTTGTTGTTTTAATTAACTTGTTTCCACAGAAGCCATGTTGGCACCCTCTTACTGAGATACAGTTTTCAGCATAACACGCAGATTTAATAATAATAATAAAAAAAAGAATACAACAATAAAACCGTCGTTTATTGCAGGGTGGTATGTTCCAGATCTACACAGACTTATCTCACTTAAACTTACTAAAGCACACTTTTAAAAACAATTCTTTAGTGCCAGTTCTCAAGAAATGGGAGACTAATTGTATGGCCCTCAAGACCAAATTATTTACAAGCCATTAAAAACCCACATTTCCATAATAAAATACAAATATTTGGGAAAATGAACCCCTTCAGACCCGTAAAAAAAAGAAAAAAATATGTATTTATTTATTTTGACTGATTTTGACTTTTTTCCCCACATAAGAACAACACCACTTTTGTGTGTGTGTGTGTGTGTGTGTGTGTGTGTTATCTCATGTTTTTATATGTTATAGTGGACGCCAGGATAGTATGGCTGTAATGTGTTGGAAACTTACCAAGCTTATATGTAACATTTTTAACACAAACATCATGCAAATAAACTTGTGATTGCGATTGGTTAGCTAGGATCCAATCATGAACCGAGAATGTTGAAATCATCCAAATTGTGCATTTTTATTGGTTTAGACACGCAAATATGTCATGTCCACTGCAATCATCTATGGGTGCGAAAGGGTTAAAAAAATATATATATATTTTTTTGCCTATCAAGTACTGTCCGATGATAATTGACTGAATTGTGTGTTTTCCTATAAAATGTCAAAGTGTAACAGATCTGTAAACACCTTCCGCTTCCCAGTCTCTTATGTCTGTTAGGTGTCTTCAAATGGCGAGTATCTTTATTTTCTTTACTTTTGTTCCTCAGAACTGTGAGGCAGAGATTGCTAACTAACCACTCCTCACCACACTGCCTCATATTACAAGATGTTTTATAGACTGAAAAAGCATGATGATTTAAATGGGCGTAATTTCTCTTATATTAACGTCTACAGTACGTGTAATATTTACTGTTAGCAGTCTGATCTCATCTAATGGATTAAGCCTAATAATAATAATGACTACACGATACGCAAATGACGATCATGATGGCCGTTTGCGTGACTGTTTGGCACCGCTGAGTCTGTCCAGTTGCACGTCGATTCTTTGCATTGTGTATGGGGTTGTTGTGTGTTCTTATGTCACCCCGGCTCCACACTGACGGCTGATGTGTGCGCGTATGAGTCAGCCTTAGCCACATTAGTCACGTCTGCAGACTATGCAGTACCTGGCTCCAGCATAATCATCCTAGGGAGAAGAGGTGGCGGGAAAGAAGCAATTTCTTGATGCAACACAGACAAGAGTGTAGGCTTTAAGCAGACGGGATGGAAAAGGAAAGCAGAAAAAAAAATGTACGCCGTAGGCATTGAAGATAACTATTGGGGCTTTTTGAAAAAAGGGGGGAGGAGAGCAATCACGCCTCTGGCACATCAAATGGCGAAAAACAAGCGGAACAGTAAAAACATGCTGTTTTAATGCAGTAAATGTTCCATGGCGACTAATCCCTCCCACCCCGCGTCCTGCTTTGTCTTTCAAGCAGATCAGACATGATTCACTTCCAGCCAGAAGCAACTTGACAGAAATAGCTTGCATGTGGCTGAAGGGTCACAAATGATATGAGAACGAGCAGTCTATCAGCAGACAAGACTTCTACAATGTCATCTACGGGTCATCTACACCTACAGGAGCACTATACTATGAGGGGTTGCCTCCTGCATTATGCAAACTCAATATAATCATATTTTAATATATCTACAAACAATGAAAAAACAAGATCTGAGCTACGATACAAATATCATTTGAAATTTAAAGGACAAAAATAAAAAGCTGCCTATACAGTAAATTACTTTGCTTTTGAATGTGCAAACAGGCATAATGATTTTCCAGACAACAAGGAAATATCTGGGCTGGTGTCAGCGCTGACACGTTCACCTGAGGGATGTGGTTTTGGAGGTGCAGACGCCGAGATATAGGATACCTACTGCACTGTGCAATGTTGCTGACTAAAGTAGCAGTGTGCGCACAATTGCACATGTCCAGGTGTGCTCGCGCTGTGACCGGGGCACGCGGTGCTGATGTTGCTGATAAAGGGAAAGATACAAAGACCGACAGAAGCAGTTATAGAACTGTAATGCGGCATAATGAGAAGTGCTTCTAACATTTTAGGGAATAAACAAACAACAATTAACATACATGGACATTTTAGGGTCTTCAATGAACCAAGCTAACATGTATGTTTTTGGAATGTGGGAGGAACCGGTATCTGGAGAAAACCCAAACTAGCATGGGGAGAACGCCACAAAAGCCTGGAGCCTCTCAATAATGAGGCAGGTTGACTAACCACTAACCCACCATGCTGCCTCACTTCTATGCCACTGTTTATTACTAAATTAATAGTTCTCTGATGCTGTAATTCCTAATGAGTGTTATTTAAAGAGTGTTTGTTAAAGGTGGCCAAATAACAGATAAAATGGACTTCCTTGTTAAACCCCCCCTTTTAGAGTTTGGTCAATCACAGAGTTGAATCCTTGAAAACATACATGTGTTGTGGCCAACCATCCAATTTTACTTAAGTGGTCCAAAAATTATTATTTATGTATGCCGAAAATATTGTATACGTTACTCTATCGAAAGCAGAACAGTTAAATGCCCGTCCAGCCCCCAAACAATCCTAGCACCGCGTAGATCATTATTATTTCAGTATACTGTATACTCATTTGTGACATTCTTGTCTCGTGGCATGCTGTGATATTTTTCCAACCTAAAATATATTGTCTTACATAAAAGTTAGGAAACGCTGCCTGTAAAGTGATGTACCTTCTTTTAAACAGTAGGTGGCAGTAGCAAGTACATTTCTGTATTTGTTTCTGTAAGCACAATCTAAATCACATCAAATGTACATCTCATGAAAATGTCTGCTTGCACTCTTTCTGCTCGCTCTTCGGCTCCAAACAGCAGCGCGAGCTCGAGTAGCCTTTCTTTGTTTTTCTCATGATTTGCCAGTCTAGACCTAACTACCAGTCGGCTTGAAACAAGCACGCACGCGTGCACACACACGCACACACGCGCGCGCGGCCATGACAACGCTAACTGCCTTCAAATGGATTACCTGGGGTCTGCTGAACCGAGCCAAAGGAGGATTCTTCTCTGTGCCACACACTACACACACACAAACGCGTGTATGCACACAACTGCTGCACACTATGCATCTGTATTCATTTATGATGTATGAAACATTTGGTACACTTGTTGTAATTCAAGAAGGGTTAGAAATGCTTTAACAAGGGAAACAAATGAACAATGTTCATGTCATGTGATTTGAATTTGAATTTGATTTTCAAGAGCTAAATTTAGTCATAAATCACAAACAGAGGGTCTCTGTGATATTCAAACAAAGGCGTCGACCTCACAGTTCTCAGGTTCGGGGGTTCGACCTTCCTGTGTGGAGTTTAACGTTCTCCACATGCATGTTAGTTTTATTGAAGACTCTAAATTGTCATTAGGTGTGAATGTGAGCATAAATGATTATTTATCTGTAGCCTATGTGCTAGAAGTGCTTGGTAGATGCGGTATAATTTTGGCCATCGGTAGAGATTTGGACTCTACTGACCTATTGCAATTGCTTGTTGATGACATAATGCATGTAGTGCACCTGCCTCAGTGTGAAAATGACTACAAGCTCATTTTACCACAGAGCTGGGGGGGAGCTACCACCTGTCGTGTTGGGTAAAAAAAAGAAAACACAGATCCACATCGAACAGTCGCCCATCCTCCCTTCTTTCCCAGCTGCTCGGGAATTGCCAGTGAAATTCTAGGCGCTAGGCTAACTTGATCCACATCAGCTACAAGTTGCGACTCGATAGCTAGTGTGGCTAAACACCTCAACTCCACAGCAGCAAATAAGGCACACTTTCTGAGCTATCACTAAAGGACGATGAGGAGTATCGAAGGGTGCGACACAACGAACAAGAAGAAAGAGCACGGGAAGACGGAGAAGCCATGCTAATCACTAAGCTCAGCACCAAAATGAATGCCAAGCCGTTCCTAGGTCTCTCCAGCGAGCCCTGGGTCTTTCACGGGGCTACCTCCCGGCATTGGTTCTTTCAGTCAGACCCACATCTAGTGACCATAGGTGAGGGAAGGAATGTAGATGGATCAGCTCCATCCTCCCCTCCCTTGTGAAAAAAAACCTCAAGATACTTGAACTCCCCCACTTGGTGCAGGATCTCATCCCCGACCCGGAGAGGGTACTCCACCTTTTTCTGACTGAGGACCATGGTGTCAGATTTGGGGGTGCTTTTGTTTCATCCCAACCACTCTGGCTATGAACTGCTCCAGTGAGAGTTGGATGTTTCGGCTTGAAGCCAACTGTATCAAATCATCTGCAAAAAGCAGATATGCAATGCCGAGGCCACCAAACCAGACCCCCTCAATGCCTCTGCTCCGTGTCTGTTAATGTTATGAACAGAATCGGTGACAAATGGCAGCCTTGATAGAGTTACAAATATGACTTAGGCTTCAGAACAAACTTATACAATGGTGGCACAGGGACCGAACAGCCTGTATTAGGGGGTTCGATACCTTGTATTCCCCAAGAACCCCCCACAGAACTCAAAGGGACACGGTTGAACGCCTTCTCCAAGTCCACAAAACACATGTAGACTGATTGGGCGAACTCTCATGCACCCTCGAGGACCCTGCCGAGGGTGAAGAGCTGATCTATCATTTCACGGCCTCCCCTGAACCTGAGAGTCGACTTCCCCATGGACTCTTCTCTCCAGCGCCCCCGAATAGACCTCATGAGGGAGGGTGAGGCATGCGATCCTCCTATAGTTGGAACACACCCTCCAATCCTCCTGCCAATCCAGAGGCACTGTCTCCGATGTACACGTGATGTTGTAGAAGCGTGACAACCAGGACAGCCCCACAACATCCAGAGCCTTTAGGAACTCCGGGCAGATCTCATTCCACCACCGGGGACTCTGACACCGAGGGGCTTTTCAACCACATCAGTGTCTTCAACCCCAGAGATAGGAGAACCCACCTCGGAGTCTGCAGACTGCTTCCTCAAAGGCGTGTGGAATTGAGGAGGTCTTTGAAGTATTCTTCCGACCAACTCAGGACGTCCCAAGTCGAGGTCAACGGTGCCCCATATTCACTGTACACACTGCTTTCCCCTCTTGACAGTGGACCAGAATTTCCTCGAAGCCCTCTGGAAGTCATTTTCCATGGACTTAAATAAACTCTTCCCATGCCCAAGATTTTGCATCAGTGACCACTGAAGCTGCGTTCCGCTGGGGCGAGCTGGTACCTGTCAGCTACATCTAAATTCCCACAGGCCCGATAGGACTCCTTTAGCTTGACGACATGTGTTTACAGTATAAAGTAAATGCATATTTGAGCACTGGAATTTTTATCTGATAAATTGGCCTCTTTATAATGTCGGTAAGACTTGGACAAAGGGATAGCAGATAAGAGAAAAATTGCTGTTATCAATATTTTTTTTCTACATTGTGACAAAAAGTTTCACTTCCGCAATGAGTCATTAGCCAGGTTTACATGGAGACTTTTTAGTCATACCGATTGAAATCATTCCGAATGAAGATGTCTGGTCACCTGTTTACATGTGACGTGATCCATTCTAATATGCCATTTATATGCTCCCCTATGGAGGTAAATTTGGTGCAAAACTAACTTGTGCAAAAAATTTGTACCTGTAGAAAAAAGTCTAAATTTGTATCTGTAAAAGTCGTGATTTGTATCTGTAAAAAAAATGTGTGCCTGTAAAAAAAAAAATTGTGTCTGTAAAAGAAATTTGTACCTGTAAAAAAAAAATGTGTATGTGTAAAACAAATTTGTATCTGTAAAAACAAATTTGTATCTGTAAAAACAAATTTGTATCTGTAAAAACAAATTTGTACCTGTAAAAGTCATGATTTGTATCTGTACAAAAAATTTTTTGTACCTGTACAAAAACTATAAATTTGTATCTGTAAAAGTTGTGATTTGTACCTGTAGAAATGACAATTTGTAGTCAAAGAAGTCGCCACTAGGAGTCACAAGTGGGTTTTCTGCTGATGTTCAGTGACGTGAGTTTTGCCCCATTTGTCGCGCTACAAATGGAGCAAAACTAATTTGTACTTGTAGAGCGCCGTGATTTGTACTCGTAGAAGAAGAGGGCGGGCTCTGGAGGATTTGGGCGGGCTAAAGCTCAACCTCATTGGTTGAGCGAACGACCGTGGGTTGAACTCAAATGACCCCCATAAATCCGCAATTCCAAACAGAGTAGCCACACTAGTTTACGCGTCATTTTGGAAGAAGAGGACGTCCCAGGCGTGAAAATGTCAACATGGTTCAATATACGAACACCGTGTGGAACAGCTTAAACGTTGGTTGACATGCAGAGCACTCCAAGTGGGCAGAAAGAAAGAAGTTTAAGTATGAAGGTAAGATTTATTGTACGAACATAGCTCGTAATCCGGTGCTAGCTACCTAGCTCATCTCAAGTTGTTGTCACGAAAACTGAACACATTGAAGTCACGATTTGTACAGTACTCAGCTACTTGTATTTGACTAACATTATATTCAAGCATCTGTACTCTTACTATCATAATAAAATGAAAACAAAACGTTTTTACTGCGAGTGGATCTTTAAGCCGCTCCAGGTATTTCAACCTCAACCCTTTATCCTCTGTATTTAATCATTTTATTTCAAATATTATAATTTATTGATAAATGTCAGTATTTTGCTCTTACACTCTTAGTTACTCATCACTCACAGTACTCAAATATTTGTGCAAGTATTTTTTCTGCGCTTTTAATTTCTACTTGAGTTACATTTTCCAATGTAACATTACTCTTATTTAAATATTGGCTATTCTGCTTTTGAAATGCCAGTCTATCTGTATTACTAAGATGTGAGCAGTGTCACTGTCACGCAGCTACTTTAACAAAAGTAACTAGGTCAAATGTTAGTTTATTTATTTTTAATTAAATGAGACTCTCATATTTTTCAAAATATTGCTCAAAAGGTGGAGACAACTGCTGGAGACACTGCTGAAGCATCAGTGAAAAGGATGACCCACTCCATCAGAAAGCAGCCAAGAGACAGGAGATGACACCTGGGGGTATTCCATCAAACTGGATTATGGAAAATTATTTTGCAGATCTACCTGTGGCAGTGGTCAGTCTTTTTTTCTGGTGGCTACAATAATGGGCAACACCTATTTAGTCTTATTTTTTATATATATATTGTTATAGGCTACTTGCTGCCATGATCGCTTTTGGCTACTGTTGAGATGTAACAGTGAAGAATGAATATGTAGGTAAATTCGAGGTGCTTTACATTAAATCAATAATTAATAACACGATTAATGTGAAATACACATCTAACATGAAACAATTATAACTTATATATTTAGTCGGTCTGCTTTTTTCTTCTTTTTTTTTGCCAATCATATTTCCCTCGTCTTAGTGATAGCAGCAGTATTGCCTTTTTTGGTGAGTTGAATTCCTCATACAGCTCAATCAATAACTTTTGTTCTGTTTGTGAGAAGAATACTGTTCTCGTCTTGGATGGATGCAGAAACGGCTCTTCTGGACATCAAATAAAACATTTCAAATGATGCACAATCTTGTTTATTGAATGATACATGTTGTTATTTGATCTGACTATTTCAAATAACTCAATATGGATTAAATTGTACTCCTGCAACATTTCAAACTCAAAATTGGAAGACATTTAGAAAGCATAATTTCTTCACTTTCCCAAAGGTGTTTGCAGTTAAATTATCTCAGAACCGTAACCAGTGTATCAAGGATTCTCATTTGTTGGACTTCACAGCCACTTTGAAGCAGGTTTGATGTCACACCATGTGCCACCGTGTAGCGATTGATCAAGAAGTAGCTTTGATTGACTGCATGCTGGCATCTGTGCGAATAGAATGATTGGGTCAGCATATTAATACAATAAAAAATAATCATAGCTTCCTAGCTGTGTCATCAAAACACAGCCACTGACATTATACGTAATCAGTTAAATGTTTAGCTTTATCTTGTTAGCCAGAAAAAAATCAAAGATTTTGTCACATCTTAATATCAGAAATAGTGGTAATACTGATACACAGACATTGTTTATAAACATTCCCATTTGCATTATTTTTATTTGGCTTCAGTGTTGAAAGCAAATGTGTATGTTTAAAAGTGTAAGAGCCTTTTATTTTAACTGTTTGCAAAGCATACATTGCAAAAATACTGACATTTATCAATAAATTATAATATTTGAAATAAAAAGATTAAATACAGAGGATAAAGGGTTGAGGTTGAAATACCTGGAGCGGCTTAAAGATCCACTCGCAGTAAAAACGTTTTGTTTTCATTTTATTATTATAGTAAGAGTACAGATGCTTGAATATAATGTTAGTCAAATAAAAGTAGCTGAGTACTGTCCACTTTTTTTTTTTACAGGTACAAGCTATTGGTCGTATGTTTACACTGTTAGGCTTCAAATCTTGAAATACAAACCGTGACTTCAATGTGTTCAGTTTTCGTGACAACAACATGAGATGAGCTAGCTAGCTAGCACCGGATTACGAGCTATGTTCGTACAATAAATCTTACCTTCATACTAAAACTTCTTTCTTTCTGCCCACTTGGAGTGCTCTGCATGTCAACCAACGTTTAAGCTGTTCCACACGGTGTTCGTATATTGAACCATGTTGAAATTTTCACGCCTGGGACGTCCTCTTCTTCCAAAATGACGCGTAAACTAGTGTGGCTACTCTGTTTGGAATTGCGGATTTATGGGCGTCATTTGAGTTCAACCCACGGTCGTTCGCTCAACCAATGAGGTTGAGCTTTAGCCCGCCCAAATCCTCCAGAGCCCGCCCTCTTCTTCTACGAGTACAAATCACGGCGCTCTACAAGTACAAATTAGTTTTGCTCCATTTGTAGCGCGACAAATGGGGCAAAACTCACGTCACTGAACAGCAGCAGAAAACCCACTTGTGACTCCTAGTGGCGACTTCTTTGACTACAAGTTGTCATTTCTACAGGTACAAATCACAACTTTTACAGATACAAATTTATAGTTTTTGTACAGGTACAAAAAATTTTTTGTACAGATACAAATCATGACTTTTACAGGTACAAATTTGTTTTTACAGATACAAATTTGTTTTACACATACACATTTTTTTTTTACAGGTACAAATTTCTTTTACAGACACAATTTTTTTTTTTACAGGCACACATTTTTTTTACAGATACAAATCACGACTTTTACAGATACAAATTTAGACTTTTTTCTACAGGTACAAATTTTTTGCACAAGTTAGTTTTGCACCAAATTTATCTCCATACTCCCCCCGTTTAATCGGATCAGCCCTGCGGCAGTCGCGGGACGCGCGGACATCGATCACGTGATTTATCAAGATGGAGTTCATTCGTCATTTAGCACAGTAGTTCTGATAGTGTTAACTCTTTTATTGAAGCAACATTTTGATAAAAAACAAGTTTCAAGTACTGAAAAACAAGTTCTTTCTTCCCAGACAAGCTCATGGGGAGACGCCGCCATTTTACTGGTTGGAAACGAGGTCAAGACAGAGCATGCGCATGCCGCACGCAGCCTCGCCATTCCGATTGAAGTGTTGACGCTCGTTCGGATTGACGAAAGGAATATACCACCCCTGTGATTCCAAATGAAATTCCATTCGGATTCAGCCTTTTCATTCCGATTGAGGAGTTAATATGCAGCATTTTTATTCCGTTTGGATTCATTCTAATCGGAATAGATGGCTCCATGTAAAAACCAGGCTACTGTCTCAATACATTTTTGGTTGTGGGTTCGATCCTCACCCTTGGTGACCATTTCGAAGTGTTCCTGTGTAAGACACTGAACCCCGATTTGCTCCCAGTGGACCTGGCAGCACCTTGCATGGCAGCAGCCGACCACTGGTGTATGAATGTGAAGCATTGTAAAGCGCTTGGGCACCATATGGTGTAGATAAAGCACTGTATAAAAAGCAGTCCATTTACCAGAGGTGGGCGGTCCATCGGAAGTGACGTACTGTCCGACGGACCCAAGTTTTTCTGGCGAATGAAGAATAACGCGGGGGAGAAAAAAAAATGGCGGACAAAGCAAAGACAAAAGTGGGTTATCAAACGTTAGTGTAATCGTCATAGGTAGGCAATCCGTCGGGTACGACGGTTGCTAGCTAGCAGCGGGGTTGCTTGCTTGTTTGCTTCCATTGCATTGAATTGCAGTGACTGTATGCAGTTGAATGCATGGAACCGCTTTGTGCTGCCTGTACAGCAGGTGGCGGTCTATGCATCAAAGAGCTGTAAATCAGCCACTAAACTAGAAGAAGAAGAAGACAATGATGAAGAAGAAGAAGACAAAGAAGAAGAAGAAGCCGCCGCTGGCCCGCCGCCGAAGAAGAAGAACAGAAGAGTACAAAGAAGACGAAGGAGCTTGGTCCATTCATAGAGCAGAACTGACGGCAGTATGACATTTGATGATAACGCCAGTAACTTTGTGCTGGAAGAGCCTTGGGTACGGAGGTTCACGGACCTTAAGGGCTACCTGAGGAACTGCGAAGTGTAAGCTAATCTGTTTGAATAATCATTTCTAGGTCTGCGTAATGCAACAACTTGACTTGTTTCCGCCATTACTGTTGACGGCATTTTGATGTGATTTTCTTACACAGCGTTTGTCTGAGCTTCTCTGAGAAAATGCGCTCTGGCTGTTTAAAAAAAATGCTATCTGCGTCTATTTTTAGATATGACTTATAGTGGAATTTCCCCCTCTCGCTTCGTTTTCGACTTGATGGTTTTCATGCAGTATTTTTCCATGATTGTTGGCAAGCACTACAACTCTTTCACCGCCCACAAAGTGTTGAAAGCTAGCTTGCTTTATCTCTCACCTAATTTTTTTAATACTTGAAGACATGCAGACAAAATTGCCATAACTTGGTCTGTAGACGCAGGGTTGATTCCCGCTTTCTGAAGTCTTCAAAATGACTTAACGTCTTTAAATCTTAACATATTGGCACTATTTAAACAGTGTGCTTCCTTTTAAAGGTATTTTCAGTGACATTAATGACCTTGCTGATAAAAAAAAAAAAAAACACGTTTGTTTGTCACGTACCTATGGCTATAATGAGTTGGTCCATCATTTAGTTTATATGAAAACATTTATTTCACCACTCACCAGTTCATCACGTATATTGTCAAGTATTAACTATTTAAATTCTTTCTATTAGTTTTTTTTTTTTTATGTCAGCCTAGGCAGGAGCAACAGGCAACCCAGGCCCAGCTTGACATCAGATCCACCATGACAAGGTTTTCAAGTAAGGATTCATGTTTATATTCAAACCTTAAAACTAGGGGTGTCAGTTGATTATTATTATTCTTTTAAACCTTATTTATTCCCATGATTTCCATAGTGAACTCGTGATTAGTCACAAACTAATCACATATTTGACATTTGTTTTAAACTTTCAATATTTTTTTATGTTAAATAATATAAAAGTGAACAAATATCTTTATCTAATACAATATATATATATATATATATATATATATATATATATATATATATATATATATATATATATATATATATATATATATAAAACCTCAGCTAACTTAATGCTTCTCAACTGCAGATCCACACAGAAAGACCAGAGGTGGGTTTCGAAAAACCCGAATTTCAGAAATGTGAGGCGAACGCTCACCACTGTACTGCCCTTTGAAAATATTTTTGTGGTGCTATTCTATAGCGAGGGAAACCCTGACTGCTTCCACTTGCGTGAGAGGCTAATGGGAATGAAAGAGGAGGAGGTTCAATTGAAGGGGGGCTGACCAGACAGTCAGAGAAGTACTTCCAGGCTGCCTGCTTCAGGTTTAAATAAGGACAAGAGTCTTCCGTGTGTAAACAGTGGCAAAAATGTTATTTGGAGTCATCCTGTCGTGACGCATGGAAAAGTGTGCAGTTGAGTGCTGACGACATTTCAGAGCAGCACACGTGAAAGATCCATAGAAGAAGAGAAAGTGGGTGAAAATATGTTAAGTGTACATGTGTGCAAGTGGAAAAGAGTGCTGGTGCCCCGCTGACGTAACACCCTTTAAGTGTTTCCATGCAGGAGGCCTGCTAGGAAGGCGTCAGACCGCCCCTCGGCATGGCCGCGTCTGGTAGCCATCATCGGCTAATGTGAGCGGCAACATTCGCACATGCGCGCACACGTCCGGGAGCACGCGAATCAGCCACACATCATCCGTCCACCATTGAAAAGATCCGTCTTCGCTACATTTACTGTGCACTGGGCTTAAAGTACACAGCAGTGCACATGCTATCAACATGGAAGCAAAAACAATAGACATGTGGATGGAATGTGACACAACATGTGCTGAAAACAGCCACAGTACTAGAAATGAGTGTTGAATGGAGACTCATTGGCTTGGCAAGGCTGGGCAAAGTATGGCACAGCTGCAGTCCACAGCATTTTCGTCCCATAAGAGTTCTGAAATATTCATTTTCTAAACATTAGTTAATTAAAATGTATGTATTCATTTTTAAAATTGCTATCTTATGTTACAATTGGTTTAATGATTTATTGAAGAAAAAAATATATTTTTTCTTCTTTTTTTTTACATGGAGTACTATTTTCAAACAATTTCTTGAACAGCTGATCTTAATATCTGCTATTGTTTTTAAGACTTTCCCAACGTGCGTACATTCTCAGAGCTTCCTCGAGTACTTTGAACTTTTCTGTCTGGCGTACCAGTCGATCCACGGAAATCAAAGAAATCCTTTTCAATGCTGGAAAAGAGAAACTAAGCTGCAGTCACTTGTGATCACTAACAAGAAGTTAATAGTCAAGTTAATAGTCAAGAAAAAAAAAATCTATAATGTTCAGAACTACTTATTAATGGACAATCCATAGCCTGTGCAGATAATAAAAAAAAGGAAAAACAAGCTGTGTGGAGGCATCAAAATAAAATAAAAATCACAAAAGCCACCAAAACAAGATTCAAAGTAAGAAACCAAAACTGGGAAGAAAATACAAAGAAACAAGACACAACTCGGGGAAACGTGCACTTGGTGACTGATGACAAGAATGTCAATTGAGAAACAGCTAATGAACATTCAAAGATGAAACCAGGGAACTAATGTTGCGTTTGAGGATGGTCTGAAATCAAACTTTTCAAATCCCACTTGCGAAGTCGGGAAAAAAAGGACCCACGACTTCACCGCAAACTACAATGTGACGTCACTTTGGAAACACAGACCATAAATGGTAAAACACAATTTAATCAAGTATAAAACTAGATAGCTAACTAACTCCACGTAACACAACGTACGTGACAGTATGCCGCTGTCTCCCTGCATGAAATTATACGGTGAACTACTGAACTGTATGAAATGCTTATGAAATAAGATAAAAACAATAAATGAAGCAAAATTGTGAGAAGGCAAATTTGCTGGAGGTCAAAGTGAGTTTTGAGGACCAAAATAAAAAAACAATTTATCACTCTATATAAGTGTGTTTCTATCAAAAACAAAAGTACGTTCACTAGGAGTGTGCCCAAAAAATCGATTCTCATAAGAATCGCGATTCTCATTTTGTTTTATTTAAATTATTTTATAATGTCTTCCCTTTGTTTGTGTGTGCCTTTATTGGGAGCGCTGTTCATGTTGTACCCGATTTGGCCACTTGGGGCAGTGTGGTTCCATGCGGTCTGATACGCTGTTGTAGCCACATTAGAGAGAAGGAAAACGTCACAATCAAGTTATTCCAATAAAAGTTGTTTTTTTTGCAGCGTGGAGCCGTTCTTGATAAAAGTGCCGTGAGTAGAGCACTAATTAGCATAAGCGAGTCAGACTGCAGTAGATCATTACGAACATCAGCAAAAATCATTGACAATCAAATCATTTTGTATCAAAAATGGTTCTTAATCGAAAATCGATTCTGAATAGAATCACACACCCAAAAATCGGAATCAAATCGAATCGTGAGACATTCAAAGATTCCTACCCCTAACCTTCACTCACTGACTCGTTCACTCATACGTTCGTGAACCGGAAATGGCAACACGTTCACTCGCTGATCCGCGTTGGCTAACGCCAATAGCATGGGAGTACGTTCGCCCGTGTCTAACGCTGGCTGCTGATTGGTTCGTTTGTTCGTTCGCTCGTTCGCGAAGATTGACGACATGAGCGCGGCTGAGCTCAAATGAACTGAGAAAAGAACGAATCACTTCAGGAAGTGATCCGTTCACCCACGTTCACTAAAAAGATTTGTTCTTTTTGAACGAAAAGTACGTGAACGACACACTAAGGTACAACAGACGTGAGTGGCTGGAGGGAGCTGATTGGTTGACACAAGCTACTGGGTTGACGAAAACAAGTGAAAACAAAAGTCTAACAAGATAATTAAAAAAGACACAGAAGGAAAATATGACAAAACGAAAATCTAGTCAACAAAAACAGATCATGACAGAGTAAACGTTAACTGACCACAAACGTAGACAGATACTGTAGCTAGATAAACATACTGCGGTGCTCACGTATTCCATTACTATGGATGGCGGTCTCGTGGTCCCATTATGGGGATTTCCCATCAGGGGTGGGGAAAGAAGCCACCTCACTGTCACACACATGTACACAAACACGCACACGCACAGAAAAATAGTGGGTCTCAGCTGGAGAGGCCGATAAGTCCATTACCTCAGCGTGTCCCCTGAATGCCTCATTAAAGCAACATTGTACCCACAAGCTGTTCCACCTCTACGGAGCTTTGCTTGCACATGTTATTTGATTGTGTGAGCTGACATTCCACCATGAAACCCAAACTGCCTTTGTCAGAGGATGCAACAAAATGGCGGGTACGGGCCAAATGGCTCTCACTGTGACCTCACGCATGCCCGACCTCGTCCCATCCACTCATCCCTTGGAGGCGACTGCTGTTCACACATCACCTGACAGACAACGGGGGCAAACACCAGAACTTCCCATTGACAGCAGGAATGAGGAAGAAGGTTGAGCGCAAGGACAATGTGGTGTAGTCTTAAAAAGCTTGGATGCATCGGGACTTAAAAAGAGGAAGTAGCGTAATGCGAACCAGACAATGAGTCAGAGTGACACAAGGGAACGAGTCAGCGATGTTCATCACAGGCGCGTCTGTCCCCGACACTCCTTAATGGCTTCTTTCTAATGTGTACAATAATAACATACCGATTCAATAGCACCTTAATTAGACATTCAATACACTTAAGGTAGGTTACTGACGGTAAAACAATCCATTCTATAGCGCTTGTCCACTGCAGGGTAATGCTGCCCTCAGTACCAACACAAATAGCAAAAAGGTGCTATTTGCTGTTTCTAAGGATTGTAGATTTTATATCCACTATATATTTAAAATGTAAAATAATTCATGCTTATAGTGTCACTGATCAAATGTAGTAACATTTAGGAATTATGATGCAAGTGTATTTGTTTTTGCTGTTTTGACAAATCCGAACATTTCCCAATGCAAAAGCTTCCTTTTTACGGTGAAAGCGAACGGCGTATTGTATTGATGATTATAGTAGTCAAATGACATTTTGAAATCAAAATAATCCTGACAAATCAAATTACAAGGGTCCAAAGTACAAATGCGTCATTTCACCGCCATTTTGATTTAAGCTCGGAATTGTCAATTGGAATTCGAGGTGATTCATGGGATAGTAAAGGATAGGCAATGAGCCTGGTGCTTCCGCCTATTTCCTTTTCCCTTTATTTATTGCTTCTTCTTTTTTGTTGGGAAATTATCTTTGTATTTTCTTTTTCTGTACCATGTATACAACAGAACTAAACAAATGATTCAGTAGCTGCTCTCAAAATACATACTGAAGAGTGCAAACTATTTTTAGCGCGTGATGCTAGGTACTTACTGTGACTGAGCAGCTACATGCTAGCAGATGGTAATCAGTTGCAAATAGTAATCCAGACTTTTTGCATTCTTGTGAAAAGTTTATCACCCTGCTTTCTCCGGCGTCAACCTGCAAGGAGCCTCACCTGCCTGTCAGGTCTCTACTGGAATGTTCCACCATGTTGTTGTTAAGATGGTCGGCTATTAATGCTAGCAACTCCTCTGACTGGGCACCATTTTAGGGCATTACAGAAAGCACAAAAATAGGCAATAGTTTTAGCTATGTTCTACAGGAGAGAAAAAAATCTGGGTACAAGCAGAGGTTTTACTGGAATTGAGAAAAAGTACCATAGTAGAAAATCACCTTCCAATGAAAAATATACACACATTAAAGATGTTATTTTTGTTTAACTTTTAACAGTGCATTTTCTTTTTACTCTTATATAGGCTGTCAATTAAATGTGATTATTATTATTTTTAAAGCTATCATCATAACTGTGTCAGCTTGACCGAGAAAGATTACACGAAAATTACTTACATTTTTTATGGGAACTAACTTTTATTTATTTTAAATTATTATTATATATAAATCTATTCTTATTAATATACATATATATATACACGCACACACACACATAAATAATTTTTATATGTGAAAAGAGCAATTAGCCTATTGAATTTTCAATTGCTGTGAGGAGGATGATGAAGCGTCTATCTTCCACTTTATTTCACTATATAAAAATTCAGCCCATAAACAAAACTAAACTGTCCTGGCTTAACCTCTATTGAAAACTCTGTGTGAATGTATCATTTTTAGATAACGCTATTTAATAATTTACCATCTCCATCAAGATACAACAACATGTGACATTAACATTATCACAGGGAGAGAGAAAAAAATCAATGATGTTGTTTGTGGTCAGAGTGGAGTTTGTAAAACACAAAATCAATAGCAAGACAGATGTCATCATGTAGTGTGGTGTGGGAATGTATCATTGGAATTCCCCTTTGCAAACAGAAATGGAAAGAAGAAGCAGAGGAGAGTTTGTATTTTGTCATGTCTGTATTTTGTCTCATTTTCACAAAACATGTACAGGGGAAGGAAAAGCCTTTCAATATAACCTGAGGTATTTTTTTTTTTTAGCATCAAGCAGCCTAGGTATCAGGATTTTCCTTTAAAAACTCATCAGTGTTCTTCCATGTGTTGCTATTTACAACAACTTAATAATAACAATACCAATAATAGCAATAATAACAATAATTCAATAACAACAGATTTAGAAAATTGGGACAGGCTGCATCATATTTGTTACATATAAATAATGCTAACAATAATTTTAAAAACAACATGGAGGAGGGATTTAGGAGCTTGATTGAGCCTCGGGCAAACAAAAGGAATCTATCAGAAGTTGTAGCAGCACAAGGTTAAATGCTAGTCATGGGTCATCAAAAAACAACAAGTTTTACACGATGAATAAATAAGCATCTCGCACCAGGAGAACGTTTTCTTTTTTTTTTTGAAACTTGTTTTTAATCAAAGCATGAGAGGAAATGAGAGCGATAACTGTCAGAGATTTTCATGTTTTGTGCTGATGTGCTGGGCTTGGCTCACTGAAAGATCCCCTGAGAAGGAAAGCAAAAGATAATGTCTGTGTGTGTGTTTGAAAAATAAGTGCATACAGTGTAGGGTGTGTGTGTGTGTGTGTTAGGTTCAGCTTTGGTGGGAAACACCGGAACTGGCTTTGAAAGGGTGACTGGTTTATCAAAAAGTGTGCGTATGTTGCATAAAGTTGTTGTTACGCATCCCCGATGTCATGCACAAAAATGCTCATGTGTTAAAGCCATAATCACAGACTTCTGCTGCTGTTCCTTTAAGATGTCACGAGCTTTGACTGCGCTGTCCCGCAATAGAACTTGGTTTCCAGAAAGCAGAAAAGTGCATTTCCAAGTCATACGTCACTCTCCCCAAAGAAGGAACAGCTCATATTGCTTGCTTGAATCCGATGAATGCATGTATTTGTATGTGTTCATAAATAGCATACAGCAAATAATAATTCAACAAAAAAAAAAAAAGAAATCAATCCACAAAACATTATATTATATCTCATTACCAGAATGAACAATAAATTAAAAGTCAATTTGAGTCACTATGCATATACAGTATATTCATATTGTATAGATAGTTATTTGTCTTTCTGTTGCCAGCCTTTGATGATGCATGCTCAGTGGTGACCACAAGTGGTGACGGGGAGCAATGGCAGGACGGCCCGCGAGCTGAAACCTCAGTCCCACAGCCGTCGCTGTGCTTTCGGGTCACTGGGGTGAGCTGAGGTCCCTGTCATTGTTTTGGTTGCATTCAGGCGATCCGAGTGCCGCCTGTGCGCGATTTGTGCTCCGAGGCCTCCGCTCACGTGGACGATGTCGCAATCGGACTGAACTGGACTTGAGCGCATGAGGTTTTGAGGCTGTTGGGACACCCAGGTGGCGGACGCTTTTGGTCAGATCACGACTTGTGTAACCATTGGAACTACTCTACACTTGACCACGTGACCACGGGCAGGCAGTTGGAGTCCATACTCCATGTCGAAACGAGGCTATTCTACATGATGAGGATGCAACATAACACAGGCACTGGGCCCCCTTTTGACCGCAGAAGGTCGGTACCGACACTGCCTCAAGAGAGTTCAGAAGGTTGTCAGGTAAGCAGCGCAATGTCTCTGTCCAAAACGTTGTCATAAACAGTCCTTCTCAAGAGGTCTCTTTCTGCCTCCGGTGACGTCAATGTCTATTATCTGTCAGGATACCTCAATGATCTCAAGACTCCCGGAGAAACTCGACTGTTTCCCGATCTTGCCCAGTTCTTCTCGAGACCGCGTCTCCGAGATGCCCTCCTCGAATTCCATCTGACAGCTACGGCGCTTAAACTGCTTCTCGCTGGCCGAACTGCTGCTGTTGGCTCGCTCGTCCCGCTTTTCTCGCGGCTTCTCCTTCGGAGGTTTGTCCCGTAACCGCACGCTTTCGCTGCAACCGAAGGCCACGTACGCCGAGCTGCTCCCGAACCTCACCGACGACTCGGTTTCTTTGCCGTCGCCTCCGCCGCCGAGTTCCATCTCGCCCCCCACCTCGGCGCCGAAGGGCCACGGGGCATCGGTGGTGGGGGTCACGGGAGTAACAGGGGTGGTGGCCTGGACGGAGTCTCTGTGTTTGGTCCACATGGCCCCGGATCCCGCAGAGGGCAGAGAGGGCAGCGCCAGAAGCAGGGATCCCTTCAAGTTCTCATCCTTGTCGAGGGACAGGTTGAGGGACTGTGGCGGAAGTTGTTGGAAATGGATTGGCGAAGTGCCGGAGTTATGCTTGGCTTTCCTTCTGGGTCTGGATACCGAAGACCCAGGCCGATGGACCCCCTCGCTTCCCCCGTGCCCCAAACCTCCCACGCTTCCCGCGCTGCCAGGTGAGGGGAAGGGGGAGTCAGAGGAGCAGGGACTGTCCAGGATGGGAGACTGAGAGCAGACGCCGTTGGATGTGCCTGTTTCCGGGCTGTCCAGTTTGCACAGCTTGGGGACGTCTTCAGAGTGTGTCGGGGCCACCGTAGCAGAGTGTGGACTGTTAGGGGAGTACACAGATTTTATGTCCAGGGAGAAGGAGCGTTTCAGACGATTTGTGTCCATGATCCTCTCCGCTGAGAGGTGCAAGCCGTTGAAGCCTTGCTGGAGGGAAATGGGTGACGGTACCTTGGGCTCGGGTGGCTCTACCGCAGATGAGTCATAGTTACTATGGTGACCGTTCATCTCGAAACACGCGTCCATACCGTTCAGGTCAGAATTTTGCTTCGAATGGCCTTCGATTATCTTGCCATCAGCGCTTGAAGTCAACGCTTGGAGTAGTCTTAAGCCTTTCTCAAACTCCAGCAGCTGGCCCAGGAAGTTAAAGTTGGGGGATATGGAGGGTCTTCGGTCCTTTACAAACCTGTCAGATGCAAAAGAGGTTGATTGTATTAGAAGACAAATAGGGCCTTGGTGTGACATTTTCAGAAGTCATAAGGACCTCGTAAGAACTATACTCAACAGAAATATAAACCATTACTTTTTGTTTGATGAACTCAAAGATCTAAAACAGGGGTTAGGGAACCCTGGTCCTCGAGAGCCGCTGCCCCGCCTATTTTCCATGTCTCCAACACAGCTGATTCATATTATCAGCTCATCAGCAAACTCTGTAGAAGCCTGATAACGATCCTGTTCGTCAAATCAGCTGTGTTGGTGGAGGGAGACATGGAAGAAAGGCAGGACAGTGGCTCTTGAGGACCAGGGTGCCCGACCCCTGATCTAAAACTTCTTCCACATACACAATATCACCATTTCTCTCAAACTTTGCTCACAAACCACTCTAAGTCTGTGATCGTGAGCACTTCTCCTTTGCCGAGATCATCCATCCCACCTCACAGGTGTGCCATATCAAGATGCCGATTAGACAGACAGGATTCAGAAATTTGGTCAGTACTGACTGGTTTTCTCGGTCCCCAGATTTCCTCACATCCAACATAAATAAAAGTGGCCTTTTATTGTGGGCAGTATAAGGGACACCTGGTGTCTAATCAGCATCTTGACATGGAACACCTGTGAGGTGGCATGGATTATCTCGGCAAAGAGGAAGTGCTCACAATCACAGATTTAAGAGAAGTGGTGATATTGTGTATGTGGAAGAAGTTTTAGATCATGGAGTTCATCTCGTAAAAAAATGGGAGCAAAAACAAAACATGTTATATTTTGGTTGGGTATAAGTGTTGGATGTCAAGTGTTTTAACGGTTTTACTGCACTCTGCATATCAGAAAAGGCCTTTTTCTACATAACCCCAGGCAGCGGCCACACATGATCACAGTCGGCGCATTTCCGGCAAAAGTCAGTTGCCTTTTGCCGTTTTAATGAGCCTGTCACCTTAGCTCGGCTGGGTGGGCGGAGCAAGCGTACCTGTAGGCATCATCTGACGACAGGCCCATTGTCTTCATGATGTAGGCGATAGCGATGGTCGCCGAGCGCGAGATTCCAGCCAAGCAATGCACAATGACTCTGCAGTTTGACACCTTGGCTTTGTCTGTGGGAGGAAATGAACAGGTTGGGCTCAGGCCACACAAATGCGCACAATAGCAGCAGCACAAAGTCGAGTGACAATCAGCCTCTATTGAAAAAAAACCTGACATTTCCTGGAAGAGGACAGAAGGGCTTTTGAACGGAAGTTTTGTACCTGACGCTATTCTTTGCGATACTGTGAACCTTTATTAGCGGTGACAATGGTATGTGTAGGATAAGATTTTTTAGCCAGAGGTGGGAATTGCGTCAGTGCTGATGGAAGGCCCCGTCACTCCCGTTTTGCTGATGACTGAAGTTTAGTGCTCTGTTTGTGTGTTTTACATTAGGCATGTTGTTGGACAGCTAAGGGGTCCTATCAGGGGATGCATTGAGTCTGTTTGGCCACAGAGTATGGAAGTTTAAAAAAAAAAAGGCCTCAGGACCTTTCTTTTTCAAAAGGCCTATTAACAAAAAAAATTTTGGCTAGATTTTATGGTTTTTAACTGTTTTATTTATTGGAATTTGTTTTACTTTTCCCTGTAGCACTTTGAGATATATATTTTTTAATGTTAATAAGTGCATTACAAATTAAATGTATTATTATTATTTGTGTCTGTATTGGCGGCAATTACAACGGCGCGCTCCTCCTACGAGGTGACATTAGTGAGAAAGGACAACAATAACAATATAAGAGACAATATCAGGTGGACGAAATGAGTTATTAAAGTTTGGTTAAAATGACAATCTTTTTGAAAATAAAAAAATAAAAAATAAATAATAATAAAAAATAATAAAAAAAATTACAATGACGGTCTGATGATTACAGTTTGGTTTCGACTTGAACTAATGCCGGACTGACGATGATGGATGGGTGGCCTGGCCGGCAAAATTTATTGGCGCGCCCACTGTGATTTTAGCATCGTAAATGATCTCATGTGTTACGGACATAACAGATGCATCTTCTTTCAGCTTACCAATGAATTCATTCGTTTTGTCCAGCCAAGGAAGCAATTTCTCACAGTAGTTGTCGTTGACTGGTATGCGCATGAAGTGGCTCTCGCTGATGAAGTCTGGCTTGGGGCAGGTGTTGCTGGCATTTAATACGTACGTTATACCATTCTGAGCCATTAGATCCTGCAGAAATATGACGAAAACATTAGTCCGGGGTCTTTTTTTCACACCAAACAGTATGAAATATAGTAATGCAATCATTTTATTTAATTCACTTTAGTTTTATTTAGTTAGTTAGTTGAGTTCTTAAGACAATTTCTAAATTAATTCTGTTTAGGATTCCACTCCTTAAAGGGGAAGTCACCCAAAACATTTTTTGGGGACAATAATATGTTTCTATGCAGCCCCATTGGTCTAAATATGGTATTCTGGTTAATATTGTTTTAGTTTTAGTTCCACTTGCTGTCGACTGAAGATGACATCAATGTAGCTCAGGTCTCAAGGTAACAACCAATCACAGCTCAGCTTCAGAAAACAGCTGAGCTGTGATTGGTCGTTGCCTGAGCCCTGAGCAACTGTGATGTCATCTTTAGTCGACAGCAAGTGGCAAAATGGCCGCCCCCTGAGATGGATCAAAATGGATGGATTTTGCTTCATAACTCATATTCCACAAATGTAATATTAATCAGAATGTCATGTTTAGACTAGTGAGGTCACATATAATTATTGTCAAAAGTTTAAGGTTGACTTTCACTTTAAGAGACAGCATATCCCCACATGAGCTAACACTTTGGCAACAGTGATAAGGACAAAACAAATCAAGTAAGATTTCTTCAGCCAGGATGCGCTTCCAAGTCCCAGTGTACTACAAACCTTATTGAGAACGTCTTTCTGGGAACCCAGGTAAAGATGCGGCAGGATGCGAGTGGGCCCGACATTAGCCACAGGCAAGCAGGGCTGGGACAAGCTCATAGGAAGAGCCGTGGCCGGCTTCCCTTCGCACAGGCCGGGGAAGCAAGAGGAGAAAGCAGCAAAGCCTCCTGCAAAGACACAACGAGAACGGCTCGATTACTCTAATTGTTTTCAGCACTCACGTCATTCAACGCAAAGGGGATTTATGCAAGGTCTCATGAGTTCAAAAACATTTGCAGAGTAAACAGTTTCTAGACGTTCAGAGGTGACCCTGGCTACAATGTCTGGGTCCTGCCTCGTGCAACAGAAGCAAAGAAGAGGCTCTCTTGTTCTTCTGCGTGAGGTTAACTGCAGGGTGGCCAGGAATGTGCGCGTCTGGCCCTTTAAGAGGCAGGCGGCTCCACTTTTGGCATATGTGTGTATGTGTGTATGTGTGTGTCTCTGTTTCCTGCATGAGCTCATGTCCTGTAGAAGTACATTGCGTCAGGCTGGGGGAATGAGAGAGGCCACAGGTGCACGGTCAGGACAGAGGTCCAGTAACGTCCCCTCGACACGCACACACAAAATACACAAACACACATGAACAAATTGTTACACAGTAAAAAGATCATCCGAAGACATGATCGTATAATCTTTAGCGCCACTCACTCTTCACTCTCAATGACTCACAATGGCTCAGTGCAAGACACCAAGCCTTTCCAACACACACTCATCATTACTCTGCAGCCCTGTGGTTGTATAACTACAGGGTGGGGGCCAAAGGAAGGAGGTGGGGGTTAAGTGTGTGTGTGTGTGTGGGTAATGACCTCCAAGTTGAATGCAGAGCAAAGAAGGGAATGCTACTAAGGAACGCTCAAGATTCATAGAAGAGATTAGAACCTAATCTAGGTTCAACCCTGCTTGACCCAATCTGGGATAGACACACACGCGCGTCCAAGGTGCGAGAGTGAGTGAGACATGACATCACTGTAAAAAAAAAAGAAAAAGTAGCACACACAGAGAGTGCAAGCCACTGGTTGCAAAGCACACCCAGTTGCCCACATTCAAAGCACAGTGTCAGCAAGGCAGAAAGAATCCAAACATGTCAACAAGGGAACATCTTGTAGAAATTGAAAACGACAGCCTCTGAAGAGGGAAGGCGACAGGCAACTAATTATAATGTGAATCCCTGTCAGTCTCCTGCTATTAATGGAAACTGACGAAGTGATGACATCAGTGCTCCTCCGTGCATGAAGTGAGGGGATGGATTGGTAAAGATAACGCCCAAGAACCAGGAACGAAGGCTGCTGTGTAAATATGACTACGTTCGTCATCTGTTTGGCCTCTAGGCAATCTTGTTCTATGGGTGGTGTTCATTTCAAGCTGATAGCGTGGATGAGGAGGAGGGGGGGGGGGGGGGTGAAGAAGCATAGTTCTTTGAAAGGGTTTCTTCCTGGACCGCCGCTACATATAGAGACGGGTCTTGGGCGCATTGTTACGAGGAAGCAGTACGTTCCTGGAGACAGCATAAACAACAGGAAAAGGCTCATGTCACACGAAAACTATTTCCCTTTCTACGTGAGAACATTGTTAGAGAGTTTGTTCGAAGTACACAAGGCAGGACGTTACAATGTGGACACAGCATGTTTGCTCCACTGTGGGGAGAAAGTGTGTGTGAGGGGAAGTGACAACATGAATGAACAGAATCGTCTAAAAACATACTTGCTCATACCATTAAAAATGTATCTACAACAGTGATTTCAGTACATGACTAACCTAACACACTACAAGTAATCAGATTAAAGTTACTCTTCTATCCTGCAAGTTACTTTGTATGCAACATTTCAGAAAGAGCAGAATTGAACACCATTACAAGCAGTTGCGGGTAACTGCCTGCAGGATGCAATAGTGAGCAGGAATTGACAAAAGTTAAAGTAACAGCACACACTTCACAGCCCGGTGCCTCTCTCATGCATGCATGTCTTGAAAACAAATGGTTAATGAGTAATAAAATACAGGAGGACAGACGATTCCTAACACTAAAGTCACAAAACAAATAAGAAATCACAAAAATTATATAACACGTATGAAAGGAAAGCTCTGGTGAAATACATTATGTCAGTATTCAAATTAGCATTCAAGTCTGAGGGAGTGACATCATCCTTTTCAGCGCATTAACAATGGCACTATTTTGAGTTTGTGTCAACTAAAAACAAAAATATTATGGTATGTTGCACACTCTGTTCAGTTAACAACGCTATGTAGGTTCAATAACATTATGTAAAAAAGAGAAGAAAAAAAAGGGTCACAGTCACACAATGTACATTATAAATGTTGAGTTTTGCCAGTACAACATTAACTCATTCACTGCCATTGACGGCTATAGACGTTAAAAAATAATTTGAACTATTTCTATTAGTTTAACATTTGTTTTTACTTTTGCTAACAAGAGTATGAAAACCTAGGAACAAATTATTGCTAATTTAGAACAGGTATAAAATTTGGGATTAATCGTTAGTTATCAAGTGAAGTCATGTGCTTAATTACAATAAAAATATGTAATAGCCTGATGGGCCTAATTTAAAAAAATAAAATAAAAATAAGGGCCGTTTAATCGTAATTAATCGCATGATAATTTCATATCTGCTATAAATGTACAATAAAAAAATTCTAGATTTTAATAAAAAATGAAATGAAATGAATTTTTTTTAAACTGATAGAAATAGTTCACATTATTTTTTTACGTCTATAGTCATCAATGGCAGTGAATGAGTTAATAGGTAATATGTCAAGTCAATAAGACTTTATTGGCCTTTATTTTAGAAATAGGTTATTATTATCATTATTATTTAAAACATGCATTTTTGTTAAGTGAAGTCTAAAAAGATTGTCGTTTTATTTTATTTTTTAAATTAAAAATAAGTAGCACATTTGTTAAGATATTACAGTAAAATAATCATAATTAGTCACTATAAATAAACATCACTGTTAAAAAAAACACACATAAAAATTAAGTAAGCAAAACCTGGTGTCGTTTTTATGTTAAGCAGGGTGGTCACTATCTGCTAAATGTAAAATACCTTGTAATCTAATTTAGTTAGATTTTAAAGTAAATAAGTAATCAGTAAATAACAAAGCTACTTTTAAAATCAGGTATTGAGTAACCAAAGTAACTTAAAAGTTAAAGGTTAAAGTACCACTGATTGTCACTTCTTCAAGGTAACTGTGGCAACACTGGTTTGGAATAACATAGCGATTGCAGTAGGTGAAATCATTTAGCGTTGGATAAACAAATAGAAATGGCAAAGTACAGGAAACATGCCGGGCCAGTGTGTGACTCAAGGAATGAGTGACAGTTACTGGAATGAAGCGGCTCAAGTCCGAGATAAGAAACCAGGGCCAAGTGTTGTTTTAAAGCGTCGTTACATGACGTCAATATAATTACAGACGCCTCCCTTGTAGGCAGCGCTTGCTTAACACAGCCAGGAGATAGCACGTTATTGTCACCCTGTCACCTGACCCCCAACACCCTTCCTTTAAGTTGTCATGACAACAAGGAAGGACAGTGCTGACAGTTATCTCATGGTCTTCCCCCTGTGTGTTGTCAGGATGTTACGGTGTCAAAAGAGCTGAAGGACGTGCACACGCTGAATAGACATGACATCACATTCTCCAGAAAAGAAAACGACGAGCCATTCCAATCTCCCAGCATAACGCAAACACACAAGCGGGGACTTACAATGAAGTCATTGAAAATACCCTGTGACACACACCAACCCAGCTGTCACTGAACATGACATCAGAAGGTCAACTGGGAAGGATGAGTTCATATTCAGTGCGGCGTGATAATCAGTGAAGCGTGACACGCTGATAATTTGCACATGAACACAAATGGGCGCACACATTTGTGTAAGTAAGCCTAGCATCGCCATCATCTTTCTGGCAGATTGCGTGCCATGCTATCATTTCAGTGAGGGGAAAAATACAGACAAGATCTTTGTGGATATTAGAAGACAGCATTTCTTCTTTTTTTTTTGCATCTGGAAAATAAACAGGACGTGACCAACCGATTGGTTACAGAACACAGCAGCTCAAAAAGAGGGCACTGTGTCGCCGTCAGCAGCGCTCCCCAGTGGTGACTTCCTTTTTCCGTTTCCCTCTGCCCAATTCATCACTTATGCAACTGCTTACTGACAACCCCAGCCAGCCCCTTCTCTGTGAATGTAGCACTCGGGCCTCTTGGCTGCTTTTCCTCATCCCTCATTTCTTATAACCAACTCAAACAAGTTCAAACCTTCAAACTTACTATCCAAGATGAGTAGCAGATGTTTGGAATCACTCTCGGTGCCCTTTTTGTGAATCGATGCCGAGATTTGAACGATGAATGTTCGAGTGGAACCCGCACATCATGTGGCTATGATGGTTAATGGGAGCTTTGCTGTTACATCATCACTCCTATTGGTACAATTGACTGCTTTATCAATAAAAGCCAACTCCCTCCCCCCTCTGTGTTGAAGAGCCTGTAAAGTGTGTAGCTTTCAGTTGACTGTTAATGGAGAGGCAATACCCAAACCCCACCCCACCCCCCACCACCACCTACACACACGAGCGTCCACAGCCTACGGGCATTGATCTGCATGAATGGCCACCCCGCACCCTTCCACTGTTCTCCTTTTCGGTTCATATCAGGGGAGACATGACGCCATCCCGTGTGCACCTCCAGCTGTCCCCTCAACCCTATGAGGGTACATTAGCATTTCAATGTGACCCCCCCCTAAAAACATGACATCATTGCACACATGTCCCACTCAGCTCCACAAAGGATGAATTGGAAAGGAAGGGCTGAGAGAGTGTGTGGTGTGTGTAAAGGGGGGTGGTGGTTGATGACCAATTGTGTCAAAACAGACAAGATTGACAGTGCACAGATGAGACAAGAGGGTGATGTCATCTTTTCAAGCAGGCGTCATGTTGTGGACTGTTAAGACTGACTGATTAACATGAAATCCTGTCTAATGGTTAAACTGTCATTGTTCCTCTATCTCAGGGCAAAGATACTAACTTAACCTTGTGGGAGGTATATTAACACCACCAGGTTCCTATGCACATTCACTGAAGCCTTCTTTATTGAAAATTGAAATGATATATATATATTTCTTTCAAATTAAAGACATATGTATAGGGTTTACTGGTGAATAAAATGAACAGGGAGAGCAGCCTTTTCAAAGAATCTGGTTCTCTTCACCCTCAATTCAGAAAGCATTGTGTTCTTATATTCTCCACCTCCATGCGGCTTAAGGAAATGTTCCTTTAATTTCACTAGATAGCTAGTTAGCTAAAATTGCTCATTTTGGCATTACAAATCATGCCGTACTGACTCCCACCACTCAGCTCAACTCAATAGAACACTTTAAAACAGCAGAGGCCCCAGAATTGAACCCTGTGGAACACCATACGTTCCGTTATACATGTAAATTCATATGACATATTTTTCTGCCCACGTTCATTTTTTGTCAACGACCAAAATCCCTGCCGCACCGATATGCCAAACAATGTAGCGTGATCACCTGCAGCCAATCACGGTCAAGCGGTCGGATGTGTGACTTCCCGAACCGCTGTCGTTCCAGCTAACCCAGGTTAAGAACCACTATACTAACAACACGTCACTTCAACTGCTGCTCAAGTCCATTATATAGGATGATGTCATGTAGGAAAATCAAATATATACATTGCTGTAGCCAAGACTGCATCCACCCGACTGTTTTCCAGGATGTGTTAAATGTCCTAAAATAACCTTCTAATTTACTACGTTTTCTGTGCAAACAAGCTTGTCACCTCCAGCACCTGAGACAGATTACCAAGTGACACTTTCACAAGCACAAAAAGTGGGAGGTCACTTTGCAAACTGCTTCTCTCCCAATAAACGTCTCCATGTGACACGTGCGCGTAAAGCATGGGGCCAAGTGTGTACTTTGTTCAGTATGAATGTATTGCCTCATGCCTGTGTGAAAAAGTGTTGTCCTGGACACCTGCAGTGCACGCCACACACAACGATAACATAATCTCCTACGTACATTCTGAAAAGAGGGAGAGTGCGAGTACAGAGTAAGAAAAGCCAATGAAGAAAGAGAATGGCGCCTTTGTGACAGTTTTACATCTCAATGACCGCAGGCTGCGAGAGCATGAGCACTATGTCATACCATGGGTCACAGCTCTCATTCTCTCGCCCCAATCCCTTTTGTCTTACTTTTCATTGTATTTTATCTTCATGATGTCATCTTCCTAATCCTCCTTCCTAATACGTCTCTAAACAGCAGAGCAGTGAAGACAAAAGAGGAAGAAAACTCAAGTCAGGTTTAGCAGGATTCGCTCAAGAGTCTGTTAGCAGTGGATTCGAATGCTGTGGGATGACTACACTTCCGTATTGTCCACTTCTGATCATTCTCTTCACGCGTGACTGTAAAAAGGATATCAGAAGATAAACCTGCAATCGTATTGACATCATCGTCATTCAATCATTTCCTTTGCATATTGTTGATGTGCGTGAAGGCCCTTGTTCATACCCCCGAAATCAAACACACACACACACACTGTACACACGCATCACTTGTCGTCGATGTGTCCACGTGGATACACACCTCGTAGCTCTCTCCCCTCCTTCATCCTGCGGACCCTGATCTTCAGCCTCATATCGGTGTCCTGCAGGTCCGGCCAAAAACGATCCTCTGCGGGGGATATCACCACATTAAGTGGCATCCCCAAGTACACAATCTGTTTGCTGCCAGGGATGGAGCCACCCCTTGCAAGAATCTCAAATGAAAATGTCCTCCTTAGAAAGCTGATGGAGGTGAAAGTTGCAAGATTTGATGTAAAAAAAAAAATAAAAGAAAAAGGAAAAAACACTGGATATGCAAAAACTGTTCCGGGGCCTTGGAAATGACCTTGTGCAAGAAAAATTTAAGGCGCAGGAGTCAAAGTGTCTGTGGTGCTGCACCTGAAAAAAGCCCCCAAACAAGTCCACATGTGGCCAGAATCCTACGTGAATGCAAAAATCCCAAAAATGCTCTTGGGTAAATATTTTGTATTTGTGTGGTTTTGTGGAAAAAGGCGGCCACTCGGCGAGCAAGAGCAAAACGAGTTTGTTTTCCGGCACAAATGCGCCAGCTGTATTCTGCCTGCAGCTGGTCTGAGAGCTTCTGTGTGTCTTAGTCTCAGTGAGTCCACAGCAAGAAGAGCAACCCACTATTGTTGTGCTGCTCCACTCTCCATGTCTCCCATTGGCTCGCTCGCCCAAGTAAACTCCTCCCTCTGCCTCCCTCCTCTCTCCGATGGCTGTCTCTGCAATAGAGGATGACGCCGCCACTCGCTCTCCTCCGGCTTGGAGGGTGAATGAGCTCACTCGCCAGCCAGGCCAGAGCCTTCCCCCTCTCCTTCTCTTCTGCCTCCCCCTTGCACCCTCCCTCGCCAGCGGAGCCCGAGCTCCGTCATAGCTAATGTCCAAGGCATGTAACCACATTCCTTAGTCAGCCAGCAAATATGCGGCCACCTCAGGGACCGAGTTGCAGAGCTGGCCTCTATTGGGGAAGGTTAGAGGCTAACAGGTACGACATGACTGAACTAGTTAAGTGAAAGCGAAGCATTGCTTTTTGTGGGGGTATGGTTCAACTTTCTTTTTTTTTTACTTTACAAATACAACAGATTACATGGTTTTAAGAGGAGTTGAAAGTTTTTTTGGGGAGGGAAGAATGTGTGCCGCCTCGCTGTCCTGTTCAATGTGGTTTTGTCTTTGAGGATGAAAATGGAGAGAGGAAAAAGTTAAATTAGGGCAGAAGATGGAAAAAGAACCCAAACAGACAAAAGAGATGAAGCCGAGAAGTGAAAACTCAACAAGCTTGTGGTGTGCAGTTATTCACCATGTGACAGGCTACTGCCGCTTGGTACTTTACTATGGAATGACAAATATGTAGCCTGCAAGTTCAGCCATTGGGGGAGCAGAAAATGACATTACATGACTGCTTGGGGAAACTGGATGGAAAGCGATTGTTGCCTACTTTAAGTTGTTCAAGGGGAAGTCGTCCCAAGAAATCTACAATAGCCTACTAGTCAAACATTTGACTCTGATTAACATTGCATTTGTGGAATATGACTTAATCAGCAAAATCCTCCCATTTTTATCCATTTTAGGAGGCAGCCATTTTAAAATGTAAACTTAAAATGACATCATAGTTGCTCAGGGTTCAGTTAGCGTCCAATCACAGCGCACCTGTTTTCTGAAGCTGAGCCATGATTGGTTGTCACTTGAGCCTTGAGCAACATTTTCAGTCAACAGCAAGTGGCAAAATGGCTGCCCCTTGAGATGGATAAAAGAGATGTTATCAAATCATATTATGAACATGTTCAAAATTTCTCTGCAACAAGAAAAACGGCTTAAGACAAGTTTAAAAAAACAAACAAAAAAAACAACAAAACTGAGCACCGGTAATCAGCCTAGCCGATAATCTGTCTCTCTCCAGCCGATACCAGTATCAGCCATCCTCTTGTGCCCTATTTATGATCAGGAAAAATATAGAAGAATAAAAAAATTACTATTGATTTCATTAAATTTTAAAGGATATTTGTGCAGTTTGTCTTTTTTTTTTTTTTTTACTCGCGACTGCCACCTCTGGCCCAAAGCGTAACTGCAGCATCTGTGTCAGGCTCGTTCATGGTGCGAGTACGTGCGGCGGCCACAGTTGACAAACGAAGACATGACTTCAAATGAGGTAAGAAAAGAAACTGTGGAGTGTGCGGGGTTTGCACACTCTACTATAAAGGGAAGATAAAAGCTAATAGGTGCAGTCAGAGTAAAACAGTCAGGGATTTTCATACTCATCTGGGTATTGGTGGAGCATGCATGATGGAGAAAAACCTTTAATATTACCTTTTTAAAGGGCACCTTTAGGGAAAAATGCTATATTGGGATATATAGGTCTTTTTTTTTTTTTGGAATGGTATACCGGTATATCAAAAGTATTATTGATATTTGTACTTGGTGCAGTACCGGGGACTACAACTCATACTGGTATCGGTCTGAAAAAAAAGTGGTATCGAACATCCCTAATAATAAGACAACACAATCAATTGCACATTAATAAGCGCACAGATGTTATAGTGAAAAATAATTAGAATCAAAGTATCTTTGTGAGAAGAGTCACTCTAGTGCCACTGAATAACACTATACAGAAAATAACGAAATATATATTAAAGGTAACTGGAAAAAAATTAAAATAGACAAAAGTGTAGTGCAGTACTTAGGACACCTACTTGGTTGGCACAGCAACAACAATAACACTAGCCTTGCGCTCCAAATATGACGTGACCCTGTTGCTTCCTAATTCTCCCTCCAGAGTAACATGGTTGAGAATAGTAGGTGTGCTAATTGGAGGATTACTGCGAGAGATACAGTATAGCAAATGGCAGCCAGGTTGTTTTATGGACCGCACGTGTGTCCCCTGCTGCGACGGATATAGCTGGTCCTGTCATTCTGGGCACCCCCTCCTCTGATGCCTCCAAGAGCACAACACATAAACACAGTGATACCAGACCATTCACTTAATCCTTTTCAATTTGATGTACAAGAGTTATGAATGCAAATATATTGTACAACATTTGTGATTCAGGCATGGACGCGATAAATCAAATCAGACTAAACTTCACCTATTATTATTCACATGGATAATTTGTTATATTAGTAATAAAAAGAGACAGATTCCAATTTCATGGCATGTCTTTTTTTTTTTTTTTACTTTGGCACTGTTAACACTTAAAATATATATTAGGGGAGTGCATGTCCTCGTTTTCCTCTCTGCTAAAACAGGCAGCGACAGGAGTGTAACACAACACCATAGATCATCTATCAGGATTGCATAGGACGGGACGATGTCATTTTCCGGATTGGGGAGGTTAGGGTGATGAGGACAAGCTAATTGAGTTTGGTTGGTATATGTGTGTGTGAGCTGTATATGAATGTGTGTGTGTTCAACTGTGAAGGACAAAAGGATTAGCCACTCTGTCCAACAATCTCGCATTGGTGCATCTTTGCACAAGTGTATGTGCATGAAATTTACGTGTTTGTATGTGTATGTGTGTGAGTGTGTGTGTGTTGATGGTACTGGTTGTCAGGGGATCAGTAACAAGACTGCTCTTACGGTGACGTAATGCCTACAGGAGGACACAGCTGCCATGCCAAGGGGCTGAGGTAGTTGCTGGGGCAGAGATGGAGAAATTGAATTGGGGGGGGGGCAGTTGGGTGAGGGGGATGATAGCTGATCTGGTCATCTCACTGGGGACATTGGTGATGTGGTACGTTATCATATAGGTATGTGTGGAAGAGATCATCATCCGAGAACATACCGTCGATTTGGGGTCATTTAACGAGGCGAATATGCAAACTCTGGAAAAAAAAAATCTTTAAAGGATGAGGATGTAAAGACGAGGCAGCAGGCAGGCGTATGTTGGATGAGATTAGAAGAGGCGCCGATGAATGACACGGTCGACTCATTTGCATGTGTGCAGTCAGTCGTGCAGCGGGGGCCCCCGCGTTGCTAGCTACTTAACCCCCTGGAGGAGCTCAGAATGCACAGTTACTGGTGCAGTGTCACTGCAAAGAAATCACTTGAGTCAATCTGTTCAGACATGGACGCGATCGGGAGGGTACGCCAGGAACAGATGGGCCTCATAAACCATAAATTGTACATCATTGAAAATCCCAGTTGGAGCTATTAAGGAGTGTGCGCACGTGCTCGTGTGTGGCTGTGTGTAAGAATAGAATGAAGTGTGAGACTCAATACTGGCCACTACAGTATGAGCAAGGTAGTGAGTGAGTGACAGTATGTTGATGACAGCATTTAGTTCACATTGAACATCTATAATGGCATATTTAGTGAAATGAGCGCCCTGAGTTGTATTTTAGCTGCGTGCAAAGGTAAACAGAAAAGAAGTTCCTATTTTATTGTGCTTCCTGGTACATTTTATCTTTACAAGGCAACTGTCTACAATACGCAGAGCATAAATCAGATAAAACATTTTTGGTTCCTGTTCATTCTGAATCCCCATAAAATAAGCTCTCTTACTGTATGTGTAATATGTAGATCAAATGCACACGTGGTCGCAGTGTACAGTAATCTTGCAATCCCCCCCCCCCCCATGTGTTTCTGTTTTGTTTTTTTCAGGGGGGGATATTTTTTCAGTATAATTTTTTTTATGTTTTATTACAGTTTTTTTTTCTGAAAAACTGAAAAAAATTTCAGAAAAATAAGATTTTTTCTTCTTCTGTTTCTTAGATTTTTTTTCCTTCTGTTTTTCAAAATAAAAATGTTTCCTGTTTTTTGGAATAATAATTGTTTCTCTCTTTTGGAATTCCCACATTTTATGTAATTTTTTTCAGTTTTATGGATTTTTTCCCTCTGTTTTCTGAATATGTCTGGGGGGGAGGTTGGCGGTGGTCGGCATGGGAAAAAAATCCCAAAAATGGGAGGAAAAAGTCTTTAAAACACACACACAAAAAAAACCTCCTCAAAAATGTGTCAGAAAAACAGGGCTAGGAATTCAACAATACACTTTTGTACCGAAGAACATACTCTAATCCATCCATTTTCTGATTGCACTTGTTGACTTAAGGGTCACGGGTAAACTAGAGCCTATCAAAGCTGACTTAGTGCACTAGGTGGCATATACCCTGGATTGGTCGCTAGACAAACAAACAAAAATGCACATTCACGCTCATAACCCCACGCAAGCTCAGGGGGAAAACATGCAAAACTGCCAAATTGTTGATGTAATATATGCGTAATCCTACTAATGGCAAATAAATCTTAACCGTGAGCTTTTCAAGCTTGGTCTAAATAATAAAATAAATGGTCACTGATCAATATAGCAACAGACATTAAAAACATTACTCAACCTTTAATCACTGAGCAGTTTCCTCTCATACACAGTCAAGCTGCAGAAATGAGGCGCTGCACCCTGGAGACTATCAGTGCATGGTGACAGCGGCTATCACAACGCCCACAGCGAGGGTTGGCTTTCCTGTTCCAACAGGCCCCACAGATGTGTGTATGTGTGTGTCAGATCCAGGGTCCAGTAGTGACATCACTCTACCAGCTACAAAAGAACAATAGAGGAAGTATGACGCCACGCAGTGAGAGGAACCGGACAAGCTGTCTCCTTTAGAGCAAAGCCAACGCCCTCATGATGGTACAGCATGCAGATGGTTAAAACACGGACAAGTATAACATTTGTAGTGTAAAAAAAAAAAAGCTCAAGCTTGTATTTCGGCACATGCATGCTGAGTGCCTGACAGCTTCTATCACCCCAAGGTGTACTGATGTCATTTTATCATTTAAGTTTATCAGGAAACAGTTACACAACGGAAGAGGAAGTGGCTGTTTGAGGCTTTCGTTTATGTGTGTTTCTGTTTGTGTACGCATGCCTCTGACTATTTATGCATGTGAGGACAAGGGACCATCATGAGAAAAATAAATGATCACAAACTACCACATTACTTAGCCTTGGGCTTGCTGGGAACTCTGAAATTAGCTTGTTGTCATAGTGATGGAAAAAAAAATCTCCCACTTCTACCAGGAAGCTACGGCTCCAGCGGTTGGTTCCAAAAATGTGTGGTCATGGCGTATTAGGAGCTGTCTCACAAATCTTTATCCCTCACATAGACAAGTCTCTGCTGAGAGAGAGAGAGAGAGAGAGACAAAAACGGTAAGCAAGGAAGCGTTGCTGTGGAATTCCTGAGATAAAGTGCATCAAAGAAAGCCCAGTGATAAACAGGAATCGACCATTGTTTCATGGAGTGACGCCATAGCAGGAACGGTAGTGGGCAGTCCGAGCATGAATGGAATGTGCTGGATGCACGCAAGTGGTGGGTATAAACTTGCGAGCCTAATTAAGAATGACTACTTTCCTTAATTGTGCTTCTGGTAAAAATGACCACGAGTGTACAAGAGCCTTCAGGCTAACAGTGACAAAACTACTGGTGCTACTGAGCTAGCAAGCACTTGGCCCACATTCACTTGTGAGGCTCGAGTTAAAGGCGCTGATGGGGGCAAAACGTGGAGGTGCTGATCTAAGGTTAGCATGCTGCTCTACTTGTGCTTCTGTTGACCTGATGTGTTGAAAGTGCCAAGGTAACCGTTTAAACAAACTATTTTTATTTGACGCTACATGAATGCATGACACGGGTGGGTTGGGATGTTTAAAGGGCGCTCGGATAGATTTCAAATGCAGCTCAAGCCACAAGGCATGCACTATGAATGGATTGTATACACAAAGCAGAAATGGTTGAAATATTTAGGGCACGCTGGTACAAGCATCCAGAGTCAGGACTTCCACACCAACTTTTATTTCTTAATAAAACGTGAACACCAAAAGCCAAATGCTTGTTTTAAATGCTTTGACCAAGGACTTCGCATTATCATCATTGCTGCAACTTACAAATGACTTTTACTATTTTTGTGCAGAAAGTACAAATCGGCCATTGAATTGTATTTTATTAAAACAATTTTTTTTTTACAGATATTCTTAGATTTGCTTCACATGGATGCATCATGTAAAATGATTCTGTCAATATCTCTTATTGAAAAAGTGACCGGTATTCTGTTTTTCAGAATAAATCCATTTAATTGATTCGGGTTGTTATGTCTATTTTACATCTATATTATTAAATCCAAATTAATCAAATTTTAAACTGTTATTCAAATTACAGAGAAAATATAGACCTTTTCCTGATACTTCCTACAGACACAATGTTTACCTATTTCCAAGATTTGTTTTTGACTTCACTTTGTAAGATTGTTCAAATGTCCAACTAGATCACAGTCACATCTTATAAATTGAATAAATCTATGAAAAACAATTAGCAATTTTCACAACTCTACGAATGATTCTATCAATATGTATAAAGTAGGATTCATTTAAATTCCCAATCTTGAGTTAACTACACTGTAAAAAGGTCAGCGGCAGTCCTTAGGTACGTTTTACTTTGACGTCCAGTTAACAGCAAGTTAAAGTTACTGAGTTTTGAACAACACACACACACAAACACACTTTGACATTCCGACACATGGCCTTTTTTTAAGCTTGGATCTTAAAGACTCATTTGAGATCATTCACAATTCAAATTCACATATGCAGGCAATCTACTAAGTTTTGCAAAATGAACCATTTCTCAAACTGGGAATTCCTGCAAAAAATTCCTTCCGAAAAGTTCATTCACTATTGCAAGCTATATAGTATAAGCCAATGATTTTGTGTATATTAGGGTGTGTGTGCGCGTCTGGCCTTTGAGCCGGCAAAGGACTTGTGAGTGATGATGAAGAAGAAGAGGAGCGGGATCGCGTCATGCTGGAAACATTTGGCAGCGGCTCACATTAAAACACATACAGATGAAAAAAGACACACACACACACTGGCCTGTTTTCGTCCTGCCTTTTTTTCAAGGCAAAGAAGGGAAAATGACATCAAGCACATCATGTGAGTCCAATGAGACAGTCGGGTGGGGGGGGGGGGGGGGGGGGTGGGGGGGGGTTGTATTGGCAGAGGAACATGGTTACATAAACCAAACTCTGAAAGGCCTCCTTCTGAGGTCTGTTACCATAATGCATGTGTTACCATATGCACATGCATTTGCCTGCTTTAAGGACAACTATGTGCACGGTATGCATCTGCACAATACCCGATTAAGGCACGAGCCTGAAGGAGGAGTTCAAAGAGACTGCACAAAACAGAACATGATGTCAATGTGCAGCTCTGAGCCTTCTTAAACACTTTTTCGGTTGGCGAAGGTGATGTCATAGATATTTCCGTAGGCCATTTACGTTGACCTTTGCGCTCTCCCGCTGCTCACTGGGGTGGGGTGAATGTGTGTTTGTGTATCTACAGGCCAAGGCGAGCGCATCGAGGCCACTGGCGCCAGATGTGATGACCGCAGGAGTCTGGGCCTAAAAATAGAGCTCTGTTCTCAGCACCGTGAAACAGAAGCGCGGAGAAAGGCGAGGTGGAGGAGGGGAGGAATAGGGGAGGGAGGTGTAATGGGGGAGGAGGGGGTTGTGGGGGGAAGGAGGAAGGCCCGGGTCATTGAGAATAAGGTCAGATATATCTCTGGGGAAGGTGAGCTCACCTCTTAAAGGCCCCCCTGGCTCTTTCTCAATGAAATCATTGATCTACAGCAGTTCCACATGGCGTAATGGAGCAAGGTCAGATGGGAGTGTGCCAAAGGGGGAGAGGAAGGGGCAAGGAGGTGCAGAAAGGGGAGGTTAGGAGGTTAAGATGGCGTAGTCACAACCGAACGGGAGAAAGAATGATGGATGGGACTCAAGAATGCGAAATGTTGTGCTCAATTACAATTGTTACTTGATGATTTCAATGCTTAATTAGCGTACACTAAATCAATTCATGTTGCCGCTTGGACCTAAAGGGACACTGTTGGGACTAAGTCCGGGTGGTCTCACACCAAAAAAAAAAAAGTATTCTGTGAAAATATTTTAACCACACCACTGACGTGATGACTGTTGCACAACCACCATCCCTCTTTAATTAAATCAAATGAGTCCTCAGTGAAACTATATATTGCAGTTCCTTCAGAAATTGCATGTGAATGCTAACATGCTACCATCAAGCTGAAATGCTAACCAAAGAAACCAACTAAGGACTAAAGTGAAGTATCTTAAGTCCATGTTAAATTGCATAGTTCAGAATTCGATCAAACTACAGAAGGAACATGCCTCTGAAGTTGGACAATTATTTTTATTATTTTTTCAACATTAATTCAGACAAAAGGACCAGATCATAGGGCTGCTCGATTATTAAGTAAATATTAATCACGAATAATTTGATAATAACTGAAATCATGATTAGGACAACTATCTGTTTTTTTGGTACGAAACAAGAAAACGTTTAAACATAAAAAATATTGAGACAAATAAATTTCTTTGAAACACTATAATTATGCAAGTTCTTTTTGGACCAAACAAGTTGTATTAAATTAGTAATTTTAAAATAAAAAAAGGTGCAAATATATAAATTTAAACAACTCAAAATTAGTAGTAATGATCTTTTATTTTTGTTTACGGTTATGCCCTTTTTGTAATTGTGGAGTGTATCAATTGAAATTGTAATTGAATTGTGATTCATTGCAGAGCCCTGCCAGATCAACAAGAGGAGTTAAGAGAGAAGAAAATGAAAATCACAATTTGGTAAATCTATACAGAACCGGCGAGTGAGGTAAGCAGACTCAACTCAAACTGTGAAGACTCCAGCTTCATGTCACTTTCCATATTAATATTAACAGTACTCAACTTCATTTACACTTCTATGATTTCTATGACTAAGGCCCCCGCCCAGACGGAAGCAAAGCCGGCTTCGTTCCTCAAACAAATCTCGTACACACAGAAGCATTTCAAGACTTGCTTGTGTCCAAAAAAAGACGCTGAGGACGTTTAACGGCTGTAATGTATATGCCAAGTCTGGAGTGGCGCTGTAGCGCAGCCACAGGGAGTTAACAGAAAGCGAAGAAGACGGACACTTTAAAAAAAAAATGTTATTGCAATCTACAGAACAAACATGGCTTTGCGTGTGTCAAAACAACATGAAAAAGACGAACACAGAGAAGTGACAATGGCGGGTGATTCAAGTACAACACCGCTTGTTGAATGTGTAAATAAAGAAACCAAATATTTTGCTGCAAAAGCATAAGCATGCTAAGGAGGCTACGCAAAACGACTACGACACGGCTATCCGCCATTGTTGTTGACGGACTGACGGTTCGCGCGCAGTCACGCGAGAATTGGCGCATACGTCATCAATCTGCGACAATGCGTCGTCATCGAGCTGCGACCATTACGTCATCACTGGAGGAGCCCGGTTTCAAAAGTGATCGAACCCGCGCCATCGTGTAGACGAACGGCCTGAGCGGTAAGAAACTTGTGAGGATACATTAAAACTGGCTTTCGTGTGGACGGGGCCTAAATTAAAATGGTCTGTATAGTTCAGGGGTAGGCAAGTTCAGTCCTAGAGAGTCGCAGTCCTGCATGTTTTCGGTGTCTCCTGCCTCCATTCCAGGTGTTTCAAATCATCAGCTCATAATAAGTTCAGCAGGAGCCTCTCAGCTGTGTTCGAGGAGGGAGACATCAAAAACATGCAGGACTGCGGCTCTCTAGGACCAAACTTGCCTACCCCTGGTATAGTTAAATAATTTATAATGGCATTTTAGAATGACTCTGGAGTTGATGATTATTTACAGAACTGGTTAATGCAAGACAGAAAATCATCAAGAAGATCAAGATAACATGCGTTTAAACCTGGTAGGGAGTGGACAAAGTTTTCGGGTGCAGAATAGCATTCATTTGAGTGTCTGACTCTCAGTATTCACGCATGAAGCCCTTTCCAGGTTTGTGCGTGACCGTGTACTGTTGTTGCCCATAAATCAAAACCAACACTGTGATTATTCCGACAGATATTGCAAAATTACTTCAGCGGCAGTGGTGATTTTTTCGCTTCTCTGAAATCGTATAAAATGATGATGTGATGTTTGCCGGGGTCTGTACCAAGCAAACAAACACGTCTGCGTACATCTGGGAAATCTGACACTTATCCAAGCTCGCAGAGAGCTTCATTTCAAATGTTATATGGCGTGCTGCTCAGGTGGAGGCAAAACCATAACGACTGAGCACTGAGGATGCTTTTAAGGACGATATGAGCGGCATGAGAGTTCGTTACACTTTATGTCCTCGAAGACCACACACTCTCCCCATGTGCACATGAATGCACACAAATGAACGCACACACACATTCTGGATAAAATCAGAACTATTACCTCATCTCCTAAATAGCTCCCTTTTTGTTGTCCTTTTTTCCCCTCCCTTCACACATGCTCTCTCAAACATTGCCTCATCCCCATGCACACACTACTTCATATGCACATATTCAATCCAACTTGCACGCAGACGCACAAGAACACACACACTGACACAAGCCGACCTCCTTGTGTAGCTCATTGTAATGTCTCTGTGAAGGGCCGCATTGAGAGGTTCAGCCTTCCACCATTACCTCACCTCTTTTACTTCTCTCTGATGCTCTCATGTACGCGCGCACACATTCAGACAGGGGGCCACCGCCCCATTGTATAAGAAGAATGACACATAACTGAATTGACCTTTGTACCTTTGCCTGTCACACCCAAACCTGATGTCATCATGCTTGCCGTGGGCTAGACAGCAGCTCCTGTGTGAGCGAGAAAAAGAAAGAAAGAAGGAAAACACAAGTGCAAGTAGGAGAGAGGGAGAGAGGGAGAGCTTTCATTTGCTAATACCCCTCATCAGTATGTCATCACTAGATCGTCTAACGTTTGTTCTTGCTTGCTTGCTTGCTCGTTTGACTCGTTCAGGTGACAGCGTGGGAACCGACATTCTTGCCCGTAAAGCGTCTCAACTCTCTTGACATATTAATCAGTTGATAGACAGAAGATGGTCGAGCCATCAAAGACAAACTTTAAAGACGTACTACTATTCAAAGCAAACTATTTTAGTATTTTGTCTCCACATTGCTGGAATTTTTTCCAGCTGTGAGCATCTGGGTCAACGCTATGCATCGACATGGATGACAAACAATGAATCATCACAGTTGCT
This sequence comes from Leptonotus elevatus, assembly GCF_054856555.1. Taxonomy (NCBI): domain Eukaryota; kingdom Metazoa; phylum Chordata; class Actinopteri; order Syngnathiformes; family Syngnathidae; genus Leptonotus; species Leptonotus elevatus. Next base: position 18,439,993 of record NC_141242.1, on the reverse strand, counting down.
ATTGGCGACATTTCTGTCAAATAACGTCACTACCCTTGAAGTGGCGCGTGAAATATTTTTCTTGTCCTGCCCTTTTTCTCTCTTTGAACTAATAGCGCCCGCTTTAGTGATCCAGCGAAAAACACACGCATATGGCCCTTGGGAAAGATTAAGGACAGTTGTGCACATCTGCAAACAACACAAAAACATGCAGTCTATCACCACCTTTATTTCCGTTTTTCATGACCTCCACTCCGAAACCGCAAACTATTTGTAATTAGGGACGTTCAATAGCACTTTTTTAAGAAAAACGAATACTAGTAATCACGATACTGATACTGATACCAAGTAGCCTACTATATGTCTAGAACAGTACTTTTGATTAGGGCTGTTGTCAAGTTCCCCTTTATCAAGTAAGTCCAAGTCAAGTTCGATTCCACAAGGTCCAAGTTCAGATGAGAACAAAGGGTAAACCTTGAGACAGAAAAATATTATATTTTCACACCCACAAAATTAGAGCAATTTCCTTCTTAACTCATTTGCTCCCAAAAACGTATAAACACGTTCTATTTTAAATATTGCCATGATCCCAAAAACGTTATACTTTTTTTTTTTTTTTATGTTTTTTCTATGCTTGAGCATACATAGAAGGCTTTGGTGCAGCTTCTGACCTGAAAAGGTCACTTAAAGCAATGATAGTTCTTACAAAAACGGCCAGCAGGTGGCAGTAGAGTATAAGAGATCAACCAGGGCCATGTTGCGACAAGCTCTTTTCCCCAGTTTTCAACAGGTTTGTGAATAATGATGAAACTGAGCTATATTCTAATGCTAATTGCTGCAAAATGGAAGATACAAATATACTTTTTTTTTCCCTGAAGAAAGAAGAGAGTAAGAAACTCTTTTGGTAGGTTCCATGTTTTATAGCAATCGAACACAATATTCTGTGGGCCTTGCAAAATCAGTCAAAATTGGACAGTTATTTCATAATCTGAAAATCTTTATTTCAAGTTTCTTTTGAGGGATGGCGTTAATTCTCAGGAAGAAAAACATAATTGGTCTCGGTCGAGTCAATACAAATATTTTGCGAGTCCAATGGTCGAGTCCGAAACCATCCGAGTCAAATGCAAAGGAGTCCGAGTCACCCCCCCCCAAACAACAACAACAACAACAACAACAACAAAACAAAACGTGTTGAGCAGTCCATACTTGAGTACTACAGTTCTGCTTTTTTTTAATATAAAATTTCTCCCCCAAAAAACGACAAATAAAAAACCTACAAAACACAATTTAGCATTTTTCCTTAAAATTGCATGAAATTATTGGATATTTTCTATTCTTATACTTTCTATTTCCGGATCGGAAAATGGCAGTCGATAGTATTATCGCCCATCCCTATTTTTTTAATATTTTATTATTTATTTCCAAACTACTATATATTTTTTTTATCTATACATTCAGACATGAAGCCAAACATTTTACACATATACAATCAATTGCTTCCAGTAATCCATTTTATATAGCACTTGTCTTCTGTGAAGCTGGTGCTGACATCATCAAACATCAAATCATCCATTTGCGAGGTGTCCCGGTGAAAGTGCACCAAGTTGTGAAAACAATCCCACCTTTCTCTATAAAAAGCCACAGCCGAAATTAATTCTGCATCTTTGTGGTAAAGAAACGATGTTTTGACTTCAGCAAGTTCATCTGCGTCAGCGCGTTTGAACCCCGCAGACAAACATTGGGACTGATGTGACGGGACACGACAACCCAGATACCACCTAGCCGCACGCTGGTTGAAGCAATGCTGCATTTGGCTTGCCTGTATGAGGCAAGGTTGGTGGGAAACATGCAAACTTTAGACCCACGAGGGAGGCAGCTGGCTCTAAACAAGTCATGTTCTCTTACACACACACACGCACACACACGCACACACACACAGTCACAAGTCTCTAAAAGGCAAGACATCAGCCTGAGCTCCAACTGAGTGAGATCACTTGTGGTAAAAATATTTTTCTCACAAACACTTTCTCACAGTCGGTGAAGCAATAATGCAAAAACACAGATGCTTACAACTTAGCATAAGTAAAATATACCACCATCCTTACGCGCACATGCACGTAAACATTTTCCACCAAGTCCTCTGAGAATGTACAGTAAAAACTCTCTCTGAGTGTCAATGCCAAGCCGGAGTACAAGTACAATTGAAGACATTTCTTGATGACATCACGCATGTGTCGGAAGTGGTTTTGTGTCTTTATCGATCATTTAGGTGACCGACAGAAACCTAAGAGGGCTGACTGACTTGTTTAATTAATACTTATCCAGCCCATGACCATTGGTTGTGTAACATCTCATCCAGTGATTGATCAAACAGCAGAACCTCCAAAATCAAAAGCAGTTCAGTAAATATATGTAGGATGATAGAGAAGAAGGATGAGAGGGTGGCAGTGACAGAAAAACGGATTACTGTACTTTTTATTTTAAGCTCCCTTGAAGAATGTGACAGAAGGCAGTCAAGCCAAATAAATCAAAGAAGACGACGGCTGGTTAGTAGTTGGTTACTCTTTCTCCCAAATAGATAATTGTACTTTTGTGCTCAAATTAAATGTAGCCAATATGTCTATTTTAAGGGTTTCACCATTTTGTAAATCAGTTCAAAATTTTAACATTTAATCCTAAAAAAAAAAAATGTTAACCTTATTATCGAGCTGTAGGTTTTGCTCACTTAAGGTACAGCGTTTGTTTTGATTTTATTTATATATTAATTAATTTTGACTTAGTATGGTTTGTTATTGTAACAAATTACGTATTCTATATTTTGTTTAAAATAAAACTGTTTAATGTGGCAAAATGGTTAGTTACCAAAATATTTTGAAATAATATATTTTATATTAAAATTTTTGTCATTTCAATATCGTGATATCGTGAAATTTTGCTCAAGATTATCATACCGTCAGAATCTGATATTGACCCATGCCTAGCTGCAAATAATGACTTGGTCACTGATTTATTTATGCTTTTAATTAAAGGGGAAGTCAACCCCCCCAATTTTATTTTTTAAATAATATGCTCTATGCAGCCTACTAGTCAAATTTTTTGATTACTATTGTGTTTGTGGAATACGGATTAAGCAGCAAAATCCTCCCGGTTTTATCCATCTCAAGGGGCGGCTATTTTGTTACTGTCGACTGAAAATGACATCACAGTTACTCAGGGTTCGGGAACTGACCAATCACGGCTCAGCTTGCTAACCCTAACATCACATGAATAAAATCCAAAAAGTTTAACTGTGATTGGTCGTTGAGCCCTTAGCAACTGCGATGTCATCTTCAGTCGACAGCAAGTGGCAAAATGGCCCCCCTGAGTTGATAAAAATAAAAAAATTAATTAATATTCCACAAACACAATATTATTCAGAATGTCGTGTTTAAACCACTGAGGGTTTATATAACATATTGTTGCAAAAAAAAGAAGAAAAGTCAGTTGATTTCCTATTTAAGAAATGTCAGAAAACACATGCATGAGTAGTACTCTAGCCTAAGAGTAATAAAACAAACAAATAAACGAATAAACAAAAAACTTGATTAATTTCAACATGATTTCATCCTTCTTTGTTTCAAACATCTACAGTACACACACACACACACACACACACGCACACTCACACACGCACGCACACTAAAACGGGTTTATTTTTACCCGTGTCATAAGTGAAGCTATTTTTGGAAGTACAAAGAAGCACTGGATTAAAAAAAACAAAAACAGCATCCATTTCTTCCACTCATCTGTCACACAAAAGCACATCCTTCCACGTGCTGTCATACACAAATGTATGCATGCTACAATTCAGACAGGTACACACATCAGCCACATGGCACACATACAATGCATCGGGTATGCACAGTCACTGGCTGTCAGCACCGCTAAGCCCCAGTCGCACTATAACATCCAAACAACAGACTTTTCTATTGGCTGGGTCCACCTGCGGAATATTCTCTGCCACTGTCGTCGTGGAAACAGCAGAAAATATGCCAGAGAAACAAAGGAGACTTACAAAACAGAGAATTGCTGACAAGCTCTTTTCCCCTTTCAATTAAAAGATGAGGAGCGAAAAACACACACAATTTCTTACATGTAATAAAATGCTTGGCTGTGCCCAACCTACCTTATTACATGTCTTTGACTAATTAAAAAGCGGCGGTGTTTTGAAACAATGCATGGCATCCATGAATGACTCGTGAAAAAGTATCGAGGAAAAAAAGTGCCAAATGAATGTACAGAGAGAGAAAATTTACCCCGAGCGGCGCCTCTGCTGTCTCATTTGCATTCCTGACTGAGGCAAGATTATGTTTTTTTTCCCCCTTGTGCTGACACATTTGAGGATGCACTCAAAGCTGCTAAATTAAGCCTTACTGTGCTTAGTGGACACTATGACAGGATAACTGTGATGCATAAGGGCACAAGTTAAACTTTAGCATTATTCCAAAGGATGCGAAGTACGAGAGGGACTCCGGAGAAGATTAAACATCAAAGAGTCATTAGAGAGTCGTTATGGCTCAGCGGCTGGCATGTACAGTTCCGGCTGTCAGGCTTCCATTCCTACAAATATGTCTGAGCGAGTAGTATGATTCTAATAAAGCTGAATAAAACTCCCAGCAGGTGCTGTGGCATGTGATGCAAAACAGTGACATCTAGTGGCCAAATTGCTCACTGCAAGAAACGTGGTATATGAAAGTAGAGTAGGGAAGCGTTTGTGATGTAGAGGAAAATGTAGACTTAATTATGTAAAAAAAATCAATATTTTAAATCCATTTTACACAAACCACACACAAACATGCACTCCATACCAGTAAGCAGGGAGACTTTGTGGAAGGTGCCCTCCAACTTCCCGAAGAGAATGTGCACGAAGCCGTCTTTGGACAGATGAGCGGCTTCTTTGGAACTCTGGTCATAAAGCACCACTTCCTGTTTTCTGCCCAACTCCACCTGCACACAAAAACAAGGCAGATGCACACAGGGATTGTTCAGTGAAAACAGGGGATTCACCACAAAGACTGAAACAAGAGCATTCTTTGTTCCCATAAATTGTTCGTGAACATTTGGGACTCTGGCGGTAACAGCCTCACATGCAGTTACAAAATGCAATACTGTCAAATGTTTTGATAACAAGCGCAGAAAAGCCGCTGCAAGACTTGAATCAGCCTGGCTCTGATATGGAGAAATAAAGGAAAGATAAATAACCAACAATGGCAATCAATATGAGCTTCAGTGATTAGAATGTCTGCAACAAAACAAACGAACATTCGGCTGTAAATTAGAAATACATAGCATGATTAATACATAAGAGTTGCATCTATGACTAGAAAATTGATGTTGCAATAATCCTGCGCTTGATGTAAAGCAAACTTGTAACAGTCAAATGTAAAAAGCCAGTTATGCTATGACAACACAGTGCAGCATTCATCATTGTGGTGCGGTTGATGTCAGCTTAAGTGAGGGATGGGTTTCCGTGTGCATGTGCGGGTGTGCTTCCATATGAAAGTGAGCATGCGCATCTGTTCCCACTGTGTTGTTCTTCCCCATGTTGTTAGGCAGGCTTTGGTCACATGACCAAGAGGCAGCACCTACTGCAGCTCAGAATCGCTGCATCACTGAACTACCACTGGATGGGAAGGAGGAGAGAGGAAGTGGGATGAAGAAGGCGGAGAGGGATGAGGTGGGTGGGAGCATCACGGTGAAGTATCAACAAAAAAAATGTCAAGAAAAAAAAATGACAAAAAGGCAGACAAGAGAAGAATATGATTTATTAGTGTAGCGCAACATACAATCTATCATCCTCATCTAAATCAGGTTCAGGCAAAGTAGTGCGATTTCCACTCCCTTCATAGTCCATTCAAAAGGCATGCTGGTGATGATGGCCCCATAGCACGCACAGCTGTACTGCACCATTCACTGCGAGTGTCCATGTGTCAGATGTGGGGGTGGGGTTGCCTAATTGTGTTTCTGCTAACATAGCAGCTGTAGCAGAGTGCCTTGGCACTTGGCAGACAGCCATGCAGGTGATCTGGACTGGGCAAGGTCAGCGTGCAGTCGCTCAAGTCTGCTCGTTTCAAATCAAAGCACAGCTCGGACACAGCGGCATTAATATCATTAGTTTCATTATGAAAAAAAACACGAGTTTGAAGAACTCGCACTTCTCACACGGTTTATGGTATTGCTAAGCAGAAGTAGATGACAAAATATGTCACTGTACTCGGTAAACAACTGTATTAAATACTGCTTGTACTGTATTCTTCATCAAGTCCTCATTAGCCAGAATCTTATTATTTTATTGTTTATTTATGCATTAAAAAACATTGCTAGATTTTCATTTTTATGGCTATTTATTTACACACATTCATTCATCTTTCTTTACGGAATAATAATCCTAATGGGATCAAGTCTAATTTAAGAGCTTGATCTCGATGCCTGAGGATTACAGTGAATATGTTTACAGCAAATACACTATGCAGAAGAGTGCAGTGAATGGAAAAAGTTTTAGTTTTGGGACTATAAAAAATAAAATAAAAAAATAAACAGTGGGGTAAAAATAGATCAGGTGCTTAGTTGCTGAAAGCCAGGCAGTGAGTAAACTATTGAGTTTTGTTTTGTTTGTTGTTATTGTTTTTTTTGGGGGGGGCGGGGGGTAATTATAATGAATATACTGCAGGGTGTATCTGCATGAGGTTTTCATCATGATACTGATTTTTAAAAATGGTTTACCTTGCATTCATTAGCTAATAAATTGACAGCACAAGTGACGAATGTAACTGACTGTTCAGGAAACATTCTTTACATTCTCAACCAATAACGCAATCTTGCGGGAGATGTGCGTCGAGTTCCAACAGTCTTTCCAACTTTCCAGCTCTCAAAGCGTTCAGTGTAAAAAAAGAAAAAGAAAAAAAACACAAAAAGCTTAATTCACATGAGCTATATACATGAGTTAAGTTAAGAGTGCAGTAAAGGTCAAGGATCTAGCAGTTTGGAACTGCAGGCTGTCAGACTGCAGCAGTAGATGAGAGTCTCCATCCCTCTGCAGTGCTGGCCCAGGCGTTGTGACGCATGAACACTGCAGGTAAACAAGCAATGCTCATGGTAGGAAGGGAGAATAAAGGCGGGGCCATGGAGACAGCGATATAGAGAGGATGGTTAAAAAAAAAAAAAAAAAAAGGGAAATGAAAGCCAAGAAGGGCATGAGGGGAAATATTGAAGTTGTAGGAGACTGGAAGCTGCACAAGCAAACTGTGATATTATAATCATGTTTTCTTGAAATGGATATGCAGTACCAAAACGGAACAGCCTACAACTGAATATTGCTTTGAAATAAAATGTCAACAGAAAAGGTATAACCCATTGCATTAACTGCAAGGTGACAAAACTACAAACAAAATGTGACTTATTTGTGATGACATGTCACATTGATGTCTGGAAAACGGAAAAGCCGGAACGCTCAAATCTTTACGATGACACCTGTTTACGTTTGCATTCTAATGAATCTGTGGGAACATAACACAAGAGCACTGGGGTGCCGCCATAAGCATGTGAAACATCTCAACCTCAGCAAGACTCCTGACCAGAGATATGCGCATGTGTTTGTGTCTAGCAACATGATAGCTTCTCGTTTGTGCAATCCCAAAACACCAACCATGCAGGCAGCTAACATTATCTACAGTACATTGCATGCTAATACAAGCCACCTCTTCTGGCAGTTGATCAGTCATTTTAAGACTCCACCACACAGGGTGTGACGCAAATCTCTCACCGCTGTAATGACCTGGGGCCTGGTGATGTCATTGACTGGCACTGACAGCTGCCACAAATTGCAATGATGAATGTGTCTCGGGGCTTCTGTACTTTTTTCTATTCTTATGGAGTCATGATGACAACCAGTCAAAATAATACACAGAATATGTTTTTTTTTTTTAATTACTCAAAATAATTAACCCAACATTGTCGTAGCTCAATTGCTCAAAACCTCACAGCTCCCCTTCGAATGGGTTAGGAAAACAACCCAGCACTTTTTTTATTTGTATTTATTTATTTATTTTTAAATTTTTAATTATTTTGTTATTATTATTTTGGGGGGGGGGGGGGGGTACAAAAAAGCAAAAAGAAAAAGAAGAGTAAAACTAGCGAGACTTCAGGAGACCTCAGTCTACCAAGCATCACATTTACTATGATTTACAAACATGTTTGTTGTTTAAGAATGAGCAATTGTTAATGTTAAGCTTGTGTTGTAAAAGTGTGATTACCTTAGCGTTATGATGTCATACCTCATCTTCACACTTGTTTGATAACCAGAAGTGTTGTAATGTTATTTAACATTCCTTAAAAGAATAGTGACGACAGTTTCCTGCACCTCAATCTCAGGCACGCACACGTCACAAACACGCATGCTGCGGATCCGGTTCAACCAGGACCTCCATCATGCTTCAAGACATATTTCCTTTCTATAAACCACCAACAAATACTTTTCTTGTTTTGTTTCAAACTTGTGGTGAACTATATACTGCATATCTTCGATCAAACTGGCTCTTTAAACACTGACACCTGTTATGATCTCATGATCATAACACGCCATTTCCGCGTGTCAAAAAACGTGTTTCTTTCAACAAGGCGTCAAATAAACGTGACAGGAAATTCCAGGATTGCCACATTGTGTAATGTACGAAAGAATCAACATAGTGAATCATCAACTACATTTCTTTAATAATATCTAGCTTGTATGACAAAAGGAACTGTTGTATCATGTTGATTTTGAAATAATTGGCATTACTTAATAAAAAATCTCTGGTGCCCAGAACTGCAACATTATAACATGATAAAAATACAACGTCACTGCAGCCAAATTAACCTAACATGCATGTCTTTGGACTGAGAGACAGACATGCTAATCACTAGCACCATGCTGCTATACTAAAACATATATATATATTTTTTTTTTTTTATTACATTTTCCGTATTTCTCTCTTTATAATAATACAATAATCAGGTATTTGCAACTTGCAAGTAGGCTGTCTATCCATTTAGGTAAACAAGTGGGTAAAATTTGCATCCATAATTATGTTAAAAGACTGTTTTAGTAACGATACCAGGTATCGTATCGGGCCGATACCAGCCCTGATTTCATGCTATCGGTACTCTTGTGGCTGTTTTACGATCAGGAACTACAAAATTGCTATTAATTTCAGGCAAATTCAAAGGGAAGTCAACCCCCCCCCCCAAATAAATAAATAAATAAATCCATTTAAGGGGAAGTCAACCCAGAAAAAAAATCTAGACAATAATATGTTCTACGCAGCCCCATTTGTCTAAATACAGTATTTTGGTTAATATTGCGGAATATGAGTTAAGCAGCAAAATCCAGCATAAAAAAAAAATCAATATCAGAAGGCGGCCATTTTGCCACTGGCTTTCGAGTGAAATTGACATCACAGTTGCTCAGGTCTCAAGTAACAACCAATCACAGCTGAACTTCAGAAAACAAGTGAGCTGTGATTGGTCGTTGCCTGAGCCCTGAGCAACTGTGATGTCATCTTTAGTCGACACCAAATGGCAAAATGGCTGCAAAAATATGCATGGTATGTTAATTGAACACTGAATTGTCCCTAGATTGTCTGTGTGTGCCCTCCGATTAGCTGGCAACCAGTCCTGAAGACAGCTGGGATAGGCTCCAGCATTCCCGGTATTCTCGTGAGGACACATGGACTTCTGTTAACTTAATCCAGTGGTTTTATAACATTTATAAGTTAGTAACTGATAATAATCAAGTTTATGTAAAAGAAAGCTTCTAAGGAACTACTGTATGTATCAAAACAATTAATTTGGTGTAATCAAACCATTCAAGTTCTGTAAAACTTAAACTTTTGAGTTGATCAACTCAAAAAAAGTGAGGCAACCGATTACGTCACTTTTTTTAAGTTCTGCTAACTTATTCGGGTTAACAGTGTGAGATGGATAAAAATTGGCTGGATTTTGCTTCATAAATCATATTCGACAATTGTAATATTAAGCAGAATGTCATGTTTAGACTAGTGAGGTCACATATAACAAATTATTGTCAATAAATGTTTAACGTTGACTTCCCCTTTGAGAAAAATGTACATTGAGATTATTATGTCATTGTTTTATTGGGCAATTTTATGAATCAAAAGTACTAGTGGTATTGGTATCGGTGACTACTCAAAGAAGTGAGTATTGGTATTGGGATCGGTCTGAAAAACAAAGTGGTATCGAGCATTCCTATTCTACATAATAACTTTGAAATATCCTGTATATTTAGCAGCATCAGCAAAATGGCTGGAGAACGGATCAGCTGCACTTCAGCCAAGAAACTAGCCACTTACATAGAATAAACTAGCGTGTCAGAGTGGGAAAGAGGAGCCGGCTTCCTGACTAAGCCTGTGCCATCCCATGCCTCAAATTCTGTCATTTAGCCTCTCTGACCTACATTGACAGCTATCATCCATAACGAGACCATGAGGGAATGTAAAGAAGAGAGAGAAAGAGGACACGGTTTGGTTTGCTGGAGTACCAATGGATAGATGACCAATCAACTCAGTTAACTGAAGCAATGGGAGCTTTTATGAAAGCGGGTGAGTGCAGCGCCTGGGGGGATGAAGGCTATTACAGCTCAATGGGATGTAAGGTGGGAGGCAGTCAGGGAGGTGGCAGAGGCTGCAGCCATGAACCATGAATACCCTCAGTGCCGCTCTCCCGCTTCCTGGCTTCCTGCATTCACTTCCCTAACAAAGAACCACAATGGTGTCCTTTGCTGCCTTGGCTGGTTGACGCGGACCTTGGCGTTGCTCAGAGCCATGGGGGGGCAGGGTGTGTATGTGTGTGCGTGCATGCGCGTGTGTGTTGGGGATGAGCTGGAAGCCCGTATTAACATCGCACAGCCAGTCTGCACGTGCCGGGCCCGCGGTCTGCCAGTGGCCACACAAAAGGGATGATGTCATGCTTAGCCAATAACAAAAGAGTCTTGGTCTGTCAGGCCCTCCTCTCGCACCCGGCTAGTTCCAGCTTTATCCAGCCTCGCATTAATCGCAAGCCTTATCCTCTTTGCTGGGCGAGTGGGGCGGTGGATAATAACAAGCCAGCAATGGGGCAACAACCAGATAGGGGCAGGAAGAGGGGAGAAAAATGAAGACATTTTGAAGCATTGAGTGGGTGGAGCTTCACGAGCTTCACAGCTTGGCTTCACGTAGAGATGGACCATGTAGAACAATGCCATCCCACACCCAACCCAAGCTCACTCCCGGTCTAAATTTGTCTACCAGTACTAACCAGTCATGTGATAATGCATATAAAAATAAAACACATTCTGTGAATAAATGCATTCTTAAGGATGAGTCTTCGCACCCGAGGCTGGAAAATGCACATAGATGTTGTTTTGATGCATATTTGTGGTAAGAAAAGAGATGAGTCAGTTGTTGCAATATAGCCAATTGGCACTAATTGGTATAACCCGAAACCCGGTGGTAAATGGCAGGTGGAAGGTGATTCTCTGACATTTAACAATTATGCAGATGAAGTGATCTTAACAAAATTAAAGCAATACATCAGACTTGTTTTGTCACTTTGACCAATCAAGCCACATGAGATGTCATGTCAACTCCTCGTCTCTAAACGTATATAAAAAATTTGTATAAGGCAGTAAATACAAGATCCAAGAAAGGTCGAGGAAGTAAAAAAAAAATTACCCCCCCCCCCCAAAAAAAAATCAATGAACCTTAGACTAAGAATGTCACTCAGCTATCATTGGCCATGGTAATAAACTAAAAATAGATTTTGGAGAGACAACACAACCAACTTGGCGGAATTTCCTGTGTCATAACCCCAGCTTTGTTGTTGTCCAGTCATGCAATACTGTAGGCTAGCATCCCAAACACAAGACACACCAACAACGCCCGCTCCCTGCTTAGGTTTCCCCACTCAGACTTTCTTGAGTTTCACACAGTGACTAAAAATACAGGAGTCAGCGTGCCACGGCCGGACAGGACATGGAAAAAAGGCTGTCATATTCAGAGGAGAAGTCATGGAAAATGAGAGGATCCAATTCCAGGGCCACTGAAAAGCAACAAACCTACAGTATGCACGCGTGCGCCTGTCCAACAAATACTGTATAGTAGCGCTGGGCTAGCATTGGTGCTCATTGCAGAAGAAGGATCATCAAGCTGTGGAAGAGTCATCTAGTCAGTGACTTGCCTGAGGGCACTTAAGCAGGGTAAATATTTGTTGACAGGAGTGCCTTGGGATTACTTTGGTTTTAGCCCTTAATACAACAATGAGCTTCATCCAAGTACTGACTTTTTGTGTGCCTAATTGCCATAAAAACTGTCCTCCGCTCACTTAGATTAGTGTGAATAATTATGAAAACATTTTACAACATTGTACTTGGCAGTACCGCATTTTAGTTTGGCTCCTTCTCGATCAAACCTAGTCAAAGATTGAAATTGATCACCTTCAGGTGGTGATCAGAAAAAAATATAAAAAATCGGCCTCTTCAATCTATCTATGTGAAAATGTGGCAAAGTAGCTACACAGAATGTCTGACAAGTTGCAGGACAAGTGTCACAAAAGACAAACAAGATTTTATCCCTTCAATGTAATCGTCCTGGAGTATATACTTTTTTTCAAGTCCAGTGGGTCTACAAAGAGGTCCTTCTGGATTTGCTTTGTACAGTTTGGACAGGACAATGCAACTGCTCACAATGACTTGAGCATCTGACAGTTCCTGGTTGAGAACTATTTTCTAAGCTCAAAGGCGTGACCAAGGGGGACCCGTTTCAAAAACGTGGAGAACATCAAGAAGGATGTGACGACGGAGCTGCAAAAGATCCTGGAAGAATCGTTGAGTGCAAAAGGGCGTGAAAGAGAAGGCTCGGAAAGCGTGTTTGATTACTTTGAATGGGCAAAACTTGAAGTTTGGATATGAAATATATCTTTTGTGACACCATTTTTGGAACTTTTCTGACAAACCTTGTATTCTTTTTCTGGAATCTGAACTTTGCCGTCAGGTAGGCGATATTGAGCCTGTAAGTGTAAATCCAATCGTTACAGGGTGTCCCTCCCACGATCGATCTGTGTTTTGAAAAGGCAACTTGCTTAAAGGGGAAGTCAACCCCCCAAGAAATTCTTGACAATAATATATTCTATGCAGCCCCACTAGTTTAACTCTTTGACTGCCAGACGTTTTCAGAAAAGGGATGCCGTCAGTGCCAGCCGATTTAAGCATTTTGACTGATCTTTCAAGGTCCACAGAAAATGTTCTGTTTGGACTATGGAAACACACGTACTACCAAATGAAAGATTGGACTTTCATCTTTCATCAGAAAAAAAAGTTTGTTTCTACCTTATTCCGTTCTTTAGTAATCAACAATAGAAAATGGTTAGTTTGACCCAATTTCGCCTGTTTTGGACCAAAATACGGAGAAATCAAGCTTTTAGTGAAACGATATTATTTCATGCATTCTAGTGAATTTGACACTTCTTTTTGTCCATGAATGATGCCACAAACACCTAAATAGTGCTTTACTTCTATAAAACACTACCACCAAGAATGAAAAAGTGTTTTTTGATAGCAAAATACGTTTATTTACATTCAACAGTGTAACAACTTGACAACAATTTGGCAAACTATTTACAAATGTGTGCAACTGTGGTGCTATTTACAAATATGTGGATGTTTCAACGACAGTTTTTCTTTGTGTAACACTCTCCTGCGTGCAAGGAGACGCAACCGCATTTGCACAACAGATTGCCTCTTCGCGTGCTCCACTTTCTTGCCGGCCGTTTTTTTCCGGGGAATAGCAAGTATATACTGCAGTGTGTGTTGCCATCAAGTCTAATATCAGGATCATGCTACGGTTTCGTTACGTCTCGCTTCCTCGTGTCCTTCAGTTGCTATACCGGGTGGTAAGAGATGTTCTGATCCATCTTATCCACTCCATTCATGGTGGCATCGTAGTCCAGAAACAGTGTCTTCTCCGTGATCAGACTGTACCCGCTCCTCCGATGAATATGCATTGGACTCGGGGTACTCTTCATTGTCCGATCGAATGTCCGCTTGTGCAGCTCCGGCGTTAGCAGCGCTAGCCGCGCTTAGCCGGTGAGGCTTACTACGTGTTCATAACAGTCGCGTCAAGGCTTCCAACTTTGGCGTCAAGCTCGGAGTCATCATCATCATCATCATCAATCTGCATTGGTCGATGCCAACTCTCCATCGCCCGATCGAATGTCCGATTGTGTAGAAGTACCCGGTCGGCTATTGTGCGCGTTTTGCGGCCTTAGCAGCGCTAGCCGCGCTTAGCCGGTGAGGTTTACTACGTGTTCATAACAGTCGCGTCAAGGCTTCCAACTTTGGCGTCAAGCTCGGAGTCATCATCATCATCATCATCAATCTGCATTGGTCGATGCCAACTCTCCATCGCCCGATCGAATGTCCGATTGTGTAGAAGTACCCGGTCGGCTATTGTGCGCGTTTTGCGGCCTTAGCAGCGCTAGCCGCGCTAGCCGCGCTTAGCCGGTGAGGCTTACTACGTGATCATAACAGTCGCGTCAAGGCTTCCAACTTTGGCGTCAAGCTCGGAGTCATCATCATCGTCGACATCAATGCGCTTTTTAGTATTGATTGATGCTTTCCGTCTTTGAAAAAAATGCTCAAGCGTGAGCTGCTGGCAACCGGTTGCTTGGTCAGCCATTGTGGGCTTCATGAGCCATTGTCTCCTCAACACTCTAGCTCCGCCTCACGTCTTCTACTGACGCCCACGGTGGGCGGCCCATCCAACCTTGTGCAAAGAGAGTCATCGCTGCCCTCTAGGGGCCAAAACGAGTCTTTTACTAATCAGATCTGCCTGATACTTTCAGCACAGCTGCCCAAGGCTTTCCTGCACCCGTTTTTAAAAAAAAACAAAAAAAAACAGGGGACGTCTTTTAACGTCCTCGGCGCCCTTCCCTAGGTTTATGCTAAACGTTTTATAACGTTTATGGCAGTCAAAGAGTTAAATACGGTATTTTGGTTAATATTGCATTAGTGGAATAGGAGTTAAGCAGCAAAATCCTGCAGTTTTTATCAATACCAGAAGGCGGCCATTTTGCCACTTGCTGTCAAGTGAAGATGACATCAATGTTGCTCAGGTCTCAGGTAACAACCAATCATAGCTCAACTTCAGAAAACAGGTGAGCTGTGATTGGTTGCTGCTTGAGCTCTTAGCAACATTAATGTCATCTTCAGTTGACAGGAAGTGGCAAAATGGCCGCCCCCTGAGATAGATAAAAAAGGGCTGGATTTTGCTTCATAACTCTTATTCTGCAAATGTAATATTAATCAGAATGTCATGTATAGACCAGTGAAGTCACATATAACATATTATTGTCAAGAAATGTCTACGGTTGACTTCGCCTTTAATCAAATAAGTAATTGGTTTAAAATTCCTATTTATTAGTTTTCGCATCTGTGTTGACTTTGGTGATGCACTTTAAAAAATTTGTATTGGTTATTCGAATCACACCCCATGAAAATGTGTGTATAACTGGAAATGGATGCACAATTGTTGTGCTGTGACGGTTTGCTAAACTTCAAACTCACCTTTATTTTGCCATTGGGCTGCAGTAGCTCTGTGACAGACACCTTATCCTGCTGCAGCCGTCTCTTCACAAGCTTGGAGCAGCAAACGTTGATGGCTCCTTGCACATGTGACGCATTGTACTCAGAAAAGGTCCTGCTGTCTATCACCAGCAAGCGCCCGGTTCCTCTCTGGATGAGGCTCGCCAGGCGCTTGATGTCCATGGTGCTTCGTTTCGTTGGCCCTTTCTCCCCTGCCATGATGTCGGAGGGGCGCCGTGGTCCCTCTGGGCCGAAGATGAGGGTGTGGATGAGGAGCAGCGCAGGAGGTGGAAGAGACGGGCAAAGAAAGGCGGGGTCAGAGGATAAACGGGATCATTGAGGCAGGTGTTGAGAGATTCACGCTGCCTGAGAAAAGAAAAGAAAATACTTATGTGAGATTCAAAATCCAGACTAAAATGAAGTTTTATTGCCTTTTAAATGTGTTTGTCAACATAACAGATCGCCGCAACATACGTGACCACTTCCACAATACTAGCATGCGCATGCACGTTTGTGTGTGAAGGTTGCTCCGATGTTGCTGGTACGGCAGCTCATGAAACAGGAAACGATGGGACGGGGAGTGAGATAAATTAAGCCGGGGGAATTTGGAGCACAGGTCTGGACATGAAGGATAGCCAGTGAGTTACTGTACGTGTGTGTGCATGGGTGTGCGTGAATGTGCGTGTGCGCATGTGTTCAACTGTTCATAAAATTGATGGACTGCCTCTTTCAATCTGTCACTGCTGATCACTTCTCTTGGTTGATGTTCACCTCAGCATTTGCGGATCAGAGAAGATGAAGCGGTTTGTGGGGGCAACGTGCAAGCACGCTAGGCTGAACACGACCATCAGCAACTTGCGTACCGTTTGTTTGACAGAAAATACTCTATGGGTTCACGGGTACTTCCCTGACAACAACATGTCAGGCGGCAAGCGAGAAGGTCAGTGTGAATGCTGTGCTGGTTTATTCATCCACAGGCACATGGTGTCATGAAATATAGATTGGCCTCCTCTCATTTACCCCTGGAGCCTAAATGGAAGTTTAAACCTCAGGTGAAAAGGGAGAGTAACGTGAGGCAGAGGGCTACAAACAGGAAAGGGGGGTCAACAGAAAAGGGTTTCTCTTCAGGGTATAATTTAGCAAATGAACGCAAAGCCACAGTCAAATAAATAGATTGTCACATTAGGATCAAATGCAAAGCTAAAAATACTACTTTGCATACTGTAAAACCTCACAATTTTGTCACAACAAGTTAGAATGTGTGACCATATTTCACAAGACATCAGCTCAGAGAGCATCAAAATGATGATTATTTTTTATGTGTTTGGTAATGCCAGCACAAAAGGTCAGTAGTGACGGCCAAGAGGAAAATATCTACAGTCATGAGAACTACAGCACATTTTAAAATAGGTCACTGGTACAGGGAAGGTAATAGTATATTATGGTTAACAAAATATAGGTACAGTATTTAAATATAATTATTGTGGCAGGAACGCATAATGCATAATGGTGTATGGTACATAATATTATGTTATATTTTATGTTGAGAGTAGTATATGAATATCAAATACAGTATTGTTGATATATTGATAATGAAATAGAGATTGGGGCAACCCAAGCTCCAAACGCATCCTATGTTATAAACCAGCAGCGCGTACGTGAACTGCTTCCATCTGTAGCCTGACGCTTACTTTTTTGTGACGCTCTGAATAACCGAACAGCACTTAGTGCGACCGGATGACATTTTTACCAGCACACACTGAAAATATTGGTCGCAGTCTCGAGCCCTGGCTTCAGATCCACAGCCAGAGAAAAGCATTTGTCATTTCTTCCGCCAAATGCAGCTAAGCCATCTTAATGTAAGGGAGTGGTGAAGTGTGACACAAGAGAAAGACATGACGCCTGCAGGCTGCCATCAAGACATTCACACGTGTTGCAGAGCCAAACGTGACATCAAAACCTCTCAATCCCAATTGCTTGCAAATCCAAATGCAACACTGGAAAAAAAACTACTTCCGTGTTTTTTGCACATGATTAAAATGTGGCAAACTGATGTAAACGTCCCATCTTCTCTTCAAAAATAGCTCAATGTTAGTTTAACACACAAAAAAATGGTCCTTTGACAGCATGTTGCTTGGGGAACTGCCTGATGTAGAATGAAGTGAGATCCAAAATTGTCAACATCATAAACATATGGCTACAACACAGAAAACGAATTGATTTAATCTCATTAGCTTGCTGCAAAGTCATTACACCCCCAAAGCAGACCCCCCTGCTACGATACAACCTGCCCGTCTTCTTGACATAAAGCATACCTTACATGATGATGCAGAGCTCAGCCAAGCAGCTAAAAGCACAGCTTCCAAAAGTGTGTTTGTCCGGATTGCCTAATACTGAGCACGACGTCTGATGCTGTGTAAGTCTAATGGTTTTCTCCAAGTGACCGTCCTGCCTCCTGCATCCATCTCTTCCCAGCTTTTGTGCAGAAAACAGGGATGGGAGGAGTGGGCTGCTTTATGCAAGGTGCACCGCATCGTTGCTAATATCATGCCTGTGTGCGCAGAGGAGCCTGCTTGCTTGGACGAGAGAGGGAAGAATACAGGAAGAAGTAGAGGCAAGAGAAAGAATACGTTGATGGACTATGACAGAGCCCAAACTGATCTAATCATTAGTCTCCACCATAATGAAGTGTTAGGGTAGAAAACGCAAACCAAAACAAACGTGCTCTTCGAGCTAAAGGAGGAAAGAGTGAGCAGCTAGCTGGGAATCGGAAACTGAGGGAAACATGCTGAGGCAAGATGGAGCAGAATGAGAGTTTGCAGGCCCGGAGCAGATTCTGCTGTTGCCATAGAGACAGTCCAGCTGGGGTGATGGAAGGGGGTGGGGAGGGTGATGGTACCGACAATCAAGCTAGCTCATCACCAAGCAAGTTGCATTATCCCCTTGTTCTTTACCCTCCCTTTCCCCTTGATGTTTACAGGGTGGACACGGTTGCCAAGTCAGCATTGTAGTTCAACCTTGAGAACAGGCACAACAACCAGAATAACTGGTTCAGCTTTACTTTAATTAGCCCTCGTTGGCTAATTTGAATATCTAAACTTCCTGAACAGAACTGGAACTGTCAAGCCACTTGAGAAAAATCATGCTAAAAGCGCACGTTTTCAGACAACCATGAGTTTGTATGACTTTGCCATTCTATGGAATTAAAACCAAACAACCAAGATGCTGTGAATATCCCCATTCATCTACTTGATTGTGTTCTCAGGATAGTGAATTGATTGCAATTGTTCTGTTCTGGTCATCTTTGAAGATCATCTGAGCAGGCGTCATCAGTTCATGCAAACAGGCTAGATAAGGCCGCTCGAGCCTCAGTTCTTAGTTCGAGGCACATCCCAACCAAGCATGGCATTCCTCTTTTAGGATGCAAAATGACTGTTGGAGATAGGCCCACATAATTCCCCAAGTCAAATGCCATAATTATGTAAAACACCTTAAACTAAAGATGCTACTCTTTACATACTACATATTGTTTTATTTCAAATACACTATATAAAAGCAAAAATAACAAAAATCTAGTCTAGATACTTCGGAACCTAATTGTAACTCAACAGCAAGATGACAAAAAAACAAAACAAGCATTTTAAATTAAATCATAAAAATCTCACTTCATTGATTACTTTTGGTCCAGTCCAACCTCAAAAAGGCTTTTGAAGTCATTTATAATGAATTTAACTCTTCAACTGGTAATCAGATAGCACACACTTTTTAGGAAGTAAACTTCAGAAGAAGTCAATCAATACTGTTGGTAAAATGTAAATATCGCCATAGAAGGCATCAATGAGGAAACAACTGGAAGGTAACCAACGCTGACGTAACACCATGCAGGTTATTCATTAACTCATGCACAACATTTCCTGTGGCCAGTCTGTCGGATGACGTTAGCCGGTTCTTTGTTTCACAATATGACGCTCAGTTGATGGTGAAGATCACAACCACTTGTAGGGTCGATTAGGCTTTAATGTGTTGTGTGTGCAGTCGCCTTCAAAATAAGTCCAGCCTCGTGACTGTCGATAATATTGGCGGGGAAACAAACCAAATCATGGTTTGCAAAGAATTAACACTACAAATCACATAGTATGAATTTAGAAGCAGATTATTTGATTGTAAGTGGTCATCAATGTTGGTTGATTTAATATGAATGGTGTAAAAAACAACAACAACATTTAGCTTTCGATCAAACACGGAAATGTTTGCATTAGGAAACAAATGCAACTGTTTGTTGTATATATATATATAGGCCTATGGCATGCAAAACAATGCAATGACACCTAATTGATTATCAAATTAAGTGAGAATTATTTTGATAATTGATTCATCTTTTAGTCCTTTTTTAATTTAAGAAAAAGTCCACATATTCAACATTTGAGCTTCTCCACATAACAATATTGCATTTCTGTAGTTCTCCATGAATACAGAATGAATAACTTCGACAATTTGACTCAAAACAAAACATTTACAAACTACTTTTACTTTTGAAAACAACAATCAACATGTTACATGTCTGACATGTTACAGTTCATTGATTAATAAACAAAATAAGCGACAGTATAATCGATTATCAAAATGATCATTAGTTACAACTTGCAGCCCTAATATATATGCATATTTAATATAACTAATTCATCACACAATTTTCCATAATTAATCATGATTAATTTTAATTATTTTTCCACATCTAATATCTACAAAGCTTGCAACAGATATTCACTTGAGTAAAATCTTGGAATTTGTGTGAAATAATTACATAGAAAGTATTTAGAAGACTGTTCTCATAGCTTTCCTTGATCCTTGAATACATCCATCTATTTTCTTAACCGCAACCACCAAAGTTTTTTTTTTACATAATTGAAATTATTCTCCAAAGTTAATGCTTAACTTTTGACATTAACCCCTAAGATAGATAGATAGATAGATAGATAGATAGATAGATAGATAGATAGATAGATAGATAGATAGATAGATAGAGGTGGGCAGAGATATATTAAGACAGATGGTTTGTGGTTATGGATTTCAGTAGCAAAGATCTGCACTGCAACATGGTCACACTGACAGATGTTTCTGCATGTGTATGTTGACTATTTATAGACAATATAGGCAGAATGCTAGTATTGCATTTGCAATGGCATTTGCATAGGCTCCTGTACATTTTGTTAATAAACCTGTGGGTTTGTTTCAACATACAACTATGAATTCCAAAAGCTGTTGCTCAAAAACGGATCTATGCTACGTGAAAGTGCATATGCAGCAAATGCTAATCTTTACATTTGATATTAATTACATTAATTACATATTATTAATTAAATACAATCCATCTACTTTGCTGTTCTAACGGCAAAGCGTGCACCCCCCCCCCCCCCCCCCACAACCTTTGGAAACATACAAAAATAAATGGATCATAGGCTTGTTTGACAAAATAGTTTGCAAGGATGGGGGATTTGCGGCCATTATAATAAATCGACCTTCACAAAATTCAGCATAGGGAGATTGAAGTTGCTATGATTTCCACCGCAGTAGACGGCTTTGTCAATGGTTCACATAGAGGGAACCTGCCGTGTGCTTGTTATGACGCGTGGTTATGTCCGCATGCACAGTAACACATGCCATTAACAGCTTCTGGTTTAAAAAAGAAAAAGAAAAAAAGCATTAGTGTGCTCTAAAAAAGGAAGGCTGCTGCTCTTACCTTGCATCCTGCGGCTGTTAATCGAATAATTTCTATCCAACAACAAACGAGGCGATCATTTTGAGCGTGATTAATTCCCATCGAAGGAGACGCACGCGCGCACTGACAGTGGATGTGAGAGGAGGGGGGAGGATAGGAAGGGAAGGGGAGGGGGGTTAAGAGCACCCAGCTAACAGAGGCTAACTGGAGCTAGCATTGTGCTGTGCGACACAACACACACGCCCCTTACCTGGAGCTGCTGTCGGGGTCTGGCAGTCATTGAACGGCTTCCGTGCGACGAGGGGGACACCGGTGGGGTCGTCATGAGTTTGGCCGCTCGTGGCCGCCGGTGTCCCGGGGCACAGCGCAGCTGACACGGGGTGACAGCGCCAGGAGCGAGCCGCACATGAAAGCGCGGCTTACCATTTAATTGTTTTTGTGAAAAATAAATAACTAAAATAAGAAATGCTAAAGAAATAAAGCGACTGATAAGTTCTCTAGCCAGCTAGCTATGTGTGTTTGTTAAAAGGGGTGTGGAGGTCGTTACAAAAGGTACACTTTAACGCTTTCTTCAACTAACGCGATGAGGTCATGGTTTAGTAGTCAGGGAGAGAAAAAAATAGGAAAATATGAGGTTACGTCACATCCAGCCAATCAGCGCGGGCGTCTCGGGGGCTGAATGACGTCAAAGACACGGATTAAAGGGCCTGCCCGACTTTTTTTATTTATATATTTATCTTTATTATAAAGTAGGCAAGCGTTTTTATGGGTGACGAGTGTAATGTCTCGGTAATAAGTAACGCTGTCGACAGATGATTACATCCACCAACACTTTTCGATGAGAGAAAACATATATGTGTTCTTCTTCATTCAGTGACATAGGCGTACATTGTGATTAGAAAAAATCCTCGCTTGTCTTTCACTGTCATTCTTATTATGTACGCACAAAACAACACCTCCATGGCGGTCCAAAGCTAAATCTGACAATACAATACTGATAATATTATTGATCATAATATTGTTAATTTCCCTTGAGAACGTATAATTATATATATATATATATATATATATATATATATATATATATATATATATATATATATATATATATATATATATATATATATATATATATACACACACATATATATATATATATATATATACATATACATATACATATACATATACATATACATATACATATACATATACATATACATATATATATATATATAATGTTTGCTTTAAAAAAAAAACGGCAACAACAATGAAGTGCCAGACAAAATAACATCACAGTAAATAAATAAATTATCAGGAAATACTTACAAGTAGAGTTTGCTGTCTCAAAGAAAAAAGAAAAAGAGGCATATATCTTGAAATATCATTATAGAGACCATGCAGAATAAAAAAATAAAATAAAAATTATTTTGTTTTTAAACTATACATTTTTATAATATGCACATAAAAAAAATGTTCTAGACCATGAATACATATGTATAATTTTTGCTTTTTAAAAAAACGGCAACAACAATGATGTGCCAGACAAAATAACATCACAGTAAATAAATAAATACATAAATAATCAGAAAATACTTACAAGTAGAGTTTGCTGTCTCAAAGAAAAAAGAAAAAGAGGCATATATCTTGAAACTGTCTTTATGACCTGACAGTAGAATATCATTATAGAGACCATGCAGAATTCCCCCCCCCCCCCCAAAAAAACTATAAATTTTTATGCACATAAAAAATATGTTCTAGCCCATGAATATATATATATACATACATACAGTAATCATAGGTCTCTAGTAATTGTTAATGATACTACATAGGCCGTGCCGTGCCTCCTAATAGGAAGTTGCCTGATTCGTCACCATCTTTCTGCTACGGATACCTGAAGGAGAAGAACTTCGCAAACATATTCATTGGTGGTATAGGCTTGCAAAGCGTGGTCTCTGTGCAGAGGTAACATAGTGTGCTTCAAAATGCACGCAGTTGGAACTTAGGATGTTGCATTTTATTAGTTCACCAATAGATGGCAATGAATTCTACACAATGTCCTTTAAAGGGTAATCACGGCTCAAAACAGGTGAACTGTGATTGGTCATTACTTGAGCCCTAAGCAACTGTGACGTCATTTTCAGTCGACAGTAAGTGGCAAAATGGCCGCCCCCTCTGAGATGGATAAAATGAGATGGATTTTGCTGATTTATAAATTTTCTACAAGCACAATATTAATCAGTTAGACTAGTGAGGCTGCATTGAACATATTGTAAATAATTTTTGGGGGTTAACTTCCCCTTTAAAAGAATGGGAAAATCATCTCTCTCTGGCTCTATTTTATGCCTCTAACTTAATTCCTTATGATTATTTCTAAACATGACGCGGCACGACAAAACTTACCAAACAGAGACTGTCGAGACAGAAGGCATGGATGAATAATGTGTCATCATTTTTCTATGAATGCCACAAACATGCACTCTCTCACACACGCTCAGTCTGACGATCTTGGCTCCAGCACGCAGCTCTGCCGTGGGCAGATTGTAGTTAGCAACAAAAGTTAAAATGAAGGAACGGGACTGCCCTCAAGACAAATAAAGGATACATATCTGTAATGGTGATTTTCTATGCGGCCGCCAAAGTCTTCGTTCTCGTCGCGTCATCATCAACTCAATTCTATTTGTAATTGATTGCACTTTCCAAAATACGAATCGAACCGGTAGTATTTCATGTATGGCAACTTTCCAATGTGAATAAGCTATGCTACCATTGTAGCAGTCAGGCTAACGTGTCGGCTTGTACACAGTGCACATTGTATGTACAGCTGCTGCATGTTGCATGCATATTCGTAATGGGTGTAACTTTAGTCAGGGCTGACGGTACATTCAATCTCATCTCAGACTACACCTATACAAAACTTGAAGCTAAGGTGTCAAAATGGTAAAAAACAACAACAAATGAACAAAGTTGCATAAATAATTGAAAAACAATGTGGAAATGTGAAAAGCATTGATTAAAGAAAAATCACAATAAGCTATCTTAATTAACTATTTAACTTGTTTTTGTTACTCTAGGCACCAGCTCACCCACTAGTGAGAGGAAGGAATCTGTATGGAAAATTAATGAATGGATGGATGTTACTCTGGTTAATATTTCTCATATAATTGAAAAAGAAAACATAAGAAAAGATCAGGCTCTGATTATTTTTAATTGCTCTTGGGAGCCCACTTGTGGTCACTGGGCCTAATTGCCTGCTCTGTATATATATATATATATATATATTTTTTTTTTAAGTGGGCGTCTTTATTAATGTATTGTTTTCTATAACGACCCCTGAAGCTGATGCAGAGAAATCCCAACATTTATCAACATAAGATTACTTTAACTGATTAATTCATGTTTCTTGATATATTAACTTTTCTGAGTGATTAGCATATCTGCCTTGCAGTTCTGAGGTTTGGGGTTCCAATTTCGTCTCAGGCCTAACTGTGTGGAATTACCATGGTCTCCCCATGCTTGCGTGGGTTTTCTGTGGGTATTCTTTCCACATTCCAAAAACATACTTGTTAGGTTACAAGGAAATGCGACACAAGAGATAAACACACAACACAATAATACAACTGTATATGAAATCACTATGCAGGCGTGGTTGGATAAATAAGTAAATAAATATTAAATTACTAATTCGGAATCAAGCACATCACGATGTAGTTAGCAAGTGACGAGCTGGTTGATGGTGCAGTGTGACGCTTACTAATTTTTATATTTTCATACACTGACATCTAGTGGCACTTCTATTTAATTGCACCATTGTTGTACAACTTTGTCTCGGTGAAGAACTTTCACAAAAATTGAGTTTATTAGTGGCTATATGGGTATTTACATAGGAGTAAAAACCAATAGATAGCAAAACAGGCTGATGAAAATCGGCTTTTATTTGCAAAAACTCACAACTTAAAGCAATACTGTTGCAGAGGAAAGGAATACTGATTGCTGGTTTACTGTATTTTTACTATTTTGCTATTATTTATTATTTCTTCCTTTATTCTCACAATGAGATCATGTAAGCATTGTAAACAAGCAAAACATTTTTTGTATGAATTTCAATGAACATAATCAGAGCAGTATTTAAAATAACAGACACTTTTTTTATGCTGAAATCTACACTTCTATTGTCTCAACAACATAAATGTATATTTTTTACGGAAAAATACGTATGTCTGAACTCTTTTAGCTGCCTTGCACATAGCAATTAATTTCGATGTGTTTGAGAGTCAAAGATGGACTGCAGTGGAGACTGTGTTACTCAGTCTGAGGTAAAATTTTCTGAGAAAACAATAAAAACATACACATAGCAAAGCATATTAAAGCAAAGCTATAACGCATAACATAATACTACTTAAGACTGAACATAATTTCATTTTTGTGTACTGTAGGTTAGCTTATCACATTTTGTTCTGCCTTCGATCTTGCAATAAAAATGGATGTTTTTCAGAATTCACAGTATGACCTATGTATGTACATCATAATGGAGATGGAAATGTACACAAGGCATCTACACAAAAGGATTGTATCAAAATGTTCTAAAAATATCTCTGGTTGGTTTCACAAAAAGCAAACTGTATCAAAAGCATTGGCTGAGAGCAAGCAATATAGTAAGTAGGCTTTTAACGCCATTTTACACAACAAAAAGCAGGACAACCAATCACGTCGCTTTGATTGTGGACCTACGGATGTAGTCCCATACAGCACATGCAATCCATTAAACAATACAGGGGGAAAAAGCTTTACAGCTGAACATAAGAGAGACAACCTTAGTTGTTCTATTGTGCTTCATACAGATTAGGCTTGACCTGTCTATACAACAATCATGGGCGTCTTGCTTTATGCATGTGTTTAAGCTACGATTGAGATTGCGAGCAGAGGCATCACAGATTAAGTGGCTCTGAGGAGTACAATAGAAATGAGACATTTCCAAGCGAGTGAGATGTTTTTGAACATAGCAATTGGTTCTAATCGCAGGTCCCTCTCAAACTCGCTGGCTCTGTGAAGTCTGATATTTTGTCGCTGTGGCCTTAACACGCGTGGTGTTCACCGTAAACATCATGAACCATGAGAATTGCACAGGCAGCGTGGTAGATCGAGTGTACTGTAGGTTGCACAAAAATCCTAATGAGTTCAATAATAACCTAACTGTTTTACATTCCTTTGTTCCATTACATTGCACATGCCTTGAAGGAACACTTAGCACCATGCAACCTGAAGATGAGGTGGCTCCTGAATGCATCACACGCAGAAATAGGCCTTGTGTCTCTATGTGTGCGTGCCTCTTTAAAATCATAATCATGTGATGGAAAAAGTTTACCAGCCCATATTTAAAGGGGAAGTCAACCTTAAGCTTTTATTGACAATAATATGTTACATGTGACCTCAATAGTCTAAACATGACTTTCTGATTCATTTTACATTTGCGGAATATGAGTTATGAAGCAAAAGCTAGCCATTTTTATCCATCTCAAATGCTTTCGATGGTCGGAAGTCGGACTTTTTCGAGTTCAAACCAGGAAGTGTGCACGGGAACGCCCCCTTGAACTGGGGAATTCCTCTTGCGAGGTCGGGGGGAAAAAAGGACCCCGACTTCGCCGACGGATTACAAGTGACGCCAGTCACGTCACGCTACGATTTACTCGAGTATAAAACTAGATAGCTTTCTTCATTCATAAATATTTGACATAACTTCACGTACCACAACGTACGTGACAGTATGCCGCTATTTCCCGGCATTAAATTATACGGTGAACAACTCAACTGTATGGAATGCTCATGAAATAAGAAGCAAAGTTGCGAGGAGGTACGTTTGCTGGAGGTCAAAATGAGTTTTGAGGACCAAAATGAAAAACAATTTATCACTATCCGCCATTTTGGTTGTTTACTTTCGCCTCAAACGCTTTCTGGTCGGAACTGGGAAAAAACAACTCGGATATATCCGACCATACTCGAATGCAGCATAAGATGACATCACAGTTGCTCAGGGCTTAGACAACAACCAATCACAGCTTACCTGTCTAAAGCTGAGCTGTGATTGGTTGTTACTTGAGCAACTGTGATGTCATTTTCACTCGACAGCAAGTGGCAAAATGGCTGCCTTCTGTTAATGATAAAAACTGCAGGATTTTGCTGTTGCTGAACTCATATTCCGCTAAAGCAATATTAACAATATTAACCAGGATACCGTATTTAGACTAGTGGGGCTGCATAGAACATATTAACGTTAAAGGTGCATTGCGCCGTTTAAAAAGGTAATATTAAAGCTTTTTCTCCATCATGCATGCTCCACCAATGCCCAGATAAGCATGAAGAGCACTGACTGTTTTACTCTGACTGCACCTATCAGCTTTCATCTTCCCTTTATTGTAGAGTGTGCGGATCTGGACCTCTACAGTAGGGTGACGTCATGTGGCGTGAAATTAAGATCGTGCACATACTCGCACGCAGCACCATGAACGAGCTTGATACAGATGCTGCAGTTACGCTTTGGGCCAGAGGTGGCAATATCCTTTAAGAAATGTTTTGGGTTGACTTCCCCTTTAACGTGAATGTCATGCTGTGGTGTTGTAGGGCTCTTTTATCTTCATAAAAACTTTGGAAGAATTGACCAGCAACTGGCAGCAAACTGAGACAAATGCAGGTAAAGTAATGAAAAAAAAAATCCAATGAATTCTCATTTATTCTGGTAGGTACTTACTAATTCCTATTAATTCAAATTAAGCCCCTGTAAAGTTTCCATCTATGAAAATTCCTGGCATTTTAACCCTCAATGCACACATCAGTCCAGGTCGAAACTGATGCTTGCTCATGAGTCCGTCATGCAAATAAATGTGATAACCTCAGTATGGCAAATGAGAACATTTTGGGGTGGTAGGATTATTATGTAGCAATTTACATGCTTGCTATATTATTAGGGAAGTGTGAATAAGTACAGGTTTCTATTCAAGAATCCTGCCTGAGCAAGTCTGTCATGGATAAAGATAATGATGTGACCTTTTTTTTTCTTTTTTTTAAAGGGTGACACATGACATGATGCTTGGTACAGTGGTGCATACCGCCAGAAGCGGTAGAGTGTACAGTGGTGTGTCTCGGTGTGGGCGTGGCCTTAGTGCGAGCACTACTCTTCGGAGGCGTGAGGCAGCTGCTTTTCATACAGACTCAGGACGTGATGCACAAACTGGTACTGCTCACATGTCTGGATCATCCCGCCCCTGACAAACACACATTGTACAATGAGTTACATACCGTTTCATTTTAAATGTCACCACATCTGTTCTTGTTTCCATGGAACATAAGCGTGTTGTTTTGCATTTACTGTTGAGGTGAACTGAACCATGACAGTAAAATGTATGAACTGAACCATGACCGTTGCCGTGCCACCACAGCCCTGGCGTTTCACTGCTATAACCGCCCCACCATAGGGCAACCATAATTATAGCATGGCCCTTGATGAAAGGAAGTTTGAGACCCCTAATTTAGGAGAATTTGGTTATCTCCATCCACACTTGCGTGACATACTGTAGATAAAGGAGGAGAATATATAACCTGTCCAGACGCAGTTGGCATGTGCTTCCCAGGATGTCAACCACACCCTCCATCCTGAGTTGCTTGCACAGGATGGAAGTGGCAATGAAGCAGCCAGTCCGACCGATTCCAGCACTGAAGATACAATGACAAGAGGAAGAGACTGGTGAAGTAAATATTGCAGCTATTTTATGATTTATTAAAGCAGCACAATTAGGGTACAATAGTACATAAAGATGAACACATTTTAAATAGATACCTGCAGTGCACAATTATAGGGCCGCTAGTGGGCGGGGCCTCCTCTCTGGCTCTTTCCACTTCCTGTACCAGTTCCAAAAGAGGTGGCGCTTTGTCTGGAGTCTTCTGGTCAGGCCATGAGGTGTACCAGTACTGCCGCAAACTCCGCTCCTCATCTCCACACTGGCGCGTACACACAACCATGCACACACATGCAAATAGACACACACAGTGACGGATTAACAGATGGGTCATATTTAATTGTGTCCCTGAGGCAGGAACACAGTGAAAATGTTCTGATCAGACTGTTGTTCAACATGTTCACAGCGCATCCGATGTGTGAGCGCTGTGTGACAATAATGAGTGCAGAGCCAGACAGGAAAGTCCAATAATTTCCTCCCACTGGCTCCCCCTGTACCACGAGTCCAATAATGAAGGGAGTTAACAAACTTGGACACTGGACCAGGGAGACGAACATCCGTGGGTTAGTTAATACGTCAGACACGACATGGATGGATGACACGGATGGATTTTAAACTTTACCAAAAGAAGGTTACATGGTATGGCGAGGGATCCCGAAGGTTAAAGTAAATTACTTTAAATAAAAAGGGCGGCTGTGTTAGCTACACTCCACTCTGTTAAGTTTTGTGGCTTGGTAAAGCACTTTGGACAACACGCGGTATAGATAAAGCGCACTCCATTTACCGGTATGATAAAATTGGATTTTTCGTCTTTTTAGATTATGATGGGTTTTTAAAAATACAATTAGTAACCCATTCAAACTGATTTAAAATTCAGTAATTATTTGGTAAGCGAATATGCAAAGCGGAATTAGAGTACGAGTCCAGGCACTACAAATTTCATATAAACTAAAAAGGTAGTATGTGCCATGAACATGTTAGGAGGTCAGACGTTTTTCTACAGTATATGCAGAGTTGGACAATTCAGGTCCAGAAAGCAAAATCCCTGCCGCAGATTGGCTTTACCAACACGTTTTTTTTACTCAACCGGCAGGTAAACATGCAGGCAAGTAAACGATCTTGTTACCTGCCGGTTAAGTAAAAGTACCTGTGCGGAAAGCCAATCTGTGGCCGGGATTTTACTTTCTGGACTTGAATTTTCCACCTCTGTGTATATATGATTGCAATGTAACTATTTGTTCCTGTTTTATAGCACTTTAGATATCAAAGTTCGAGTCATCTATATAGAAGACACAGAGATACAAACCAAAACAATACACTAATCATGAAAGAATATAATGATGTCACACATCAAATTCAACTACAGGGCTACAAGAATATATGAGCCATTTTGACATGCCCCAAACACAGCTCAAACGGCAACTAATTAAATGATCAAATATAGAAATCGGTATTGTGCCACACAGTGAAATAACTCGGCTCTCCCACTGTGTTACTTTATGCAAAAGTGGTTTTGTGTTGTTGTTGTTTGTGCTGTGTGCCATCCTCATTTACTTTTAATCAGTAACATATATCCTGATATTTACACATCTGAACAAATCTCACAAGTGTTCGCTTTATTATGACACAAGAATTATTCAAATAGACCTTGTGGTTGCAGAGATATCCTCTTTATATTTCGGGTATGTAATTTTAGTGCAAAAGTCTAAAAAATTTCTGAGGGCTTAAAGGGTCAATTATTATATACAGTATTATTTATATCCAACACACACAGGACAGTAACGTCTAATTTGGATGATTATAGCTACCAGCTAACAAAACCACTAAATTCAACATCTCATTCCATTCCCTATTACATTACATTAATTATATTAAATATGAAACAGTTAGCATTATTATGTTTCTTCATATAGAAATGAGGAATTTGCCTTCTGAAAAGTACTGTGACTAGTAAACCTGTATAATGAGTGAGTTACACTTTTTGAATTAAACGACAGCCCTTAAAATACATTTATTGAGCTGCACCATGTTTTGGAATATGGAAGCAAGCAGGAAAACGGCACAATGATCTGATATTTGAACACTGAACCGTCGACTATGAAGCAGACCTGTTTCTTTTTTTTGTCGTGTTTTTACCTTTGTGTGTCTCACCTTCAAAGTAAACACCCGCAGACTGTAGTCGTCCTCCTGCGTTACCGTAACAACAGTGATTTCAATCCCCTCATGGGTCACAGTGTCCTCAGGCCAGTACTCGGCACATTTCTGGAAGAATTCATGGACAAAAACACACAAAATGAACAACATGACAGGTGCGGAGACAGATCACGCACACGTCATACAATATTATCATCACCGACACCAAACCTCATTTTTCTCCTCCAAGTTCGTGATCATTACAATGATGGGGGTCCTCTCCTGCCACACCATCCTCCAGAAGTCCCCCACGGTGTTTACCGTTGGACCCTGCGTGGCGATGTACGCACGCTCTTCACCCCCGTAACCCTGGAGAAAATGTATTCAATCTTTTTTTCTTTTTCTTTTTTTTTATGTGATATTTAACTGTGGACACATTTCCCCCAAAATGAGGTGAAAACAAGCACAGACAAACATTAATCAATGTTTTGCTGACAAGCACATCTGACTCACTTTGAGATAATTGCCGTTGATGTAAGTGGTGAGGAAATCATCTTCATCTTGTGATTTTAAGATCACTCGGCTGTGTGTGTCTGGAGGTAAAAAGTATGAACAACAAAGGGAAATGAAAAGACATATTTTACTTCTCCATCTGCCTCTTTTCTGATTGACTGCGCAATGTGATGAGTATTTAACAATGTGTTAATTATTGTTTCTGTTCTTTTCAAGGGCGCCTCCAAATCATCACTCAATATAATTCAGTGCTGTCCTCCACACATGTAAACAACCGCCACAATAATAAAGAGCTCTCTGACAGCGTCAATCCAAATTGAGCATTTTTATCTTTGTAAAGACATCATCTCTCAGACCACTTTTTTTTATTTTATTGGACTGCATTTGTATGTGAATTGTTATTGTAAACATGATTATCATTTCTTCTAAATATTAGGGATCAATGTTCAATGCCATTTTTTTCAGATTGATACCAATATGAGTACTCAAGTCTTGATATCAAGTATAATACCACGAGTACTTATTATCAGGCCTGGGGAGTAACGGAATACATGTACCGCTGTTATGTATAAAGAATACCACAAAAATGTAACTGTATCCTGTTACAGTACAGGAAAAAAAAATAATGGAGTCAGATTCCTTTATTAAGAATGGGGATTATTAGAGAAAGAGAGAGAGAGATGCCGTTGTGTCGTGTTGATGTCCGATTTCTCTTGAACAAAGAAAAAGTTTGATCTGAGAATCCTGCGGCATGCTACGCTGAGCTTCTTGCTAGCTGCCGCCGCACCATAATGTAAGTGGGTTACACATCTCCACCAATTCACTATTTAAACACCATACACGATATACACGGCTAAACTCGTGACTGGGGTTCATTTTGCAGTTTATGTCATCCTCATATCATTAGTGCGTGTGTCTAATTCCTGATCGTTAAACACCCACAAGAGGGCAGCCGATATTGGCGTCGGTCACTGCCCCACGCTCGATACCTTGAAATATTGAGACCTGGTATGGCTCAATATCAGTACCATCCCTATATTTTTGTTGAAAATAGCCAGACTCACTTGGTAAGATGGTTTTGTAGCGATTCTTTCTCACAAGCCCTGGGTAGTTGTATTCCTTAGGGTCCACAAAATTCATGGGAGTTTCCTACAAATGAACAAGCAACAAACATTGCACAGTAACAATTATCCACTGTTATGTGGGAGGTGAAATTCTTTCTATAAGATAATCAAGTGGTAAAGATTCCGTTTTTGAGACTAGCAACTAGACATGACTGAGTGTTATGTGAGTTGTTTTCAATTTTCAACATAGCCCCAATTTCCCCCGCAGACAGTAGCATCATCTGTGAGTTTGTATGTAAATTAAGCCAGCACTATCTAACGTTCTTTCGCCCACTAACAAACAGAGGCAAAGCTTACGGGTGTACAGCGCTCCATTGGGTGTACACCATGAGCGGGTAAGTCCTTGATTATTTGTGTATGTCTGATGAGTGTGTAGGTGGGTGGCCTGCTCTTGTTGCACTCACATAGAACTCAGCCTGCAGGCTCTGGTCATCCATGGCCCGTGTGTGTAGCATGGCAGGGGTGAGGGTGTGTGTTCCCTGCCGGAGGTACTCCTGGGCTGACTGGTCCCGAGGGGAAAGCTGGGCTCCGTATCCGTAAGGCTCCGTGCAGCCTGGTGTACACATGTCCAAGGTCAGGGAAACGTTGGAGCCTCTCCTGTATGAGAAATGTAATGCATACATGCATGTGTCACCATTTTTGAACCGTGTGCATTTCATCGAAAGAGCGCCAAGGCTTTAACTTTAAGTCACCTAATTAATCATTCAGAACGACTGCAAGCTTGGCTTTAATGGCTCCAATTCACTGTTAAATCAGATACGATTTGACAGAGATACAGTTTTAAGTTAGTCCATATTGTAAACAGGATTTTAAAAATGATTACGTTAAAAAAATGCAAAACCTTCAATGACCAATTGTTGAGAGGGGTGAACAACTTAACATGGAGCCATTACCATAAAAAACAGTGAATAAAATATATTTTCTTCCATATAAAATGGTCCAAAATCGTCCCACTGTTCTATATACAGAATCATAAATAATAATAATAATAATACAATTTTATAGACGTTTAATGGTGCCTAAATGTTATAGAAAACGGCAAACTTACTTTCCAACATGATATGCAATGTATTTTTTATTTGATTTGTTTATTGAACATATAAACATATAAACAAGTAGCAGGAAAAAAAATCAAGATAAAGATTTAAAAAAAGAAAAAAAAACTTACACAAGCATCATTAGTCACAGTTTACATGTTCAAAAGGGAAAACTTATCTAGTCCTACCCCTTATTTGTTCTACGTTTTGACTTATTTCATTATTGATACAATAATAGGTTAATGTATTTCAATAAAAGAAAAATGTGTAAACTTGGTCATGTATACAAGTGCACTTTGACATGCGTACATTTGCCAGCGATGTCTAATGTTACAAATTTATAATTAAGTACTGCCTTTCCAGAAATTGTTCATGTGTATAGACCGTCAGCAAAACTAGTCAAAAACAAGCCTTTTTGATATCCCCAAATGAATTATCAATTAATTGTCAAAAATATCAATCTCCCTAAAACTATAGAGTCAGTTCAAAGAAATGGATGTCATTTTCAGATTCAGCAGCCCAGAATTACTCAAATCAATAAAATATCTTTAGCACTTGGAAACAGAAAATTAGAGGATGCCAGCAAATCGAGGCTCACGACTTTTTAAGGATGATTTCAGGGGAGCGCATTAAACACGGGATTTTACGGTAAATGTCGGTGAGGATCTCGATTAAGGTGTGGACACAGAAATGTAAATTCGCCATTTGAGTTACTGGGATCAATGGGGCTCTACCAGTTGAATCATAACGGTACTGCCCGTCTGTTTGCCATCCGCAATGAACCACAATGCAGCCTGCTAACTAACAAACTCCAATTTATTTTTATTTTGTTTGCATGGTACTGCTGATATAAACCAAAAAATAAAACCCCCCAGCAATAATTAAAAGGACAACAATACACAAGCTACGTTGATGAAAAAAAAAAAACCTCCTTGGGGATGGTAACAAACCTCTCCTGAAGTCCCACTGGTGTGACTGTGAGTGTTGCTGCATCTCCCTCCGGCTTGTTGTCAGTTCCCATTTCAAAGACGGGAGTCTGAGGCACGGCATCCAGATCCATCAGGTCCTCTTGCGCGTCTGTCCACTCTGACAGGGTGAAGGAGGGCTGGCGGCTCACAGACTGACGTCTATCTCCAATGTCCCTCGAAGTGCTTCCTGACGACCACAAGCCGGTTCCGTAACGCCACCTACACACCATGTGGATAACCTGAAGATAGATGATTGGAGGAGAATGTGATATGTAGCCACGAGTCGGTCAAGTGTACCATAACAAGAAAAGGAAAAACAGGAGTGCCTTTGGAATTCACAATAGACAGACACAGTTATACATTGTTCAGGGTGGAACTAATATGCATGCGAACGTTTTGATTTAATGGTTGTGTGGAAACTGAAATTGCAGCACAAAGACACAAACCTGTGTTGCCTTTAAAACAATAGAATGTCATGTGATCCTTCCTCGGGTCTCCTGACAACTTCATAACTCTAGCTGGATTCTGAAGTATTCGGTTTAGGTGAACGGTATGGGATTTTTAATTTAATTTTTTTAGGTGAACTAATGAGTACACACGCACGCACACATGCACACGTACACACATACACACGCACATGCACATACTCACCCACATACACAATAAAAAAATAAAATAAAAATAATAATAATAATAAAAAAGAGAGCAATGATGATGACATGTCAAATCGGTAAAATTACCGAATGAGCAATACTGAGCTCTAGAAAAAAAGAAGAAGAAGAAAAGGAATGTCATGTGACCACCAGAGTGAGCAAAAACTATGGTTACTGCTAATGCTAGTTCAGAGCAGAGGAGCAAACGTGCCTGGCTAGTACAACTAATAACCCTGAAATTTTAGACGCTTCAAACTCATTTCAAGCAACGGTACGGGAGCTTTGTGGCCACCCGGTGGAAAAAAGAGATGAAAATCACACATTCAACAAGACCCAGACTGCAGTTTTTGCTGCAAAGTTTTCAAAAAAACATTTCCAAGTCACTGGTAACACTTCAAACATGATAACGCACCTTCCACCACACCACAACAAAATCAACTTAAGTAGAGCACGGAAGAAAACGACAATTTTTTCTGATCTCCACAAAGAAGTGTAGCTTCGCTGATTTTTAATAGCATTTTATAAGAGAATAATAGTTTTTTTCTTTTCATTTTCCCTTATTTTTACATTTATTTTCTGGTTTTCAACAAAGACCAGAAGTATGTTGCATCAGTGCGTTTACATATTTGCTCATTATAACACAGACAGCAAGTTTGTTGACTAAAGTTACTCTCCATGGTGAGGTTTAGGTGTGTGTGTGTGTGTGCGCGTGCGTGCATGTGTTAATTGCACAGACAAGTTTATCTCTTAAATTTCATATCCACAGCAGAGTTTAATTTAAAAAAAAATAATAGTGAAAAGAGAAACACTTCTTAGTTTTTACGTTTTTTTGTTGCTGTTGAACACAGAAAATGGAATTTCAAATCTCTACTGCCGCCTGTGGCCGAAAAATGAAGCTGCACACTCCCGTCTTCATGTACACAATGAAACATGACATCACATCCACAGACAGAGGGTGGGAAGTTCGAACCCGAATCCAGCCTGAAAACTATTGGCCAGAGGCTTGCAGGAGTAGCCAGTGTGAACAGCTAAGGTGTTAATCTGCCAATTAGAAGATGTTTCATGGGCAATGTCATAAATGGGCAAATATAAAAGCTATTGTAAAGATATTTTACAGCAAATTGTTACATAGAGCAGCTTTTTTTTTCTTTTTCCTTTTTATAAAAAAAAAAAACATAGAGCAGCTTTAATGATTGGTTCACTCACAGCACAGAGGGACGTCTGTTAACTCAAAAACATCAATTTTGCCCCCTCCTCCCAAAAATCGAGTTACATATCAAACTGTGGGTGAAAAATCGAGCTACTAACGAGATCTTGATTTTGGAGTATTATTATAGTTCTAGTTCACACAAAAAATAATATTGCAATGATATGTTTATCCTTTTTATCAAAACACACTTAAAATGCACAACACATGCACACAGTAATCACAATAATATTGCAAGTAAGTAAAGTTACCCAAAACAATCAGCCGTTGATGAAAGAAAGACCACAATGTGGAATTTGACATACGAGTGTGTGATACCATTTGTGCATACCATAACAACACAGATGGTTACTCCAGTGCCTGCAGTGACGTAGATGATCCACGTTTGCTGCGTGGTGTTGACCACATCCCTCATCAGCGCTATGGACTGACAAGAGCAGAGAGAGACAAGGGATTAAACGCGGGTCGTATCACATATTGAATTCTGGATTAGTAGGCAAGAGACTATCTTTGTTGATAAAACTGATTGCTGACAGCAGATTTGTATTTCCTATTGTTGGTAGGCCACATGCAATATTTTTTATCAACTCAGCTCAGGTACTGCTGGAAGTCTGTAATAAGTCACATATTGATTGCCTTGTCTTAAATTGAAATGTGGCGTACTGAAGCGAGTAATAAAATGTCACAACAATTACAGCCTAACAAATTAACGGTCTGTTTATTTACACTCAGCTTGGCGGTGTATACAAGAAAAACAATAAATTGGTGTCATTTTTCAAACTTACGTCCATTCCAAATATTGGGTGGCAGGGTAAAACAAACCCGAGATAGAAGTCGATGACCTGGAGGGCTTTATAGATAGAGGCAAACGGCCCGTTTCCTTCCACCACAAAGAACATCCAGTACCCCTGAAAGGACAGAGAGGGAAGGCAGGCTGTCATTGTGCTGCCGCCCTTCATTCACATGTGTGCAGCACCAAGGCTGTTTTCAGGTGAATAGCGCGGAGCCAAGAAAAGAAGCATGGCCAATTACACAACCATTCGAATACATGCAAATTGTCTAGTGTCCTAATCAGCGGTGCATTTTCAAGGCCACTCTTGTTTGAGCATATGCTATTGTGTACTCAGGGATGTGTTTAAAAGGAGGTTTTGTGTGTAAATAAAAAGGTATGGAGAAAAGGAAAGTATCCTGCCACTAAAACGCATCGTTTGCATTCGAGTTTCTGTACAAGATTGAAGATATTTCTGCTTATTCTGATCATTTGGCTCTCATTCATTGCGTGTATGTCTTTTGACAGCAACATAGGCCAAAGGTATTTTAAAATGGCTGACCTTGTTATTGGAACTTGACTATCTGGTTGAAATTAAGAAAATACTTAAAAACTAGCAGAGTCAGACGATTAAATGTTTTAATCGTAATTAATCGCATGACTCCTATACTTAAATCACAAATGTTATACCTGTTCTAAATGTACAATAAAATGTACAGTAAAATATTTTTTTCCTAAGTTTTCATACTCTTGTTTACATAAAAGCGGATTTTTTTTTAAACTAATACAAATATGGCTGCATCTTTTAGTCATTGATACAGTAATTTTCATAATACCGGTAATTCATAAAATTCAGTTGAAAATTATTCACAGATGTACTGTACTGTAAAAAACGAGTGTGATGATTTGTGTTGAGGTCATTTTTCTGCCACTAGATGGCATAATTGCATTTGCAAGACATTGGTGCATTTTTCTTTTCATATTAATCTAATCTTGAAGTAACTTTTGTTAATTAATTGTAAAATACAACTTGACCACAGTATGCGCAAATTCTTATTACATTTATTACAGCTAAATTTTGACGTGAACGTGTCTGCTGCGTTGCGACTGGAATTCCTCCAGTACAGCCTTTCCAAGTCATTAATCGCGCATAAAAAAATTAGTGGCGTTAAAGGAACTTTAAAGGTGCATTGTGCCGTTTAAAAAGGTAATATTAAAGCTTTTTTTACATCATGCATGCTCTTTCAATGCCCAGATGAGTATGAAGATCCCTGACTGTTTTACTCTGACTGCACCTATCAGCTTTTATCTTCCTCACCCGCACACGCCAGTTTCTTTGGGGTGGGAAAGGGGTGGAGTGGTGGAGGGTGACGAGTAGCGGACATGCGGCATGCACTTAAGATCGTGCACGCGCACCATGAACGAGCCTGACACAGATGTTGCAGTTACGCTTTGTGCCAGAGGTGGCAGTCACGAGTAAAAAAGTGACAACCACCTTTAAAGATCCTTTAAATTAACTCAAAATGAATGCACTAATTTTGACACCCCAAGTAAAAACTAATTTTTTTCATGCACGTTTCATTTTACAGTCATTAACATCCATTCACATACCGTGACTTGGGAGATGACAAAGAGGGCGACCCAGTAGTGGAACTCAGCCACCAACGTGTACACTTTGTGCAAAAACACTTCTTCTTGTGGTGAACTTTGTCCTCCTATTCTCCCATCTTTGCTTCCAAGCAACTCGTCAGTCTTAGAGGCTCTATCAACTCTTTTTCCTGTCTTTGTGGGCTCATCCAGCCAAACGGGGTCCTCATCAGGCCTGAGGAAGATGGAGTCCTCGGTGTGGGAACGGGTGGAGCTGCTCAGGCGGCGGGTCATGATCCTCCTGTTGTTAGAAGGCTCCTGTGTATTGGGAAGGATTTGACACATGAATGCTGCATATACAGATAGGATGAGAATTGGAGAATTATTTTATTATTATTATTTTATACCAAAAAAATTGTGTTGTTTTGCATTAAAAGCCCCAGAAAGTTGGGTCAAATGTATCCAAGTAGCGGGTCGGCCCAATTTTTGACCAAAATTGGGTTATTTTTGACCCAGCATTTTTGATAGTGTAGCTCAGACCTCGGACCAAGATGAGCTATTAGAACTTTTCTCCATAGGTTTGGCATATTTTTTGAAACTGAGATGACATTTTCAAAATACCACGGACAAATCCCTAAACTACCTTACAATTGGTCTCAACTGAATGGCATTTCTCATTGCTTTCATCAAATTGCCAATGTATTAGACCATGTCTCAATTGCCTCAGTGGAAGTGTGCAAATGGTTGTGTACATTTAGCCTACAGTTAGCACAATCTGCCCATATTTAGCACATTTTACAAATGAATAGATCTTGCTGATCGAACTGGATTAGTTGTTTTTCAGTCTAATGGCTATCCTCTCCAAAACATGTCAGCAGGATTTCAGTGTGTAAGTCATAATATGCAAAATCATCTGTTCAATTGTCAAAATGTGTCCAGCATATCTCAGGGGATGAGTGTAGAGGATGGTTGAGACATTCACAATGTTTTTTTTCTCCTCGCTGCATTGCAAGGCAAAAAATCCGCTGCGACGTGGATGAAAACTTTTGGCCAAACAAAGAGGAGCGTGTGGATGCCCAAGAGTATGAGGATGATGGCAGAGAAAGGCTAGTAAAAGGGAAAGTGAGTAAATAGTAGGTTCTTCATTTACGCTGTGTGCAAGATATGATTTTAGTTTTTAGTTTTTCATAAATATACAGAATTCGGCTTGCACTTTCTTTTGTTGCACTCTAATGTGTAAGTAACTTTGTGTGGATAAAAACGCCTGCAATTTCCTTGACTGTGAGTATGTCAAACCGCAAACTTTGAATACTGCTCTTGCCTTTTTTCCCCCCTCAGTTTTATATATAATTGTATTTTGTTAGCTGTTGTGAAAAAAATCTAATGATTTTGACTTGCAGTGCTCACAGAATGTCAGAGGGACAATGCATTGTGGGGGCACTGACTACTTGTATGACATCGAAATTTGATTTTGACAAATAGGTAAGCTGTTTTGGGAGCGATATGAGCTTTTGCAGCTGATCCATGGTGGTGTGCAAAATCATCCAAGTTACTTTTTGGCAAAAGCACTAAGTGAGTGCAGATGAACCAAAGCAATTGAGAAGGATCTTTGCAGTTGTGACAGTACCAACTCTTTGTTTGGGAAAGGAACCCGGAGTGAAGCATGTGTGAGCAGTTTTGGGATAGATATGTGCTTTTGCTAATGAATTGGTTGTGCCCAAATGTAAGTCTGTTGGGCCAAATGAGCTTGCAGTTTTGAAAATGTCATCTCAGTTTCAAGAAATGTGCCAAACCTATGGCGAAAAACTGTAATAGAAGTTAAGAAAGTTAATTGACAGGTGACTTCCTGGTTAATTGATGATGGCAAACATGTGTGTTGCCATTATGATTCAGGAGCGTTGACTGTTATGTATGAAGCAATTTAAACTCCAACACTAGAAAGAAATTCTTGCATGCATATGTTTATAGAGATCCTTACCAAAATCTTATGTAAACCAGATAATTAAAGTGGTTACAGGACTTTTACACAGGCCAGTGCATATAGTTTAAAAAATCATTTTAAAAAATGATAAATTTGCAATGGTACCATCCTTTATCAATTACTAATATTTACACACAAACAAATACATCAAAACTTGCATTTAGAACCATCCAACTATGTCCTGTAATGAGCCTAGCTTGCGTAGCTTCCAAAACAAAAAAAACAAAAAACAGTACATAATACAATCATTTCCACTTCAATGGCCTCCTCATTGCCTCATTGTGTTTGTCAGTTTGTGTGTGATGGGTGTGATATTTGAAATGAGAGAGAACGAGTGAGTGAGATAGGAAAAGAGCACGCGTGCGTGCGTGTGTGTAACAGAAAGACTTGCGCTTATTCCACAGGCCCATTCAGATGTAGCTCAGTGGCATGGAGTGCATCTCATCAGCGGATGTATACCATAGATTGGACTATTTTGTGTGTGGGTGTGTGTGTGTGGGGTGTGTGTGTGTGTGTGTGTGTGTGTGTGTGTGTGTGTGTGTGTGTGTGTGTGTGTGCGTGCGTGCGTGCGTGCACGTGCATGTGCGCGTGTGTGTTTTTGGTAGATGTTAATGCTCAGGACGGTTGACAGGGATGAGAGCCACTCTGTTGCCAAGGCGACGGACAGAGCTGTAAACACATTAGCCCTGACTCATCTATCCACAATGGAGAATC
Source organism: Leptonotus elevatus (assembly GCF_054856555.1). Lineage (NCBI taxonomy): Eukaryota > Metazoa > Chordata > Actinopteri > Syngnathiformes > Syngnathidae > Leptonotus > Leptonotus elevatus. The sequence goes on along the minus strand of NC_141242.1, from coordinate 18,398,230 downwards.
TCTCGCTCGCTCACACACGCACACACACACGCACACACACACGCACATGCACGCACGCAGATATTTTCCTGTTATTTTGTTCCTGTCATAATCCACAGTTTTATTTTGTTTGTTGCCATATATATATATATATATATATATATATATATATATATATCCATCCATCCATTTTCTTAACCGCTTGTCCTCACAAGGGTCGCGCAGGGCACACAGAGACAAGCAACCATCCACACTCACAATCACACCTATGGACAATTTTAGAGTGTCTTTGGAATGTGGGAGGAAACCGGAGGACCCGGAGAAAACCCACGCAAGCACGGGGAGAACATGCAAACTCCACCCAGGAAGGCCGAAGCCCGGACTCGATCTCACATATATATATATATATATATATGTATATATATATTAAATTCAAATTATGTTTTTGCACATTAATCTTAGGGACCCGAAGAAAAAGTTTACAATAGACATATGTCAATGTAACAGAATGAAAAAATAGTTTTCTTCATTACATAATCAATAATTATTATTTTTTAAATCCACATTTTGGATTACAGTAAACCGCATATTCTTGTCTAGAAGCAAAGTAGAATTGATTAAAAATAACGATATGATCTACTGTAATGTAAATTGAGAACATTTAATGTGCAGACCTCAAAAGTCCAAATTTAGGACTATATTGTGAAAACAAACAAATACAGTAGTATTACTGAGATAATATATATTTTATACTGCTTGTAGAGTATATTATTCCAAAGCACTTATTAATTTATTGTTAAGCTTATAGGCCACTCCTCCCGTACAGTGTAGCGTAGAATAATTCATTTTCGTATCCGATTCCGTTTAGCAAGTAGACTTTCTCTTGGGAGACCGAACTCTAATTAATTTGCCTGCTATTTTGTCGTTCAAGGTTGGATGTTGTCTGCTTTAATGTGGGTAAAGCCAGATGATTGTGAAAAGTGAAACTCCAAGCGTTTAATTTTGGTGTTACATTCGCTAGACATGTCCGAGAGAGAGAGAGAGAGAGAGAGAGAGAGAGAGAGAGAGAGAGAGAGAGAGAGAGAGAGAGAGAGAGAGAGAGAGAGAGAGAGAGAGAGAGAGAGAGAGAGAGAGAGAGAGAGAGCCGGCGGCACACTCTATGACAAAGCGCTCCACAGTCGTACAAGGGCCATTTTAGACAACAGAATGAAGGAAATCAAATTAGCTTTTGGCATTTTTCTGGGACAAATTCTGGCCCGGGAGAGATTTCTATTTTCCCGGTACAGCTGGTTAAAAAAGAGAACAATTCTGGGAAAAACGGGACGGTGGCAACTCTACGTGTCGGATAGGCTAGCTTAGTAATTAGCATGGCTTCTTCGTCTTTCCTCATTATCCCTTCGTGAGAACAATTGTTGAGATGGCTAGCTTTCTCGCTGCCATGGATGTGATGACTACTGAGTCAGGAGAGAGTCTGCAATCAATGTGAGTAGCCACATTAGTAGCTAGTGAAGGTTGTTGCTAACTATAGTTGGTTGCGGCGTAAGTAGCATCGCTCTTGCCTCGATGGTCGACCGCCTACGTCGCATGCACACTGCGCAGGTTAGGCAAGTGTGTTAAGGCAACGTTAACATGCACACGTCCAGCCCAGCGACACTTTTCAGACTTTTAAATCTGTGATTCTCAGTTTTGCTATGCAATGTGCTACAATGAGGCACATTTTTACACACAAACTGTGATGAAGCCACTTATTTCAAGCTTTGACCTACTCAGTCAGTTCACTTTATTGAAAATTTTTTTTTTTTTTTAGTTACTTCCCTCTTCCCTGAGCTATCTTCTTACCCTGGTGGACGGCACTGTGTACCTCATATATCCTAGGAGCAAGGTTTTTGGGGGCTCCATGCCTGTGAGGATCCCTCTGGGCAAAAATTAGGGATGTGCAAAAAAATCTATTCTCATTTAGTACGATTCAGAATTTATTTTAAATGTCCCAAAATCGATTTGATTTAAATTATTTTTATACTGTGTTGCCTTTGTCTGTGTGTGCCTTTATTTGGAGCGCTGTTCATGTTGTACCCGATTTGGCCACTTAGGGGCAGTGTGGTTCCATGCGGTCTAATACACTGTTAAGTTGTAGCCACATTAGAGAGTAGAAGGAAAAAGTCACGATCAAGTTATTCCAATAAAAGTTGTTTTTTTGCAGTGTGGAGCTGTTCTTTTGAGTGATAAAAGTGCTGCGAGTAGCGCGCTAATTAGCATTAGCGATTCAGACTGGAGTAGATCATTACAATTCCTTGCACATCTATAGATTGAAGCAAAAATCATTGTCAATCAAATCATTTTGAACCAAAAAACGTTCTTAATCGAAAATCTATTCTGAATCTAATCGCAAAACCAAAAATCGGAATCGAATCGTGAGACATTCAAAGATTCCAACCCCTAGCAAAAATGTCATAGGTGACATTGGGAGCTCTAAACTCCCAATGATGAAGAGAGTTTTTTATTGTATTTAATTTTTTTAAACACATTTTCCTACCACGCCTAGACGCAGGTCACTAGAGACTGCAATTGGGGTTTGTACAACTGGTGTCAGAGCCACTTTGCTGGTCAGGCTGCTCTTACTCTCAATTATTCTGCAGTCCCATTAATTAAAGTGTCTTGTGCCTCATGCTTTGTGCGGATGTATGAATGTGAAGGCTTGTCAAGTGGTTTGATATTTGGCATGATGATGTCTAACTCTGTCACAAGTGAGTTTTAGCAAGTTTTTCTTATTTATTTATCAATGACTACAAACAAGACACAAAAAAATTACCATTTGAAAGATAATATTTGGAAAGCAGCCAGCTGGTCGCATGGCTCACTCACTTAAGGTGGAGCGAAGGAAAGAATGGCGTGGGAGTCAGATCACATGATGAAGATAAATCCTGTATCTTGCGGCAACCAGTCAATGTTGGCCATTGAGCTGCAACCTGGAAGGCAGAAGATGGCAGACATTCTTCGAATGCTATATATTTGTGATTAAAGACATTGTTAGACAGTCTCAATACAGTCTAAATCATGTCCGGAAATACACGATGAAGCCTCTTTGTGACTCAAGCACGAGCAATCCTGCTGAGGCATGGTTAGTAATTCTCCATCTGAGTAGCACTCTCGTCAGCTGCCAGCTGTGCGTTCATGCTAGGCATGGAAGGTGACACAGTAAACTGTTAATATGTCTTCCATTTTTTTCCTTCGCTTCCCTCACTCTCAATCGTAGAGGCAGACATGAATCCAGCCGACCACTCGCCCAAAACATTTTGATTGCTCCAGTTACAATCTGTATGCATGAGCTTTTTATATATATATATATATATATATATATATATATATATATATATATATATATATATACAGGTGATGCACACAGTGAAGCTGCACCTCTGAGTGTTTTTCTCTCGCTCGCTGCGAAGGTGGTTTTGATGTGATGACACCAGTTCTCCCAGCCGGTAGCCATGGCAACACGCATACATGCAACATACATGCATGCAAGTATACACGCAAGCGAATGGCGGAGAATATTGTGTGTAGGAGGAACTGTGAAATTTCGCAAGACGCAGATGGACAGGTGAGTGGATGCAGGGCTGAATAGGTGGTGAAGTAGGCCGAGGCGATGACGCAGTGAGGCTGGCGTTTTGGTAACCATGGTTACCCAAATTTTATATTCAGTACTCACACACCTATGAACACAAATAGACACCGGCTCGAGAGCAAGAGAAGCGGCGTGCAAGTTTGTCAAATATATTGTTGCTTTAGTTTTCAAGGTAAAAGTGTTAGGGCCCTATTTTCGTGCCCACTGTTGGGCCACACAAAGTTTCAGACATAGCAATTTCGTAAACTGACTCAGCTAGGCACAGTTAAAAGGAAGTGGTCTGATTGCAGATGTGTCCAATAAAAAGGGGATTCTCTCCATCCCTCTAAATATGGCGCACACTTTATACATGGCAGAAGCAGGAAGACACCTGCAAAGTGCAGTCTGAGGAAGAGATTTCTTTATTTGGTATTTTGGTAGATGGGTGCAGGTAAAAAGGGGAATTCCCCAGCGTTTGTGCTGTTGCGGGATGGAACGCAGCCGACTTGGTCCCCGGCGAATCGAAGTGGCTCCCATCATTCCCTTGAGGCGCACACAGTCTCACACACGCAATTGCTATTGTATACATTTAACCCTGAAATTACTCTTAACGTTGGCTAAATTTATGCTAAGGTACCGTTTTATTTGAGTATCTTTTAGCAGGTAATTTCACCATAGTGACAGCGACTACAACATGTCAGATCGATGGCTTGCTAGCTAGACAGACAGGATGGATGGATGGAAGGACGGATGGACGGATACATAGATCGATAGATAGATAGACGGATGGATGGATGGAAGGACGAACGGACGGACGGACGGATACATAGATCGATAGATAGATAGATAGATAGATAGATAGATAGATAGATAGATAGATAGATAGATAGATAGATGGATGGACGGATAGATAGATAGATAGATAGATAGATAGATAGATAGATAGATAGATAGATAGATAGATAGATAGATAGATAGATAGATAGATAGATAGATAGATAGATAGATAGATAGATAGATAGATAGATAGATAGATGGACAGACCGACAGACGGACGGATGGACGGTAGGGTGGGTGGATGGATGGAAGGATGGACGGATGGACAGATGGAAGGATGGACAGATGGAAGGATGGACAGATAGATAGATAGATAGATAGATAGATAGATAGATAGATAGATAGATAGATAGATAGATAGATAGACAGACAGACAGACAGACAGATGGACGGACGGATGGAAGGATGGACAGATAGATAGATAGATAGATAGATAGATAGATAGATAGATAGATAGATAGATAGATAGATAGATAGATAGATAGATAGATAGATAGATAGATAGATAGATAGATAGATAGATAGATAGACGGACGGACGGAAGGATGGACGATAGATAGATAGATAGATAGATAGATAGATAGATAGATAGATAGATAGATAGATAGATAGATAGATAGATAGATAGATAGATAGATAGATAGATAGATAGATAGATAGATAGATAGATAGATAGACGGACGGACGGAAGGATGGACGATAGATAGATAGATAGATAGATAGATAGATAGATAGATAGATAGATAGATAGATAGATAGATAGATAGATAGATAGATAGATAGATAGATAGACAGACCGACAGACGGACGGATGGACGGGCGGACGGAAGGGTGGGTGGATGGATGGCTGGATGGAAGGACGGATGGACGGACGGAAGGATGGACAGATAGATAGATAGATAGATAGATAGATAGATAGATAGATAGATAGATAGATAGATAGATAGATAGATAGATAGATAGATAGACAGACAGACAGACAGACAGACAGACAGACAGACAGATGGACGGACGGATGGAAGGATGGACAGATAGATAGATAGATAGATAGATAGATAGATAGATAGATAGATAGATAGATAGATAGATAGATAGATAGATAGATAGATAGATAGATAGATAGATAGACGGACGGACGGAAGGATGGACGATAGATAGATAGATAGATAGATAGATAGATAGATAGATAGATAGATAGATAGATAGATAGATAGATAGATAGATAGATAGATAGATAGATAGATAGATAGATAGATAGACAGACCGACAGACGGACGGATGGACGGGCGGACGGAAGGGTGGGTGGATGGATGGCTGGATGGAAGGACGGATGGACGGACGGAAGGATGGACAGATAGATAGATAGATAGATAGATAGATAGATAGATAGATAGATAGATAGATAGATAGATAGATAGATAGATAGATAGATAGATAGATAGATAGATAGATAGATAGATAGATAGATAGATAGATAGATTGATGGATAGATTGATAGACGGACAGCTAGATAGACGGATAGAGAGAGAGAGAAAGATAGAGAGAGAGACAGACAAGAAAGAAATCTGTCCATTTGCATGACAATGTGCTCACAAGGTTAAACCAGAAAGTGGCAATAATCTGGACACACGCGCATAGAAGAGATTTATGCTGTGTGATTCAGGCTGATTCCTCAATGAGGGTCCTCAGTCTTTGCATCCATACAAACCCCGCGCCCCTTCGTCGTCATATAGATCATTTACATTCTATTGATCTGCTCTCATTAACACATCAAAGTGAGTGCAAATGAAACCGTTCACTTAGCGGGATCCTTGTCAACGGGCAGACATTTCACGAACATGGGGAATTACTGTCATTATTTTTCTGTTTGGGTGACAGATGGCTCATGTTTTAATGGATGTTCCTGATGATCCTTCTTCCTCTGTCTGGAAAATAATGGAGGCATAACAGCATGTCACCATGTGCCTATTCTATTTTTACATTGGTGCGCTGCTTTCCGAAGCTCGGTGTGCAGGTCTTACCAACCATTCCTCGTGGCTTTTTTTTTTCCCAATGGAAAAAATAAATAGTGGGACACCAACCACTGGCAGGCTGAATACAGCACCAAGATGACAGTATTTTATCCTTAAATTTATTTTCCAATTTTAATGCACTAAACTATACCAACTTTACATGATTATTTTTTTTACTTTTCAGATAGCTCTCAGGTACAACATTGTAGATCGCCTCTTGGTCAAGATATGCATTTGCTTTGCTACTTGTTGCAATGAAGAGTTCATCGAGCTCAGTCTAATGTCTTTTTGTCTGTCAAAAAATGCACTATGGCTGTCATGCCGACTGAACAGATAACCAACACGAATGGAATTAGACACACACACACACACACACACACACACACACACACACACACACACACACACACCCACACACACACACACACACACACACACACACACACACACATACTTGTACTGACAATCGGGTCCGAATTTGACCGCTTTCCTCCTCTATGGTCAAAGTTAACAAACAGCAAAGGCCTAATTCTCAGATGTTTCTGAAATTCAATCTTGACTAATTATTCTGTGGCGTGAGGTGTGCCAAAAGTGATTTTTCCTCCACAGTTTGCTCAGAAAACCGACCATTAAATCTGTTCATAATTTCTGCTTGCATATTCTTATTTGTGTGTTCTGATTTTGTTCAGCGTTTCTATCAAGTCATTCACAGGATAAAAATGACAAGACCAGACAAGCTAAAAGTTAGCCTTGCTTCTACCATTTTCCCCCTCCTCCTCCTCCTCCTCCTCCTCCCGCTACTACCATGTTTTAATCTTCTTTGTATTTTTTGTACAAACCCAATTCCCCAAAAGTTGGGACACCATACAAATTGTGAATAAAAACGGAATGCAATTATGTGGAAGTGCCAAATTTTTATATTTTATTCAGAATGGAACATAGAGAACAGGTCAAAAAGTTTAAACTGAGAAAATGTAACATTTTAAGGGAAAAACTATGTTGATTTTAAATTCCATGGTGTCAACAAATCTCAAAAAAGTTGGGACAGACCTCTTCTTATAACAGTCTGCAAACGTCTGGGGATCGAGGAGACAAGTTTAGAAATAGGAATGCTGTCCCATTCTTGTCTAACACGCGTCTCTTAAACTGTTCAACTGTCTTGGGCTTTCTTTGTTGCACCTTCGCCTTTATGACGCGCCAAATGTGCTCTAGAAGTGAAAGAAGTGAAAGAAGTGGACTGCAGGCTGGCCATTTCAATACCCGGATCCTTTTCCTACGCAGCCATGATGTTGTAATTGGTGCTGCATGTGGTCTGGCATTATCGTGTTGAGAAATGCAAGATCTCCTCTGAAAGTGATGATGCCTGGATGGGAGCATATGTTGTTCTCCAATCTGAATATACCTTTCTGCATTGACGATGCCTTTCCAGATGTGGAAGCTGCCCATGCCACACGCACTCATGCAACCTTATACCATCACAGATGCAGGCTTATAAACTGAGTGCTGATAACAACTTGGGTTGTCCTTGTCCTATGCTATGATATAGCGCCCCAGTTTTTCACAAATAACTTCGAATCGTGATTCGTCTGACCACAAAACAGGTTTCTACTTTGCCACACTCAATTTTAAATAACCCCTGGCCCAGAGAAACGCCTGCGCTTCTTGGTCTGCTTTAGAAATGGCTTCTTCTTTGTACTGTCGAGTTTCATCTGGCAACGGCGGATCGGACGGTGGATTGTGTTCACCCACAATTTTTTCTGGAAGTATTGCTGAGCCTTTCTATGATTTCCCTTACAGTAAGCATTCCTGTTTGCGGTGCAGTGCTGTTTGAGGGCCCGAAGAAAATGGGCATCCAGTATGATTTTTCGGCCTTGACCTTTACACACAGAGATTGTTCCAGATTCTCTGAATCTTTGGATGATGTTATGCACTGTAGATGATGATGACTTCAACCATTTTGCAATTTTTTGCTGGTAAACACCTTTCTGATATTTCTAAGCTATCTTTTTGCGCAACATTGGAGGAATTGGTGATTTTCTACCCATCTTCGCTTCTGAGAGACACGGCCACTCCGAGAAGCTCTTTTTATACTCTTCCAGCTTTTTTTTTTTAAGTGCAATTGACTTTTCCAGCCCCCTTATTGCTACCTGTCCCAACTTTTTTTTAGATTTGTTGGCACCATGAAATTTACAATCAACATTTTCTCAGTTTAAATGTTAAAACATGTCATCTATGTTCTATTCTGAACAAAATATTGAAATTTTAAATTAATTGCATTCAGTTTTTATTCACAGTTTGTCCCAACTTTTTTGGAATTGGGTTTGTACTACTACTACTCCTACAACTATTACTATGCTTTCCTCTTCTTTGTATTTTTTGTCTGTTTGGATGCCCTGTGGCACCATAGTGCCTTTCATAGGTCAGTTTTGGTACTACAACAGACAGCGTGACCCCGTGTGCTGCGTTGGTCAACTCAAGTACACTAAATACCGTCAGAGCACAAAGCACACATCTGGTAAATTGTTTTCAACCTTGTTGACACTAGGTGCGATAAAAGTAATTAGAGGCAGGACTGGGTGAGTTATTATTTTTATCTTTACATTTTATAGTGGTAAACATAGCACCCCTTCAACACTATTTTGACTTTAAAAGTCAAAGTTGAGGTTAACCAAGGTTCTAGAATGTCTAGGTTTGTGTGTGCACGCGCGTGTGTGTGTGTGTGTGTATGTGTCCGTGCGTGCGTGCATGTGTTTTTTCTTAAAGGGGATGGATTATTCGGGGGAAAAACGTTTTACTTGACTTGGCGTTTCTCTGTTGTGTTTTCCCACCCACTAAGGGTGAAATTAAACAACAAATAAATATGTTAGCTGCCTATTTCTGAAAGTGTGTCTGTGAGCAAGCCGTTTTTGTACTTCCCCCATAGCCACAAAGTTACATAAAAATGATGCTAATTTACATAAAAAAGACCCCCACAGAGAGCTTTCCCTCCATGGCATGCTCGCCTCAGCTGGGCCAAGATCCAAAGCAACCTTTAAGAGATGACGAAAGTTTGGCCGTCCTGGACTGTACAGTATCAAACACCTGTCTGACACCACGCAAGTTTACTTTAGCTAACAATCTTAGCTTATTACTTATTAGCTTATTACCAGTGGTTCTTAACCATGCTGGAGGTCCTGAACCCCAACACTTTCCTAATTGCATTGACCGAACTTTTTTATTTATTTATTTTTTTCAAATTGAAGACATAGGTAAGGTGAACAAAATATTTAGGGAGAGTAGCCTTTTCATCGAACCTGGCGCTCTTCATCTTTAAATCAACAAGTGTTGTGTTATTTTATAACCCATCTCCTTGCAGATTAAGGAAGTGTTCCTAAAGTTTTGCTAGTTCGCTAGCTGTGCTGAACTATAATAGATAGCAATCACACATGACGTCATTTGCCCCGCATTGTGTGCCGTTCACGGGTCCATGGAATGTTGAATGGGAACGGACAAAGAAGTGTCCGGAATTGCAAAGATAAATCGAAAGGATTTCCAACCGACAAAGTCTACCAAAGTGTGTTCTGACCATTTTGATTAAGGTAAGTGTCATTGTAATATGGTACAAATGCTTTTACCGTAATGCAATTGTGATATATGTGAGCCGGTAGGCAGTGGCTAGCTCTGGCTAAAAATAGATCTGGCGGTAAAATGTTCGATTTTGAGAGCTCTCCAAATACCCTCCTTAAGGTCTCTTATTTTCCTTTCCCAGTAGCCCAAAAGTTGAAATTGTCGTTAAAGTGTACAAAAATAAGTGATGAATAAACAAAAAATAACCCGAGATTCTTAACTTCCAATACACAAATGATAAATGCACATAGCACCCAATAAAATCAAAAAATCCAAAAGACGCAAGAATGACCGTGTTTTGAGAGTCATTCTACCTCAGAGCATATATAGCCATGTAGTCCGGTCCGGACAGTAACATCGGCAAATGTTTGTAACCCAATTGATTCCACTAATCAAATGTTTCAAAGTGTACCGCTGCAAGTAGTGTTGAGCTAAATCTTCCGCATACATGTTGCTTACACAAGTAACGTTAGGGGAAGCAATAACAAAAGAACATTCAGTGTAAACACAATAAAAACACAGCTGAGTCTGCTGGAAAGTTGACCCGCCATGAGGGGCGGACCTCAACTCAACTCTATTTTTATTGAGTACTATAAAAATGCAGGGGCAGCAGATACAATGAAATCAGCAGAGGCCCCAGAATTGAACCCTGTGGGACGCCATACGTTCTGTTATACATGTGAATTCAACTGTGTGTTGTTGAATTAAAAAACTTTTTTTTTTAAATGGTGGATCTAATGAGGCAGTGTCCCCTATCCCCCCGAATGAAGAGCCACCATAGACCATCTCTATACTAGTAGTTTGAGTACAGCACTCACTTTGCATGCTGACGCAAAGCTGAGTATCAAGTGCGCTGCTGAAGTGCTTATGTGGCAGCGAGATGTGCTAAAGAGGAAACCCTTCGTGAAAGTGATGAGAGAACGGAAACATGAGATTGAGTCACCAGTGCCAAGACCTACCTCATTGACCTCTTACTGATGATCATTAATACAAACACTAGCTTACAAAGAATGACCTTGAAGTTGAAATGTGACATCCTGTCGTGCTCCGGGGGCGCAGATAATCAATCGCATTCATTAAGTTGACTCGACTCCTACAATTGCGTTCTACAATATTTGTGGGAATTCAAATACAAATCTCATCCACATGACATGTAAATTCAGCCTCAGCTGTACTGCATGAATAATTAAAATATGCTGCATAGCAAATTGCTTTACAGGCTGAAGGAGCTAAATCTGGATTGGCGGCGACGGAAAATTGCGCGACATGAGTACGCGGCATCACAACATGGAAGCAAGAATGGCAATCCCAGGCAGTCATTCATGCTTAGACAAAAGGCCATTCATATCACGTTCGCATCTACGGTGTGCTCCAGCAACCACACAGAGCAGAGAGGGATGGATTAGTAATGAATCACCCAGGGAGGTGGACTTTTGCATCTCTCGCTGGTAACTCCCTCTTTGTCTCACGCGCACACAAACACACACACACACACGCATATGAGTCAAGCGACAATAAAGGAATGTGAAAATACAAGGCTGATGAAGAACCAACCTGTTGTTCATGCAGGCTACATCACGGTATCTTTTCGCAGCCAGGAGAGCACAGCAGCCATATGTACTAGAGGGGCTTCATCGTGCTATTGGTATTCACCTCATGTCGCACAACCACAGAGGTGGAGAGACCGAGGGAGGAGAGGGAGGGCCGGAACACTCATCCCCGGTCTTAAGTCCGGTTAGGATAAGTCCTCTTACCTGACTGAGCTCTCATTCAAATGGCCATCTGGCGCTCTTCTCCCTCTGAGCCAAAGAGCAGCAGCCAAACGCCACCAATTCCGTTGCTGCTCCTCTGCCTGCTGGAGATGATGCGCGCTCGCTCGCATGCGAGGGGGAGACAGACTGAACGGTGACGGGGGTGAAAGATGGTTAGGTTAGCCGAGGCCAAGGGGACTTATGTGGTGGGTGTTTGCGGGTGATAAAAGGGGCTAGACCAATGAGGTGGGTTCGCTATTGTTTGTATCCTGGAGCAGAGTGAGATCCACAAGCGGCGGCTTCATCGAGGTATATGCAGCAAGAGGCTGTGCGGTAGCCTTGGCAACAGAGCAAGAACGAGCGAGCGCGAGTGAGAGAGGACCGAGCTCGAGCGAGAGAGGGGGAATGTGGATTCATCCCATTGGGACATCGACAGTATCTTCCAAATAATTTATCCGTTTGTTTTATGGATATATTTTTGAGCAGTATACATTTTCTAAATGCTTAGATAGCTTTACAAAGACACAGAGACAATATCCACGTACGTTTGATTATAAATGTAGGCCTACCTGTACCATTCATTGCTCACCATAAGTTGAAATTTGATGCAGCCCACTCCAAAAGTATTGGAACAGTGACCTTTGGTTTTTTTTGCATACTGAAGACATTGGAGTTTGATATCAAAAGATGAATATGAGACCAAAAAATAAATCAGAATTCCACCTTTTAATATACTGTATTATTTTTACATTCGGATGTGTTAAACAACTCAAGACAAAACACCAATTGTTTGAAGTCACCCACCCACTCATTTTGTGACATCAATTAAAATGGTCAGTCAGTTTGTTCCCTTTCTGTGTTTTGCACATTTGTAACATTGATATATAATATTCATAAACGTTCAAAATATTTAACTCATTCACTGCCATTGACGGCTATAGACGTCAAAAATTCATTTGAACTATTTCTATTAGTTTAACATTTTTTCCCACTTTTTGTTAACAAGAGTATGAAAACATAGAATTTTTTTTAATTGTATTAGAACAGATATAACATTTGTGATTAATCGTGAGTTAACTAGTAGTCATGCGATTAATTACGATTAAAAATTGTAATCGCCTGGCGCCCCTAATTTTTAATAATCTTGTCTTAAAAAAAAAAAGAAGATGATTAGAAATATTAAAAAAAAATTTAGGGGCATCAGGCAATTACAATTTGTAATCGTAATTAATCGCATGACCTCACTAGTTACCTCACGATTAATCACAAATTTTATATATGTTCTAAATGTACACACAAAAAAATTATAGGTTTTCATACTCTTGTTAACAAAAATGGAAAAAATATATATAATATAAAATAAATATATATATATATATATATATATATATATATATATAATAAACACATGAATAAATGTATGAAATTTGAAATGTCATAATATCATTTTATTTCACAGCCAGCAAAGAACCGTGACAAAACAGACATTATTTCAATAGATTTCACATTTTGCTATTTCAAATAACAAAAAAAAATCCATTTTTGTTTTTAATATTAGCATTTACATAATTGACTTTAGCATTTTCTTATTGTTTCACAGAAATAAATGGTCTAAAACAGAAGCTGCAAAACAACAAGTAAATGTAATGTGAACATATAGTCACACACACACACACACACACACACACACACACACACACACACACACACACACACACACACACAAAAAGCTTTTACGTTGTCTCCTTCACACCATTTGTGTGCCACTTCACTCAACATCCATATATCTCTCCCACATGTCACCATCCTTCGCAGGTCCAATCAGCCAAATGACCTCCTCTTTCTTCTTACTGTGCATCATTCTCATCCCTTGTAACATGACTTCACTTCTACTGTTGTGTGCGTGTACACAAACCACACACAAACCCATTCATGCAGGCAGGTTTGTATGGCTGCTGTACTGAGGCTACAAAGGGAGACATCTAGTGTTCATTTCTGGATTGACTTTTAGCCAGCTGCATGTATGTCATAATGATACCTTTAATCACGCTATCCAAAGTTATTGGCAATCTGGTTAATGTGTTAAATCCTTTAAATAAATTCCGTATTTAGTGCAGACGCATACTTTTATTCTGAAAATTGTAGAAATGGATCACCAGACAAGGAATCAAGCTCCTCTCATGGCCATCTCAGTCCCCAGACATCAACCCCATTAAAAACTTGTGGAGTGAGCTAAAGAAGAGAGTTTATCATCTGTATTAACTCATTCACTGCCATTGATGGCTAGAGAAGTCAAAAATTTCTATTAGTTTCACTTTTTTTTCCACTTTTGTTAACAAGAGTATGAAAACCTAGAAAAAATGTATTGTACATTTAGAACAGATATAAAATGTGTGATTAATCGTACGTTAACTAGTGAAGTCATGTGAATAATTACAATTAAAAAATGTAATTGCCTGATGCCCCTAATTAAAAAAAGAAGAAAAGATTATTAAAAATTAGGGGCATCAGGCAATTTAAATTTTTAATTGTAATTAATCGCATGACTTCAATAGTTAACTCACGATTAATCACACATTTTATATCTGTTCTAAATGTACAATTAAAAAAATCTAGGTTTTCATACTCTTGTTAACAAAAGTGGAAAAAAATGTGAAACTAATAGAAATAGTTCAAATGAATTTTTGACGTCTATAGTCGTCAATGGCAGTGAATGAGTTAAATTGGGATGAGCGAGTACCGATACCTGATATCGGTATTGGTGGCAATACCAGGCTTATTTTAAGATATCGGTACTCACAACGAGTGGTACTCTTGTGGCAGTTTTATAATCAGGAACTAGAAATGAGAAATTAGATGAATTAAAAAAAGCCATTAATTTCATGAAAATTTAAGGAAAATGCTATATTGGGATATATCAGTCTTTCTTGTCATTGTTTTTTAGGGAAATTTTCTGTATTAGTGGTATCGTATTGGTGACTACTACTGGGGAAAAAAAGTGTTATTGAACATGTCTAGTATTAAATATTATATGAAATGTCATATGCAAATATGTCATTTGTTGTTTGGTTATTATCTGCATTAAGGAAACTTAACAAATATAGATTTTTAAGGGGATTTTTTTTTTTTACTGAACTGTCGGTAAACACATTTATTTTCAGTCTCCGTCATTAATTTTACGCCGTCACACATATTGAGCAACAGAGGATGCCTAACACTAATCTTTTTTTTTTTTTTTTTTTTTTTTTTCTTTTAAGAGCTCAGTATTGTTCATTCGGAAATGTCATCATCATTGCTCTTTTTTTCTTTTTTTTTTTTTTTTTTAAATATATATATATATATATATATACACATATATACATACATATATACATATATACATACATACATACATACATTTTTTTTTTTTTGTGTGTGTGGGTGAGTATGTGTATGTGCGTGCGTGCGTGCGTGCGTGCGTGTGTTTGTTAGCTCACCAGAAAACCTATTAGAAAAAAAATCTCATACCGTTCACCTAAATCGAACACCAGGAGACCCGAGGGGACCGAAGAAAACCAAGGAAGGTGAAATCCAGCACCGACCAGACACCCCCCACCAGAACTCCTCCCCAGCCCAAGAAACATCCAGACCCCAACAAATCCAAAAAACATAAAATCAGGGAGGCCTCAAGAGACCAACGGAGAGACCGAGAAAAGGAAGGAAGGACAGACGAAGCCGCGTGAGATCCGAGACACCAGCCTCCACCGATTCAATAACCTGAGGAGGAAACAGATTGTGTCTGAGTTTCGGTAGATGCTGGTGTGGTGGATCTGGCATGCATGAAAATCTCCACCAAAGAGGGGAGCCGTCGACCCCCGCCGGAACAGAGCAAGCGCAACACCTCAGGGCCCCCCAGGCCGCGGCAGCGCCAAAGGACGACCCCCGGGCCCCACCAGGGCCACCGGCCGGAGAGCAAACCCAGGAGCAGGAGCGCCCCCCGCCCCAACACGGCCCGCGCCCCCGGCCCAACGCAGCAGGACGGGGCACTGCAGGCCCACCAGGCACCCCACCGGCCCCCAACCCCCGCCCCCCCCCACAACCCCCCGCCCCCCATCCACCCCCGCCACCCACCCCAACCCAGCCCCAGCCGCCCCCATGCCCCCAATCCCCCAGACACCCCCCACCCCCAGCACCCCCCCACCCCGCAACCCCCACCACCGCCCCCCCCCAACAAAGCCGCCCCCCCCCGACCCCACCCCGACCAACCGGCAGCCCCCCAACCCCCGACCCCCAGCCCCCGGGGACCACCCGCACCCAGGCACCGGCGCCGAAGAGGGGCCGGACAGCGGAGCGGAGAGGGCAGCCGCGCCCACCCCACCCCCCGCCGTGTGGAAGGACGGAACACCGGGGGCAGAAGGGGGAGATGGGGGCACCGGAGGGCGGCCGACACCCCCGAACCCCAGGCCCAGCGGGGGAAGGCCCCGGTCGTCACCCCAGCGTTCTTTGTGAAAATTAACCCCTGTTACTGAGTCCGCCAGCTCGCGGACTGGCGAACTCTACCCCTAAACCGTGAATGTGACCCCACCCAGTGTATATACAAGTGTGTGTGTGTGGTGCATTAAAATTAGGAGCAGGTGAACCGGAGCCGATGGAAATGATATTCCCACGCTCCGATCCACCCGCCACCCAAGCATGTTGCTGAGTGTATGTGGTGCATTAAAAAAAATAGATAGGGCGGGGGGGGGGGGGGGCGGGTGGCGACACAGACAGGGGACCGCAGCACTGCTCTATACTGCGGCCCCCAACCGATGGCACCCCCACAAGCCCCCCCCCCCCACCCACAAGTTGTGTGGTGTATTAAAATTGGAGGGGAGTTGTAGGGTGAAGACGGTGTTTCCACCCTACCCCACCCCCCAAAGTGTGTTATGTGCCCTATATGTCTATAAAAGTGTATTGTGCAAACCTAGTGTAGTGAGTTAAGAGGTGTGACCAGCGGGGCCCCCCCCCAACCGGGCGGGGGCAGGAGGCGCACCGGCCCACCAAGCCCCCACCCACCCCACCAGGACCCCGGCGGGCATATGGGACCCGTCCGGCGGGGCGATAGGGCTCGCCCCCCGGATACTGGGTCCCGCCCGAGGTGTCAGGACGCCCACCGGAGCGGGGCGGGCACGACACCAAACCCCAGCCACCCCCGCCGGCCCCCATAGCACCGAGACCCGGGCCATGGATGGAGCCCCCGGCCCAGGGGAGGGGAAGGAAGGCGTACCGGGGAAGGGGAAGGGAGGAGGGAAGGGGACGACAAGAAGGGCAGGGGGCAGCGGCAGGGACGCAAGGAGAGGGGGAGAGGAGGAGGAAGGGCGACGAGGGAGAGGGGACAGGGAGGCGGAGGACGGGCGGGGAGAGGCGAGGAGGGAGAGGCAGCAAGGGGGAGGAAGGGGGAGGGGAGAGGGAACCACCGGGCACCCCGGCGGCCCACAGGCCCCGAACCGCGTCGCCGGGCCCAGAGCGACGGACCGCGCCGGAACGGCGCCGCCCCCGACACCAGGGAAAGCCCCGCAACGCAGCACCCCCCAAGAGACCCAGGGAACGGCCAAGACGCAGCCGCCACCCAGCAGCCAACAGAGGGGCAGACCCGCCCACTCCCCGCCAGGGGGGACAGCACCCACAGAATTAACCCACTGGCATGCCATGAATCCGAATATCAACCCCTGGTGCCCATCGGAGGTGAATCCGCTCGATCCCGCTGGCAGCAGCCGGGTTCCTGACTATGGAAACACAACCATTAGTTACAAATTGCCTAATACAGAAACATCAATGCCAGTTATAACGCTGCTGTGGCTCTCGCTAACAGGCAGAATTAAAAGCCAAGTTTAGGTTAAAAAATTCTATATACGTAGACCATGTTTCTTTAAATTTTGACATTTGGTTTTTATTTGAGGCAGATATTTTTTCCATTAAAATATGATTTATGAGGAGGTTAGACCATTGGTCGATATTCAAAGTTTGTTTATTTTTCCAGTTAACAAGAATTGTTTTTTTTGCGATAGTAAGGGCTACAAGTATAGATTGAAATTGTTTATGTGGTAAGTCAATTGTTGTTAAGTCACCTAGCAAACACAAGTTTGGAGAGAACGGTATCCTACAGTCCAAGACAGCGGAAAGTTTTTCTAAGACTTTAGTCCAGAAACACATAACCGGAGTACATAACCATAAAGCATGAAAATAAGTGTCTGTAGTGTTTTGTAAACACTGGAGACAAATGTCGGAGTCTGAGAGTCCCATTTTCTTCATCATATATTGAGTAATGTATGTTCTGTGAATAATTTTATATTGGATAAGTTGTAAATTTGTGTGTTTTGTCATTTTAAAAACATTTTCACAAACTTGAATCCAAAAGACAGATTCCGGAGCTATAGACAAGTCTGTTTCCCATTTTGAGATGGGTAAAGACGTTTTATCAGTATATGAAAGTAACTTATATATTTTTGAGAGTTTTTTTGTTGTTGTCGGAGAAAGCTTGGTAATATCTTTAGCTAAAACAGGCGGTTGGAGCGTACCCTGGAGTGTTGGAATTTGTTTCTTTATCATACTTTTAACTTGCAAATAATGTAAAAAGTTTCCGTTTTTTATTTTATATTTTTGGAGCAAGGATGTATATGATATAAACATATTATCTGAGAAGAGATGGTGGAGATGTGTAATTCCTTTCTGCTCCCACACATTCAAATAAAACGATTGGTTGTTAATTTGAAAGTCGGGGTTATGCCATAGGGGAGAAAGCCCGCTGGGCTCCACTTTGGCTTTTGTCATTTCTAGTGCCTTCCACCAGGCAGTCAGGGTGGCGGAAATCATTGGATTTTTAAAGCAGTTATGGCGCTTAATCGATGTTGTAATAAAGAGTAAATCTAGGAGTCTGAGGTTATTACAATCCTTCTGTTCTAGTTCCAGCCAACAGTTAGTATCTCTATTGGGTTGTGCCCATAAAATAATATATTGTAGCTGGTTGGCTATATAATAGTGCATAAAATTTGGTGCCTCTAGACCTCCTTTGGATTTATTTTTCTGAAGAGTAGATAGACTAATCTTTGCTTCTTTCTTTTTTTCCAGTAAAATTTTGTAACGGCTGAGTCCAACAACTGGAACCAGTTAGCCGTAGGTTTAAATGGAATCAGCCTAACACTAATCTACTGTACACTGTCACTCTTTGTAATTGACACTTTTTTTTGTCACAGAAATGAAAAAAAAAAGAGTGGCAAGCTGTTGGCCTATAAGTGTTAAAACTAAAACAAAGAGTGGGCACATGAGCAGAGTTAAGTGAGAGAATGAAAACTGTAACTGCATCCTAGTCTGGGTGTGACTTTGACAGGAAAGATGACTCCTTTGGTCGCACTCCCAGTGAAGTGTTTGTGGAGCGGAAGTGGGACATTTTCAGGATTGAATCGCACTTTCTAACAGTGGCTGTTACTACGTGTGTGTGTGCGTGTGCGTGTGTGTGTGTGTGTGTAATAAAACAGTACACATCTAAATTGGTAAGTACAAAATGGTCACCGCCCTCCCTGCTGGGCTCTGATCCCTGGCCAGCCATCCTCTGATAGTAACCATCCGTCCGTGAAAACAACATCATTTCAAATATTAGATTTGTTTACTCGGACTGATTTCAATCCAAATAAGGCACCGTGACAATGAAAATGTAAACACACGTTCATTTGGCGTAGGGGCAATTATGACAATTTGCTGGACCTAAACAAACAATTGAGACACAAAGTTATGCAGATGTGGAGATGAGATAGCACGGCTGTCTGTAGGGATAAGGTATGCTACGATAGCTTTACTCAAGTATAATTAGTTCAATCTAGATATAAGTTTAAAGGGATATTCTACAAGGTTTAACAGCTGTTAGTGCACAAAATGGCAAAAGTATTCGGGGAAATGTTGTCATCTTTGTGTTCCGTGATTTATTTAATAGGGGTGGGAATGTTTGAATGTCTCTCGATTCGATTCCCATTTTTTGGGTCTGCGATTCGATTCAGAATCGATTTTCAATTAAGAACGATTTTTGATTCAAAATGATTTGATTGATTGACTTGCTAATGCTAATTAGCACGCTCATCGCGGCACTTTTATCACTCAAAAGAACGGCTCCACGCTGAAAAAAACAACAACTTTTATTGGAATAACTTGATCGTGACTTTTTCCTTCTACTCTCTAATGTGGCTACAACTTAACAGTGTATTAGACCGTGCGGAACTACACTGCCCCTCAGTGGCCAAACATGAACATGAACAGCGCTCCAAATAAAGGCACACACAGAAAAAAATGCAAAACAGTATAAAAGTATTTAAATAAAATCGATTTTGGGACATTTAAAATCGATTCAGAATCGTACTAAATGAGAATCGCGATTTTTTGGCACACCCCTAGTATTTAATGCTAATTTATGGGCAAAATCTTCAGTAACTCTTACAGGCATATTTTAGAAAGGTAGGAGGGAAAAAAAGATGACCAGAAGAAAACCCAGGCAGACACTAACAGTGATGCTCCATTAATGTTTTTGGTTATGAATATGAAGTACTTGTGTATGTCTGCAGTGAACACTTGTTTCATGTGGACGTCATCCCATTTTATAGCGTCCTCATTTCTTCCACTGTCACACAATCATGGTGTCTGTTTCAGCAAGCTATCCAACCAGTTCAAACACCTCCAGCAAAAATATTCACATGCGCGAGCTGGAAGCAGTACAGCCGAGGGAAACGCTACAGAATGAAGAGAATAGATTGTTGGGAATAAATCAATGCAATTTCATGGTACAAAAACATTAGAATTTAGGCTGCAAATGTACAGTGGATATAAAAAGTCTACACACCCTTGTTTAAATGCCATATGATGGATGACATCCTTTAAAAAAAAAAATGTAATTGCAGCTCCCAAAAGCACTTGGCCTGACAGTTCTAGGTTCGACTATCACTTCTGATCAACCTTATTGAATTTCTTGAGTAAAGATTCATGCAACTTTGTTACAGACTTCTGAAATAACAAATTTGCTCACATTTTCTTTAACAGTTTATTATTATTATTATTATTATTATTATTATTATTATTATTATTATTATTATTATTATTATTATTATTATTATTATTATTATTATTATTATTATTCATAATAATAAATAATGATGTTTATTTATGTGACAAAATTGACACATATCAATATGCGACTTTCTTCTTCTAAATCTCCACCAGTGTTCACGCTTTCAAATGATCAATTCTACAACATTCCTAGAAAATCACAATGTCCCGCCACAGGTGAGCTATGTTTGGAGCATGTTTGTGGGCTGCTCATGTGATCCTTGGGGGTGACCTGGTGACCCCTGGTCTCCAATGTGAAGTAAACTACCGGTAAGTAAAAAAAATAAATAAATAAAAAAAAACTCAACATGAGAATGGAAAACCTCAAGCCATGTCCCTCGTCAATGACCCCATTTGCGAATGATCTTCTTTCCAGCACACAGAAGGCCATGGAAAAGGCGGTGTTTATTTAAATGCTTCAAAGGCATCCTCCCACATTGTTTCATCACCTTAACACATGGGATGGTTAAGACTGAGGGAAACTTGCCTTCTTCCCATGTAGTAACTTCTTACCACCCCTAGGCTACATTTTGTATATACAATCCTCCCAGGAACACCTCATTATCTTTGATGAAACATCCATTATGAGTTAATGGCTGACCGCCAATACATACAAGCATGCATTAGTGCATTCTTCCATTGTCTCCTTTATTTTATTTGGAACGTTAAACACTTTTGGTTTATTTCCTGCTTATATCATCTTTGAAGGAGGGCGAGCACTCAGCTTATCAGTCTGATGTTGGAACTCCAACAAGGTCATTGTGTCTCTTTGAAGATCTTTCCAACCACGTTGATAAAACATGGGAGACAACTAGACTTTTTTTTGTGTGGAGTGCTCAGGATTACATAACTATCATATTTCAAATTGTTTACTGTGTTCTGTAAACCAGACACATTTTCAACTTTTGGTGGCAAAAGTTGCAAGAGCAAGCCGTGCATGAAACAAGGAGAAGAAAAACTACCCTTGTTTGAATAATAAACAACACAAATGTATGAAACATATAGGCCAGTGGTAGCTGAATAGCTGAACATTGCACAGCCTAATCATCTTCCTTAAATTTCGGATGACTTGTTATACTAATTTATGATGTTTTGTTTTGGAATGTCATCTGTGTCTACATATCTACAAGGACAACGCAAAGCATATTGTATGTGTGTTAACTGCCGTTTCCTGCGCAGTGTACTGGGAGAAAGCTGATAAAAAAAAAAATCTATAAATAAACTTGACATAAGATCTCTAGTCCTGCTCTGCATTGTAGCCTGGCAAAAGAGGCCCCTCTGCCTGTGCTATAGCACCCATGCAATCTTCATGCTGCTTGCTTAGGTTCGAGGGGAAATGGAGCCGATCCCAGCTCACTTCTGGTGAGAAGCGGCGTATCCCAGGCCTCAATGCTTTGTAATTGTTTAATGATGAACACAAAATGGTGGCAAAGTCCTACTTCTGTCTAAATGAAACTCATCAACTCACTTCAACATATGTCATTGACACCTATATGCTAACAGATGGCGACAAAGCAACGCGGTTGAGGGAATGTCACACGGACTTTATCGTTTGGTTCTCATTCTCACTGATATGAGAATGATTTTCTCTGAATTGAATTCAATTACACTTCCTGTAATTCAAATTCATATTCATCCAATTCTGAATTTTGCACATCGCTGCCTACATAATTGTCAAAACCATCTGCATGATGTGACTCTCCTTTGCATTACACCTAAAATTTGAATGTATGACTTTTACTTTGCTTAATATTAGCAGGATAGTGGACTAATAGTGGCTATTAGGGGTGTTAGAAAAAATGTATTTGACAATATATCGCGATATTACAGCGCGCAATTCTCGAATCGATTCAATATCCGGCCGAATCGATTTTTAAACATCCATTTTTTATGGGAATATTCAACAAAATGTCTTACTTAGGGTTAGGATTTACACATTAAGCATGGAAGAATGTTATATTAATGGAACATTAAGCCTTAATATTTGATGTCAGTGCTGTTCAGACATGAAACAGACTTCAATTTTCAGATAAATACATTTTCATACAAATATTACAGTGTACATATACAAGTTTACTGATTAGTATTTTCTAAATTTGAGTTTAAAAAAACCCGCAATAATCAATTTATAGATTCGTATCAGGATTAATCGGGATCGAATCGAATCGTGACCTATGAATCGTGATACTAATCGAATCGCCAGGTACTAGGCAATTCACACCCCTAGTGGCTATCCGTAAATTTTATGATCTCAAGTATTTGACCCTGCGTTGGATTATAGCCACTTCCATTATTTCCACGGAATGTTTATAAACAAATCAATTCACCAAACGTTCCAGACATAATGCAATTATGCGGACACCCTGTACTTCTTCCATTTTCTCTGCATGCATGCTAGAGTCCCATGTTCCCCCCATTCCTCATACTTCACTCCTCCATTCCTGCGTATAAAGTAATATCATCACTTCTGTCCAGTGTAAAGAAGATCATGATAACTTGTCTTAAAAGGAGGCTTCCTGCAAATATTTGGCTTGGCTGCTCTGCTTCGTGCCCTCTAAAGGGGACGATGCATTATTTCACCCTTTGCGGCTAAGTTATGGTCGGAATGTGGGATGACTCCTTCAATTCTGCTTGACCAACTTGCCCTCGATGATGATGAGGAGGAGGAGGAGGCGAGGGAGGAGAGGAGGAGGAGTGTAAACTACTTCGTGCAACTTTCCCCGTATGACGCGCTCCTCCCTGTTCCCACAGAGGAACAAGGTTTCCCCATCTCACTTTGCCCTTCTTATGTCGTGACACTTCGACAGTGTAAGCAGAAACAACGACGTTTTTGGGAGGCATGTCAAGTGGGTAGAAAAAGTTTTTACGCGAACTTTTTTTTTTTTAAGTAGACGTCATCATGAATACGTCGCCGCTCATCATCGCCTCTCTGTGGACTTTACTTCAATTCAGCGCTCTCGTAAAGGTAAACAATAATTTCTTTAGCGCTTTTAGAGTCACGCTAGAGAAGCGTGGTTGCTTCTAAAAGTGTCGCATGATTGAATGAAGAGAGGGATCCCTCTCGTCTCAGGACTGTGGGCGAGTGCACCTGTTGCGCTGCAGGTTCATCTGCGTCGCATCTGGTGCGAGGTTTGCAGAGAAATGTTCCACAAAGATGTGCTATTGTTAGAATGGCATGATGGTTTGTTGTAATATGAATGGGCCTTTTTTAATCGGACTCAAATTCACGTCAGCGCGTAATAAATACACTGACCTTCAGTTTAGTTAAATATGTTTAACAATGATTGGCTGTTTAGCAGAAGACAATTACTGTAATACATTGGGCTCAATATTAGCTATATCAGCTTAATACAATGAGAGCCATTGACCCATGAACATTGCTGGTAAAAAACAAAAACAAAAAACGCACAACTTTTAACCTAAAAAGGAAACTAAAAATGTAATTATAATAATTTAAGAATAAAAAAATAGCATATAGATGAACAATGAAACTAAGACCAACAGAAGAAGGTTGATCCTCAAACCAAACCCGCCTTACATAAAATAAAATACAAAATCTGAAAGTTTCCAACACACCACGAGGGTTACAGTAAATATGGATGTAGATGACCACAATGCATCCCACCTGAAACTGTCTTTTGAATGACACTCATCTAACATTTCACTAAAATGGATAGAAAGATATTTCTGTTCTATGTTGAGACTAAGTGCTGTTACAAACATTAAGTGAAGGAAAATTAAGTAAAAAATAGTTTCATACGATACATCAAAAACATTTTGTTTAAATGTATTTATGATTGTAAGATATGTATGACCGCAACTATGAATCCGATTCATCCTCTTATTGTATATAATGGGCGGTTTTAACTGACACGGTCACTGTCAGAGAGGTAGTAATACAACCACATTGATTATTGTGGTTGTATAGCAGTGATGAAGAACTGCACTGCAACATAGCCTAAAGGACATCATTAATGCACGTGCGCCTAAAGAAGTGTCTTGTGAGTGTATTCGAGTAGAAGCATGCTTATTGTTATTGGTTTGCGGATATGTAATACTTTTCACCAGAATAAACCAACGATACGAATTGTACAGTGTGATTACATAATTGCGTTTGTGTGTTGACTGGCCCACCTGTCCTCGCTGCGCTGGTCTTTCTGGATAGAAAAAGGCGAGAGGGGTTGAGAATGGTATGTGTGGCCAACACCGAGAGGTCAGGATTGGAATGAGATCCAGTTTCATGTCCCTGTCACCCCTGTGGCCAAAACGAGTTTTCACACCACAGCCACTTCATTAGGTACAGCTGCCCTCTCTGGTGAAGTGAAGTTCTAATTGTTCTCAGTCACATCCTGAGCTCCAGTATCTATCAGTGGGCTGATTTTACATACAGCACCTGTATGTACGACACAGCAGCGACAACAGTGACAAGTGTCCATTGTCTCACAGTCGACGGTGCAAGAAACCACAACGCAATATGACATCCTGTGCAGTTTTGTGCATGTTAAGGGCCATACTTTCTCACCAATGAAATTGTCACGGCTGGGTGTGCTCAGCAAATGCAGAAGTGGTGTTTTATTTTTGTAGTGTTGCACTTGCAACGGAGGAAGTTGGGGGTGAACATTCAAAATATGCTAACAACATGTGTAATGTTTTTTTTTGACTTTGTATAACACTCATATGACAAACAGCAACAACAAACAATTTATTATTTTGGGAAGAAGAACAAATCATGTTTGTCAGTATGATAAGAAGACCAGTCTAGGCAACAAAACGCTTACATGCTTATTGCTTAATTCAGGAGTTATCTTGCTTTGCATACTTCCTTCCCACTGTTTCAAAATGTAATATTTGAAAGACACATTTAATATATTCTCTCATCATACAATGTGTGGTATAAGGGTATATAACATATAGGCATAAGGGTTAACACTGTACTAGACTACATAAAGTCAAAGAAAACCTCATTATTAGCTATATACAATACTGAAACTATTGAACAAGGTCAGAAACATTTATTCAGAAAAAAAAAGCGCAACAAAGGAAGTTCAGCTTGAAAAAGGGGACATTTTAAACTTCCTCATTTTACTTTTTTTTTTTGCTATTCATATGTTTCTTCATCTATTACAGGCTAACAAGAATAGAACAGTGCACTTAAAGGGGAACTTAATGCAAAAAATATATATGTTTACCATAATATGTTGAATGCAGCCCCTCTAGTCTAAACACGGCATTCCGATTAATATTGTGTTCATGGAATATGAATAAAGCAGCAAAATCCACTTGCTTTTATCCATCTTAGGGGACGGCCATTTTGCCACTTGCTGCAAACTTAAAATGAGGTCGCAGTTGTTCGGGGCTCAGGTAGCTACCAATCACGGCTTACTTGTTTTCTGAAGCTGAACCGTGATTGACCCTGAGCCTTTTCAGTTGGTCGAATGGTCGCCCCTTGAAACGAATAAAAACGGTTGGATTTTGCTCATATATTACAAATGCAATATTATTCAGAAAGCCGTGTTTAGACTAGTGGGGGCACATCAAAAATATCATTTTGTAAAAAAAATATATAGTTTAGGGTTGATTTCCATTTTCACTCCTGGTGTCCTTTAAAGCAGACATTATGTGAAAGTTCTCATGTCTTTATATGAGTTTGTCAAAATACCCCAAGGATGTATAATTTTGCACAATATTTCTTGCTAGTGCGATAAAACTAGTTTTTTTTTTTTTTTGTATCATATAGCCCCATATACCGGTGGGCCAATTACGAGCCTGGCTTTTGTTGAATGGTGATCAGTGGGCTGAATTACACCTGCTTTGACCGTCTCCTCTTCCAACCGCTCAGCGCTGTGTGCTAACTGCAGCTGTAAAGACGTCCTTGGTTGAAACGGAGTATTGCAAAAGCACGGGATGACTATCCAAGTGGAAGAATGATCATCTTCCTTTTACACAGGTATGACAGTTCAAAGTGTCAAACGTTGGGACACATGAAAGTACACCCTGAACTGGTCACAAATAGATTAACGGCCTTTCATACTCAGAGTCACACCTACAGCAATGAAAGTCTTCAATTAGCCTACCATGCATGTTTTTGGAATGTCAAAGAAAAGAGAGATTAGGACATGCAAGCTCCAAACAGGAATGGCTCGAGCCCAGATTTGAACCCACCACCTCCGAACTGTGAGGTAGATGTGTTAACTAGGCTCCCGGAACGCTTGCATTTATTTTTATTATACAGAAATTACTAGTGGCTAATGTTATTAGAGGAGATATTGTGATTATTCTTATTTATTTATTTGTTTATTTGTTTATTTGTTTATTTATTTATTTGTTTATTTATTTATTTGTTTGTTTATTTATTTATTTTTTATTACAATTTAAAAAGCAATTCTCAGGTGTCTTCCTAATGTGTGTTTCATGGGTTCCTCAGAATACCCAAAGGATAAAGTAAAGTAAAACATTGAAAAGTAAACATTCCATATGTCCCCTTTCATGTAGCTAAACAGTTAATAAAGTTGTTAGCATGGTGATACAGGAATAATTAAAATAATTGAAAATTAAAACAGATATGAAGTCGGTTTTAAGAGTGCAAAAAAAAACAGCACTAGTAATTTGCTGTTGTCTGACGTTTGTTAATAGATTAAACATAACATTTGTCATGACTTCTTCACACCAGTTCGGACCAGAACTGAATAAGCACAATGCTTCCTTGTGTCCCTTCATCTGATCAATTAGTTACCAGGCCTCCGAACCTCTGAGACGTCAGACGGATTGTTTCATCAAAATAGCATTAAGCTTAGCAGGGAATGTGGCCTTCTCATTCTAGGTGGAAAATGTGGTCCTCTATTGGGATGCCAACGTAGCAACATTGACATATATTAATTGTAAAGCCGTGATTTAAAAAAAACACACACACACACACAGACCATGAATGTACACATTCATTTTAAATCCCTGTTTTGCTTGATATTCAATTAAACTCCCACTTGATCCTCACCCGCAAATGACCCAGGAAAAAGTACAACACTTTGCATGAGTTTATCATGCTATGGAACAAATGGCCATGCCTTTATATGGTTGCGTTCTCTATCTTGCGTTCTGGCCCACTTGCTGTATGAGAAATGAAAAGGTGGTGACGCTGCTATCAGTGGGAAACATCTTGGAACAAGGAAATGGGACGTTTGGTACATTTTGCAGTGGTCTGTAGTGACTATTGACATTAGTTTGTGTGTACACACAGAAACTTAGCTCATGCTGTTTATTTTCCTTGATTTACAGCTGATGCCTGAATGACGTATGCAGCTGAATAATAATTGTAATAATAATAAACACACACATCTCAGCAGTATGCATTTGGCTAACTGTTTCTAAATGAGAAAAAAAAAAGCATCACATAATGGTCCGGAGGACAAAAGTCACAAATTAAGCCTTTCTCTGCGGAATGCCACAGCCTCCACCCACTCACAAAATACTTTAGACTGGATGAGGACGGTCCAGTTTTAAATTAACATAGTTGCCTATAACCAGGGTGGCTACTCGAGGCTGTGCATGTACAAGATGAATTACAAAGAGTCACAGTTCCCCCAGTGCATGTAAATGAGACGCAGGCTCCTCCCTGGACCTCAAAGGCCTTATTGTCAGCAGATAGCAGATCATTTTATTTGTGACCTCTGCGCAGGTCAGCGCCAAATGAGGCAGTCAGGTTGAAAGAATTTCTATTTTTCATTCTTCATTCTCTGCCAAAATGGTTCTTCTGTGCATGTGGAGTTCGAATGTTCTCTTTCTGTACCCTGGTTTTCTCCCACATGCCCAAAACATGCATTGTCCATAGGTGGCAATATGATTGTGAATGGTTGTTTGCTTATATGTGGCCAAATGGAATAAACAAGGGCTCCCTTGGTAGAAACTCTCTCTCTCTCTCATTTAATGTTATGAGGACGTCTTCAACAGTTTTTGACGACTGCACACGCTCATCCTCCTCTTTTTCTAATCAGTTAATTACTTGCATAATTTTAAATGGGGGGAAATGACCCCGATAGTTTGACATGAACAAATATTCTGAATGTCATTACGCAAACATTTATTAAATGCTAAACTTTTGGTGTTTATAAGTATTGGGTTATATTTATTTTATTTCCTACGTTTCCTGAAGGCACTGTCACTGGGGAAAGTTCAAAAGCACTTTTGTGCTGCTGTCACTCATGATTGCAGTTGATTCCATACCCTCACATAAAATTCGGGTAAAACGTCTGAAACTCATAAAAAAAAAAGATCTGAAAGTGAAAAAATATTTGAAACTGAAAAAAATATTTTTGAAACCGTAAAAAAATAAAATTGTGTTGTTCCGATACAGTTTTTTGGCCCCCGATACAGATTCCGATTGTTGCCGTATCGGCCGATACGATACCGTACTGATACCGATTTTATTGCGCTTAATTATTTTTATTTTTATTCTTGTAATTCTAAACTACATACTCACTTGGATGTAAAACCATAATGGCTTGGTCAGGCACTGCTAAAAAAAAAGGGCCTATATTAGCATCAGAAATAATGGCATCGGCATGTTACTTGTTAGTACTCACCGATGATTTTAATGTCGTATTGGGGCCTCTCCTGATACCGGTATTGATATAGAAAACAACACTAAAAAAATAGATTTTAATCTGAAAAGATAAAACATGCAACAAAAAAATATAAAGAAGACCTCAAATGTCAAAATATGGAAGCGAAAAGTGAAAATAAGCAATTTTTTCAAAAGAATGTCCAAAGTGAATCAAAATTTATTTCAAAAAAAAAAATTCAAACACACTTATTTGTATTTTTATTACATTTGTATATATTTTGCGAAAATCAAAATCAACACAACAATTTTCAGTTTCAGCTTGCAAAATTTGCAAAATTTAACTCCATAAAGATTTCTCAACTAATTCACTGCCAGTTCAGTTCAAATGGATCTTTGTGATTTAGCCATCAATATCACATAATGACTTCATTGTGCCTATTAAGATGGGTCGTGACTTAAAGCTACAGAAAAATAGAGATAGAGAATCTAGGTAGTAGCCTGTGCTGCTGGAGGCGGATACCTGGAGATACACACATACATGCGCACACACATATTATTCCTATGGTAAGAGATATTTAGATTATTATTATTATTATTATTATTATTTAGAAGTAGCACTTTTGACACATTTTGGCTCTTCCTATAGTATTTCCCTGTTGAATGCTTGTAGCAAATGTACAGCGTTACTACTGTATGTTGCTCTCACAGAAGTGCTATCACACATCAGACCATCTGATTTGCAATGCACAGCACAGATAACAGTCCAGATGGATTAACTGTCCAATCCTACCGGGGAACAGTCCATTCTGTTCTGTCATTTGAATTTGTTTTCTTTTTCAAGATGTCAGAAAAATATTTGACAAGCTTGAAAATTTAATTGCCAACCAAGTTATTGGTTAAGTCACTCATACTGACTCTAATACTTTGCCTGGAAGTGGCTCGTAATAACGATATATTTTAATGTTGGGAATTTTTGAAGGAAGTTGAGGCCATGATGCTTAAAAATGACATTTGACTCTTTTCGTGAGTGTTCAATTTTTTTCCCATGCCCTCGACACCACACATTCTCCCGCCAGCTCCAGCCTGCTGTTAGGCATACACTTGCCGGCGAGATGACGAGAGGCATTCTGTGAAGATTCTATATAGTCACGATGTTCAGCCTCCCACAATTATTGTGGTCGCTAAAGCCAGATTCACCATTTGGAATATGGAATTAGAGTTCTTTGATTTGCATGAGGTCCCTAAACACAAACTGATAGGCTAAAATGTATATTATTTTAACAAAACGATGTCACAGACTTATGACTGATTTTGGGCGGGCCACCAAAATGTCCCCGCAAAACTGTTGCGACAGTCTGGTGTTATTTAACTTCTTGTGATATTTTTTTGTTCTCCTATCTGATCTTCATAAGCCCGAGGCTTGAAGTACAGCACAATATTTATCTTGAAAGACTTTTATGTTGATCTGTTATCTGGGGGCTCTGGGTGGGTACAGGAAGTCATGCTAGCACCGAAACAATGACTACGTTTCTTAGGAGAAACGTCTGAGCCAATGAACTTTTTATACAAAGACAGACTCTGACCTTTCAAAGTGAATGAGTGAATTGTGAAATTTTGTCAAGTTGCCGCAGTGATAAATGTGCATATTGTCCCATTCCGTGACATGAAAGGAGAGCAGTGAAAAGGCCTGTCAATCAATCTTTAAACACAAACACCTGCGTAGTTGGACTATGAGCCAAAAGGTCCTTTAAAAAAAAATCTTTGCAGACAATTTGGTGTGGAAATGCCCATGATGCCCTTTTTTGGGCTATTTAAGCAACAGAACGGTTTACAGAATGCCCTGAGATATGAAATGTCACAAGATGCTGTCATCATTTCAACACTAGTGGCCAGCCTTGTTCATTCAAATTGCAGTTTTAATTTTTTGTTCTAAGTCATTAGACTGTAAGAAGCTGAGGCCCGCCCTTGGGTGACAATGTTGAAGGTGACGTCTTGATTGTGAAGTCTGAGTCTCCTTCCAGAGGAAGGAACTTGGGTGTTATCGGAATGCACACAGCAAAGATGGGCTGAGTGGGACCCAGAACGGCAGGCAAGCTGGCTGCCTTTCGGGTTAATGTAATGTTTATGTAGCCATCAGTGTGGCCACTTCCTCCTCCTCCTCTTCCTCAGACTCAGTCAAAGGGCACAGACTGAGGACGCAGAACCAGAAGGTCACTGGCCGAGTCCCAGCTAAGATATGTTTGACCATTCAAATAGGATTTCTGCATTTAAACGTGACTTTTTTCTCTAGCACATTTTTTCATTCTGGGATTTTAGAGTATGGTTTACATCTTCTCTCTGAGTCATTTCCGAGGCTTGATGGCTTGAAACATTGTTTTGTTTATTTGGCAGAAGAAAATATGTGGTACTTTGGCTCACGATTAAAGTCTACAAAGCACAGTTAGAGACGTCCAATTGTACAGAGCCAGTTTAACGTGACTATTTCTATAAAAAATAAAATAAAAGATTCTGAAAGTAATATGAAAGATCTTTCACAACTATTTTTTTGTTCTTTTGGCAGTAACGTCAGACATTTGGTAGATGAGCCAATTCAAAGTAAATCCACTTGACTGATTAGTCAGTCTTTGTAAGTTTTCAAAAATTCTACAATGAATTGGCATTTTATATAGGCCTACTACATTTTCTTGGTTGGTTCCTTGTTAAGCCCTCAAACTAGATGATACTGAATCAGCAGTACCAGGTATGGAACTCCATTTTGTTTTAGTTTTAAAAAACATGATAATCAGTTCAAAGAACCCATCAGTACTTATGGCCATTAACCTTGCCAGCAAGATGAATTCTCGGGGCATTTGTGAGTTCACAAACTCCGGAGAATACATCTTGTACCGCTCCCGCTGAGACGTTTGCAGACGATCTTTTTTCAATCGGACCAATCAGGCGTTGTTTAGGCAGGACGAAAACAATAAGTGCTGATGTCCGGGGGAAACAAACAAACCGAACAGACGAATGGATGCTGCAATTATTTATTTTCTTGTAGAATTACTCACCGCGTCTTTATTGAATTTGAACAGCGAGAGGAGTCTCGTGCATTTGTATCTGGTAAAAATGTTCATGCCCCCACAGAACCCACCCCTCCCTCCCTAAGACGAGACGGAAGATGAGATTTTCGTCTGTTGCCTTGATTGGTCAAAACAAAATGTGCAAAGATGCGGCATCATCCAATCAGCTTGAATTCTTTCAAATTTTTTAAGCGAATTTACTGAAAATGCACAAAACGGACATGCAATTTATGCCTGTTTCCATCACTTCTCCTTTTATGAATATTGAGAGGAGACTGCTGCTGTAGGTGGCGGTATAAACCATAGACATGTGATCCACCAGTAATTTAAAAGAAGAAAAGAAGAACAGGAAGCGACTGCGCCGTGCGTTGATGTTGTATGAGTTTGCTTTTGTAATTCTTAATAAGATGAAGTGTTTCTTTGCTGTTTTAGATCTAAAATTGCGTTAATATTCGCTTCTTTAATTAATTCCAAAAATATTTCTGTTTCGTCCCCCCCCCAAACATACCTTACTTTATCGTCCGCCATTGCTTTGTGACTACAAACGTACGTGTGACGTAATATCCGGTCAAAACGTGTGACGTGTATCCGGTCTTGTTTCTATAGCCAAAATTTGCATTTTCCTTTTTTTTTGATGCGCTTCAAAATCCACCCCCTTCAAGAGTGAAAACTTTTTGGGGGCGAGTTTTGGGCTCTTTTTCGAATTTCGAACGTTACCATTCAGTTGTATTTTTGCATTTCTTGAACATTTGAATAAAAA
Source organism: Leptonotus elevatus (assembly GCF_054856555.1). Taxonomy (NCBI): domain Eukaryota; kingdom Metazoa; phylum Chordata; class Actinopteri; order Syngnathiformes; family Syngnathidae; genus Leptonotus; species Leptonotus elevatus. Next base: position 18,364,960 of record NC_141242.1, on the reverse strand, counting down.
TGGGTGAATGGAAACCCAACAAATTAGTGAAGAGCCTCAAACCCTGTGATGCATCCTCAAAAAGCTCTAGGTATTGCTTTTGTTAAATTGTCCGTCCCGAGCCCCTGATGTTATGGATGTTACGGTAAAATATTCTGTCTAAAGTGCCATGCATCTGTTATATAAGGATTAAAAGGATTTGGGTCCACTCAATCTTTACTCAAGATAATTTTGTAGTTTTCCAAGTGACTTGGGGACACTGACTGGTTCATTCAATTGTACAAGGCCGAGAAAAAGACAGACATCATGGTTGGTTCCGGTTGTGGTCTCCATCATGTCATTGTCTGCATCATTTTGTCCTTCGCCAGACTGACGTCAAAGCAGCACAATGTGAATGTTTGTTGCTTTCAAAGCCAAGAAAACTGACCTTGGTCCTGGTTTGTCACGCAGCCATGATTTTCATTTTCGTATTAAAAAAAACAGTTTGAAAGAGTAAATTGCCCAATCATGTAGCTGTGAACTTTCCTTTAATGTAAAATCCATCTGAAATGATTGGATGTTTTTAGTTGACATCATCCACAGCACAGTACCCCCTAAACTCAAACTAATGGCAAAGTGATGGCTCTCAACGGATGCATGTTCAAGGTGCCAGCAAAACCAGTGAAATCTCATACTACCTTCAGCCAGCGGCAAAGGGGCGTTTTATTATTTCCCCCCCACCCCTCACTTTTTGTGGCATTTTGTGACCTTTATGGCAAAAGAAGGAGCAGCCTCAACCAGACATGTTAGGAGAAGAGCAAGAATATAATTTAACAATAATGTAAAAAAAAATCATAAAAATGGCTTCCCTGGTTTTAGGATTGGATGGATTCTATTTCATTATTTGAATGTGGTAAAAATGAGCTTTGCTAAGCTTCACGGAGCAGACTGTGTTCGACCTTCGGGGTTCCACCCACACATATTACATCTTGCTCATACACAAAGTCAACTACCTGCACAGCCTCGACACGCTCTTCAGCCTTGACCCCCTCATGTGGCACTGTCATATTTAGCTAAAAAAGAAAAAGAAAAAAAGATGCCCAGAGGTGTTAGGAGGAAGGCCACTGTCACCATTTTGAATAAAAAAAAGAAACTAATGCAAAGTCTGGTCTCCGGGAGAGGAGGGTGGTTGTGCTGCATTAATTAGATAAGACTTGGAAATTTTAATAGAATTCAAATAAACTTTGAGAAACACTGCCTTTATAAAGGTCAATTACTTTTGGTTGACTACTTCTCAGCAACATGAAGCTCCTCAGTTTGTGTTCATATTTAATCTAGTTTACTGAATGCGTGAGAAAAATTTAAAGCTGCTGAATGCAGAAATTTTTTATTTCAAATAGCTACTGCCACCTGTGGCCAAAAGATGAAACTGCACAGTCCCTTCTTCACGTACACAATGCACATATGACGTCACATCCGCAATCCAGTCAGAAAACGATTGGCTTGAGGCTTGCAGGGGTACCCATTGCGATCAGCTAAGGTGTTAATCTACTAATTAGTAGATGTTTCAGTCATAAATGGGCAAATAAAAAGATAAAGATTGTTTGAACAAATTGTTACATAGAACATCTTTAAGTTCTCAGCTATAACAAACATTCATGACCCTATACTGCTAGAAATTTTAGGAAATTAGGATTGATTTTTAACCATTTGGAAACATTTAACTCTTTGGAGTATTTAGCTCGCTAACATTATTTCATGCTACTCTCTTTACATCTAAACAGGTGATTAGCTATAGCTCAAGGACAATGAAAGATTTACTTAAGTACACTCAAGTGTAACATTAATTTGCTAGTTCATATTAGTTAGGCACTCTGTGAAGTTTTGTTTTCTCTCTGCTAGGCAAAGTTAATAATTGGTTACCAATTGGGACTTTTCTGGCTTTTTGAGAAGTGAAGTTTAAATGTTTTGTCTTTTGATAAACAAACTGGAAGGAAACATCTGAGTGATTCTGGCTAATCAGTAATGTGCAGGCAGAACTAAGTTTAGTTTCCATGCAGATACTTAGTGAGGTTGTATGGACATAAGGTCGCGTCCACGAGGTGCATGTTAGGTGAACTATCAGGTTGTTGCAAGCAAATTCCAAAGCACTGAAATCAAGAGGATCTACTTCCTTGTTTATATTAAGTGTCATTCAGTCAGTTACAGCAACCTAATGGTTAACTAACTTCTGACTCTGAATAATGCAATGTAATGTAGCAAATAATGACAATAAAGCTTAATGAATTACGGTTCATAGAAATATGACTTTTGCTTACTCTTTCCACATAAAGTGTATATACTGTACTCATTCTCAATTATTCTTTAAATTGCCTCAAACAAATCAATAAAAGGTCCCTCAGCACAGAGCTTCACAAGGGCTTAAACATGTATGCTGTGAAAGTGAAAGACCATGATTGAGGAACTTAAGTAAGTCTCAAGTTTTATATTTTGAAAACTTGAGTATAAGAAGGTTGCACATAAATCAACTGATTGGCATTATATACCATTGTTGGTCCATGTAATAATGCCACCCCTTTTTTTTTTCCTGCTGTTTAATTGTGTTGACATTCACATCTACAAATATAGTGTGCATATAGTATATCAAATTATGTATACACATAATGTATAGTTGTCACTCCAATTATGATACTGTAGTTCAGGGATCAGCAACCTTTTTGAAGCTACTCCAGAAAATTGCAAACATCTCTTGCAATGGTATGTTTGCATTGTCAGTGTTCTTAACCAACATGTTTTTAGGCCACAAAGAAAGAAAGAAAAAACAGGATTTGTAAAATAACCTTGCTCATTGTCATGCACTGTTGCCGCACATGGATGACCACAAGCTTGCGTTTCTGGTTGATGATTCAAAGTCAATGCTGACATCTGCTGTTGCATGGAACTAAAAGGTGCTTGTGTTTGTTTCCTTACAGGGCTCCCATCAATACTGTAACGGTGCGTACACGCATTTATTTGACATGCTGCATTTATTGAAGTACAAATTATATTCATCAGAAAATATAGACATTTTATTTTAAATAGTTTCTCTTTGTTCAGTATTGGGAATTCAAATGAAAACAGTCATTTGGAAAAAGCCTATTTTTCCGTTCATTCCCATCCTTGTTGTTCCTCTATCTCACAGATCAGCTATGTGAAAGCGAAGAAACTAAACGTTTAATAACAACAACAACAGCAGTCACATTTGCCACGCCTTCCAGTTGCATTTTATCCCTTGGGAACATCTCCGGAAATGGTTCACTTACTGGGTTGACTCCTGGAGCCATTTATCATGTCTTCCTCAACTGTTCCAACTGCTGTCAAGAGGTCACAATGAGTGAGTCAAACTGAAAAAAAAGGAAACTATACAAGACAAACTCACAAATGTTTCACAACTGTATAAAAATTTAAGCAATATGACCTCTGACTTGACAGAGTTTACCCACCTCTCGGCTGAGATACTTGCCTCTGAACAGAATTTGAAAAATAATAATTGAATATAAAATTTAAATATTTCTAGTATCACCCATCTGTCTACCTGTCCATCCACTCATACGATCCACTCATTTGTCCGTCCATCCATCCATCCTTTTCTGCTTTTCGTGGGGCCAGCAACTTAAAGATGGAAGCCCATACTGAGGCGTTGCCATGCCAACTGAGAGACATATTGTATGTCACGTTTACATGCCGTCAACAACACTTTCAAAACCGGAATTCAAAAGGCCATGTAAACACCCGCAAACTTCGATTATGCTCATATTCAGTTTTGTTTTTTTTAAACCCTGGGTTACTCCTTTTCCAATCCTAATATTTAGTCATAAAAAAAAGTGTATTGGAATATCTTCGTTGACAGAAACACTCATTTTGTGCTCTGAAATGTGGAAGGAATCTTGATCTTTTGAGTAACGGAACTACTAATATGCGGTGTCTGGCACACAACCCACTGCAAATACACCAGCGGAGGTAAACAAACGTCGCAAAACTCAGACGCAGTCCGTAACCACACTTTCGGAGGAAATCGACATTAATAGAATGTATTTTATCAACGGTACAAAGTATTTGCGTCATGAGGTTGTCCGTATGTCACAGTTTAGGTGGGGATCTCACAATTGATTACAATTATCATGTATACAGGAGTAACTCTATCTGCACACATATAAATGGGTTATTGACAGTTGGCTGTTTCTGAAACGAGAATTTTGACCTTAACCTGAATATTGACAGCATATAAACATAGTTCTATAGTCTCTCCTGCGTTTCTTGGGGGTCTCCCTGAGGCCACCTCCCAGTGGACGTGCCCAGAGCACCTCACCAGGGAGGCGTTCAGGTGGCATCCTAAGATCTCATCTAAGATCCATCTGGCTCCTCTTGACTCTAAACACTTCCCAGAAGACCGAGTGTCTCACCTTTTTTCGAAGGGCGACCCCGGTGAAGGAAACTCATTTCGGTATCCATGATCTTTTCTTTTAATCTCTTTCACCACTGCTGTCATTTTAGGGGGAAAAAAGTGGTGCAAAAAGAAACAAAGGTAGTTAACCCTTTAAGTGAATGCTGGCTGAAATGGGGTCTAGTGAGGTGTGCTTCGAGGATATGTTGACATCATGTATGACACAAATCAGAATGATGGCCAACTCACTTTTGAACATTAAGGTACCACTACATTTTGCCATTATTAGAAAGCACTTATGTTTTGGGTAAGGTATTATTTCACACATTGTTATGTTTAAAAAAAGAAAAGAAATCTATAAATAATAGTAAGATTTTGCACAAAGCTCACCACTTTGAACCTCAAGTTTGCCAATGGCAACCCAATAATCTCCCCTTTTTCTCAGAGCCTTGTAAGGTCACCGATCTTGATGCCAAAGATGTCACCCCATCCTCTATAACGGTGAGCTGGACCAAACCAGAAGGGAACTACTCATTCTACATGGTACAATGGACTAATGGACAAGTCTCCAAAGTGAATAAAACATTGAAAAACATTACTGGCTTGTCTGCTGGGACCATGTACAATATAACAGTAACTACACTCGCAGAAGATGGAGTGACTGAAGGCGAAACGACAGCTGTCTATCCATACACAAGTAAGTACATCCTTGATTGTGGTTAACAAAATGTATACATATATAGATTACTGACAAAACTGAAGCACAGTAGCTCATTAGTTAGCGGTGAACAGAAAGTCCCCAAACTGTTCCCACAAAGTTGTTGTCCAAAATGTCTTCATCTGCCTTTGCCATGTTTGTTGCCAAAAATGTATTTGGGACATTAATGTAGATTCATTTGCGGAATGTTAATTCCAGCACAATGGTCACACGGAAGTATCAGGACAAGGATATTTACAGATTTTTTTGTGTGCATACAAAGAGCATGGATGAGGGTTTGAACATATTTGCTAGAAAATACTTGCTTGACCTTGACTACTTGCCACTTCTTATTTTGATTTCTCCTCTTGTGTAGAACCAGGTATCATTCATAATCTCTCTGCATCCGCAAACACATCCGCAATATCTCTGAAATGGATACCACCGGATGGCGAGGTGTTTATATATAAGGTGATGTGGCACAGCGGAGGAGCACAGTCCATCAAATACACAAATGACGGCTCCGCTGTGCTATTATCTGACTTGGTGTCTGGAACATCATACACAATCACAATTGTTTGCATTGCTGGAGACAACCAAACGGAGGGAGAACCCAAAACAATTGTTCAAGTCACAAGTAAGACACACAGATTCTGCTCGCATGGCAAATAAACATGGAGAAAACTGCTATTCTGTTAAAGAATGTAAACTCATTGTGGTCTCTGACGCATCTTGAAACTAATGAGATATTTAACCATTTGTGTTTGTTTTTTGCTAATCACATAAGTGCTATGTTGAGATGCCAAAGTGTCAGAGAATTTGTTTTTTTTTGGTTGGTTTGTTTAATTAATAGCAAGCTGCAATAGTAGCCCAACATTCTCCTGTCTTAATTTTCAGGGCCGGAGAGGCCTGAAATCATAACGGTTACAGCAGGAATTGACAACCTCAACATTGAGTGGATCTTACTCCAAGGGAGAGCTGATTTCTATGAAGTGAACATCTCCAATACAAATATGTTATATTCCTCCAGCAACAAAACAACAGCCCTCACAGCCCATTTTCACGATTTGTATCCCGGGAGAGTTTTTCTCATCACAGTCACTGCTGTCGCTGGAAACCTAAGCAGCACGTCCAACCAGATCTCATCTGCTACCAGTAAGTTCAATTATTTTTACGATGGTTTCATACTGACTTTGATCTGAATTGTTGTTTACATTTTGACATAAAAAGTGTGTTGATCTCAAACCGTTTTCCTTTGTCTTTTTTTTTTTTTTTTTTTTTTTTTTTTTTTATATTATCAGTTCCGACACCACCTGGTTCCCTGAATATCATTCAAATGACAAATACTTCACTTCACCTTCAATGGGAAACTCCCAACAAGATGGCGGGTGCTCCCTATATCAGTTACCACATCACTTACCAAAGACCGGGTGGTAGCATGCAAACCACTAGCACCAGCGATAACAGCACGGTACTGCCACAGCTCCCTTCTGGAACATTGTACAGTATAACCATGTACACAGTTGGACCCCAAAATATGAATAGCTCAGCTGTCCATAAATCAGCATACACCTGTGAGTACATCATAAAGATCTGCTTTAAAACATTCTTTCTGTATTCCTTTTGCATTCTTGCTATGTTAGCATACCAACTGTCAGCATGTTAGAATTGTATACATTTTCATTAGAAATGGTAGTCTAAAAAATTATTTCATAGAGCAATTTTGCTCAATCCTGAAATGTCACCAGTAAAGCAAATATTCCTAACATTTGGTGCACATAAGAAATTCCTATATTTTGGAGGCCGGAGTTCAAATAAATGTTTAAAAGTGCTGGTAGGCGGCATCCATGTCTCTTAGTTAGTTAGTTAGTTAGTTAGTTAGTTAGTTAGTTAGTTAGTTAGTTAGTTAGTTAGTTGGTTGGTTAGTTAGTTAGTTGAATCCGTTAGTCATATTTTAATACTGTGTGGTAACTTTTTTTTTTCTAGTGCCCAACCCTGTGTTAAAACTTGTGGCCAGTCCTTTCAATACAACCTCAATAAATGTGGCATGGTCCAAGCCGCACGGAGTGCAGACATATTACAAATACTTGGTTCAAACACTGAACTCTCCAGGAGCAATTGTGAACGAACAAACAGTCAGTGATAACAACACTGATGTACATGACCTGGAATCAGGAACTAATTACAGCATTAGAGTCACCACATTAGCAGGAGCAGAAAGTAAATCTGCAGAAGAGCAGACATTCACTTACACAAGTAAGACTCTCTTTTTGAAAATCGCTGATACATGTATATTTTGTTGACATGATCACATTGATTACCAAAATATTTTTGTATTATGCTTATTCTGTTAAAAAACAGCAACTCTTTCTTTTGTGTAGTACCCAAGGCTGTGACGGAACTCAAAGTTAAGGACTTTAATACGACGGACATCCAGCTAATATGGTCCCGATCAAGTGACTACAAGGACACCTACAGCTATCTGCTAATTGCATTCCAGGACAACACAATAGTTCAGCAATGGACAACTAAATCAGAAATGTATACTTTCTTCAATCTGATCCCCGGAACACTGTACAGTTTTGATGTGTTCACAGTTGTAGAAGGGATGAAGTCTACATCAGAACACATATCTCAATGCACAAGTATGGCCTCGCTCATTTATACTTCTTCTTCTTCTTTTTTTAAATAATAAAAATAATAACTAACTTCTAATAGATTCTGCTGTAACCAGTCAAGGGTTTATCCTTCCTTTTACCTAAAATGGTATTGAAATTGAGTTGATGGATAATATGTAGTACAGTATATTGAAATATAAAACATAAATTGCACCAAAGAGCATTATTATTGTGAAATTGTGGGAATGTGACAATGTTTGTATTAAAGGACCACTCACCAATATTTACTGTAAACTTTTAGTTGCCCCTTATAGCCATGTGGTACTCTTTACAGTTAAGTAAATATGCAGTATGCATCCCGGCTAGCGAGCAAAAAAACCTGATATTTATCTTCTTTTTTTCAGGTCCTGGGATAGTTTCAGACATCATTGCCATAGGGACGACGACTAATATGTCTGTCTTATGGAGTGCTCCAATGGGGAACGTGGATTCCTACAATGTCCAATTGTACAAAGACTCCAAATCTGAACGTTCAAAGACGGATCTAAGTAACTCAACTGTTAGCACATTTTTTACAGACCTGAAGCCAGGGGTGCTTTACTGTGTAGTGGTGATAAGCAAAAGTGGACCTTTAGAGAGTAACAGTTCCATTTGCAACGCTACTTGTGAGTTAACTCATCCTGGTTTGAAATTATGATTTATACTCTGTTTTCAAATAGTAACTAATAAAAGTGTTCTTTTTCTCTTGATAAGTTCCAAACCCTCCTGGACCCTTAAGTGTTGAATTGCAGACTGTCAGCTCTATTAATTTCACGTGGGACCTCCCAGATGATATGGATCACAATCAATACAAATTCAGTGTCAGTGGCAACTTCATAACACCAAACAACTGGTTTATTTTGAAAAATCTCAATTCCGGAAGCCCATACTCAATTTCTGTTGCAACAATTGGTGTGATGGAGTATAAAAGCACGGCGGTGACAGCAAATAATTATACAAGTAAGTGAGGTGAAGTAAGAGAGGATAACTAACTGTAAATCCATAAAACTTAGTGTTTTTCATTAATTTTTTTCTCAGGACCATATTCTGTGACCATGCTGAAAGCGGCAGACATAAGCACAAATGCTGTCATGTTGGCGTGGGAGCAACCAGAACAGAAGCCTAGTTACTCATACCTGGTGCATGTCACCAATGGATCATTTCCACCATCTAAAGTGGTCTCCAGAAACTTGTCAGCCACAATCTCTGGCCTTCTCTCTGGGATCAACTACACCTTCACCGTCTCCACACAAGCAGCAGATGGCACTCTGGCAGCTCCTCGGAGCAACTCCTACTTTACACGTATGTACTATGTGAGACTCTTAAGAAAATTTGGTAGCAATAGCCGTTGTATTAATTTCAGGTCAAATGCTAGTAAATTAAACTTTAACAGTGACTACTCATTTCATTTACTCAACTTCCTTTTTTATTTTTTTATTTGGCTCACTATCTGTTTACCTTATTTGATTTTTGCAGACCATGTACAAAGCAAACCACAGAAAAAAACAAATATATGGTATATAATGGTGCTGCCCAACGTTTTTCCGTTGCTGTTTGTAAAGACAACATTCAAAACTGATGCTTAAGGAAGCCGAGGACAGCAGCCAACCAGGAATGAGCGTGAAACCAGTCCACCAATTAGGAGCGGGCGTTCGCAAAGCAAAATTTGCATATGCCACGGATAGTTGCTTGCCTCCGCGGCTTGGCTGGAAGGAAAACGTTAAGTCTCCGTCCAGAAAAGCCCCAGAGATGTCAAAAGAAATCCTTCGGACTATACCTTTAAATAAAAGAAGAAAAACTAACTTCGTTATTGCTCAATTTTATGGACAAGCACATTCACTGCTGTTTTAGTTTACTGATCAAAATCCCGAGTTTATCATGCCCATCCCCAGTTGCCGTTTACTGCTAACTACACACAAATAATTACACACATATTGAAATACAACAGACACATTATCAGCCTATTATGGGCGTCATGGCTCAGTGGTTGAGTGTTTTTTCTCCCATCCGTGAGGTTGCGGGCTCGATCCTCACTCCTGGTGATGATGTCGAAGTGTCCTTGAGCAAAACGCTAAACCTTGATTTGCTCCCAATGGACCTGGCAGTGCCCTGCGTGGCAGCAGTCGGCCATTGGTATGTGAATGGGTGAATGTGAGGCATTGTAAAGCGCTTTGGGCACCATATGGTGTAGTTAAAAGCGCTTTATAAAAAGCAGTCCATTTAGCATTATTAATACCCAACTGACGAGCTAGCTAAAATTAGCATTAGAAGTTACTGGAGAGATTTTTCCTCAAATAACGAATATTCACAAACAAATGCTGTATTATTTATTATTATATTAATATATTATTATTTAATTTTTTTCTCAGGACCTTATTCTGTGACCATGCTGAAAGCGGCAGAAATTACCACAAATGCTGTCATGTTGGTGTGGGAGCAACCAGATGAAAAGCCTGACTACTCATACCTGGTTCATGTTACCAATGGATCATTTCCAGCATCTGAAGTGGTCTCCAGAAACTTGTCAGCCACAATCTCTGGCCTTCTTTCTGGGATCAACTACACCTTCACCGTCTCCACACAAGCAGCAGATGGCACTCTGGCAGCTCCTCGGAGCAACTCCTTCTTTACACGTATGTACAGTGAAACCCTTCTTAAGACAATTTAGTAACAACAACCGTTGTGTTAATTTCAGATCAAATGCTAGTCCATCGAACTTTAAATGTGTTGGTTTAACCAAAGAAAACAAGCAGAACAGCAAAATGGAAATGCAGTTCTGAGCTAAAATGCACAAGCGAGCAGTCTGATGAATCTTGTGAAATATGGAACAGTGACTACTCATTTAATTTACTTATTATTAGTTTCAGTTTAAAATGTTGCTCTCTACCTGTTTACCTTACTTGATTTTTGCAGCCCATTTACAAAGCAAATCACAGGAAGAAACAAAAACAAATTAAACAAAAATAGAAAAACTAACTTCAGTATTGCTCATTTTCATGTACAAGCACATCCACTACTGTTTTATTTTACTGATCAAACCCCCCAGTTAATCGTGGCCAATTGGCCATCGCCAGTTGGCATTTGCTAAACACACAAGCTAGCTAAAATTTGCATTAGAAGTGACAGGATATATTTTCCCTCAAATAACGTCACACACAAAATCTGTATTATTTATTATATTACATACTATTTTATTAATATCTTATTATTTACATTTTTTCCCAGGACCGTATTCGGTGACCATGCTGAAAGCGGCAGAAATTACCACAAATGCTGTCATGTTAGTGTGGGAGCAACCAGATATGAAGCCTAACTACTCGTACCTGGTTCATGTTACCAATGAATCGTTTCCACCATCTGAAGTGGTGTCCAGAAACTTGTCGGCCACAATCTCTGGCCTTCTCTCCGGCAGCAACTACACTTTCACTGTCTCCACACAAGCGGCAGATGGCACTCTGGCAGCTCCTCGGAGCAAATCCTTCTTTACACGTATGTACTGTGTAGCGACCATTATCAATCAAAAACATTTAAAAAGTAATTCATTTGAGATTAAAGAATATTCAATTAAACTTTCAATATGTTGGTTTAACTAAAGAAAACAAGTACAGCAAAATGTAAAGGCAGTTTTGAGCTCAAATGCATGAGCTAGCCACCTAATGAATCAGTGACAGTAATCCAGCGACTGCAAATACCAGAGGTACCATTGTAACAGGGATTCAGAAGTATTTACATCCTAATTTAGCAGGCCATGGGTAGCCTCATACAATTTACTTCACATTTTATTTTTCGTTTAAAATGTAGCTTACCTGTCGGAAAAAAATTGAAAACGCTAACTACGTTATTGCCTAATTTCCTGAACACATACATTCACTACTAATGTTTTCTATTACTGTACTGATCAAGATCTATTGTTTATCATGCCCATCCCTTTAGTAGGTACAGCTAAACCCACCTTGGTGGAAAATCTTCATAAAAAATAAAGTAGCAAATTAGACTACAATAATTTCTGGACTATAAGGCGCACCTGACCATAAGCCGTGCTAGCTAAATGTGGGGAATACTCGAGTTTGTTACACATATAAGCCGCACCCGACGGTTCCCGCTAATTTATTTTTCATAATGAGGGCACAAATTGTCTCGCTCTCGTTCTGTCTCTCCTACTGTATTTGGGCTCACTTGGTTTGTTTTGCTCTGCCTGACGCTCTTGCGCTTCCTTTATAGTGCGCCCCCTTGTGATCTGATGTATAAGACGCACCCTTGTGTTAGCCGCAGGGTCGAATGCGAAAGTGAAAAAAGTAATGGCTTATAGTCCAGAAATTACTGTAATGATGTCTATCTGACAGGCATCCTCATATTAATCAAAGAAAACATTCTCCCTGTGTTTTCTAGGACCATATGAGATTAATGATCTGGAGGCGCACACCTTAAACTCAACTGCAATACAACTGGTTTGGATGAAACCGTTGCAACACAAGCTTGAGTATACCTATCGCGTTAAAACAACTGGCTGTGGCTTCCAAAACAAAACTGTGACAGAGGAAGTTGTAGTGATCTCAGAGCTCAATCCCGGGACACTGTGCACGTTCTGTGTTTTGGTCCAAGTAGGGGATGGCATAGAAGGAGAAGGACGCAGCATTCTTCAGTACACAAGTAAGACTTTAATTTGCCATTTGGATGGATGGACTTTCTTCCCTTAACTTCTCAAGTAATTATTTTCTTCTCTTATGTCATCAGTGCCTGAGGCAGTACAGCTTGAAATCTCCAGTCAAGGCTCAAATATGTCAGTCGTGGTGTCATGGATTGTTCCACCAGGGAACGTAGAATTGTATAGTGTTCACCTCAACAGCTCTACTACACATCAGTCACAGCAAGTAGAGTCTAGCAACAACGGCTTGCTTTTCAAGGGGCTGTCTGCTGGAACGCTGTACAGCGCCACTGTGATATCCCAGAGTGGACCATTCAATGTGTCATCTGAAGTTGTTACAAATGCTACCTGTAAGTATACAAATTCATTCATGCGAGATTTCGTTACACACTAATGTACTAGTGATGGGCATGACAGTTCTTGTAAGTGAACTGAATCTTTAGAATCAGTTCATTAAAAAGAACCGTTCAAAAGATTCGTTCGTCTACGCAACCCACCAAGCCGGCGCAGACGTATAAAAAAAAAAACACGCAGTTAATGTTATGTTGCCATATTTGTTGTCATGAGTGTATGTGTGTGTTTCTATCAAAAACAAAAGTACGTTCACTCACTAAATCATTTCTGAACCGGAAATGGCAACACGTTCACTCATTGACTCATTCATTCGCTGATCCGCGTTGGCTAACACCAATAGCATGGTACGTTCACCCGTGTCTGACGCTGGCTGCTGATTGGTCGTTCGCGAAGATTGACGACTTGAGCGTGGCTGAGCTCAAATTAACTGAGAAAATAACGAATCAATTCAGGAAGTGATCCGTTCACTCACGTTCACTGAAAAGATTCGTTATTTTTGAATGAAATGTACTCGAACGACACAACACTATAATGTACACACTCTACAGCCACAGTGTTGTGATAGGCATGACAAGAATTGAGTCCAAATTGAATTTGATGATTTGATGATATTTGGTGCATGAAAAATATTGTTAACACACCTTAGATTTGGAACGTGTACTTTAAATTGTGTGACAGTGCCTAAGGCTGTGGTTTATCTGGTAAAATTAAGGAGTTTTGTTAGTCGATTTTTTAAAAATTGTTTCTATATTTGCCTTTAATAGGCCCTATTGCGGTTTTGAGTGACAACTGATATAGTTTTCAAATAATGACAAATAGCACTCATGCAGCCAGCTATTTAAACAAAACAAAACATCACATTACAATACCGATATATTACTTTGCTTGCTGAAATTAACATACTGTATTTACCTATTCCCAAAGATCCAAACCCACCTGGGCCTATTGAGATCCTCATAAAGTCAACAAACTCAATAGAAGCAAGGTGGACAGAAGCCCCCTTGATGAATGGTACATCGTTCTTCTACCAGCTCACAAGTGCACCGCCTGAGGGAAGTGGATATATCAGTACCACCAACACCAGTCATAATTTTGACTCCTTGCTCTCTGGGACCGCCTACAACATTTCTATAGCAACAATTGGCGTCTTGGGTTTTAGGAGTGACGTGATTCATGCCTATTTGGTCACCACAAGTAAGCTTCTTTCTTTCTTTCTCTTTCTTTCTCTTTCTTTCTCTTTCTTTCTCTTTCTTTCTCTTTCTTTCTCTTTCTTTCTCTTTCTTTCTCTTTCTTTCTTTCTTTCTTTCTTTCTCTCTTTCTTTCTCTCTTTCTTTCTACCATTACATGCCCAGATGTGCAGGATTTCAGGGTTAACGCTTACATCTCTGACATTCCCTTAGGACCCTTGCATGTGAAATTTCTCAACACTTCTGCAGAGGAGGAAAACATCACAGTCACATGGTTTCAACCTGATGAATACAAGGAAAGCTATCTTTACAATCTGACCTGGCAAAGCTCAGATTGGCCAATCAATGGCAGTTTTGTGACTGACCAACCAATGCATACTGTCAAAAACCTGGTCCCTGGCATCAGGTATAACTTTTCTGTCATTTCTGAGACTCGGGATGGAACTCAGGGTGCTCCCAGAAGGATTTCCGCCTGCACACGTATGTTCACAACATCCCGATTTACACGCAATGCACTAGTGTTAACTGTTCTTGGACTATTGGATTTAGTAAGAATATTGTAGAGGTCAGTGTTGGACTAGATTTTTTTTTTACAACGAGACCCTAAAACCATTGTTGATAGGTATAATTTAGAACAGTGGTTCTAAAGTGTTGTCACCCTGAAACGTGCATCTTTGTATTGTTGCAACTAGGTCTGGCCAAATCCATTTCCAAATGATTCGATTCCCAAACTTGTTGCAACAACCAAGGGAACTATATCTATGAACTTGAATTTATGTTAGCAATTATCTTTCACTAGAGAGCTTTATTTTTTAGCCAAAATAAATGTACATGTGTGTAAATTAGTGTTGATAAATTGCTCCAACTATGGGCTAGTATGAAATCAAAACCTGAATGATCATATCTCCCTATTGTGGACATATTTGTGTCTATTGCAGCAGATTTGCTTAGTATTTTTTTTAAATACTCGACCAGACCACTTGTTAAAACAACAAATAAAGTCAATGTCAGTTCAGCATTTGGCACATTCTACATGGCCGCAAATTATTCTGCCCATCCCACATTTCATATCCATATCCATTACAAATATGGCATTATTTTCAAGGCTAATAAACACGCATTTCACATTTTGTAAACTGTACGAACTGGGCAAGTTGTAAATTCTTAGATGAGCTTGTGTGTAAGTATTTTAATAATATTATTCTTACATTCCTCCCCCAGATGCCAGCCCAGTGAGAAATGCAACATGTGAAGGTCCGGACAATCCAAATGCAGAAATTATCTTGTCCTGGACTAAGCCCAGAGGCAAATTTCATGATTTTCGGCTCACCATAAACAATGTGGAAATGGTCAATGGGACAAGCATCTGTAACCAAAGCTGTAGCCAGACCATCTCCAACCTAAGTCACTATACTCCATACAACATAATGATGGAGACACTGAGTTGTGGGCAACCTGCTACTCCACTCTCCCTGCACTGCATGACTGGCATCACAGGTTGGACATTTTTTTAAAGTTTAGCTTTCATTTTAAAGTCAAAATCAATATTTTTGCTGTCATATTTTGACAGACCCACCAGTTCCAGTAAGCTATGAGTCGCTGGCTTTTGTTAACAACAAAGTATACAACAGATTCACCATTCAGATCAATTCCAGCCTAATGGATGAAACCAATGGGCCAATCACTCATTTTGGTGTGCTCGTGACAGAAAATATAAAAGGTTTGTTTATTTCACTTTCCCCCCCACAGTATTATCATTTCCTCATCCAGCCTTTAAATGCTAAAGTGCTTGCTTTGCAAGACTATTAATATGTTAATCTGTATTTTATGCACATACCTTTCAGAATCTGACACGGCTAAGAGAGAGTACTTGGGGAAAACATATGAACAGTGGATTGACAAACAATCTCCGGCATACCTGGCAACCATCAAGAAGAGAAACGCTCTATCACGCGGTGAAGAGAACATGTTGTCTGTAGACATTGGAGATGGTTCGGAATGGGAGGGCTACACCAATGGAGCCCTCCACAGCAATCGAAGATACCGGTAAGACTTTAAAAACATATCGCTACATGTAGCAGATAAATACAATACATGTACATAGGATTTTTTTGTTTAAAGCAATGACAACTGCATATCTAATATAGGCACATAGGAAAACACTATAGAATGGATGGAAAAAATCTAAGATGTGAAGTTGTCATTTTTCTACCTAATTATATTATCACTGCTGTCATTATCCAATATTTATTATATTTTCCAGTAAGTTGCAGCATTAGTTGTGTTGCTTTCATTTTGCGTTCTTTTATTCCGCAGGTATGCCATTGTATTGTTCACTAAAGTGATTCTGCAAGACAAGCTAATTAAGCTGGGATCAAATGCATCGAAGACCTCAATCACTAAATTCTATCCAATGATAAAGCTCCCACAGGACCCAGGTACCGCAAGGGTCAATATGAAATGCCCATATCGTGTGTTCTATTTGTTATTAATCTAGTCACAATCTTTGTCAATGTCATAGTTGTCATCAGTGTTGCTGTCGGAGCAACACTGGGGATTTTCAGCATTCTCTTCATCATTCTCATTGGCTTCATTGTTTACTGGAAAAGGTTTGTCACATTCATAAAGTCATATCAAGACACGTATGTGCATACAGAAGAGCTTTCAAATCTTTGTCTACATGTTGTAGGTTATCCAAAAAAGAATCCTCAGACATCCAGATTCATTCTTTGAGGTACAAATGTTCATTTCAATCATGTACTTACATTTCGATCAATGTTTGTCTTCCATGACTGTTCGGTCAGTGTTGCTCTATTGTTCTTTTTAGAGCCAAACTGTGAGTGTGAACCTTCAAAAACAGTTCTCATTACGGTACTCTTGTCCTTTGAGCAGAAATGCAGCAGTGAGTGTGGAGGACTATGAAGCTTACTACAAGAAACAGAAGGCAGACTCTAATTGTGGCTTTGCAGAGGAGTTTGAGGTGAAACATTTGTTCAACATCTTAATTTAACCCTGTCAGTCAGTTTTATGCTCAAATTCTTTTTTCAATGAGTAAAAATAGATATTCGTGTTACCTAGCTTAAATGTGGAGTTTTCAGTTTTCAAGCTGTTAGCAAGATTTGAAAGTAGCTTCGATAGATAACGGTTGTTTTGGGAACAGGCCGACAATAATATCAGTTGACCTTGAGTTCTTGCTTGGAGCCTCTTAAGGAGCAATACAATCACGTTTTTTGAGGCAATACTTCAACATCAGCATGATGATTTACATACTGTCACAAGAGTTCACTGGCCACACCATCCAGAAGACCGGCAGCTTGTTCACTTCCAATAGAGCTGCTCCTGCAGTGCTGGCTGATTTTGACTGTAAATCAGGAAGCTGCCGACTCCAAACAGCAGCATACCTGTTATCAGAATTCCACGTCTTGCACGTCCAGATGGACAGAATAAATAGGCACACCATCTTGCATTTGTTCAGTTGTCAATTGTGTTGAGAGACCAGCTGTCCAAATCCATGACTGGATTTAGGAAAAAATGCAACGGGAGGCTGGGGTGATAGTTAAGAAATAAGACAACACGAGATAAAGGCAGCAGGAATCATGAGGGGTAGCGGAAAGGAGCAGAGCAAAAATTGTCTGCCTCCCATGAGAGCCAAGCAGAAAAGTTAGACAGCGATTTCCGCTAGACTCGTGCTGGGTACAAAAATAGGTCCCATACTCGATGATAAAAGGTTATTTTTCAAAACGTTAACTCCTCTTTTAGTAACTGAGCCATTGAAATTCCTACAATATGTATACTAATATTGGATTGTGGTTTTACTTTCTTTGAAGGACCTAAGGATGGTTGGTACATCTCAGTCAAAAGCATGTGCCCTGCTTCAAGAGAACAAGGCCAAGAATCGCTACAACAATGTACTTCCCTGTGAGTTACATACATATTGTAGATCCAATTTGAAAATACTTCTTGTCTGTCTATGAACTAGTATACCTTGTGCTCAGGTCTGGACTATGTAAAAATATTAAAAAGCAGCACATCTGTTAAAAAGGCAAGGTTGTTTTCCATTTGTGCAGTTCTAGCACCCTCTGGTGGTTAGTTTTTTAATGCAGTTTAATTTTAATTAGGAATGTTTTGGCCACTCCCATACCAGCCGTCATAGCAGCAAATATTTTTCAACATCGCCGTAAAAAAAAATAACAACCTTACTTTTCGCCCACTTCAGCCGAACACAGAATTGTGAACTACAAAGAGATACTTTGAGCCGCCGAGCCAAAAAGAGCACATGATGACAATGACATGAGATGAGGAAGCCTATTTCTTTGTCACGGCTGTTATTATGTACAAAACACAATATTGTGGGTTTTTTTCCTAATATGAAGTTTTTTTTAATCTATACAAATATTGTGAGTTTTCACACAGTATCGTGAGCGAAAGCCAATCTGGTTCACCAGGCACAGGCATCATTGTCTTGCATGGGACAGGGAGAATTTCCGCTGGATGAGTGACCAGTGGGCCTCAGTGCTGTTCTCTGATGAAAGTCGATTCACGTTGAGCAGAAAAGATGGCCGCCAATAATATTGGAGCTATGCATGCGCTATGCATCAGCCAATGTTGTCACCAGACAAGCTTTTCGTTACAGTGCATCCTTCTACATGTCTTACTTTCATGATATGATGTAGCGTGAACTTTTTATATTTTCCACAAATTTTACCTGAAAGCAGAATATCCCTAACTTTTTGTGATTAGTGTATATACAGCACGTATTACCTTTGTTACTAAGGGTGTCACCAAGCCACAATAAAAATCTAACCAAAAGTAGCAAAACTTTACATCACCAATAGAATCATTAACACTGTAAATGGTTAAAAAGTTCATCTTGTCTTCAAATACAGTCCTATACAGTCCTTTGTTTTTTTTCTTTCTTTAAAAAGATATAATCTTTTTTAAGACACCTAAGGACTATTTTACACGCGGTCTGAACAAAAATAGCACGTTAAAGAGGCCTAACACAGTCACAAGTGTTACTAGTAACGGCAACAAAATCATTACGGCAAATAATCCTACGATTACCGTTGCTGTCTTCAAGTTAGCGTCAGTCAACTAAGTAGTGCACCAGAATTGGTTTCAAAATAAGAGGGCTAAAAGGAAGTACAGTGTTAGCTGCCTTATTCTTGCAGCCTTAACTGTTTGGTAAATGTGCCGTGTTAAGTGTAAAATGTTTTATCCCATTTTTTATGGTACTTTTATTTTATGTCCACATGTTTTATGTTTAACAAATAAATACTAATAATGAACCGGTAAGGGCATTCAATAGTAAATTTGTTGGGAGGGGGGTATCCATTTTTGTTAGGTTGAGGTGAGATGTGGTGGTTGTGGACCCAAGTGCAGAGATGCAGGGTGAGGAGGCAGAAGTAAAGTCCAAACAAATCTTAAATAATACCAAAACAAGGAAACAAACAAAGTACTAGCTGGGAAACAAAACAACAAAGTCCAAAAAAAAGGCAGGACGTAGGAGGAACGACAGGGTAAAAAAGAGACAGCATGACAGGAGGAAACAACAGTGGATCGATGCGGACAGAGGGGAAACAAGAGACTAAGGCCCCGTCCACACGGAAGCCTGTTTCATTGTATCCGCACCAGTTTCTTACCGTTTGGCCAGTTTGTCCACACAGCCACGCCGTTTCGGAGCTTGAAACCGACCACTTTTGGAACCAGGCTCCAGAGTGGAAAGATTTCAAAATGCGGCCCACGTTCCAATGTGGACACCATACTCCTGCGTGATACTCCTCCAGTTTGATGACGTATGCTCTAATTCTCACATGACGCGAACCGCCAGTCTGTTAACAATGGCAGATAGCCGTGTCGTAGTGGTTTTGTGCAACCTCCTTAGCTTTTACACAAAAACATTTTGCATGATGTTGTTGTACTGGAATCACCCGCCATTGTCACTTGTCGTGTGTTTGTCTCACTCATCAGTATATACTACTGGATAGCCGATAGCCCATACACGCCCGGGCGGCCATCTTACTACTATTCCCATCTCGCGAGCAGACTACTGCTACTGTATACATACATATATATATATATACGAGCACAGGAGAAATGACAATGGCGGGTGATTCTGACTACGACACGGCTATCCGCCATTCTTGTTGACAGACTGACGGTTTGCGCGCAGTCACGCGAGAATTGGCGCATACTTCATCAAACTACGGCAATGCGTCATCATGGAGCTGCAACTATTAATTCATCACTGGAGGAGTATTCTGCATATGGTGTCCAGTCGGACGTGTGCGGGGGCGCGTTTTGAAATTTTTCCACTCTGGAGCCCGGTTTCAAAAGTTTCAAGCTCCGAAACCGCGCCATCGTGTGTACAAACGGCCTAAACGGTAAGAAACTTGTGAGGATACATTGAAACTGGCTTTCGTGTGGACGGGGCCTAAGGTAACATAAATCAAACAAAACCCAAAACACGACGGAGGCAAATAAGACTAAACAAGACCCAACCCAACCATGATAATTTTACACTGATACACTAATAACTGTAAAATGTTGTATGTTCATCAAAACATGAACTGGGAAACAGTATTGATGCAAAAGCAGAATTTCGATACAGCTCTAATATAGGATGCAACTACATTGTATGCGGTTTACTTCATGAAGTGTCATGTGAAGGTGAATTGCAGTAATTGCACTTGTCTTTTTATTAACATTTGCACTGCACACTCATTTCATCATACTGCCATTCCCTTGTTTAATGCTCCCACTTCTCATGCTTCCTAGATGATTCATCTCGAGTGAAACTCTCTATCATTCATGGAATTCCATATGATGACTACATCAATGCTAACTACATGCCGGTGCGTACTGACTCCCTCTGCCTAAGTCATTGCCTCATCATTTTACACCCCTTGGTCTTCACCCCTTCATTCATGTTGCTTGCCGAGAGTCTGTAGGACATGTGAACAGATCTGATTTTTTTTTTTTGTATGCACTTGTTTCCTTTGGCAGGGGTACAACTCCAAAAAGGAGTTTATTGCAGCTCAGGGCCCTTTACCTGGCACTGTCAAGGATTTTTGGAGGATGATATGGGAGAAGAATGTGCACACCCTGGTTATGCTCACACGCTGTAATGAGCAGGGCAGAGTGAGTACACGCACACAACACACACAAAACTGTCTTCAGAAAATGGATAGATTATTAGATTATTCTTTTTTTGCTAACCGATTATTGTTTTTTGGTACAAAATGCCCTGGACTCATTTCTGATTGTCATAACAATATTGATGTGAACATGTACTGGATATTTGTATTGCGATTGATATTGACTGGAAATGAATTCAGACAGCACCAGGTTTGAGAGGGGACAGAAGAAAAAAAAAAGAACAACAGTACAATGCAATATACTGAAAATATTGGCTTTACAGAGGACTTGGATTCTATCTAAAAAGATAAAATAATATTTTTGATGTTGATTGTTTTCTCTCTCTAGATCAAATGTGAGCAATACTGGCATTCAAGCACCAAGCACTTTGAATACATCCGTGTAACAACAACCTCTGAAATACCACTTGATGACTGGACCATTAGGGACTTCGAAATTAAAAATGTAAGGGAAACTTTCCGTCATTTGTCTTACTGAATGGTAATTATAAATCTCAAATTTTCGTATTGAAACTGCTACCAGTAGGACTCAGTGAACAGTAGAGAAATTAAATGTTGGTGGCTCCCCACTTTTGTCCCAAAAGTCAAGTTCTTACAATTTGAAAATATTTTAAGTAGTTAAAATGTTTTAAATGTTTGATACAGAGAAGTCAACAGTGTTGGTGAGTGATCAAGCAAGACCTCCCTCAAACAAAGAGTCAATTCATATCCAAGAATTACAATAGCAGGCAACGTGTTCTATCTCTTGAAAAGACTTGCTAAAACTATGTTGGGTTTCGGAATTGTGAATTGATTTTACTTGTCATATCTGTTAATTATCATCCATGTAAATGTATACAAATAGGTGAAAACAGCAGAGACCCGTTCAGTTCGCCAATTCCACTTCACAGCCTGGCCCGACCACGGGGTGCCGGAAACCACCGAGCTTCTAATCAGCTTCAGACACCTGGTCAGAGAACACATGGACCAATATTCCACCAACTCCCCCACTGTGGTCCACTGCAGGTTTGTCAGAACAAACAGCCAGGGACACTTTGAGAATGTTTGTAGTTTGGGGGGATTCAATCAGGTACTTACCGTATACAATACTGAACCTCAGAACTGTAAGGCAGATGTGCTAAAAACGAGGTCACTGCGCCTTGTTTCGTTTAGCTATCTCAGGGATGGGCAACTTAAATTAGAGGAGTGCAAAGATTTTTAGCAGTGCTACTGCGATGGCTAAAAAGCTATATGGAGAACAGACAGCAGTTTGTTCAGATAAGGGAGCATAGGTCTTCAGTTTTGGATATCACCTGTGGTGTACCGCCAGGATCAATATTGGGACCAAAGTTATTTTTATTATACATAAACGATATGTGTAATGCTACTAAGATATTAAAGTATGTTATTTTTGCGCACTATACAAATGTTTTCTGTGTAGGAGAGAACCTCCAGCATCTGGTGGAAGTTGTCTCAACAGAGTTAGACAAATTGAAATTGTGGTTTGACGCAAACAAATAATCTGTATTTATTTTATTTTTTTAAACACAAAATTCATGGTTTTTGGAAATCGCACTATGCCATCTTCTGTGGAGTTAAAATTTTAAAAAAAATATTAGACTCGAAAGAGTATATAAGAATAGTTTTCTATGAATTATTATTGACTCTAGGCTCAGTTGGAAATCACGTTTATTATATTAGATCAAAAGTGTCACGGAGTGTGGGGATATTTGGGAAAATTAAGGGCATCCTTAACCATTAATCTATGTATTTGCTATACTGCTCTCTCATATTACCATATATTTCCCAATGTGTCAATGATGGAGGATTCGTTACTAGATACTCGGTTCTATGGTTACCTCTACTTTTATTTATTTTATTCTTCTTCTTTTTTGCATATGGTATTTTCCTTGGCTGACATGGTATAGTTAAACATACGTTGTCTTTTTCTTTCTTGAAATTGAGAACATGTGCTGGGTTAGGGCATTTAAAAGCTTTAAGCTGCAGCCCTAATCCTTTCGGCCAACTATAGCACTATAAAAGCCTTATGAATATATATATGTACATATAGGTGTGTGTGTGTGTGTACTTTTCACGATTTTGTGGTGCTATTGGTGCTTTCCGAATAAAATTCAATTTCGTTAACATACTTTTAATGCATGTCCGCTATCCTAAACAACAAAATTAGAGAAATCAACATTAAGTGCAAAAACTCTTTGTACCTTTTTTCACTCATTCAAAATGCGAAAATTATGTCTGCCATCTAGTGATGATTGGTGACTAATAAATAAATAACTTCCTGACCAAATTTTATGCAGCCCTTGTCTGGTGTGGGTAATAATGTTGAAGCACCCCTTCCATGCTATGTAAATGTTCACCTGTCATTGTGTCTTTCTCTCTTTCAGTGCTGGGGTGGGCCGCACTGGCACCTTCATAGCCATTGATCGTCTCATCTTCCAAATTGAAAGGGAAAACGTGGTGGATGTATATGGCGTCGTCCATGACCTGCGCATGCACCGCCCACTCATGGTTCAGACAGAGGTACGTACAATGCTACATTCAGTGTTCTTTGTGTAACATGGTCATAACGTGGAGATTTTATGTCTGTGCAGGACCAGTATGTGGTTTTAAACCAATGTGCAATGGATATAATCCGATCAAGAACTGGGACTAATGTGGATCTAATTTACCAAAACACCGCCGCACTCTCCATTTATGAGAATGTGGAACCCAGAAAAGGTTATTATAAACACGGGTACCACAATACATAAGCCCTCAGGTCTTCTACTTCATTTTTCAGTGGTATAGCAAGGAAAAGGGACTGTTTTTCTAAAATGTCAAGTTCTTCTTTAGAAAACATTTTAGTTCTCTGAATCAAAAAGATGTATTGTTTTATCATGTAAATTGTTAACCAATATTAAATTGGTGTGGTAGATTCCTGTAACATGTTTGGACTGTGTAGCTGTCTACTGTACTTATGCTGGCCTTATACTGTATATGACTGCTCAGGTTTATGGGTATTATTACTGACACTTGTAAAGTGTAAAGAGAAATTGTCTTAAATTGAAATGTCGGTCTTGTGCTCCCCCACTGTGGTTTGAAACCAGCAGAAGGAACTAACTAAAGTCAAGTGACACCCAAATTGAAAGAGTGTTATTGACCAATGCAAATAGAACAGAATAATATGACAGTTTATTATGGCTTTGCACATCCCATGTTAGTTACTTTGAACTGTACAATGAGTACTTATTTTTGTTTTGTTATTAATGTATATTTTATGTTATGTTTGTATTTTTATGGGCTGATGTGAAAAATGCACTGGATGCATTTATGTTTCTCCTCTACTCATTTGTAAATAAAGAGGCGTGCTTTTTTATTCTTATTTGTATTTTATCATTTGACCTGTTTGAAACATTCATCATTATGTATTATGCAGTCACATCATTTTTAAATGGCATTTTTCACGTGCCATGTCACTTCCTGCTGAGTACATTGTCAAACATCCATGTATGTGATCAATATTATTAATATTATTTTCCATGTACATCTAAAATTTATCTTTTTTTCTTCTTCTTCTTTTTTTTTTATATGAGACCGGTATATGTTCTTTGAAAACATTTGTGGCTTGCCTAGAGGGCCTACCAGTCGTTTGTTGTCATGCATACAAAATAATAATAATCTAGAATGTAGTTTACGTTTGTATTATTTGATTATGTGATGCTTGCTGGTACAATGCAAAACTTTAAATTCGTGGTGTGATGTGTAAAGAGGTATACGCAGGGATGAAAGTGGATAGAATTTTTGCCGGAACTCCCTGACATAAAGGTCGCTGCGCAGCCAGAATGTTTTTCTTTTTTTATGATGTGCAAAATAGCATATAACAAAAACACCGACGTACACACGTCGACGTGACTCGTCAGATACACAGAGAACAGAGCCGGTGGACAGAACTCCGTGGGATAAATAATAGATATCGTTGTAAACGGATTACGCTACACAAGCACACTGGAACAATTCCAAAGCACTTTATGCTATGTTCATACCAAAATAGTAATAGTAGCGTTCCGCTGTCGTGCCAAAAGTATTTACCCCATACAAAAATTGCATCCCCTGCTGTGGGATATTATAACTTTTACCACGGAAAAGTGGAGATTCTTCGAAAAGGTTCCTTGTAAACAGATATTTAAACTTCAAACATCTGTAACAAAACAGAAAACCCGTAACATTCAGCCGTCTGAGCTTTTTCTATACATGCGAGTGTTTGCTTTTCTTTTGCTTCTCCGCGATAAATGCTTTCTTCTTGTTTCAAAACAAAACCCACGTGTGTTTTTATGTATTTATTGAAAAACATGCGTTGTACACGCAGGAGGGGATAAAAAAAAATTAAGGAGGTATTTAGTGGCTGGTTGGTTGTTGCATGTAGGTGACAACAGACACGACGCTGTGTGTGACGTAGTCCATCCCCGAAGCCGATGTGGCACATATTTCAGCCTATCAGACCGCGTGGCGAAATGCAAAGAAAGTTCACATTTCACAAACGCGTCCTCCGTGCCGCCCCACTTGTTGTGTATGTAAATCTGACGTTAGTAGATTTTTTTTTCTTCTTCTTGGGTGTCAACCTGGCAGGTTATTTAACATGGGGTTCTGACAGTTGCCATCCTATTTTCGGACCGGAACGAATTGTATTTACCGGAACGCAGTTCCGGACCGTTCCGGCCCACTTTCACCCCTGGTTATTACTCTTGCTTGCTGATGTGAATACCACCAGAGGGCGCTCATTTATATGTCCTGTTTTAAAGAATGTGAACGCGTGCTGTAAATGCAAAACACATAGCCCCCACTCAGATGCCCAACACGTTGGCCCCACCAAAAATAATTTTGATGCATTTACGATTTTATGCTCGTTTTTAACTTTACACTATTTTGTAACATTATCACGAGTGAGTAATTTGGGTTTCATCTGTATAATTGGTTGAAAATATTTTAAATACTGTACAATGTATGATGGAATACGCAACACAACGTCTTCATCTGAAAGATGCCCACAACTCTATCATCAATTTATTTTTCTATTCATATTAAATATTTTGAATAATCAATGTGTAAATATGATCGAATATTTTATGGAATATTTTTTTATTACAAGAATACAATGTGTTAAATTGAAGTATAAACAGCATGAAAAAAATAATTGTGATTCCAGTCGTTTACAATTAATTCATCTGTTTTCTACATATAGGTTGTCCTCGTTGAAGGTGACTATGGAGGAGATGGCACATACTGTATAGACAAACAACCACTCAGTCACATTCACATCTGGAATCTAACGTGTATATTTTTAGATTTTTTTTTTTTTAAGGAGCTGGGGTCACATTGCCTAAATATGACAGATTATAGCTCTTGGCCTCAAAAATGAATTATCGTTTAATTATTCAATTAGCTTCTATTGTGAAATAATATACAGTCTTTCTCTCTCTCTCTCTCTCTCTCTCTCTCTCTCTCTCTCTCTCTCTCTCTCTCTCTCTCTCTCTCTCTCTCTCTCTCTCTCTCTCTCTCTCGCACACACGCACAAGTGGCCTAGCCATTTAAAAAATCACATGTCCATTGGAACTTGATTGAGCACAAAGGTTTTCATATTGCAGTTACAGTGTAGGTAGCAAATTGTCTTTCACTTGGAGGCCCCATGAGTAGCACATTTTTCTTTCCTTTATTTTTTATTTTTTACTATTGAGGTGCTAAAAGCGCTTTAACACTGCGTCCTCATTCATCTACTGATGGCGCAAAATCAAAAGCAACTGGACGTTCAGAATCTTGCTCAAGGACACTTTGACATAGTCATAAGGGACGAGGATCAAATCCACAACCTTCAGATTAGGAGGCGACAACCATTCTACCTCACGAGCCATGCCATCATCGTGTGATTAAGCATAAGTACAGCCAGTATACTATATGTCACGTGGTACTCCCAAGAACCACGAGTATCCTATGAGCCTGTTCCAAAAATGGTTCACCAGTGATGGGGTATTTTGATTTTTTCAGGAATTTTGAAAATGTAAACAACAAATATTTAGTGTTGCATATTGGTATTTAATTGTTTCCCAAATATTCGCTCATCATGACCATAATCAGTGTTTTCATATAAATGTTTTATTAATATTTATACTAACTAGAGCTGTCACTAACATGTTACTCCATCAATTATTTGGGTAATTGCCCTGCCCCTGTTTTGGGCAGAAATTTTTGCTGACCAATTTATGTGGTTGATTTAGCCAAGGTAGCCGATTGTTTCCCCAGTCCTAATAGTATCATACATTAATAATAACATGATTAAACTTGATTTGAGCGAATTTGTTATTTTAGAAGTCTATTAAACTGGTAGCCATATATCACATCATGGGGAGCATTTTCTGGGTTTTTAGTATCATTGTGGGGACCAGGCTTCTTTGTGGGGACATTTTGGTGGTCCCCATGAGTCCAAACCTCTTGTTGAGGGTCAAAACTTGGTTTTAGAGTTTAGGTTTGAATTGGGTTTTGGTTGGGGTTAGGGTAAGGCAGTCACTTGTGATGGTTAAGATTAGGGTAAGGGCATTATGTCAATGAGATGTCCCCACTACAAATGCTTTGAGCACTATATACTATTTACTATTTATTTACTATTTAGTGTAGCACCGTCTGTATGCTACAATAATGCTGCGCTGTAGCCAAACTGAAAACAAGATGTTATGCCCTGGCCAGACCACAGGGAGGCGCCAATGCCCCCATGCAACCGAAGTGTCGCGCGGCGGTCCAAGCAGGCTGGCAGTGAATGTAGCTTGAGTCGCCTCCAAGCTCTGGTGTCCCTCTACTCTCTCCATGTTGAAACGGAGCAACTTCTCCACAACAGAGCACTCCTCCAATTTCGCGGCGCAGCCTTGTTGCACTGTCCCCTCCTCGGTCCTTGTGGATATGACGCCGATCTGGGACGAGAGCTCGGAGGCGACCGCATGAACCCCGAAACACGGTCGACACCGAGTAAGTTTGCATTTTTTGGTGCTTCATCACGTCGGTTGAGATAACTTGCTATTTTTAGCTAACGTTACTTGTTATTTCTCGGAATTGTGCGTCCGATGGTATTATTCTCTACCGCGCGCTTGCTAGCAAATATTACACTGACAGGCAAGTATTACTCGTACATGTTGTCTTTTGCAGCGACGTTTAATTATTTCGAAGTACTTAACGGTTCGCCGTTTGGAGGAATTCGCCCACTTTTGTGTGTTGTTAAGCAGGGCACAGGCTAACGTTTCTAGCTTAGCTTTAGCGACACCAAGTCAGGCTTCGCCGCGTTAGCGAGTTAGCTGAATCTCGTTCCCAGTTTTTTTATTTTTTTATTATTTGTTTCGTTTCATACATTGCCACTCGGTGAGTGGCAACCATAAACACTAGCTGTGATGTGATGTGAACTGAACTAGCCCCTGGAAAGCAATGTACGTCTCTACCCACTGATGGCGCCTCTATGTGGGCTTATTATGGAAAATATGAAGCCCTAAAAAGGTACATGTGACTGAGCAATCCCTCGAGGTAAACATCAAGGATGAATATGAATACGATAGTCATCCTTCAACGTGATGCACGACTTGAGCTCACGATGCGGCAATGTTAAGTGAGAAAACAAGTGGTGTGCCATGGCGAGTGATTCCAAAGATCACGGAGCGGCTAGGAGACATTCAAATTGTGAAATGTGTAGGCGTTGTCATTTTCTGATTGGGGGTATTCACTGATTCTCAATAGGCAAATAAATGCCTGTCTGCGGGCTTTACCTCTCTGTTTACGTCAATGCCAGCGTCATTACAATAAGTATGGTATTTGGGTCTTTATGGAATAACGTCGACTTTCTTTACTAGAATTTGTGTAACATCCGCCATGTTCACAATATGATCAGATTATTTTGACACCCATCATCATAGTGGTTTCTTTGAAATCCTCACAAAAAGAAACATGCTTTACTAAACGTGTCGCCCAGCTCGCTCTGACTCTCCCATCTGCGTTGACATAGATAAGAAACTCGTCATCATAGAGAATGTGGGACTAAGCGTGAAATGAGAATAACCACTCGCAATGCATTGTGGTTTATATCAACCGATTGACTGGCCATTGATGTACACTACTTAACAAAGTGCACTGTGGGTAATTTTGAGTGCACTACCTTTTTTGGGACACGCCTACAAAATGGCCTGACCCCTTAGTAGGGTACTATATGGGGAACAGTGTGCACATTCTGACACAGCCTTTTAACTTCCACAGTATGTCCACAAGCGCACACAAGATTTTTTCAAAACAAATTTTTTTTAATAATAATAAGAAATGCATGGAAACAGGCTATCAGGATGAGTGCATCGTAACGGAGCATGGAGGAAAAACAGAAAATAAATGCAAAATAAATAAGATAAGCAACAATTTATTTAACAAATACAACTTTCCATAATAAAATGTCAGGCACATGTAATTACAGGGTTTTAGGACCTGGGGGAAGACCGCAGGCGTTCACTGCCCTGACGTGTTCTCCTTCCACTGCTGCTCATATCACTTGTGCACAAACAATTGGCATCCCTTGTGTCTGGAGCCAACACACACTTGAAGTAACCAAAAAATCGCAGAATAGAGACTGAGCACCACTTCCTATTCACTTTTTAAAGACCTCACCTTGGCCCTAAAACCCCCTGCAATCTTCACCCAGCTCCGAAAACCTTCCCTCTACACATACAACACAATATGAATTAAGCAGAAAAATAAACCCTTTTTTATCTATCTCGGGGGGCGGCCATGTTGCCACAATGCCGCTTGTTGTCGACTCAAAATGACATCACAGGATATCCAGGAGGATCACTGGTAAAGAAGAGTCAAGTTAAGCAAAATGCATGACAGATGGAAGAAGTTGAAAGCATTCTTCAGTGGTTAATCCTGGAAACAGTGCTCGAGTCGAGAAACTCGTGCAGAGATGATTACAGAATCATTGTTGATGATTAGGGATGGGTATCGTTAAAATTTTATCGATATTGCTACTCCTAACGATGCTGCGTATCGATCCGGTGCCTTAACAGTAGTGTTGTCATGATACCAAAAGTTTGGCTTTGATACTATACCTGCATAAAATACCTCAATACCGGTACTGAAACGGTACCTCGACAATAACCTAAAACATCAGTTAAAGCAGCGAAATTAAAACTTGACAAAAGAACAAATTATTTATATTTTTTATTCATTCAAACTATTAGGATGTATACATGTTAATATATGTAATACAGTTTTTTGTATGTACTGTATGAGCTTTCACATTGCATGCCATATTCTTGAAGTACTGCCCCCCCCCAATTCCGTCATTCCAAGTGGGTACCGTCAATGCTCTGTCAATTGCCATTCGTCAGCAAAATGAGACGTCCGCCTGTCATTGACGGATTGACAATTATATTGATGGATTGACGATTACATTGACGGACGAAAATCCCATACCGGCAATGCTTAGTTTGTCAATTTTTCGATTTCCAATGGATGCATTCAAACTAATGTTTTTAACAGTTTATATTTAAACAAGTACTTTAAACACACTGTTGAGATTTCTGAAAAAGCTATGGACCACAAGTCAGACAAATTGAACAGGGCTCATTACTTTTTGACTGCCCCTCATAGTATAGTTTTGTCCACAGCGGCTGCACACCGAATTTGGTGTCCAATTCTTTTACCGATTTGCACAAAGGCATGGGGTCATATCATATCGATTTTGGCAATGAAAAAGGGACAATAATTCATTTACAGATGACTCCAAATCCTGTTGATACAACTTGAAATTAATGCCAGTTTCATTTTTCTGAGTAAAAAATAGATGTAGCGATCTTATTACAAAAAAATGGACCGTCGTGACAACATAGGTTCGTTAATTACATATCTGCCATGATTTCACCCACTCATTTTGTTAGGCGGTAAAGGTTTAATGATTGTTGGTGTAAGTGTAATAATCTGCTATTGAATGACAGTGTAATGGCACCCTGCAAAAGTAGAATGCCATTCTGGTTAGTAATTCTGACAGGCCAAAGGAAGTAGGTCAAACGATCAATAAAAACCCACTCTGCTTATGTCTGTTACTTTATACACTAAACATCTGATGTGCTTTTGATCATTAAATCCTCCAGTAAAAAAAAATAAATAAATCCATCATAGCTTTAATAATGATTGACATTTCCTGGTGTTGATCTGTTAACGCAAACGTCTGCTCATGACGTGTGATGCTGTACCTTGCTCAGGCGGGGATACTTAATGGTGTTGCTCACTAAGCCTATCAACTAGAACTCCGGCTTTGCTCGGCCGTTGGATGATAAATGAGGGGAGTGTGATGGAGGAGAATGATGGCTAGTGAGAATTCGAAGAGCTATTTGAGTCACGTTCCGTGGGTGATTTCTGCTGTATTTTAATCACTGCTCGCTCGAGCAGCAAGGCACAACAGATGTCCCAGCTCCCATGCTGTGCAGTGGTAAATACTTAAAAGACGCCATTTTCAACCAGACACTGTAGCGCTAACCTCTACACCCTTGTCCCTGCTCTGAAACCAGCTGGGACTTGTGTTTCTTGCACTCTGTCACCCCCAGCATTACTATATCAATCGACATACACTTTAGGCATGCAAAGGAAACCTTAAAAGAACACACCACTAGTAACTCATTTTCCAGTATTGGATTAGGCATTAATTTGTGTATAAAGAATAAAAGTGTAAATATCTCTGGCAGAATTTTCTTTTACAACGATTAACTAATTTGCTCCCCAAAACGTATAAATATGTTATATTTTAAACTTTTGAGTGTCCCAAAGACGTAGTTATACGTTTTTTTTGTTTTATATTGCTAGAGCATACAGAAGGCTTTGATGCAGCCTCTCAACTGTAAAGAACGGTTAAAGAAATTGTAGTTATTACACAAACAGCCAGCATGTGACAGAGCAAAAGAGATCTAGGGGCCATGTTGAAAAAAAGCTCATTACCCACATTTCTAAATAGATTTGTGAATAATGATGTATATTCCAATGCTAATTGCTGCAAAACGGAAACAGATGAAAGGAGAGACTAATCTTTCTTTTGGTAGATGTTTTTATAGCAATAGAATACAACGTTCTGTGGGCCTTGCAAAATAAGTCAAAATCCAGTAAAACAGTCGGGAGCGAAGGGGATTGCTTCTGTGAAAATGGCAGGGAGGGAATGAGTTGAGTATCAAAATAAAAACCGTGAGCAACGCCATTATCCTGATCACGTGACCGTGATTGTAATAGCGTCTTAAAAGTCACTTACAGATAATGCTTTAACAATAGTCCATGAGTAAATGGTTGGAGCTGCCTGTCTTAGTTATAATGGGCTCAATAACTTCCCGTCCACTGTGTGCATCTACAAAAAAAGCTCCATGTAGGAACATGGACAGTGGCGCAAATATGGTTCCAGCGGAGCTTCGGGGCAAACATTTTCAGTCTACCTATTTTTAAAGTCGACTTTTTTACCACACTGTAAATTATTCACACTGACATTCAAACAACAAATGTAGAGTGTTCAATCAACCTACCATACATGTTTTTGGAACCAGAGAACCTAGAAAACCCCCACACAGGCACGGGGAGAGCGTGCAAACTCGTTTTCAGATCAATTAAAACAGTATTTTCCACATTAGACGGAACAAAGAGAATTAATGTTTCATCAGGATTTCCTGTGCACAGGCAAACTCTAAATGCAATTTTGCTGTCGCTTTATTTTTCAAAACATTCTTAAAAATTTTGTTTTAAGCCACATTCACAGGTCGTACTAAGATGTAATGCTATTTATTTTGTTCCCATGTCACAGAATGTTCAGTTGCTTCGAACTAAGACGGCAACACAATTCGTTAGAGTAACAAATCAGCATCTTGGAAATATGGTTGCAGACTACCAGTCTGCATTACGCTTCTGCGTCGTTTGGTTCAGTGAAAAAAGGCAACATTGGACTCACTCAACCTCCACCCAACTGTGTGTTTAGTAGGGATGCACCAAAATGAAAACTTTTGACCGGAAATGAGAAATGCTTGGCCGAAAACCAAAACGTTGGGAAAAAAATGTCATTTTTTTGTTATCATCGCGTTAATTAAAATTATAATATTATTATAAAATATTTAGGCCTCTTTAGCACTGGCATTTGAACAAAGCACAATATAAGTCCACACCACAGACATGTTGGCGAATGTTACATTAAACACCAAACGCGGGGTGAGCAACTGAGAATTTTAATGTACAGTAGTTCGCACCGGCGGGCACGGATGCGTGCGGTGCAGATGGCGCATTTGTAGGCTATTTGGAGCGGGACACGGTGCGGCGCACTTAAAATTGGCACAGTCACATATTCACCAACGTTAAAAAATAATTACATTTCTTCGCACCAGCCAGTCGGCTTTGGGAACGGACTGCAATGTCACAAACGGCGTCATGTACATGTTTATAGTCACAGTGGTAAGTGTTGACTTGTTTAAAACTGTTGATAGCAATAGTGCTAACATTAGCTAAAGTATTTAGCACAGCCACCAGAATGCTAGTGTAAAAGTGGAAGCGTTCAAGGAGCTCTCATCTCAGAAAAAA
Source organism: Leptonotus elevatus (assembly GCF_054856555.1). Lineage (NCBI taxonomy): Eukaryota > Metazoa > Chordata > Actinopteri > Syngnathiformes > Syngnathidae > Leptonotus > Leptonotus elevatus. The sequence continues at coordinate 18,331,291 of NC_141242.1, read as the reverse complement.
AGGAAGGCTCCGCAGGAGAAACAGCGGCTCACCTGTAGTGCAGTACTCGGCAGCGCTCTCTTTTTTGACATAGTTTACCAAGCGACGCCCCTCTCCTTCTCAAACACATGCTTCCTTGCAGCGTTATTTTGTTGTGCTTGCGTCACCACAACATCCTCTTTTGGCCGAATTCTTTCGGTTTGAATTTTATTTTGGCCGAAATAAATGCATATCTTTGCCATTTTTGACCGAAAATTTTCGGTGGCCGAATATTCGGTGCATCACTAGTGTTTAGTGAAACTAAAAATGTGATAAGTACACATTTGTGTTCTGTTGGTTGCTAATGAGGTAACATACTTTGAATAGCGTTGCTGTCAGTTGAACTGTTATCGTCAATAAACTGGGTGAGTCAACAGTTATTACGGAAATTCTTTATTTGCAGCTCTACAGTCAGTAGTTGACTACCAGTGGTGTGTGTACAGTTGGCAAATACGGTAGTCCCAGAAATGCACCCTCTTAAGACTGAGGCTGGAGGCAGGAGGGTTGAGTCTCCACCCATCTTAGCAAGAAGCATTGAAAGGAGGAACCAAGGATGTAATGCTCTTAGGACTTTGTGTGTCTAAGTGACGGCTTTTTTTGTATTTGTGCATCCCTACAGGTAAGACAAGCGGCTTTGACAAAGGCCTCTGGATGTGGTGTGAACTGCAACTCAGGTGAAAGGTAAGATGAGCATTCCGCTACTTGACCTACCATTATCATACCTTAATAATGAATGAGCTTGGCTCAAATAGCATTATTTTTTTATTTAGCCTCTATTGAAATTACTGCTACTCTCTCCGTTCAGGTTAGACTTTCTATTTTGAATTGTAATTTTATGCTTACAAGGCATTTGCTGACTAAAGCTAATTTATCACTGCATTGTTTTACTTGCATGTCTGTAATCTCTGCATTTAAAAGTAAAAATATTTTTTGCTGAATTGATACAGCGTTGAGATTAGTTTGAAGTGAACTAAGAACTTTTTTTTGGGGGGGCGGGGACCAGAAGGTAGGAAATGTTTGGTTTTGCTCAAGGATGAATTTCTATAGATAGACGTATGAGAGAGGTTTGTCAAAGATGGAGATGAGGTTGACTGAGAGAACGTGTTCATCTTGCATATGGTTAGAAAGTGTAATGACTAGGTACTGTTCTTTTTCAACCCTCTCTCTTTAGAAGAGTGTGTATTTTGGTGACTTCTGACAGGATAATTGTACAGTGCCCTCTCTATATTTATGTTACTCGTATAAAGTGTACAGGAGTGTTGTCTGACTGTTATTTGAGGAATATGGCACCTTCCTTTTAATAGTTTTTGTGTTGGTAGCCAAATGTTAATGGTAGTTCATTACATGTTAATTGAGGTACAGTATACCTATTTTCAAGCGAACATTTATAGTTCCAACATTTTTACTGAAAACATGTTAACTTCACATTGCGGGGTGGAAGAAGTGTAGAACTGTATCTAAAACGTTGACCCGTTACCATTCGTGTCAAAGTAAACTTGAAGCTGTTCTTGAACCATTTGGATTATCAGCATAATTTTTGTCTCTTTTTAAAGATAACACTTTGATTTTTTTCTCCCCAACCGTCAAAATCTGTTTAAGTGCTACTGGCACTGAGTAGTTGAAGTTTGAATACAAAAAAAAAGAAAAGAAAAATGTTATGTTCGTCTAATTATTTTTCACAAAATCTGCCTTGAAAATGAATGTAGAATGTTGTGCTGGACTGAAAAACACTACAATATGAAAGCTTGAGGTCTTCCCTAATTCCAGTTCAAGTTTGACAATAATACTACAGAAAATTTTACACAGGATTTTCTAAAACATGGGTTTAGGTGAACAAAAAACTACGCCATTTGGGTGACCCTTGAAAGCTTAAGGTCAAGTCTAATAAAAATTAATTTGAATTTGTCACCTATTACATTTTTAAACGTAGTTGAGAGACTTTATCCACATTTAGACATCGTTTTGACATGAATTCAAAGCAAGGGATCAAAGAGATATGCGCCTTTATGACGCACCGTTGACCGATGTTTTCTCTCACATGATGTATGCGCAAACTGGCTTTTAAGAAAAAACAAAAAATCTAGCAAGAATTTGACGTATTCAGAATCTCATTGGCTGTTCAATATGTCAATCACCATGGAATCGCTGTGACGAGTTTATGCATCGCACAAGAGAGGACCTTTTACGCGCATCGTCTTTGGACATGATAGACAAAGGAAGGCTAGGGGATTGGACCACATAAGGTGTCAATTACTTCCCACGTGGTTACTTTGCTTTTTTTTTTTGCTCGTAGATCAGTTGCAAAGGCTAGTCCATGAGTGCTAACTCAAACGAGCATAAGAATGGGTGAATCTTGTGCATATTTGGCAGGTTGCAGCAACCAAAAACGTGGCTTTGTGACATTGGAGGGCTAAAGGCGGAGGGTGTTTGTTTTCAAATTGTGAGTTACTATGGCAACCAGCCACGTCGATGTTTTGAGGATCTGATTGGCTTTTCAAAACGTTCATCACCAAAAACTTTCGCTATGACTGGCTCAAGCAGCGACGGGAGGTGTGTTATTTGACGCCATTGGGTTGCGTGGATCTTGACCGATAAAACTTCTTTCTATTGGACCAAACAAGGTGTCATTCAGAAGCCAACCCTTAAGAGTTTGTTGACGAAGTCTTCCGAGGCTAATTTGTACAGGCAATGTGGAGCGACAATCCATCCTGGGTCGATGTCAGGCGTATTTTGGAACTTGCAGCACTAAATAACGTGGCTATATGGATGTAAAGTGTCGGTGTAGGCAAACAATTTTCCCGGAATACTTTCATTGGACTCTTTTCAAAGTAATTGGACCACTTTCGACCAAGTTGGACATCTGGTTGGGAATTGGTGGCTATACAGGGTAAGTTGCATCTTTTCTTGCATTTACAATTGTCTGACTTAAGTGCTCACTGAGCCTGCAGATATGATTTCATAATGAAATGTTGGGCATTATTCAAATCTGAAAGAAGCCATCTTTCAAACGGTGTACAGCATGAAGAGCAAGCATGCTGGATAGTGAGTGAGAGACACCCGTGGGCCGTCGGAATGATAACCTTGTGCCTTCTTTGTAGTGCTGTCACTCAAACATTTTTAGAATCGATTAATCTATTGATCATTAATATTAATTGATTAATCGACTAATCACATTTTAATTTTGCATTAAAGTGTATTACAGAAGCGTTTTTTCCCCGGGTTATTGTTGTCGATTAATTTGATAATCGATTACTTGTCAATTAATCGATTCATTTTGGCAGTGATAACACAAGCAACATTTTCCTGTAGTTGCAGATCAGACCCGTGCAATCGTCAGGAGGAATTTTGGAACATTCCTCTCACAAAACTGTTTCAGTTCAGCATTTTCTTGGGAATGCTCTCATTAAGTCATGCCACAGCGTCTCAATCAGGTTTAGGTCAGTACTCTGAGTAGGCCATTCCCTAAGGTGTATTTTTCTTAATTTAATTTAATTTGTTGATTAACTTCTGTCGTTTGGGCCACTGTCCCCGTATGCCCTTTTGTTTAACTTTAATTGGCAGACTATTGGTCTTGAGTTTTCTTGTAAAATGCCTTGATAAACTTTGGAATTAATTTGTCCATCAACAATAGAAATTTGTCAAGGCCCCCTGAGGAGACAAAGCAGTTCCAGTAGTGATGTGGAACATTCAGGTATAAATAGCAGTGGAGTGATCCATCGCAGGGTTTCCCCCAACGTTTTATTAGCCTGGTGGCCAGCCAGGCTTCTCTTGAACCCCAAGGACATGATAAAAATGCCACAAACATAATGTTAATGGCAGTAACTGGTTAAATGATTTTGTTTATTAATGAAAGTAAGACGCGTTATAATTTGTTAAATAATGAAAATATTTTCAGAATTCTAATTATTTCATAATTGTATATATATATATATATATATATGTATTATGTCATGTCAGTTTTCCGACAACAGAAACAGCTGGAAACTTGGGTGGGGTTAAATGGAACTGTCTTAAAATGGTTCAGGTCCTACTTGGAGGAAAGGAGTTACTTTGTGACCATTGGAAATTTTGAATCTGATCGAATGGCCATGACATGTGGGGTCCCTCAAGGTTCAGTCCTTGGACCCCTGTTGTTCAGTCTATATATGTTACCTTTTGGTCAAATGCTTCAGTCATAGTTGTGCAGATGACACACAACTGTATTGATCAATGTCCCCAAATGACAGCAGTTCAATTAACGTATTGTGTCACTCACTAGAGCAAATTAACAACTGGATGAACCAACATTTCCTTCAGTTGAACGAAAACAAAACAGAGTTTATTTTTTTGGGCAGTAAAAAAAAAGAATTGCTGTCAGAAAACACCTTAAGTCACTGTCTTTAGAAACAAAAGACCAAGTTCGAAATTTTGGGGCGCTAATAGACTCAGACCTGACTTTCAGCAATTATATCAAATCAATTACTAAAACAGCCTTTAATCAGCTGAAAAACATATCCAGACTGAAGGACTGTATGTTCCAAGCAGACCAAGAGAAGCTTATCTGTGCTTTTATCTCCAGCAGACTCGATTACTGTAATGGTCTTCTGACTGGACTCTCTCAAAAGAACATCAGACAATTGCAGCTCATTCAGAACACTGCAGCTCGAGGTCTGACCAAAACAAAGACATCAGAAGTGACATATCACTCCAGTCCTTACGGCTTTACACTGGCTCCCAGTCAGCTGGTCTATAAATAGCGGAATGGTTTGGATCCTGAATATATTCAAGAAATGCTGATTGAATACAAACCCAGCAGGGCTCTGAGATCTACAGACTTGGGCCAACTAGTGGATCCCAGAGTTTGAAGTAAACATGGTGAAGCTGCATTTAGCTGTTATGCTGCACACAAATGGAATAAGTTGTCAACGGAAGTGAAGTCAGCCCCGAGTGTAAATGCTTTTAAATCCAGATTGAAAACTATGCTTTTTTCACATACCTTTGTTTAAGGTATTTTCTCTTTTATTATTATTATTTTTGTAAACTTCCTTACGCTAAATGTTTTTAAAGTTTACTGTCTAATGTTTTAACAATGTATGTTATTTTAGTAAATTGTGTAACCTACTTTTGTTTTCTTGCTCTGTTAACTACTGTCTGTCGATGCTTATTTCCTTGTGTAAAGCACTTTGAGTTGCCTTGTGTATAAAATGTGCTATACAAATAAACGTGCCATGCCTTAATAGAGATGGATCAAATGATGATAAAAGGTATGTTGTCTTGGGAAGGTAGCTAACCACATAGCTTGACGTGAGTCGGACATTTAAAAGACAATAAACAAGCTTGAAATAAATTAAACATGACAAAACACTATTTAAACACAAAACATACTTACCCCATGGGAGAAGAGCCATGGTTAACGTCCTGGAAATAATGTCCAAAAATGTATCAATGTGAACAAAAGGCAAGTGTGGCTATTGTTTACAAGTACAGTAGCTCTCTATATACACAGTTGTTATTGCGTGAACGCAACTCCTGTGCGTAAACCCCCGGGATCTTGTTGTCTCGCGGGTGCAGAATTCCGGACACGTACAGCTCACGCACTGCACTTAGTGGGAATTACATCCGTACGGACACCGTCCCTTCAAGGGAAGGGTCGGTATGAGAAAGGAAAAGGGGTTATTTGCTATGTGAATGGTCATCTTTTGTGTGGAGAGTAATGAGATAGGACTTGCCGTCTAGTCTACTCATCTTATCGTTTACCTCATCTCTACAACAATAACGAGTCACGACTCACATACATTATCCATGGCTTCTTTCCCACCCTTACTTACCTAACCTTCATCGGCTCTTTCCTTAGAGATGCCATTCACGTTACATACAGAAAATATAGTGCTTCCCCTTATGCCTGGATAGTTCTGTTTGCTTTCCATGCAGGCTACCCTCAACTACTAATGCACTGCAGCAATAAAATGCTATTTATAGACCTTTACAAAAAAATCTCCTGTTTTGGAAAAATAGTCATACCTTTTCAGTTTCCCATATTCCTCACTGACTTAAAAAATAGCAGAAAGCAGGATGTCGAAAAATAACAGGATATAATGCAAGATAAGAAATAAAAGACGATGGAGGAATGAGTCAAGAAGAAGAGTAGAATATGGAGGAATGAGGTGGAGAAGGGTTTTGAAGTGCACAACTGTATATGTAATATGTGTACAGTATGTGTTGTATTTGAGTACGCGGTCAGAAAAATGTCCTACATTTGTACCTTTTTAAGCATCCAATGGCTTGTCACTGATGCAGTACCCTTAATAGAATTGGGGGGGGGGGGGGCGTTTGGAACACACTCCGTCTTCATTCACAGACAATGTCTGAACGGCTCGTCACTACCAATCTTTGTGTCATGTAGTGTGAGTTTTTGTTGGTACACCAAAGGTTTAGGGGGCAGACAGATGCAACAAGAGGAATGAGTTTGAGAGATCAGTATGTGTGTTAAAAAAAAATCTAATAGTTCTTGCATGCAAAAATATTGTGATAACTACGTATTTTATTCACATTTTCCTCCGCCGTGCCATTTTTATCTGTCCTTTTCAGAGAGGGGTGAGCTAATTGTTAGGATGAAGGAGGAGAGTTTGTACCACCGTAGGTTGTCTTTATGTCCAAACGCCACTTCCCCACCCAAGATTGACACCCGCACTCTCACAAGAAACCTTTCTTATGGAGGAGACAACGACCTCTACAACATCAGCTCGGGTAAGAAGCCGCATACAAATGAACAGGCCTGAGCAACTGTTCATTAGCCATGTTTGGATCCGTCATGCTTTTACAGTCTTGTCAGCTGACTGGCTCCTGCAGTTCATGTGTGTGTGTGCGTGTGACTGTTTGTTGTTGGTTCCCAGCAGGCAGTGAGACAGACAGGCACGATAGCTCCATGATGACTAATGAACTTAGTCCTGCCCAGTCACCAGGCAGCAAGGTAAGAACTAGTCTTAATTTTATTCGCCATTTTTAAATTTAGTCTCAGTTTTACTCAGTCAACCTCATCCTGTTTTTTATTTAGTGCATTTTTAGTCGACTATAAATCTAGCATTGTAGCCTTTATTTTAGTCCAAGAAAACATTTTATTTGTCTAGTGTTAGTCAACAAAAACTGCCAACGTTTTAGTCTGGTTTTAATCAGGACAATCATTTTACCCCTGTATATCTAAAACTATTTCACATAAAATTTTCTCTCAAGTCTTTCATGAAAAAAAACTTCACACACAATTACAACGGCTACTATGGCGGCATGCTACAAGCTAGTAATTTAGCCAGCATTAGTTAGCGGTCGGATTAACATTAGTGTTGGAACGTTATAGCCATGGATTAAGTTATAACTATAATTTACTTGTTTTTTTTAAAAAAAATACACTTTTCACTGTGAATCCACCTCCTTTCTGCCCCATGTGTTTGTGCATGTTGCACTCGCTAGCTGCAGATTTGAAAAGGGTGTGTGTCACAGACGTGACCGATTAGCAGATTTGACAAAATCATCATTTCCCTCTCATTTTGTTCATGAACTAAAATGTTCATAGATTTTAGTCCAGTTTTTATGAAGTGAAGTAGATTTTTGTCTTGTCTTCATTAGTCGACGAAATTGCATACTGATTTATTCCCAGTTATTGTTTATTAATGAGAGTTTTAGTCTAATCTAGTCTAGTCAGGTTTTAGTTCGGTGAAAAATGTGTGTTGAAGAAATTATTTTTGTTTAGTTTTTGTTGATGAAACTAACACTAGTAAGCAGCATATTACTGTGGTGGAAAAAAATGGAATTGTTTTTGTCAGGGCCAGGTGAATTCATTGTAACCTAGACCTTTTAGACCTCGTGCTGCCTCTTTTGCTGCTGTGCTATTTTCTATTTGTATCAATTTGTTTGAATTTGTTGCAAATATCAATTAGGATTGGTCAATACCACCCCTTGTGGCGATTTCTGCCACCTGATCAATGCCATGATACCCGATCGATATCCTGTCCCGCACATACATACATACATTCCTCCGCCCGCCTAGCAGGGTCCACCATCTTTTCCAAGGTGGACCCTGTTGCTCACGTACCATCAGGTACCAGTAGTCCGGTCCGCCTGCCAGATGTGCCGAAGAGAACGTTCATTACACCCTTTAGCCTTTTCAAATTCTTAAATGCCTTTTTGCCCTCATGGGTTTCAGTGACTTATGGACTGCCGTTTTTATTATTTTTTATTATTTTTTTGTGTCTACTTGTGTGACATCCTGGTTGCCAGCGCAGGTGGATAAGAGCACTTGACACCTCCGCCTCCTGTTCCAGCTGTTCTGGGGTGAAGGTCACAAAGATGATGTGAACTGGTCCCTGGGGATGGATGAATCTTTCGAGTCAGCCAAGGTTGCGTTGGCCACCGATGCTCTGCTGGCACACCCGTCTAACAACCATCGGTTACCCCCACAACAGACGCGTCAGACTACGCTGTGGGAGCAGTGGGTGGGCGGGGCCTGGCAACTATCGGCCGTCTTCAGCAGGCAGCTCTTTGACAATGTGAGGAAGTACAGCACTTTTGACAGGGACCTCCTGGGCCTTTTCCTCGCCACCCAACACCTCAGGTTCCTCTTAGTCTTAATTACGCTGCCATGGCCGCCGTCTCTGAAATTAAAGCTTACCATCCAGCCCTCACTTGACTGCGTCTGGAGGACGTCATGTTTGGTAAAGCAAACACCACACTCCTCCGTGATGTTTCCACAGGCCAACTGCGCCCCATGGTGCCAGCGGCTGTCGGCAGTGGGTTTTTGACACCATCCATGGCCTTTCTCACCTAGGTGCGAAGGTTTCCACTGAGCTGATGGTGGCCAAGTTCATCTGACCTCTTCTCAGGAGAGATGTCAGGATGTGGGCTGGCTCCTCCTGCATTGCATGCCAGCGTGCCAAGGTTCAACGTCATACCAGGGCCTTGCTGGTACTGTCTAGTGCCGGAGAGACATTTTGAGAGGGCGTTAGACAAATTCCTGGGTTCAGAGGAAGTGTCTTGATAGCCATGAAAGGGTTGAAAAGGAGTGGCTGACTGACTGATGTGAAAACTATCAGTTTTGTTGTGGAGAGTAAAGTGACGTGACGCGCCTTTGTCTTCTTGTCTCATCATCAGTAGTACATTAGGTACACTATTAGGTTTTCTGGAATTTTCAAACTATGTAGCTCATTGCACTATATTACATTTGCAACCGAAACATGCAGAGATTTTTTTCTTCTTGACCATTAGTAAAAGCCACCTATCTTCCTTTTTTCTTTTTCTTTTGCTGCAGTCTGAGTCTAGGATGTTTAATGGTCTGGAAAAGGACTGTCCTTCACCGACAGAAAAGCTTGCTCGAAAGGAGTCTCTTAAGGTATGGACATGTCAGATATAATTGTTACAATTTAATTAGGCTCTCATTCCATTCATAATTCAAAAAAAGAACCATTCAAAATGATCTTGTCCATTTATCTTAGTCAGGTATTAGCTTTATAGTAATATTATAAAATCCACCCTGGTATATACTGTAAATGAATTGTATTGGATTATATTTCCATTCATTTATATACTTAGTTTTAGCTGTCATTTTCCTCTTCGACAGGTCCAAAAGCAGAATTACCGTCAAGAAAAGAAGCGGGCTGCCAAAGAACTGTTTAGTGCGCTGAAGGACCCAAGTGTTGTCATTATGTCAAATTGGCTAAAGGTGAGGTTGTTGAAGCTATGCATGCTCGTTGCCAAGACCATACAGACAAAAGTGTTTTTTTTTTACATTTATTATAAATCATTTTAAGGCTATAAAACCCCTTACCACACACTATACACTTTTCTTATGGAAACATTTTTTTAATCACATTTCTCTCTTTTTAAGCACTCTAAAACCTTCAAAGTGCTCAAAAATAAAAAATTAATAAAAAAGAGATGCACTACTGTAAAACACAAAATTGCACTATAAAAAATCAACAAAATAGCAAAGCCGGAGAACGTGAATCACGTTATAGAGAGGGAACACTGTATTCATATTGCTATTTTTATCTTGTGTTCCTATTTTTATATGAAGTGTGATATTTAAAATATCCCTCTGTTACCTTTGTCCTTGTTCAGATCCGTGGCTCTTTAAAGAGTTGGACCAAGCTGTGGTGTGCCCTGAAACCTGGTGTTCTTTTGATCTATAAAACCCCTAAAACTGACCACTGGGTTGGCACTGTCCTGCTGAGTGCCTGCAAGCTCATCGAGAGGCCCTCTAAGAAGGATGGCTTCTGCTTCAAGCTTTACCATCCACTGGACAAGTCCATTTGGGCTGTCAAGGTCAGCCATGTTTGTAGTATGGGTGCCCTTATGGATCGGCCATCAATTGCTGATGGCTAAGTTTGCTCAAAATCGGCTTTGCTGGCTCAATACCCTCCTCTCCACACACAAAACACTGTGCAAAAACATGATTGTGATCAATTTTTATAGTGGACCATGAATCTGCATCAACAAGTCTATCAACAATGTTAACCTGAAGTTCTATCATTCATTAGATGTTCTTCATAAGAATAAAAATAATGTTTATATATTTTTTAAAGATTGCTATGTTTCATTCCCACGATACATTACACAATGTTTAATCTGTATATTTAGGGTCCCAAAGGAGAGAATGTAGGCTCCATCACACAGCCTTTACCAAGCAACTACCTGATCTTCAGAGCATCGTCAGAGTCTGATGGTGAGAATGTGTTTGTTAGTGTCTAAGCTAAGAAGAGTTGTTCTTCTTCACAGGGCTCCAGGCTAACTTTTTTGATTAGGACTAGGGGCGTCATGGATCAGTGGTAGAGTATCTCCCAACCATAAGGTTGTGGGTTCGATCCTCAGCTCTTGTGACTACAGGTGCTCATCAAAAAATTTGAATATCCTCAAAAAGTTGAATAATTTCTGTAATTTCATTCAGTAAGTGAAACTTTCATAGATTATACATTCAGGGCCCACTACTTAAGTGATTTCAAGTATTTATTTGTTTATTTTTACATAATTTGGGCTTCCAGCTCATAAAACCCCCGAAAACAAAATGTCAAAACATTTGAATAATGTGAAGAAATCTTGGATGGATGGATGGTGTTTTCAAAATGATATGTCAATCTTCAATAGTTGGTTGGATTCCCTTTGCCTTAACCACTGCCTCGATGCACCGTGGCATTGCCTGGGGGTCCCGGAAGCCCAGGCTTACTTGATGCTTGCTGTCAGCTCTTTGTTTTTGGGTCTGGTGGCCCTCATTTTCCTCTTGATAGTACTGTATTATAAGAGGAAAACGAGGGCCACAATAATGATTTAAGGTAAAGGGATTCACAACCAACTACTCAAGATAGACATATCGTTTTGAAAATAGACATCCATCCATCTTTTCCCCCCCATGCAAAACACTGGGAAGTATGCATGGAGATTTTCTCTAAATTGTCTGGATTGTCTGCAATAACAAAAACTATTCAAAAATAATAATAATAATAAACAAACAAAAATACTGGTTGCACTTGCGTGAGTAGATGAGACATTTACTTCACTATCTCAAATGTTTGGTGCAAAAGTCTTGGAGCCCTGCTTCAATGTAGTATACACACACTTATAATCTGTTTGCCTCTTCAGGCCGATGTTGGATGGATGCACTGGAACTTGCTCTGAGTTGCTCCAGCCTTTACAAGCTAACGGCCAAGTCAGGAAAAGAAGGAGATATCAGTACAACTTCGGAGTCTTCCCACTTCCTCCATCTTCTGCAGTCCACCACGCTAGCAGATACAGAGCTTTTGCAGTAAGTAATAACTGAAGTTACATCATACTAAACAGCAGTGATACCTAACCACTGTGCCAGGGCTCACTAGTGTGACTCATAGTTGTTGAGTGGAGTTTCATTTACACAAAAAATATTTTGCTGCCATCTTGTGGACTGTATAAGGAGTTAAAAATATTTTTTGAGGGGCAGGGGGTGCTCTCAATTTCTTGGATATGGCTCAGTTCCTATTTCCTGCAAATAGCGGTGGGACGCTGTATAGATGATTTGCAAGGTTTTTGTTTGGTGATGTGCCATGAGATTTTATTCCAATGGAAAATATGTGCCTCTGTGCAATAAAGGTTGGGAGGTGCTGCTCTCCAGCCCGTCACTTGCATTCTACAGCAGCTGAATCACATGCACTTGTTTTGTGCTTAATATGTACATTAGTATGCCAAAAGGAATCTCTTTGTGATGGTTTGCATTTATGGGTATTTGCATTATACCCTTTCAATTGATTTTTTTAAACTGCTGTTTGAGTCCCTCAAGGCAGCCTGTTTCTCCACCCCCCTTTTTTATGGTTTCACATTGCATCGATAGTCATCAAGCATCTTCCAGCCAATGGCAACAACCAACATGATCACATGACCAAAGCAGGAAAATCATGAAAAGTGCGAGCCATGCAGAACGAGTTAGGTTTTGCTATCCAGCAAACATTAGCGGACACATAGGTCTGTTGCAGTTAATAAAACAGGACTGTAATCTTTTTAGACATAATTGTAAGTAGGACGACACCTGCTCACACTTTCGGCCGGATTTACTGGTAACAAATAACCTATATTAATTTGAATAGAATGAGATTGTTTGTGTGCTGATGATTGTTTTGGGTTTCAGGGAAGGAATGATGCTCCAGCCGCATAACATTTTAGCATTGGTTAATTCCAGATTTGATTATTTACGGATTTTACTTTGTTCTGGAATGTGATTTTTCTGGTCTGTAAACTTGGGTGTTTGAGTTCCTCATTTGTGGTTTCCTTACTTTTTGTTTATAACCCCGTTCATTGTTGTTGCATTTTGAATACTTATTTTCTTTGAATTCAAACATTTGTGTTCCTGTCTTGAAAGGTGTGATGGTTGTCAATAGGTAAGCGGGTGCACTGACATCCAAAGACATGTCTGTAAAATGGCTATTCACTTGGATTTACTTTTCTACTGTCTTTAAACCTTTAGAAACACTTGACTATATGTGTTAGTTACCGTATATTGTAACTATTTGGTACAAGTACTACTACTTCTATTGTAACACTAATAAATGAATTTAAAACAATGATTTCACAACGTATTAAAGGCCCAACATTGCCACCTAGTGGCTCTATGGGTCTAGTAGAGGAATCGCTAACACGCTCACTTAAAGGGACATACTGTCCAGTATTGTGCAATCTGGGAGTGGTTTGGGATCCCCCCAAAAGAGTTGAAGAAGGGGCAAGAAAGTAGATGGATGGATAGATACTTTTTAATGTTTGTATAGAAATAATGTATGTTTAAGTACCCACCCTGCACCCAGCAAGTATGGAATTAATCAGCAACAACTAAGTTATGTTAAACAAGTTTGAAACTTCAGATTTTTCACTGCAACTGAAACACACCATAAAGCAGTGCATACAAATGTGCCAGTCTGTCTGACAACTTCACAACTCGGGCATAATTATTTTACATCAGCTTGCTTTGTAATTGTCACAATATTTTTTTTGCCAACCGATCAATGAAGCCGTGTGCAAAAGTTTTAGAAACTAGTTAGTGTCAGTGTTTGAATAGTTCATTGTATACATAACTTTGATCTTGATATTGCTATATCTCTGTTACTCTTAAGATTGAATGAGTCTGTGCTGCTGGGCAATCACCACATGGACCATGACGGATTTTCGGACAAATCAGAGCGTGACGGTCATGATGACTGGGACACCTCTGCAATTGATAATGGAGGAAGGTTGACGGAGGAGAGTGACGTGGACCAATCAGATGAAGCGATGTCTCCCATGCTACAGAGGACAGTTTATGTTGAGCAGGGCACAGAAGAAATGGCTGAGGTGAGATCCCATGTACATTAGTTGTCCTTTCCTGTCTGCTCTACAATTTTGTTCACAAACGTATGTACTTACTGTACCGTAACTTATGTCTACATATGATTTATGTGTCCCAGGCTGGAGAGGCGTCACAAGTTGAGACAGTTTCCGAGGAAAACAAGGGTCTGATCTGGGGTATTTTGAAGCAGCTTCGACCGGGCATGGACCTCTCAAAGGTGGTGCTGCCCACATTCATCCTGGAGCCTCGCTCCTTCCTGGACAAGCTATCTGACTACTACTATCACGCTGATCTGCTCTCACAGTCAGTAATGCTGCGTAGCTGTAATATATCTGATTGTCTTTGTTGTCACACTGTTTAATGATTGCTGCCTCCCTTAGAGCTGCACAGGAAGACAGTGCATATGGCCGAATGAAGCAGGTGGTCAGATGGTACTTGTCTGGCTTTTACAAGAAGCCTAAGGTAAGACATGTTCCAGGTCAAATGATTTTGACCCCATTGGCTGTAGTACAGGTTTCTTTGGTAACACCGGGCACCAAATGTTTGACAAACACAATCGTATGAAGAAAAGAAAAAATAATTTTAAATGCCTAGTTCAACTAAAGATACATTTGTTTGGACAAACATAACAATGATAACACAATTAGCTTGTGATTTTAAGAGCTTGCCATTTTCCAGGGACTTCTTGATACACCCTGAATTGCTCGCCCGCCAATCGCAGGGTACAAATAGAAAACAAAACAACAAACCATTCACATTAACATCTACAGACAATTTAAAATCGTGAATGAACCTACCTTGGAATCTTGGAATATGGGAGGAAACCAGAGTACCCAGAGAAAACTCACCCAGGCAGACACATGGAAGCCCGGATTTGAACCCATCACCTCTGCTCTGTGAGGCAGAGGTGACAACCAGTCATCTCACCATGCCAAGTGCTTAGTTATTACATCAATAGCTATGGCATGTACTGACAAAAACGGTTTTTAGGCTTTCCATTATTTTATTTTCTATCTGTCAGTCTCATGTAGGGCTGCACGATATTGGAAAAACATGCTATATAGTTGTTGAATATTGTGATATCAATGTTGTTGCGATATTTAACGTGTACCTAAAGAAATAAAAATGTTATTATCTAATGAAAGAATGACATTTATTTAATGTGGCAAAATAAGCAAGCTAAATGTATTCTCTTGTTAGTTAATTGTATTTACCCTAGATAATGTTCTATTGGATGGTGATGCATATTTAAGTTGTCATCTGACTGGTTAAAATTCAGATAAAAGCGTACAATTCCATATGAAACTTATTGCATACCTTTGTGATATGCATATTGCTTGGGCTAATACTGCAATATTGATATTTTTCCGATATATTGCCCAGCCCTAGGTCACATGATACAGCTTTAGTGGTGCCAGGCAATAAAATTGGAGAGAAAAAAACAAGATGGAAGAATGGATTTTAAAAAATCCATGACTGTTTAATTAGAAACTTGATAAGCTAATATTTGAAATTCAAATATTCACATTTTCATTCATTATGATCTGTGTTTCATAATACTCTAGACTATATAATATTATGACCTATTGCTCACTCCTTTTAAAATGTTATATAATCTAATAACACTATTATTTAAAATACTCTAGTCTAGAGTCTAGACTATATGATATATTATGACCTATTGCTCACTCACTCCTGTTGAGATTATGGAGATCACTGAAGACTTTGTGGCTGTATACATTCCAATAAAGTTCTTGATAATGTGTACAGTCTCCATAAATTAATTGCATAATTTCCTTTGTTCACGTTTACAAAATAAGATGTTTTTGGTCAATGCACTGCCATATTGTTATTTACCTGTGAATTTTCTAGGGTCTAAAGAAGCCTTACAACCCAATATTGGGGGAAACTTTTCGTTGCTGTTGGCCTCATCCCCAAAGCGAAGGCTGCACTTTCTACATAGCTGAACAGGTGAACCACAAGACTCGTACACATAAATCTGGCAAACAGAAATTTCAATGGATTATTAAAATTATGCAGACACACTAATCACACCCCTTCACAATATAACAGTTTTGAAACTGAGACATGCCAGATGGAGCCTTGACAGCCCCATGTTTACTCTCCTTCATTGTCACAATGTTTCTTTTTCCAGATTTCGCACCATCCGCCCATTTCTGCCTTTTATGTCTGCAATAGGAAGGATGGTTTTTCAATCAGTGGAAGCATCTTGGCAAAGTCCAAATTCTATGGTATTTATTGTAGTACAGTGTTATTTTCCATTTAAATGCTTGATATAGTCATATGTTCCCTCTTGTATTTTAATAACTTGGTTCATTACAAATTGCTCAAAATTAAAACCTTGTATGATTTTACTTGGGCTGTCAAAATTAAAGCGTTAACGTTGAAGATTAATTTAAATTATTTAAAACATTAACTCAGGGTCATTTACTTCCTGTTTTGGCCTATAACCTGCAGCCTATCTTAGCCGCTGGCATGAAGATGGACAAACACGGATTATTGGTAGTTTTATTTTCAGTTTATCTTGACGCTTGTTGGAGAAATCTCAAGTAATTTATGCACTTTACAAAGCCAATTTCAGATAGCATATTAGTTGTGTGTCTTTAGTGTATCATCCATTTTCTTAACCGCTTGTCCACAGATAAGAATAAAATACCCCGTCAAGTTCCCTCCACGGGCCCTCTCAAATCAACCCTTCTGAAGTGCGCTGTTTGTTAGCACAACTAAACTTGGAAGTGAGAAGTTGTGAGAATTGTTTCTATGACAAAAAAAAGATGGCCTGTAAAGCTGAGTCCATTTTGATCGCTTTTTTTCCCTGTATTTTACAAGCAAAGTATTCTATTCAAGGATCAAAAAAATGTATTAGAACAATCTTTGATTCTAAATATACTTTGATGATTTTATATTCATTTTTGGGCTGCTTTTTATATACCGCCATATCGACACCATATGTTGTCCAAAGCGATGCCTCACAATCACCTTTTCACACACACATTCACTAATTGCAAGATTTTACTTTATTTTAAGTAATATCTGTTACCAGCTTTGAAGAAAAGAGTAGTAAATTGTGATTAATCGTGAATAATATGGAAAATTGTGCAGTTAGTTAGTCAAGAAAAATAACAGTTTGACAGCACTAAGATTACATGATATTATTTTCTTTCTTTTTTTCCTGTGATGATGCTATTTATTTAGGAATATTGAACCTATTTTACATTTTAGAATGGCCACATTTTTTATTATTATTTTTTATAAAAGGAAGGTGAGGTCCTAATGTGAACACTCATCAAATTCTACTCTGCTTCTCTGTTGTGTAGGTAACTCTCTGTCTGCTATTCTGGATGGCAAAGCCAGACTGCTTTTTCTGAGCAGGGAGGAGGAGTATGTCATCACAATGCCCTATGCCCATTGCAAAGGTTAGCTGTCCATGTTGCTATTTCACTTAGCCACAACATTTAGTGCACCATAAGTTGGAAACTATATGACACACGGCTTGTAAAAATTCCGGTATTTCTTAAAAGTTTTAATTTTGCACATTGTTAGGTGAAATTCTAACATGCACGTCTGTCCTCGAAAGGTATCCTGTATGGCACTATGACACTAGAGCTGGGTGGAAAAGTTACCATCGAGTGTGAGAAAAACAAATGTTTGACTGAGCTGGAGTTCAAGTTAAAGGTAAACTGCCGGTATCCGCTGTTAAATTAGAGCTTTGCTGTGTGCATCAGTGTCAAGGAAAAATACATTTTGATTTTATTCACTGCAGCCTTTCCTGGGAGGCCCCTCCTCCGTGAATCAAATCAGTGGCAAGATCTTTGTTGGGGATGAACTTGCTGCCACTGTTGATGGCCATTGGGTAAATTTTTTTTTATCTTTCCGATTTTCTTGTTGTTTTTCATATCCTTTGGTACGAGAATTTAAGATTTTGAAATATAACAATGGTCGGCTAACAACATTTTCCAGAGCAGTTTCAGAAGTGGAATCAAATAGCTGATGATTTTTTCTCTATAGGCTCCCATTTTGTTTGTTTTTTGACTTGTATTATTTATTTGTTAAAGTAAATAATAATAATAATAATAATAATACTTGATTGTTATTTTGTCAATACAAAGGCTGCCCCAAAGGATCACATGAGTAGTCTTGTTATAAAAATAGCACAGCAGGGAAATTAAACTCCCAGTATGACTATTATTAAATTATTGTTGATCAGTGTCTTCACATAAACAAAGCTTTAAAAAAAAAAATTAAAAAAAGCATTCGGTGAAAAAATAGAATTTCATGTGAAAATAGTGTGTTTATAATTATCTTCTTAAGATGGGAGGCAATCTTGCCCATCCCTTACTATAGAGATAAAGTGAATTGCAGAGGTGCTCATCTTATTTATTTTTTTCTTCCTTGTTTGTTTATTTCTTGTCTTTCATGACGCATTGTTTGATTTTTTTGATAAAACATTTTTTGTAATCAGGACAATGAAGTGTTTATTCATGAGAAGCGCTCCGGGCAGCAGGCAACATTGTGGAACCCAACCCCAGATGTCCGTAGCAGTCGTCTCAAGAGACATGTGGTCCACTTTGACCAACAGGGGGAGTTTGAGTCTGAAAGGTAAACGGGGATCTCAGAAGAATAAAATGGCATTTTCTTCACAATTGTGCTGATGCAGGTCTTGGCAATCTAGTTTAAATGTTATTTTACCTCATCTGTGCTAGATAAGAAAAAAGTGAGCAATGGAAAAAAAAAAGCTACATCAACTCGTGACATTTATATTTATGTATTGTTCTTAGGCATTTTGTTTTTGGTTGTGTTTTCCTCACTTACAGGCTGTGGCAGCACGTGACCAAAGCAATAAACGAGCGTGACCAGGTGCAAGCCACACATGAGAAGTTTGTGCTGGAAGAAGCACAACGTAATGAGTCCAGGGAGAGGGGAGACAAACCCTGGACCCCACGACTTTTCTGTCAGGACCCAGTGACCTCAGAGTGGACCTACAAGCATGTGGAGTACGAACAATTTTAAAGAAAGCACAGTCATCTCTCTTCCTTTTTAGGTTCACATATACAGTATGTAGTGAAAATGACCTGTCCAATCATGTTTGATTTAGTGCCGAGCCATGGGAGCCCGAGCGGTGTCGGGTTCAGTTTGAGAGAGATGGCGTGATTCAAACGCTGGAGAAAACACAAAGACGGCACAACGGACTCTCTTACAGCGACAGCTGGCCCGGCCAACACAAGGTGAGTCACCCGGCTGTCCACATGTAACGGCTCATTGCCAATTTTGAGAAGTAAACAATTATTTTCCAGCTTTTGACTGTCAACCTAAAGATACAGAAGTTAAACTGACTTGTACTACACGAGACAGTCAAGTCATGGTCATCAACTGGCTAAATTATTCAAATGAAGTAACTTGGGTAGCCAAATTTTACTAATATCATGTGTGTTGTCCGTTTGTTAGCGTTAGCGCTTGGTAACTGACCAATAAAATCTCTCTTTATTTATTTTTTTATTTTTTCAGGCTAAATTGAATGGAACTCGCAGGAAAGCCAGCAGTCAGCCGTCCAGCTGCAGCCAGAACACTGAGAGCAGCAACAGCTCCCCAGAACCAACACACGAGTCCTCTGATAATGAGGGTGAGGCATCAACACACAAGGGGACATCTAGCTGGAAATGTTGATACCTGGGACTTTCATGACATTTTCACAGGGATGCAGTATTCTTAGAACCCTTGATAATCTTACACAGTATATTTATATTAAATGTAAATAAATATAATAAATATTTAAAGAACACATTTATAATTCGTCTGAACACAAACTCTCAAATAAAATGATTAGCATGTATGTGTGCTAGGGCCGGGTACCTTTTCACATTTCTCATTACACAATTCTTGGTACCCGGGAATGGATACTAGTACTGAACGATACCAATTTTCGGTACTTTTGTTCTGTTGTTTGTGGTTAAAAACAAACCCCCCAAAACATTCACTTTCAGTTATTTTTCATTAAATGAAATTTGACAAATAACAAAACATCATGAATTTAAAACAAATGAGCCAGAGGGGGTAGAGTTAAAAAAAATAAAAGCATAATATTTTACAGAAAATGACATATAAATGATACCAACAATAAATTTCATAATATTACAATTTACTATGTGAAAAGCCAAGTCCTTTGATTTATCAACTCAGTACAAGTACAACAAATGGTGACAGCATCATTTTGGTGAGAGATGGAGCCCAAATTTCATCCATGCTTTTTACTTCATTGTAAGTAATTCAAAAATTCTCAACTAATGTCGTCCACTGACAGGCTACCGGTAGCTTTGCTTTTTGTTTGATGTGTTAGATTTTGTCCTCGCTCGGGTATCGACCTCAACCTACCGCTAATCATTTTGTAGCCGTTATGTTTTCAGAGTTCTCAAACCACTGCGCACGGTGCAGCAAGGACATGGCCCTCCTCCAGACCTCCATCACGTCCATACAGAAGACACAGCAAGACATTCAGAGGTGACGCAACGCACAACAGCAGAGTTGATGGCATTTTGCGGTATAACGCGCTATACACACTTAATGATTTTAACATAACCAGTACTTTTTTTTAAATGTGAGCAAACCCACATGACAGGAACAAAATTGGCACATTTTAGCGTGTGGTGTACTCAAGATGATTAAAGACTAGAGGGATACCAATTATCGGCAGGAAAGACATTTCGAACATTTTCAGAAAATTGTTTCCACTATCTGCAAAGATCTTTTGAAACCTTTTACAAACCCTGACGAAAACCCCAAATTAGCTACAGTCGCATGCATTTGTCGCTCAGTGCGATAAAGGGAACTTTTAATTAATGGATTTATTTAAATTTCCACGTTATAAAAAATTATGCTGACACTGGAAACTCCTTACATAAAATACTGTAATTTCTGGACTGTAAGGTGCATCTTAGTATAAGTCGCGCTAGCTAAATTTGGGGAATACTCGAGTTTGTTACATATATAAGCCGCACCCGACTGTAAGCCGCAGGTGTTTTAATGTTACCGTACCCGTTACGCTCTGTCTCTCTACTGTATTTGGGCTCACTTGGGTTTGTTTTGCTCTGCCTGACGCTCTTGCGCTTCCTTTATAGTGAACCCCCTTTGTAATCTGATGTACAAGCCGCACCTTTGTATTGGCCGCAGGGTCGAATGCAAGTGAAAAAAGTAGTGGCTTATACTCCAGAAATAACTGTAAATAAATAAGAAATGATGTTGAAATTTTAGAAAGCTTTAGGGAACTATTTATTTGCTTAGTTTTTGATTTATCTTAACACATGCTGATGACCCTGGAAGCTCCCTGCAATTGTTGTTATAATTTTTTAAACAAAGCTGTCAATTCTTTATATGTTTAAAATTAGAAGGAGAAAGTTTTGTTTTTTTCAATTTTGACGTAATTGTTTTCTCTTTTACTGCAAATGAATATCGTCTTGAAATATCGGTTATCGGTTTCCTTGACTACTAATAATCGGCATCGGCTTTGAAAAAAAAACATCGGTCTATCACTAATGATAAGACCAAGATTTTCACTGAGTCTCCTCTCCTCTTTTAAACCAAATGTCTGCACTGTGTGAGGCAGTTTGGTGCCACAGAGCATCAAAAGAAGAAAGTTAGTAGTATGAAAAAGAAGCTTGGCTAACTGGTTACTACAACGGTTTGCGGTTGTAAAATGGTTTATTGTAGTCATTGAGCTGCTGAGTGCTTTTCCCATTTGTTTGCATTCAAATCCCACCTTGGCTGTCTTTGTAGGAACCTGTCAGCTCTGAGTCGCCAGCTGACTCAGCAGAGGGCAGCAGATGACCGTGCGTCTTGGCTGGCTCGGCACTGTGTGATCGTCTGTTTGGTGCTCCTCTCCCATCTCCTCCTCCGCTACGTCTACGCCTGAGATCCTCGGGTCCCCAATCCAGCACCCATCTGACATTTGATCCCTCCCACAAGCACAAACTAATCAGCCGGGGGGGGCCTAGAACTCGGATGAGTGATGTGTGAGGGACTCTGTCCCATTCTTTTTATTTTATAGGGACAGGCTTAGCATGAACATTATAGCAATAAACACAACCAACGCCTGTCAAACGTTTTCGGATAGAAATGACCCCCCACACCCCACCCCCACCCACACCCCAGTGTAGCCAAACTGAAAAAGAGCACCGGCACACACGCACTTTGGACAGGAGAACGAGGGATGATAGAGAGGAATAACAGAGGGTCTTTTAATAAGAGATGGGTTGTACAATGAAGAATAATTTCTCAGAACATCAACAGAGACCACCACCCCTTAGTGTCTTTATCTACTTGCCCTGCAATACTGTCTATCTGTAAATGTGTCATTTGTATGTACTTTAGGCCCTATATGCGCAGGTTGATCACTGCGCCAATGTTTCCTATACCTTCCACTCCAGATTTTGGGCCTTAACCGCTGATGCCAAAAAAGAAGAAAAAAAAGAGGGAAAACACGTCACATACAATTGAAAGAAGGAACATCTTCCAACAGTGCAATTCTGTGTTTTGTATTTACTGTACTTACTCACACATTCACTCTGTCTCGCCTTGTAATGAGAATTAATTTTACCAAAACAGTATTTATAATCCGAAAGGACAAAGAGTTCTTGTTTACAGGGAGTACTGTGTGTATGTGTGTGTTTCTAGTGACACATACTGTAGGAAGGAAGGCTAATGTGGTTCAAGAGTGAGAGCCATACAAAGTGTCTTTATATTTGTGTGCCTGCTGTGGCATAACGGAAAGGACGATTGTGTCGCTCTGGATGCAGCATATGGTTAGCATAGAACAAAATTACTTTGGCCAATGGAGAGGAAAAAAAGTATGCCTATTAGATAACATACTGAGAGTTCTGTAGTTTGACATTTAATTTTTTTACGTTTGACCATCATTTCACTCACCCCAAAAGATTTATCACCAACATATGTATGATTTGATCTGTTGCGTCTGTGTTAACTAGTTATAACAGTTTATTTTAGCAGCATGCCAACACACAAATGTAGATAACCTGAAAAGGTCCATTGGATTGACAGCGGATGTCAAGTTACTAACTATGGGAATTGGCTAATGACAAATGAAATAATTATTTGATCACACCCCCTCCCCCCTCTCGTTTGTTAAATGGCCATTTGTTGTTTGTCTTGGTCCACAATATTCAAGTGATTTTAAAAATGTAAAACACTTAATGATTTGTTGTATCTGTTCTTTTTCGAAGGTATGTACATATTTGTCTGCAGTGCTTTAACGCGCTGTGATTTAAAAAAAAAAAAAAATGTTTTTTTTTATTTCAGAATGTATTTATTGTGTGACTTGACCCTGTTAGTAACTAAAGTATTGTTGGAGTATAGAGCCTAGAGACCAGGGATGACAATCTTGCTCCAAAAGTTGTGTGCTGTCCTCATGTATGTATTTTAGTGTGTGAGAAAGCCATTGAGTTATGCTAAAAACAAAGCCATGTGACTTTGTGTGTTCTTTTGTTTTTTACGCATTTTCTAACATTTCAGCCCAGTGCCAGAATTTATCTACCCATGGGGAGCAAATTTTAGCGATGAAAGTCGACTCTGAATGACTTTGTGTACTTTTTAAGTTATTTTCATTATTTTCCTGTTTTTATACTCGATCACCTTTTTCTGGGATTGTATATGCCACTTGTTTTTGTTATATTGAACAAGAACTCTTAAGAACACACGATGCTCAATTTGTTCCATTCACATTTGTTGCACACTGTAGCACTACAGTAAAAACTTTTAACCCTGACACTGCCTTTTTTCCTTTATTAATGTTTGACTGTTGAAATGCTGCGCCTCAAAATTATTATGGACTGAGAAAGTTCACGTTTAACTCATATTTATATTTGGTCATAGCTCATCATTTGTTGATTACAATCAGAATCAATCACAATACATTATGCATTTGTGAAAGTTGAGCTTTTGTTTTTGTCATGCAAAATCCATGTAGGTTTCAAAATACTCTATTGGGCTTTTCCCCTGTATGACAACAAAAGTCTAGCTCATCAACACAAAATGCTGTGGGGTAGATGCCACGGATTTACGACTTCCGGGTTTCACTGCTGGCCGTGTTTCAACCCCCCCTACGCCCGCCCTTGCGCCCCCAACCGCGCGGCGGGAGCGCGCAGGGCTTCTCAGCTCTGTGCTCTATGCTTCGGACAACTGAGACAGACACACTCGCACCCGTCGACGGGAACGTGCAACTGAGGGGCACAAAGGCGGAAGCAAGTACTGGGACGCGGCCCACACGTCGCAAACAGGAACCTGAAACAACGTGTGAAAGTCGGAAGTCCCGCCTCCTTCGTGGCATCTACCCCATTATTCATTTATTTGTCAAACAACAGAGGAAAACGTCTTAATGTTTAATTGCTAAGAAAGAAATTGCAAAATTCCTGCCACCCTTGTTGCCCCTGTTGCTGCTGGTGTCAGTATATGTTTGGTGGTTGCGAAACAATTTCATTAAATAAACCAAATGTAAAACCAGTCTTCGTATTTTGTTGTATTTGCATTACATGTTTATTTTGAATTATTTAAATTTGAATCGGGTCTATTTGAACATTGCAAGATGGTTAAAAGTGTACTTGTTGAAAAGAGACGTGTTGCCTGTGAACTCGCTCTTTAATTGTTTGTGATTTGATGTATTTTAATGGGTCCCAAAATATCTTGCCTCTCCCATGCATGTTTGTTTGTGACGGTGCTACAGAAACATGCAATCACAACCACAATAAATGCTGTAACAACCTGACCTGGAGTCATTCCAGTTCCTTCAGGTTCTGATGATTAGTTGCTTACAAGACACTCAACAGGGTGTCTAGAAGTTATTACTTGTGAATAAAACATCATATAAATTCCAATTCACACCCCATGTACAGTCATCTGAGATTGAAAGTCAATCACACAACTAATTGGTATGGTAAAAAAATATATATAATAAATAAATATATATATATATATATATATATATATATATATATATATATATATATATATATATATAAGCATAACAAAGACTTCAGTGGTCACCAGTTCCAGTTTTAATGTTACAACCATTTGACGAGCGCACCGTAAAATGTGGTCTATGCTGTTCCCCATAAATCATATAGGTGGCGATAATGTGCATTTCAAGCTGTCAAAACAAATGAAGGATAAGACATCTTTTGTGATGGAATATTAATGCTAACAAAGCACTTTGGCTCCTTTATCATTTGTGCCAACGTGTCGGAGACACAGATGCCTATGGAAATGCAACAACACCCTTCAGATACAGTACTGCACATGTTTTACTATGTTGCTCAACACAATCATTGGACCTCCACCAAATGTAAGTATTACATATACAGTTTCCCTAAAAGCACAGTACAACTATATATAAATGTCTCATATGTAGGCTGAGTCCATATGCAAAATAGCACCATTATTCCATACTAAATGTGTAACAGTATTATTTTTTCTTTTGTTGTGTGCTGGAAAAGCTTTGTGCAGAAATGTCTTTGTGCTAATATAGTTTTTATTGGGGCCAAAAACGGTTTTGTTTTACTCTCCATGGAATAAGCGGTTCATAAAATGGATGGATGGACTGTCTGTCTGTCTATAGGACCACGCCTATACCACAGCTGTGCTCCAGTGTTTGTTTTGGGCTCAGGTTTGCTCACTTCTAGGTCAGGTCACCTTTTGAGTCGAGACAGAGGACTTGTTGGGACTTGTCTTCCACTTAAGTGGAGCAGGATAGAGAGGGAGGGAGAGACTGGATGTGTGCTGCTCCCTGAGGCTTTGTGTGCGTGCGTCTTTGTCTTACTTGATCTAACTTGACATGTGGAGGCAAGAATCTTTGCTGGTAGCTAGCCTCCTGTAATGGTTATGATTTCTTCAAAACATACTTTTACTGAAGTCATGTCTGTACGCTCCAATTATCCTTACCACAATTATGTTGCTAATTATAGCTTCTGCCTGGCAGTTGAGTACCGGGTTTGAATTGTGACTCAAACTCTCCTGTGTGGCATTTGCATGTTCTTCTAATTCCTCTCACGTGCCAAAACATGCATGTTGAGGACTCTAAACTGTGTGCAGATGTGACTGTCATCTGGACTTCGGCTCTTTTTTGACACCAGTAAGATGACATGCTATAGTAGAAAATTGTAGCATGGGCAATATTTTGTCTTGTAATGTTGTTTTTACATGTGCTCCTGTAGGGGAGACCGTGGATGGTTGTAACAAAGGGATAGTTGTAACTTGTAATTCTTTTAGTTTGACTTCAGAAAGGAGCTGTGGTGATGTCATCAATACGGTCCACTCCATAACCACTTACAAATGTGACTCACTGGTGAAGTCTCATGCCTCTGAGTTGAAAACAATAAAAAAAAAAAAGATTTTTCAGACACAAAAGTAAACATTTTCATCACAAATGTTTGTTGTATAGTGTCTATTGTGTTTTAGATACAATTGTTTCACTTACCTAAACTCAAGTAGTAGTTTCTCTAGTTTAATGTGATGTGTGGCATTAGTGCTAGCTTTGAAGCTAAATGCTAAAAACAGATAGCTTTTAATTAGTTACCACTTAAAAAATAAGCGTTACTGTCTCTCCTGCCCAGTTTTCCATTTAAGTCTAAATGAAAGCTAGTTCTCACTAACAAATGAGAGAACTGTGGCATTTTCCCGTCATGCGTCTTTTGTCTTTCTCCCTGAATCAGAAAGCAACCTGCTAACAAACACAAAATGCTAAGAGGAGGCTTTTACCGTGTCCCAGAATTGAACATTTAGGACGAGTGGTGAGCTTTGTCCAGTGTGGATATCCAGTTTGGATATTCTCTGGATCTTGCCACATTCCAGAAAAATGCATGTAGGTTCCATCAAAATCCCCCATAGGTGTGAATGTGAGTATGAATGGTGTTTGTTTTTCTGTGCCATGGCTGCTGAGTGACCAGTTCAGGATGTGTCTCACCTCTCTAGTTTTAGTACGTAAATTTAAATCAGCTGGTAGAATAGCCTCCAGCTGAACTGTGAGCCTAATGATGACAAACACTATAGAAAATGGACGGATGATATTTACATGAGTTAATTGCTGTGGTATTTAACAATAATATATAGTTCTCAGTATAAACTTTTTTTCCGATCATTTAGAATGATCAGTACTGTGCTTTCTTCATTCATTTTTATTGTTCTGTCCTTTCAGAGCCCAAGACAGCCACCCTATGGTTTCAAAGTTCAAAGTTGACTCACCAAAGCTTCGTCTGTCTTGATCGGAAAGATGAATCATTGACATTTACTTGTTTCCCTTTAGGGTTGGGCACTGATTAGTTTGGGGGTAGAGCAGTGCCTCTTCTTGTCAGTTGTGGGAGTTTGTGTGGTTATTAAGGAAATGGATGTGCGGCGACGGCGGCGGTGGCGATGGTGGAGGTCTCTGCGTTGACAGAGGCTGAGGATCTACTAAGCTTAAAGTGGTGAGAGAATGTGATAATGATCAAATAGAGCCCTAATGTTGATAAGTCTCTTCCACTCAGCTGTTACGCAAGCAAAAATATCCTCTCTTAGCTCTGCTGTGTTTTTAAAGCCACTGCATTTGTTGTCATGGCAGCAAGTTGCGTACATACCTGCCAAATGGACATACAGTATGGTGAGCTAGTTGACCACTCGCTGAGTATTGTGCCAATCTTTTACAAAACGAACACTGGCCTGCCGCCTGCCGCAGGTTTATGACCAAAAAAAACATATCAGTCTCTCCGTAAATAGCTTCAATTAGTCATAGAAAAGTAAGCCGTTATCACAAGTGAAAAAGGGATGCACACTCTTCACTTACAGTATGGAGAAGTACTTTTATTTATAATAATAATAATAATAATATTCACATGAAATGTGATAATGATTTAACTTTTGCACTTATAGTGCTTATAGTAAGTAAAAATAATAAATGATCAACTCTGAAATGTACTTCAGTACAAAAGTAAAAAAATAATACATTTTTGTTGTCAACGACATTCGGATACAGTTGGGGGAGGGGGGTACTCTATTTTTCTTTCTTTCTTTTTTCTTTTCTTTCTTTTTTCCCTTAAAATTGGCATGCTGGTTCCAAAATTGCAATCAGGTTTTTTTTCTGATCACGTCAAGGTTTTTCTCCATAGCTTACCGTCCAGGTAAGAAAAATTCAATAGATTAGCTTTAGTAAGTCTGTAGTAAAAATTCTGATTACGATTGGAAACAGAAAGCTATCATAGTAGGAATTAGGATTAGGATTTTTTTTTTCAAAAGCTTATAACTATTACTTCTTTGTGCTTTATTTACATACATTCATACATACTTACACTTTTTTTTTTAAGAGAACGGGATTCCTACAGCCTAAAAAAAAAAAACTTGACGTGATAGAGAAGAACTGAGATCTATTTTGGATTCTGCACCCAAAAATTAGTTAGAAACAGCTTCTAGGCCTATCTCCTCACAAAATGATGTTCCCAAGAGTTATAAATGTAATAATATGCAAATGCCTATAAAATACCCAGTTTGATCAATTGGCACACTGGCAAGAAAGTTAGTATTGCAAATTAATCAAACTTTGTTACTTCCCTCCACTGTCTACTCTTTTGTGTTTTTAAGCACAAAATCCAAGGGCCATTGTGTCCTTTTTGTCACACCTCCTAAAAGTTGATAGACTGCGTGGTGGCCTATGTGACCTTTGACCTGTATATGCGGTCTCATGTAGTCACATGGTAACTAAAGATAGATAAGACATCTATCTGCATGAGTGCTACTTGTTTGATCTTGTTGCCTCACCCTGTTTACTTGCGGTATGTTAGATGCGGTTACAAACTTCCTGTTCACGCCACGGCTCACTCTTGTGGTGTGAGTGCGATGATGCCGTTCGTCTTCTTTCTTCCCGTCCCCTCTTAAATAGCGGTAAACAGCTGCTGCTGCTGCTGGGTGCAGTACAGCAAGGAGTGAGAGCTGTAATGAAAGCGAGTGTCTCAGCTGGTGTATGCATGTTTGAAATCCTACACGTGTCACACACGCTAACAGGGTCATTATTGGCATCGACGCACAGTGCAGTGACATGCAGCTGTGCGTTGATGCGGTTTAATTGGAAAGTGAATTGAAAGATGGATGGATGGATGTTCTTTTTATAATATAGTGCTATTTTTATCTTTATTAAAAGCAGCTCACATAAATCGCTTTTGAATGGATTAAAAGCATTTCATATCATTTTAATAGGAGAAAATGCTTTGATATCAGTCGAGGTACCGCTGTATGATTAATATTAGTAGAACATCAATGTCCCGTGTTCCAGGCTCAAACTGTCACCTTTATTAAATAACTTACTCTACACTCTTACACACTACGCTTTAAGATAATAGTTTCACAGTCTTAAAGGGAAACTAAATTCCATCCATGAATTACAGTTTTAATAGTATTAGTATTACAGTGGTAGCACTAGACAAAACATGCTACAGTATTTTATTCATTTATCTGTGGTGATCTCTTCATTTTTTGTGTGTGTGTCTGGGATATATTATAATATTCGTGTTAATATGAAAGCACACTATTTAATATTTTGGTCTGCAGGTCTGTGGATGTTTTGGCAGTTTACATTGTAGATCTTCTAAAGTAGTCAAATGTATACAGACTATGTGGGCTACACTGTATTAATTATGAGCTTGTATGAGCTCCAGGACGGAAACTAAAGTGTGTTGGTGCTTTATCTAGGAGTGGGAGTGGCCCCTTGACTAGTTAAAAAAAATAAAAATCTTTTTTTTCTTTTTTTCCCCCTTTTTTTTTACTAATTTCATCAACAACAACAAAAACGAATTTAACATCAAATATTAGTTTTTCACGAAAAACCAAAAATATCCTGGAAAAACTTGGGGAGAGGGGGATCTCAAATATGAAAAAAATATTAAATAAAAAAAGGGGGGGGATATGTGGATGCTGAACCGTGAATATGCAGGGTTGACTGTTGTTGTAATAACACCATTCACCACTAGATGGCAGACATGTTTTATACTACCCTATACTACAATGTGAGCAGGCCTAATAATTTATGTACTGTATTTGAAATGCTATTCAAGACAAACTGAGTGTCTTAAAATATATGAACATTTTGACTGATGTGATTTTTGCGGAGGAAAAAAAAACCCAAAATGCACTTGGTGTTGCAAATGGTGGTTTCCTCTTCAGCGGTTTTGTGCCATCCTTGAATAGTAATTTTTATGCCAGAAAGCCCTTTGCACTTGGAAAAAAATACAGTCTATCATGGTTATTTTGTTGTGTATCTTTTAAACATGCATTAAAAAAATATTCTCAAAAATGAAATATATTAAGAGCATATTTTGCACATATGCACATTTTTGTCCATATTTACAGTAAAATTTATTTTTGATTAGGAAGTGTGTGGTCCGTCCCCCAAGTAGCACTGATGACCCATCCCTAGTCCGGTCTAGTATATTAATATCAAGGGAGGTTCATGAAACTGTAGCCTATCAATTTTGTAGTACAGTTTATAATCGAGCTCCATGCGGAAAGATAATAAATTGCATTGCGCACAATGCATAGACAAGCACTACTTTACAACCATCCTCCAAATCTTCTACAGTAGAGGCCTTTATCACAACGCTCGTGTCCTTTGCAGCAAGAACTTGACCTCTTTGCGCCTCACTCCTATGTGGACTGCCCACTCAGCTCCTCCATCCAGGCAGGCCCAGATTCCTGCGGACCTCCCTGCTCGGGTGCGAGAGGCTGAGGGTTGTCGAGGTTGCGCAGCAGGCTTTGAAGGAGGCTCCAGTGACTCATTAGGCAACAATCCACATCTCCCCCATCTCCCCCCTCGAAAACATCTCTCCCCTCACCTCGGTCAAAACCCCTGCCCCTGAGGCCCGGAAAGCAGACACTCGCCGGTCGTTGAATGAAGAAAGCAGATTGTGTTTCAGATTTCTCTGAAAGGCTCCTCTGTTTTCATGTGTCTTGTCGTTGTGTGAAAGGACGGCTGACCAGTGGCCACTTTGGGCTTTGGCTGGGAAGCAGTACCCCGCCAGATACACCAGATGGCACATTTTTCTTTCTTCCTATGGATTCAATTGAGAAATTATATCAAGTGCTGATTTAAAAGTATGTTAAAGCCTGAAATCTTGTCTTTCCACGCTTCCCTCGCTCAAGTGTAAAAGTACACCTTGAAATCGGGTTCCCACAACTCACGCAGCTCTTCACTTAACGGCTGTGGACATGTACTAAACCTCGTGGGGATACAAACCAGACGTTTGTGGTCATGTTTTAGCCATTGGCTGAGGAGAGCTGTAGGTTTTTGACAAACTGCCGTGTGTGTGTGCATCTAGTTGTGCGTTAAAGATTGCATCCCTGGGAGATGACATCATTGGGACTTCCTGTCTGGAGCCCAAAATTGCATTCCCAAGTAGGCAGTGATTCCGAATATCCTCACATAATATCAATTTCATCTGTGGGAAAATGTGATTTTTTTATGTAAAGTCTAGAGTGTAGAGCCTTTGCTCATTTTTTTTTTACATGGATTTCCCCCAAACTGCCTCTCGATATATGTATATATTCACTTATTTTCCCTTTTGACATGCCATTATATTTTCCACACAAATTTCCCAACAGGGAGAAATGAAAAATACTGACGTTTCTGAACAGATGGACAGCTGAAGACTGAGCTTCAATTGAAAATATATTTAAAAAATGCACGGTATGGCGCTCAGTTCAATTTAAAGACCCAGTGTGTAGTCCTTAGCGCCATCTAGTGGTAAAAAAATAGCATTAGAAGCACACAGGAGCACGCACACCACAGTGGCTCAGAGACCACATTTCGCAAGCCTGCCACCAATTCTTTATGTCGAGCAACGGCGACTTGACCGGTAAGGGAGGCCAAAAGAATTAGCCAGAGCAACTAACAAGATTGTTAGTCGGAGTCATGGGCTACAGTGGCTAACAGGACTGGCTAGCGGAAGGGGCTAGTAAAAAAAATTAGTTAAAGCTTGTGGGAGCCCCAATTACAGGAGTTAGTGACGACCACCTGCAGGCCCCAGCTGTGGAAGGTAAACTACGGACTGTGGACGACCCATTGGGTCCGATACCCGATTCAAGCACCACCCGGGCTAACTACATCTGCGAAGTTGTCCTTTGGAAGATGGCGGAAAAACATAGCAGCTCTAGTAAGTTGAGACTCACTGATCTGAATATATAACTAGATAGCCCAGAGGTGTGGACTCGAGTCATGTGACTTGGACTCGAGTCAGACTCGAGTCATGAATTTGACGACTTTAGACTTGACTTGACAAAATGTTTAAAAACTTGCAACTCGACTTGAACTCTACCAACAATGACTTTTGACTTCACTTGGACTTGAGCCTTTTGACTTGAAAAGACGTGCTTCTTCCACCAAAACAAAAAGATTCAAACGTATGTTAACGAGTAAGTTCCTCTCGGTGTGTGTGTGCGCGTGTGTGTACGTGTGTGAATTGGGCTGTGCCGTCATTCAGTAATGTCAGGGAAGCCGCAAACACGCGCCGCCTACGCTAAGCCAAACTTCAAAATAAAGCTGACCAAATAATACATTGACACCAATGCAGCAGTCTTGGTGGATTTTACTTTGAAGCCTGCCTGCATGGTGGCGTAAACGCTAGCTTGACTACTTCCCTTTGACATTTCGGCTTGCATTATCGACGTTTTAATTAAAATTACAAATTTTCTTCCACCATTATCATAATGCCACCCCGGAAGTATATTAAATAGCTAATTTGGGACGCGAAGAAACCGCAAGTTAATTACGCTGTCATTGTAATTACAAGAACTACGGTTATATCGATACAAAAATATGTTTATGTGATACAACATGTTTTTGCATAATACTGACATAAACAGTCGGTTTTTAAAATTAATGAGTTATTATTCCTCCACTAGATGGCGCTAGGGATGACTGACCGTCCCTTTAACGTTATACATATCACTTGTTTAATAGACTTGAATTATTTTGCCTTCCTTTTGTTTAGGTGTAAAATGTTAAATACACATTAGTTTGGCAATACAGTATGCTACGCTGCGATTCTACACACTCACAGCATCATTTATGCCAACTCAACTTTTTTTTTATACTCATTAGATTTCACGGCGCCGGCGGTAGTTATATTTGCCAAAAGTTTGCCACTTTTCTCAGTCATGAGGGTCGCATTTGGACTGAGGGAAACATTGTTCATCTTGGGAAAGACCCTTAAGCCATGAAAAACAGAACTTCCTCTTTTTGTAAGGCTTCCCGTTTCCTTCCTCTAGTAAGATTTATAAAGTGTGATGGGACTTCAATAGGGTCAAGTAGTGCCAGGTTTGACCTCTGGCATCAAAAGCTATACTCGTAGTCTGATGTAACCACATCCACATGTGTGTGTGTGTGTGTGTGTGCGTGTACTCTCTCATCTCCCCTCTGTCTGCGTTGTCATAGTTGTTTTCCCCCCGTCATGCTGCCGTTTTTTGTTTTTTTTTGCCTTGTTGTCCCTGCCACGTCGTGAATGCATTTGGAGTTTGCTTTTGTTTTGTTGAATTAAACTCCCGTTTTTACTTCACTTCTGCCTCCTCGCCCTGCTTCCCTGCACATGGGTCCACAATCGCCACCGCAACCCAACGCAAGGTATCGGTACTTACAACAGCAACCGATACCGCCCTCTTGTGATCGTTATACAATCAGGAACTAGAAATTAGAAGAATAGAAAATTGCCATTCATTTCATTTAATTTTAAGGGAAAATGCTATATTGGGATATACTGTATATAGTAGGTATTTCTTTAAAATGGTCTGCAATTGTTTTTTGGGGGAAATTGGTATTGGTATCGTGACCACTCAAGAGTTGAGCACTTGTACTGGTATCGAACGTCCCTATAATTGAATCAAAATCACTTGTTTGCATGAAATAGAAAGGGCTGCATTTTTCCTTGACTGCTTTCCTCACTGTGAAAAGCAGCCTGGAAATTCCCTGCTTCAAAATACCAAATAATCAAGGTAAGTAGGAATGTAGGCGGTGTTTGTCTTTGCTTGCTCACGTAAATCCATTTGCTCAAAGAAAGCAGTGAACAGATTCCTTCCTGCGGTATGTTTGTGCTTAGCTATTTGCTTCACCGTCTTACCCTCAGAGTCTTCCTCTTGCAATGTCCTCTGTAGTGGATTTCCCCCTCATGACTTTATTTGACTCATTCATCTTGCTTTCTCTTTCACTTGCTTTTCCTCTGGTGCAGAACTCGTTTCCCCTCCTTTTGATAATGACCCGGGGTCTTTATTGCACTATATTGCAGGCATTTGTTTCACTTTCATGTCGGTTACACAATGCGCTGCGTTGGAGGTTTGAGCTACACCTTGATGACTATTAGTCACCCTGTCCTCACTTGCCCTGTCACTCTCAACTCTTAAATTACTCATTATTCATCGACTTACATCCTGTGGCTTTCGTTCAACAAGTCTGGAACAGGACACTCGATGAAGGGAATGTCCAAACAGACAACGTTGGGAATGGTTGTCTCATATTTGGCGTTCCGACAGGGAGATAACGTGTTTTTGTAATTTGTTCTTTTGTTTACACGCCCACTCAGGCAGGTGCAAGCAAAGACGGATGTCTCTCTGGAGCCTCTTTTGACTGTGTGAACAGCTCCGAACCTTCGGAACCACCAACACTCTCATCAGTCAGTCACTGTGGAACTTCCCTGGCCTCTTTTAAGATAGATCATGTGTGCTTGAACTCAATGCAGATGGATGATCATGTTTGCTCTGAATTTTGGTTCATTCATCATCATCATCATCATCATCATCATCATCATCATCATCATCATCATCATCATCATCATCATCATCATCACCCACTGGACTGCTTCTCAGTCAATTAATCCACTCACATAAAAAAACTATTCACACAATTTAGAGTACTAACTAAATTGTACCCTTGTAACTTATTGTACTAACAATTAATTTTATGTTTTGATTTTTTCCCCCCCCACATAGAAAGCACAAGCATGCTTTTGACACTCTTTTCGCGAGACAGCAGTTCAAGCCACTTATTTCGTGTTATGGTGGTTCAAAAGTGTGAATGATGGCTTATGGGTCGTCCATCCCTCCATCCATTTTTTCCAGTGCTTGTTCTCAGTCAGTTAGCTGCCAGCTGAGTACACCCATAACTGGTCGCCAGTCAATATCACTGCGACCAATTAAACCATTCATATTCACACCTGTGGATAATTTAGTCTTTAATTACCCTGCCATTCTGTGTCTGTTTTGGGAATAAAAAGCACACACGGACGCACGATTGCATCATCCGCAAGTTTACCTGTATAAAAGCAGTTTGCGGGCGCCAATCTAATGCACAGACCCCAGTGGGTCCATTTCTGCGATGTCATACACTGTGTCGCTTCAACTATGATTTTAATGGGAGTGAAAGGAACCGCTTCGATTGGCCGGGAGTCGGCTGCATTCCATCCCACAACCGTGCAGAATGGCACTTTTTTTTCCTTTTTTTTTTTTACAAGAAACTGCATTTATAGTTGTGATAAAGAGTGTAACAAATATGCTAAAAAAATAATAATAATAATACGATTAAGAAGATATTAAGAAGTGAGGACAGGCAACAAATTCTATTTTTCTCCTGTGAAAGATTTGCTATAGTATATATTTATTAACTATGCAATCAGATCAGTGTACAGGAACTTTGCTTGACACAATAAATACATAAATGAATAAATATCTTAGAGTTAAATTTAGGGACACATAAGGCACGGAATAAATGTAATGATCCATACAATACAATGTTGATCAATACAAGTAGAGTAGAGTAAAGCTACCTCTAGTGTGTATTTCTAATATTTGTGTTGCACAAAATCTGTGATTGTTGTGGCAGCCTAATGTTTGGCACAATACGGTAAACGTAACATTATGTACACCCACCAGTACAATCTAATGAGCTCCAATTCTTTGTAAAATATTCAGCATGATCTTTGGATTCATTCTTCATTTTTCATCGCACATGTCATGTCGTGATGAGTGAGAGTCGAAGCAACC
This sequence comes from Leptonotus elevatus, assembly GCF_054856555.1. Lineage (NCBI taxonomy): Eukaryota > Metazoa > Chordata > Actinopteri > Syngnathiformes > Syngnathidae > Leptonotus > Leptonotus elevatus. The sequence continues at coordinate 18,295,407 of NC_141242.1, read as the reverse complement.
CTCGAATGACTGCAGTTTGTTGTTTTTATTTTTGATGTTTTAGCTTTGCACAACATGAAGTATTAACTCCAATTTCAAATCCGGTCGGACTAAAGTCCTCCTCTGAAGTCTCCATCTGGTGTAAATCTTTGTGACGCCTTCATGTTCTCATCCTCAGACGTCCACCTCCTCGCTGCCTTGCAGACATTCCCGACAACGTCTCCTGTCTCAGCCTGAAGCTTTTCTGCGAACAGCTGAGGCCCGGCAACATGATCCCCAGCAGGCTGCCCTTAGACCAACACTGTATGTGTGTGCGTATGTGTGTGTGCTACATTCACAAGATTCCCTTTGAAAAACAGGCTTGCCAACTATATCTAGGACAATATTGCCATACTTTGACATGTAAATGCTCGTTTCTGCCGAGGGTGTTTATTTCCAGCATTTCCTTGGTAACAACAAGCACACAAACTCATCATGTGTCGTCGTTATTGAGGGTATTGTAGTTTCTATCTTGTGGTTCCCAACCAGGGTTGTTACACAATCTGGAGAATCTCTAAGATTCACACACACACAAAGATGTGTCTTTGTGTCACGAATTTCACTTGTCTAACTGGGCCAGAGAATAGGCGGAGACGTGAATGCGTGGACTTCTTTCCCTGTGAGTCACTAAGCAAAAATGAGTGTCCGTTAAAAACGTAAACAAACATTGTTGTCATGATGACAAAGAATAGGGTCTTTCGGAACATATTTGTATGGGAACCCTATGACGTTAATTTGAGTGAAGGATCCATGAATGTTGCTTTTTGTCCAACGTTCCATTATGTCTCATTTGAAATCTTCCCTTGATCAAACCGTCGTTTGCCTGAGCTATAGCTTGAGGGCGTGTGTCTGACTGCTAGGCACAGGTATGTGATCACCTGAGTGATGTATCACGCCGTGAAATACCAAAGAAGGTTGTTTCCAGTAAAACAAGCCGGTGAACATCTCTTCTCGGAGTAGGTGAGCTCACAAAAAGTGCCTCTTGAATGAAATAGCTCTAGGAGGTCGGAGGTGAGCAAACATCCTGGTGCTCTGCGATGTTTGGGTTTGAGAGCTTTTATATTTACACGACGCCGCCGGTGTTTCATCCTGTTGGCATCATCTTTCATGCTCTTACCGGAAGCGAGGGGGCGACCGTCTGTTTCTTGGATTCCTGTAAGCAGAGTGACACCCACAATAGAGCTATGGCGTATCTCGTCAACGCTACGAGAAAATTGTGTGAAAAGCTGGGCAGCATGGGAGGCCTTGCAGTAAATCAAAAAATCGGGGCGAACACGCCACAATTTCATGGCTGGGGGGAGGGGTGGAGTGGCACCCAGCACAGCTTAACACAGAGGCTGCAGTTACGCTTTAGGCCAAAGGTGGCAGTCATGAGTAAAAAAGTGACCAACTCCGCAACGATTCTTTAAATTAGTTTATTTTAAAATGTCTGGTTCCAGGTTAAAGCTAATCATTCTTATTTAAGGGAATATAGGTTGACATAAATTAAGTACTTAAGAAGCTAATTTCAAAAGGTTTATTGAAAAAGGTCAAGCTTAATTTTTAACCCTTTAAAAGGAACTCTGACTTACTCTCTATGATTTATTTGGTTGTTACTAACTTAACTATGAGATTAATTTTTCAAAAATCATTTCATTTTCAGTTTAATACATTTTGTACGCCACCATCGCAACGCAATGTGAAATAGGACTGAACGATTATGGAAAATAATGTAATTGTGTTTTTTTTCCCCAAAAAAATTGCGATTGCGATACATGAGATTTTTTTTTCAAGGTTCTTTTTAATGATTTTTTTCCCAACAAAAAGTTAATTATAATAAACAATATCAGATCTGTTATAGATTACAGGATCTCAAGATTGTCATGGGGTGAAGTTTGGTGGAGGACCCCAACGCAGCGAAGTAGGGCAAGGAGGCAGCGATAATGTACAAATAAATAAATAATAATTGTATTATAGAAAACAAAAGTGAACTCCAAATGGCAAGTGAAAACTAAACGTGGGGAGGACAACAAGGCAAAAACTGGCAGCATGACGGGAGGAAAACGACAATGAATCAACGCAGACAGAGGGGAGACAGGAGACTAAATACACACACACATTAACGACACAACAAGACACACCTGTGGCAAGACAAAAGTGGCTGAGGGCATACAAAATGTATTAAATTGGAAATGATTTTTGAAAAATTTATCTCAGAGTTAAGTTTGTAACAGCCAAATAAATTATGTAGAGCAAACTTGTCATTACAGTCGGGGTTCCTTTTAACACAGAGGCTGCAGTTACGCTTTCGGCCAAAGGTGGCAGTCGTGAGTAAAAAAGTGACCAACTCCACAATGGTTCTTTAAATTACTTTATTTTTAAATTTCTGGTTCCAGGGTAAAGCTAAGTATTCTTATTTAAGGGAATATAGGTTGACATAAATTAAATAGTTAAGAGGCTAATTTCAAAAGGTTAAAGCTGAATTTTTAACCCTTTAAAAGTCACACTGATTATTTGCCAGTGTTATCTTTGTTACTTCTCTCCTCAAGATCAACCAAGGCTTCCTCGTAGACGCTACGTACCTGATGCCATCACCTCTTTGGACTGTTTTACTTTTAAGCATGTTTGAAGACGCATTAGCAATGCGATTACAGGCGCAGACATGTTTACTTGGGCTCGTGATTCGCTTCAATGGAGATAATAACTGCAGTAAAATAACATTTGTTGCTTTCTCAAATTAAATTATTTTGATGACGCCGTGATTAGAAGTCTGCTCGCCGGGGTGGCTCTTTTTGTCTAAATGGCACCGTAGGCCTATTTGTATTTTCAATTGAACCTCTTAGACCTCATTAGATTGTTGCTTGTGAAAAGCATGACTCGGAATTACGTTGTCAAACAGGATATTTATGAATGAGGTATCCTGCATGTCTTGGTGTGCTTTTCCGTCAGTATGAAACAATGCATCCACTGTGACGCTGCAAGTACGACTTGAGGATGTGTTCCACGAGAGGATGTTTGTATAGTTACCACTTACGAGCGGAAGACACATTCTGTGCGCGTGGGCCCGGGGTTTATTACACACATTACAATTACAACTCCTGACCCGCTGCTGAGTCAGGAATGTTAGCCCAGAGTAGCGCTAAACGTTGTGCGCTCCACAAAGAAGAAAGAGCGTCAACACTTCAGCCCACATGACCTCATGGGCCCGTTGGCTTAGGCACCACCACATGATGCGCGTGAGGTTAAAGTGGTGGAAATTTGTTAGACCGTATATTTAGAAGGGACGCCCATCCGCCTTCGTCGTTGCGTGATCCCACTTCAAAGCTGGATAAAGGGCTGCGACCCCAACATGCACTTCCCTACTGCTTTAGCCTTCCTTCACCTCTGACCTCAGCACATGTGTGCTCTACCGACCCTCTACTCCACTTTATTTACTTGGCCTCGCTCTTTTCAAGAACAACTTAGGGGTGTCGGGTGATAAATATTTTAATTAATCGCATGACTTCAACAGTTAACTCAAATTTTATATCTGTTCTAAATGCACAATAAAATGTACACTAAAATATTTTTTCATTAAAAATGTTTTAAATAGAAATATGCTGCATCTTTTAGTCATTGATACAATTTCAATTAAAAACATGTACTGTACTGTAAAAACGAGTATGATATTGATTTGTGTTGAGGTCATTTTTCTGCCACCAGATGGTATAATTGCATTTGTAAGACATTGGTCACAGCTCAGTGCATTTTTCTTTTCATATTAAGAGCTATCTAATCTTTAATATGAATTAACTTGTGAAAATTTGCACATTTTTTTAAATTGTAAAATACAACTTGACCCTAGTCTTCACAAATATATACATTATTATTGAATTTTGCTAAATTTGTAACGAGTGGCAACATAAGATGGCCGCCACACATTCATAGTAGTTCCTGTACTGTACTCAAAAGACCAAGATTCCCTGTGAACAGAGCATGGACATAAAACAACCAATGTTCAGTTCAATGGAGGTAACCCGATAATATGACCAAATATTCGGGTAAGAAAAGGAATAACCCTGGTGTCTTATTCTGGTTTTTAAAAACCTGAATGTGAGCAGATTAGGGTTTTTGCGGGTGTTTACCTGAATTTTAGCAATATTTTGAAAGAATCATTGACCACATGTTAACATTTTTGCTCTAGTTTATTACGAGAGCAATTGCGCTGATGTGTTTTACTTCATAAAGAAAGTGGAATGAAATCTCAAGTGCTTACCATTACATTACATCAGTTCAACAAGGAAGTGTTACAGGAAAAAAACAGTTGTTATCATTCAACACATTCCCTAACAACTTCCGGAAAATCAGCTAACACATTCTATCTGGATCGTGAGTCAAATTGTGAAACACCATAAATGTGCCAGATCACACCTTCAGCCATGCACCACACCTTAGAAGTAGTTAAGGTGTGTTCTCAAGGACTCCGCTCTGCTTTGCTTATCAGCCATGACCGAAGCTTGAAACGCTCCCGCTGACAATAAAGCGGCACATTCCACCTGACTCTGGAAAGGAAAGGGACTTTCCGGTCCGCCCTTCTCCTTTGACGGAGCATGTCTGGCATTTACTGAGAAATGTGACCGCTGAGAACGTTCCCAGAGTGAAGTATATACAGTTACTGCCTCTTAGGTCATGAGATATGGGCAGAGTCTCGTACTGCATGGAGGATGGGAGAAATTCTGGAGAATGGCACTTACTATAGAAAGTCGAGCTTACTTGAACCTAAGGCTAATACTCATTTGTTTAAATTCAATGTTCATAAATTCAGTACCCACTTCACCCAAATGCATCCAGTTTTGCCACTTACATACTTTTATTGCAATGTTAACAAAAGCCAACGCCTAACCACGTCTGGTTAGAGGTGTCAAAATTACTCACACATTATTCAACCTGTAAATAATTGATTAGTAAGAGTAGAAATGCTCAATTCAACTCCTGTTTTAAAGTACAAGAAGAAATGTACCGAGTCTTAAATGTACATAAGTACAAAAATAAAGAGTACACACGTTTTTTTCTTTTCTTTTTTTGAGGGGGGGGGGGGGGGTCAATTGTACGCAACCCCCATTTTGATCAATTGGCACATCAGGAAAACAAACTAGGTCATCATTTTGAGGTTTAAAAAAGTAACAAGCCTATTTTCTAAGTTAGCAATAGAAAATAGTGTCTGCTTTCAAATGTAGAAATTAAAAATAAATAAATAAAAACTCAAGTAAAGTACAGATACCAGTCACTAAGAAATTGTACTAATGAATTTGCACCTTTATCCAAGGGTTTGTGGAAATCTGAAGCTTTTTTTTTTTCAATTAAGCAATAACAAACAATGTCTTCATATTATGCCAAAAAGACGCACATATATTTATTTCAATAAATACATAAACACATATCATGCTTTGAAACAAGCAAATAATTTAAACAATAAGTGCAGTTTACCATTAGACACCATATCCTGGTAACAAATAAATTAACGGTCATTCTTTTACAGGTTGTTGTTGGGGTTTTTTTTCCTCCAATGAGAGCAAACTTCACTTGTCAGTCCATGTGAGTGGAGTTTGGAAAATCTCTGCTACACATGTGTGAGTCGTTGTGACAGCTCAGTCCGCGATCCTTCATCTCTGGACCGGATGACGTCATTGTTCCATTTTGGTTGGTCCTTGAATGATTATTTCTTGTGCGGGCCACACACGCACACATCCTGGGGGGGAACAAGGAGAGTAGAGATGAGAAACACTACTTCAATTACTTCCATTTTGTTTAGAATTAATATTGATGTCCTATATTTTTGGTGGGGAAGAGGGGGGGGGGGGTAGTTCTATTGTATTTTATCTACTTTTTGTTTCATCTTATATTTTGTTCATTAACCGTTTTCCGTTTGAAGCGCCTTGTAATTGTAGTTTTGAACACTATTCCGAGCACGTGAACTCACCATATTAGGAGAGGGAGAGCGTGAGGCTTTTGGTGGGGGGGTCTCAGGGGGCCCTCGCCATGCGCCGCTCGTGCTGGCCCGGGGACGCGCTCTCGTTGTCCTGGCGCGTCTTAAAGTCCTGGATGGCCTTGCGGTTCTGGTAGTCGATGAGGGCCATGGTGATGACCGCATTCCAGCAGTTGTCCTCACCGGGGCAGCGGAAGTCGATCTCCTTGTCGGCCACGGTGACGATGGTGAAGTAGACGAACTTGCCGGTGCGCTCCACGCAGTCCACCTTCTTGATGCTCTGCAATTTGAGCTCTTTGCCCCGGGTGCGCTTTTGCGTGTCGGCGTACATGTTGAGGCTGTCGGGGGTCAGGACGCACGTCTTCCTCTTCCAGAACTGGAGAAGGTTGTCGCTCCTCTTCTCCAGCTCACCCTCTTTGAGCACCTGGGAGATCTCGGACTCGGACATTTTCATTTTTTTGGGAAAATGTTCTGAAGAAAAAAAGTCAACTTGGGACAGAGCAGTCCGAGGAAGGAGCCTCTTGAGTAATCCACGCTGGCTATTTGTGAATGAACCACATCGTGGAGGAGCACTTTTATAGTCCGGCCCCGGCCTGGGGCCCTCCCACTTGACGTCAGTTGGTTTGGGAATGTATCAGCAGTTGTCAGTGGGTTGACTTGATTCAAGGCTGCGCGTATGCGTGCAGTCTGTGTGGGCGGAAAGCTTGAGGCTCAGAGGCCAGAGGAAGTTCTAAAGGTGGACCAAACCATGCGCTGCACACACCCAACATGTTAATTAACAACTAACCCTCATCCTACTGTAAGGATTAGTCCAAAGATGTCTACTCTCAACTAGTTGTGGCTGTCAAAACGTTTTTTTTTTCCTGGGGTAGTTTTCAGTCCAGCTAGCCTATTTCCTTGCTGCTTGTGCATAGCTATGGTGTTCCATTCTGTAAAAAGGGTGGGTGACTGGTCAAAAAAATTAACCATACAATTACAGAAAAAAACATATTTGTAAGATGAATTCAAATCTAAATCCACGCACCTAACGATGTGTCTGTGCGATCATGTGACTTTGCACAGCCAATCAATGCTGAATACTAGGGGTGGGAATCTTTGAATGTCTCACGATTCGATTCCGATTTTTGGGTCTGCGATTAGATTCTGAACGATTTTTGCTTCGAAATGATTTGATTGACAATGATTTTTGCTTCAATCGAAAGATGTGCAAGGAATTGTAATGATCTACTCCAGTCTGACTCGCTAATGCTAATTAGCGCGCTACTCGCGACACTTTTATCACTCAAAAGAATGGCTCCACGCTGAAAAACTTTATCGTGACTTTTTCCTTCTACTCTCTAATGTGGCTACAACTTAACAATGTATTAGACCACGTGAAACCACACTGCCCATCAGTGGTCAAACCGGGTACAACATGAACAGCGCTCCAAATAAAGGCACACACAGACAAAGGCATGTTGTAACAATTTATAAGTTAGGGACAATTTATAACGTTGTAGCTTCATTTGATTAAACTTACATTGATTGATAAGACTCTTATATTCCATCCTATTTTCCAAACATTGAACGACCGATCCTTTTTTACAGTGTAATAGAAAAGCATTTACTGTGATTGTTTTACCTCTCGCTATACATAGATGAACAAATTATATTTGCAAAGAGTAAATAATAATTTTCAGATAAATAAGTGAAATCATTGGATTGTTTAGTAGGCGACTATTCCTAGCTCCTAAATCTTACACTATTGTACCACATAGGTCTTCTCTTACCCCTACACATATTAGCTAAATCATTTTCCTGATCATGGGTGGCGATTCATGAGATGAGGTTGTGTCGTTGGTTGTCAGGCCACTAAAAGCCACACCCAAACGTGTCAGAAGTACTTTCCTTCTCAAGTGCGCTGTAATGGTTTAAAAAAAAAAAAAGGAACAAAAATGTCATACAACACAAAAAGGTTGGTAGTTCTTTATTAGCCGACCAGACACAAAGACAGCGGCGAGCAGAATATGCTTTCTTTTGTTGAGGCTCAAAAAGCGATCCACTTACCAAGTAGTAATTATGAGTCAGCATGACGCCATTCTGCTTTTGCTGTGTTATTATCCACACATGACTCCCTCACTCGACCGAATAACTGACTTCATCACATGACTCATGTTTGCTGTGCATCGCCCGTCCATCTCCTCCAGTTTGTTTAAAGAAAGACGGTCATCAAGTCTCCACTCCAAACCTGCCAGAATCCTCGTCTTATTCTTTTCGTTGAAGAAGTGGCACCGCACATCTGTCGATCCTCCCTCTCCAGTTTGTTTGAGGGACTTTCTGTGTTGTCTGGAGGTGCATGTGCGTGCGCACCTGGCGCAGGCATATGCTTTTTGAGAACACTTTGTGGTGAAGGCATCCCCGCCAGACTCTGTGATTCAGCGTGGGCTGCAGCGAGTTCCAGTGGAACACTTTGCTTGTTGAAGGAAGACCCGGTGACTCAGTTGGATTGCATGCACGTGCGTTGGTCCAAGGAGACATGAAGTATACACGGTTTACTATAAATATAGAACAAAGTGAGATGGATTTGGGTCACGAATGACAAGACATCAATGTTACAGTGGCTTGACTTGACAGGCATAGGTTGAACGCTGTCAAACAGTCAGCACGAAATAGGACTCTATTGATTTAAATTGATCCATCTAATAAATAGCAACCCTTTTATTTATTTATTTTTTATGCCTGCGCAATATATAAGAAACGTTTTGGAAATTGGGATTGATGTTATTTTTTTCTAGTTATGTAGCCTACACTCGAAAAAGAGAATTGTTCAACCAATGTAAGATTACAAATTGAATGGTTGACCAACTTTAAAAAATCATGATTGAATTAAGTTAATCCAAAGTGAATATATTAAGTTTAATGAACTCAGAGTGTTGGCACCCTCACTTTTCTCATACAAGCGCAAATTGGCAATAAATCATGAAAACAACCCAAACAAAAGATATTGAAGAACATAAAGAACTTTGTATTGTTTCCTCTTGTGCTCGTTTATTACAAGATAAACAGATTGTGTGGGTTTTTTTCAGTTTAATGAAAATTGTCACAGGATTTTTTTATCTTATAAGATGTTTATTTATTTTTTTATTAAACAGCCTGTATAATAACCCCTATCCCTCTTGATTTTTTTTTTGTGTTATTCATTGGATTTTACAGTACATTGTTTAAATAAAAATAAAAATAGTTCACACGAATACAAAAACGTTTCTTTGGCAAAGAGAATACTAAAATGAGATTTTAACTGTTTTTTTCCCTTTATTAAATTCATAGCAGATGTTGACTTACTATATTGAATTAATTAGTAATATCAAGAAAGTTATGTATTCGCCAAAACTGACGTCATTTGTTGTAAATAGTAACGGAGAGCACAAGCCTGTTGTGTGGCTCCTAAATAGCAGCAGTCATCAAAACAGAACGTGTCACCGCTTGTTGGAAAGAACAACAGTTTCTTCTGAGTGTGTCAAATGAATCCAGGAGGAGTGTTTTGTGGTGTGTGTTGTGCAGGCTTGGGGAGTAAAGGAATACATGTACCGCCGTTACGTAATCAGATTACAGGTACATTTATTAAAAATGGGGATTATTTCGAGGGATTGAGTTGAGAGTCCAGCGGCATGCTACGCGCTGTAGCTTCTTGCTAGCTAGCCCACTAGCCTACAACCATAATATGAGTTACACCTTCCAAACAAATCTTCCTCCCACCAATTCACTATTTAAACATCACACACAACATATACACGGCTAAACTTGTGACTGGGATAAAAGTTTATCTATCTATCTATCTATCTATCTATCTATCTATCTATCTATCTATCTATCTATCTATCTATCTATCTATCTATCTATCTATCTATCTATCTATCTATCTATCTATCTATCTATCTATCTATCTATCTATCTATCTATCTATCTATCTATCTATCTATCTATCTATCTATCTATCTATCTATCTATCTATCTATCTATCTAACTGTGAGGTGTGGTTGCTTTCAGTGACAGTTCAAAAACAGTATATGGCCTTCAATCAATCAATCAATCAATCAATCAATCAATCAATCAATCAATCGCCTACATGCTTTTTAATTACAAAAGGACGTTTTGCTATTTGTAGGCTGCCGGGTCCCTATCATCCGCAAATAGCAGGGGCACATTGTATAGAATATATATTGTGGTGATATTTATTTTTATTTTGTCTTCATGAGCATAGTCAATATTGGAGTAATCCAAAAGTAATCCAGTTACATTACTTTAATATTATGGTACTTGGATTACATTACTAACTAAATTTTTTTAACAGGTAACTTGTAACTGTAATGGATTACATTTTAAAGGTAACCCTGGTGTTGTGGCAGCCTTGAAGTTAGCATCAGCGCTTTGCGGCCCGGTCTCCTCCTGCATAGACTAAACTGCCGCCTGAGACACAAAACGGAAATGTGATAATAAAAAGATAAAATCATGAAAAGAATAACATCCTCTGTGTGTTTTTTCACATCATTTCAGCACGAGAGAGTTTTGCAGCCATTTGTGACACATCAGGTGCGAGGTTAGGGGCATGATATCCCTGTTGTGTTTGTTATGAATGAATCACAGCATATAAAACACACCTTGTATAAGCTTGAAGTAGTTTGTGTTGAAAACAACTCAGGAGTTATATTTATCCGCGCGTGTCAGAGCCTGTATGAGAGTAAATATGTATATCTTCCTTCACTAATTCACAGACGGTGTTGTCGTGCATTCCTCTGACTTTGGAGCACAAAGCTTGGGCTGTTGTAAATTGTGAGTGTGAGTAATTGCCATAATACCCGACCCGGCGACCAGTTTAGGGTGTAATTCACCTTTCGCCAGGACTCGGCTGGGATAGGCGGCACTCCAGCTCCTCGTGACCTCCTGAGCAAGATAAGACTGGATGGATTTAGAAGATAAGACTGGATGAATGGAAAGCTAGAGGAGCCATATAATTATTATTTTTTTGCCCTTGGGCCCCACCCTTGCAGTACAGTACACTTGCGGCGTGTTACTCAAGTCATTGCAGTCCAGTCGATAAATGCGAAACAACAGATGTATGGTTTAACAACTTGTTTGATGGAGTTAGTGATTGTGGCTGTCAAAGTTCCTACAAATGCTGTATTTTAAATTGAAATATTCAATGGAACCTCTAAAGTCATGCAAAATTAACTTGGCCTCAAATTTCACATTGGAAAGCAAAGAAAAATAAATTGGTTCCACTAACATTTAACCTTAACAAAAAAAAAAAAATGTTTTAACTGTTTTAAGAAGGGATGTTCTATACCACTTTTTTTTAAATGTAAAAAACAATACTAATATGAGTACTCAAATCTTGAGTCCTCACAGATACTGATACCACTAGTACTTTTGATACATTACATTTTTATTAAGCCAATTGCAGATAATTTTAAAGACTTAAAAACAGGTTAGGTAGAACAGTCACTCTGTAAGACAGAATTCAAGTTAAAAGTAAAACACAAATAAGGATACGGATGAAAAGCTGATCACAATATCAGGCAAATTGGGCAATATTGTTACATATAGATTTTTTTTAACCTATTTAAAATTAGGGGGAACAAACATAAAATGACTAAAAGATAAAATACAACCATCCAGAGGAAAATACAAAATATAGGTACAGTACATACAAGTACAAAAAAAGTAGGCAACAGTAGGCACTGTTCTATCTACCTTATTAATGCACTGAACAGCAAAATTATATTTTTCTAATTCGACGAAAGTAGGTAAATGTGTAAAATAGGTATATTCATGAAATCAGCATACTATCTAAATTGAGTTACCAAATGAATGTATACATTTTGGTATACCCCACTAATAATGCACTTTAAGTACTAATATAAACCTTGCAACCAAACAGACTTATATAAATTGCATCTTAATGGGTATTGTGAAAAAATGGACTTAGAATTGAAGAGAAAATGCTCTAAGAATGAACATAAACCTTATAAACAATTGCATCTTAATGTGCATTTGAGAGGATTTACATGGATACAGTTCACATAAAAAATGTTCTGTCAACCATGCACACCATTTACTTCCTGATAGAACGGCAATAAGAGGGCGCCGGTGACTGGTATCAGTGACTGGTATTGGCAGCCATCGTGAACGCTCGATACTTTGAAATTATGAAAAAAAATGTTTTTAAACAGTTACACAATTGTAAAAATAAGTGAATTACTGTTAATAGTAAAACATAAAAATAATACATCACTCACGAGTGCTAGTGCTATAGTTGGCCTGCATGCATACACGTGAAAAACAAAAGAATAACAGGTAATGATGCATACAGTTGATATCAAAAGTCCACATACCTCATCATTCAAAAAAATAATTTCAAAACTTTTTCCACCAATAATGTGTCCCATAAACAGTATAACTTAAACCACAAGTGTACACACCCTCATAGCTGGGATGTGGCCATGCTCAGATTCAACCACATTACAGTCGACCGACCTCATGTTCAATGGGAGTTGGCACACGCCTGCCATTGTTTGACTCATTCATTCCCAGCTATTTTCACTAAAGCAACCCCCTTCACTCCCGGCTATTTTACTGGATTTTGCAAGGCCCACAGAATATTGTGTTCTATTGCTATAAAAATATGGAACCTGCAAAAAAAAAAAAAAAGAGTCTCTTCTTTCATCAGGAAAAAAAGTATATTTCTTTTTTTTTTTTTTTTTTTTTTTTTTCTTAAGAGCTCAGTATTGTTCATTCGGAAATGTCATCATCATTGCTCTTTTTTTTTTTTTTTTTTAATACATATATATATATATATATATATATATATATACATATACATATACATATATATATATATATATATATATATATATTTTTTTTTTTGTGTGTGTGGGTGAGTATGTGTATGTGCGTGCGTGCGTGCGTGCGTGCGTGCGTGCGTGCGTGTATTTGTTAGCTCACCAGAAAACCTATTAGAAAAAAAAATCTCATACCGTTCACCTAAACCGAACACCAGGAGACCCGAGGGGACCGAAGAAAACCAAGGAAGGTGAAATCCAGCACCGACCAGACACCCCCCCCCCCCCCAGAACTCCTCCCCAGCCCAAGAAACATCCAGACCCCAACAAATCCAAAAAACATAAAATCAGGGAGGCCTCAAGAGACCAAAGGAGAGACCGAGAAAAGGAAGGAAGGACAGACGAAGCCGCGTGAGATCCGCAGACACCAGCCTCCACCGATTCAATAACCTGAGGAGGAAACAGATTGTGTCTGAGTTTCGGTAGATGCTGGTGTGGTGGATCTGGCATGCATGAAAATCTCCACCAAAGAGGGGAGCCGTCGACCCCCGCCGGAACAGAGCAAGCGCAACACCTCAGGGCCCCCCAGGCCGCGGCAGCGACAAAGGACGACCCCCGGGCCCCGCCAGGGCCACCGGCCGGAGAGCAAACCCAGGAGCAGGAGCGCCCCCCGCCCCAACACGGCCCGCGCCCCCGGCCCAACGCAGCAGGACGGGGCACTGCAGGCCCACCAGGCACCCCACCGGCCCCCAACCCCCGCCCCCCCCACGACCCCCCGCCCCCCATCCACCCCCGCCACCCACCCCAACCCAGCCCCAGCCGCCCCCACGCCCCCAGACACCCCCCACCCCAGCACCCCCCCCACCCCGCAACCCCCACCACCGCCCCCCCAACCAAGCCGCCCCCCCCCCCCCGACCCCACCCCGACCAACCGGCAGCCCCCCAACCCCCAGCCCCCGGGGACCACCCGCACCCAGGCACCGGCGCCGAAGAGGGGCCGGACAGCGGAGCGGAGAGGGCAGCCGCGCCCACCCCACCCCCCGCCGTGTGGAAGGACGGAACACCGGGGGCAGAAGGGGGAGATGGGGGCACTGGAGGGCGGCCGACACCCCCGAACCCCAGGCCCAGCGGGGGAAGGCCCCGGTCGTCACCCCAGCGTTCTTTGTGAAAATTAACCCCTGTTACTGAGTCCGCCAGCTCGCGGACTGGCGAACTCTACCCCTAAACCGTGAATGTGACCCCACCCAGTGTATATACAAGTGTGTGTGTGTGGTGCATTAAAATTAGGAGCAGGTGAACCGGAGCCGATGGAAATGATATTCCCACGCTCCGATCCACCCGCCACCCAAGCATGTTGCTGAGTGTATGTGGTGCATTAAAAAAAAAAAATAGATAGGGCGGGGGGGGGGGGGTGGCGACACGGACAGGGGACCGCAGCACTGCTCTATACTGCGGCCCCCAACCGATGGCACCCCCACAAGCCCCCCCCCCCACCCACAAGTTGTGTGGTGTATTAAAATTGGAGGGGAGTTGTAGGGTGGAGACGGTGTTTCCACCCTACCCCACCCCCCAAAGTGTGTTATGTGCCCTATATGTCTATAAAAGTGTATTGTGCAAACCTAGTGTAGTGAGTTAAGAGGTGTGACCAGCGGGGCCCTCCCCAACCGGGCGGGGGCAGGAGGCGCACCGGCCCACCAAGCCCCCACCCATCCCACCAGGACCCCGGCGGGCATATGGGACCCGTCCGGCGGGGCGATAGGGCTCGCCCCCCGGATACTGGGTCCCGCCCGAGGTGTCAGGACGCCCACCGGAGCGGGGCGGGCGCGACAAAAGTATATTTCTATCTGTTTCTGTTTTGCAGCAATTAGCATTAGAAAATAGCCAAGTTTCATCATTCTTCACAAATCTATTTAGAACTGTGGGTAAACATGGCCCTGGTTGATCTCTTTTGCTCTGCTGCCACCTGCTGGCCGTTTGTGTAATAACTACCATTTCTCCAACCATTCTTTGCATTTGAGAGGCTGCGTCAAAGCCTTCTGTATGCTCTACCATAAAAACAACAACACAAAAAGACGTATAAATACGTCTTAGGGACACTTAGAACATTTAAAATGTATTTAAACGTTTTTGGGAGCAAATGAGTTAAAGTTCCTCTGATTAACGCAAAAATATGTTTCATGCTAACACAGACTTTGTATTTGAAACTGTTCATAATTCCCTCCACCTTGACCAAGACCCCAGTTACAGCTGTAGAAAAACAGCCCCAAAGTATGATGGTGCCACCACCCACTTCACAGTAGCACGTATGGTGCTTGGTGGTGTTTCTGCCAAACATACCTTTTGGTATTATGGCCAAAAAGTTCAACCTTTCCCTGGACCATAACAAAATCTCCCAAACACATGTGAGAAATGGTGTTGTTGTTTCCAATGAAGTTTTGGTAGAAAAAAGTTTTGAAACTATTTATCTTGAACTCATTGGTCTCACACAAAAAAAAGGTATTTGAAGAGGGGTGTGTAGACATTTTATATCCACCGTGATGTCACTGGAAAAGCCAAATGCATGCTTTAAATGTAGTTTTTTTGTCCAAAATGTCATCATATCGTCGTTTTGAAGTTCCATCAACAGTCTGACACTAACACACCTGCAGGAAAGGCAGAATCACCCATATTTGAGATTATAGAGCAGTAAAGTATGATTCGGGCCATGTGGCACTGACAGCCATGCTGTTTTTGATTACACGCCATCTTACTGACGTTTTTTTTTTTTTACAGGTAAACATAAAACACATTCTAGCTTGGTCACAACAAATTTAGCAACACGTTTCCACGTGGCTTTTGAATGTCTACACATGAATGCTGATAAATCGGTGTGAGGCCATGTGTTTATATACATCATCATATGAGTTGAAAGCCTCTTGCGCTATACATAGCTGCCGTAACAATAGGGAGCAGTGTGCATGAACTCGCTGTGACGCTCTGCTGACATGCACAGCAGAGCCCGCAGGTAACAGCTGCACTGTGACACGCGCGCACAAACACGCGCACACTCTTGGAAAACCAGTTGTAAAGTCATAACTGCGCCTTTGCTCTTTGGTGACATGCCCTCGCTATGAGCTATTTGAAGCATTGTTCCGATAAGCACTGTGTGTGTGTGCGTGTGCGTGTGGCATTCAGCACCGTGGGAAAAAGAACAAATGGCTGATGAGTGTCGAACATAGCGTTGCCGGAAGAACTACTAAAAAAAAAAATGTTTGCATTCTGCACGAGTCAGTGATGTTATCAGCGAATACATCCTGTTTTTACATGCTTCATGCATCTCGGTAAGATCCGACTGGAAAAAAATAGATATCAAGGATAGCTGTCACATACATACGGAAGTGTATTGCATTCACTTGAAAAAAAAGTTCAGTTTTTCTGACAATTTTTTTGGGGGGAGCTTTGTTTTTCTGAGGTTTTTTTTCTGTTTTATTGAATATTTTTTTCCGTTTTTTTTTTCTGTTTAAAAAAAATCTTTTTTTTCAGAATATTTTTTTTGAGGAGTAATTTTCCCCTGTTTTATAAAATAATTATTTTTTTGTTTTTCAGAATATTTTTTTTCAGTTTTTTTTGGTAATATTCCCCTGTTTTATAAAATAATTATTTTTCAGTTTTTCAGAATATTTTTTAAAAGGGGTTTTCCCTCAGAGATTAGAGAGCAAACCACAATACAGTATACACATTCATTCCTTTATTGAAAGCCAGTAAGTAAACATGACCCTCTTATTGCATATGGAGGTATGCGGGAAAGTGTCCGTGTTCAGAAAAAAAAATTTGACAGAAAAAAAATGAGTAAAACAGAAATAAATATTCAGTAAAACAGAAATAAATATTCAATAAAACAGAAAATAAAAATAAAAAATACTCAAAAAAACAAAGCTCACCCCCAAAAATTGTCAGAAAAACAGGAGGTTTTTTTTTCAAGTGAATGCAATGTGATAAAATGTATAGTATTTCCTTGCAACACACCGCCCGGTATTATATTTTAATCTTGTTACATGTGATCCTACTTAGGTTGACAGCCACGTGCAGTGTCAAAATGCCATTAGACGCAGGAAATAAATAATAAATGTCAGGCCATATCAATTGAATGAATTGTAGTGTGACTCTGTAATTAGGCAGGTGTGACACTTCCTCCATGCGCACAGCGGAGACAGTGAAAAGTCTTCGGTGAGAAACACTGCGAAGAGAATCTACCTCTGTCCCGTTCCAGCGACTTTGTCCAAGAATGGCAGCTATGCAGGTCTGCTGTCTCCCCGCCTGTCATCCAATCAAGTGTCTGTAAAGCCTCAAAGGAGATCATGTGATCAACGTGGACTGTTCCAATATTACTGAAGGTAATCCGTGATGGAAGCAGGGCTATGGGTGGGATTTTGCACTTGACAGGTTTAGGGCTTGTGTTTGATCTACAGCTAGGGCAACACATAACTTGGGTATGGTGTGGCACTCTAGAAACGCATACCTTCCTTTTTGGCAATCACTGTGCCACAACAATTTGGCGCACCCTGAGAGGTCATTAGGTGTGCTGTGGGAAATCGGCCCTAAAATGTAACATTTATTAACTACAAATAATATATAAGCACAAATTGCCTTCGATTGTAGTGTCTGCATCAGAGGTGGACCTTCCGTCAATGTTGACGGAAGGTCCGTTTATCTGTCAAAGACGGATTGCCATTTTGTTGATGATTGACAATTGACGGGAAACTTCGAAAAAGTGACAACGTAGGCATTGATGGAAGGGGGTTTTCATTTTGAATTTTAATGTATTTATTTGAAAGGGAAAATGCACATTAACTCATTCACTACCATTGACGGCTATAGAAGTCAACAATTCATTTGAACTATTTCTATTAGTTTAACATGTTTTCCACTTTTGTTAACAAGAGTATGAAAACCTAAAATATTTTTTTGGAAATACAGATAAAAAATGTGTGACTTTTTTTTTTTTATCGCCTGACGCGACTTAAAGATTATGAAAAATTCGGGGCGTCAGGCGATTAAAATTTGTAATCGTAATTAATCGCATGACTTCACTAATTAACTCACAATTAATCACAAATGTTATATCTGTTCTAAATATACAATAAAAAATATAGGTTTTCATACTCTTGTTAACAAAAGTATATATATATTTTTTAAACTAATAGAAATAGTTCAAATGAATTTTTTACGTCTATAGCCGTCAATGGCAGTGAATGAGTTAATCAACATTTTACAATGTAAATGTGCCCAAGTTAGCTAAGACAAGCTAATTTTCATTGGCAGTCCTGGATGTAAAAGACAGCCTAAAATGAGAGTCATTAAAATCACAAATCAATTTCCAACAATATACAATAATATTACACCAGTGGATGGAATGGAATCGTCAATCCATCAATGACGGACGTCCCATTTTGCAGACGGAAACATTGACGGACGTTCAATTTGCTGAGCAATCGACGAATGGATTGACGGTTCGGCTTGAAATATTGACGGATTGACAATTGTAGCAAACCCAGCCAGACAATGGTGAAGCGTACTGGTGTTCAATGAAGTTTTCTATTCCTTGTTCCATTTGGTGACACACCATAACTGTAAGAGCTTCGTAGACCGTAAAAAAAATAAACATAAATGGCAGTCCTTAAAAGTTGTCAAATATACCTTCAACACAACTTTCAGTCATACATATGAAAAAGTTATCCAAAACAGAAAACCTAGTAGCATTAATTAAATAATCACCTATGAGAAATTATCATTAGCTTAACTTCAATGGAAAATAACATACAAAACACACACAACCTTTTTAGTAATTCGCGTCATAAAAAAAATCACAATGAAACAAATAAAACGACACAAATACCTTGTCTCCATTCCAGCTAGGTTCTTAGACAGCAACAACATAAGTCGGCATTTCAGTCAGCAACACTTTGAATCGCGGACCTTTTTCTTTTTACTGTTAGCGTCTTTCTGTTAGGTGTAAAGACACCTCTAGTGGATAACACTTCCTGGACTGCGCCAAAATAAAAGCACATAACATAAAAATCACGACGAAAAAATAAAGCATATATGAAGCAGGATATTGACAGGATTGGGGAATCCAGGTCCAGAAAGTCCAAACAAGATTGGCTTTAGCGAAAGGTGCTCCTATTTAACTGGCAGGTAAACGAGCTCATAGAAGCACCTGTTGAGTGGAAGCACCTATGGCTAAAGTCAGACTGTGTCAGGGTTTGTTCTCTCTGGAAATGGATTCCCCCAACCCTGGATATTGAAATCCAAAAGCTTGTCAAATTAATAAACATAGTCATTTAGTCAACCCGGCAACCAGCGAGCGATGAGCTCTTCATCGCGCTCGTTGACTTGTGAAGATCACCGCAAGGTCATCTGCATAAGTGACCCTCTATCCCTTCATCCTCCCTGGAACCCAATTTGGCTGGCATGGCTTCCGACCGCACAAAAGAGTCCACACAAGCCTACTTGTTTTGTTCGCATGCTTTTGTGCTGGCATACGCGCACTATAGAAGTGCTGCCAAGTGCACCTTGGAGCCAAGAGCGCAACAGTGGCTGCGACTGCAGCTGCTGCAGAGATGAAGAGAGCGCCCTGTGTGCGCTTGTGCTGGATGAGGAAGAGAAGATGGCAACGGCATCATTAGGCCCACTTTCAGTGAGGAGAAGACATCACTTTTGTAATGCATACACAAAAAGAAATGCTGGGTTGCTAATTAACCTGCTTTCTTGGTACTAACCGAGCGTTGGTTTGGTCCGTTTTGGACCCAACACCGGGTTATCTGTTTCGCTCACCCAAGCTGGCGCACTTTGAACCAAATCATCAAATTCAGTTATCGAGAGACCGGAACATCTTATGTCAAAAATTGGTAAATTTTACTGTTTCAGGAATTTTTTTTATATTTCCGTTCAGTCTGGCTTAATAACGCATCACTTGTGTCTCCGAAGCACATCATTTAAAGTGGAAGTCAACCTTCCACTAAACATAACATTCTGTCTAAACATGACATTCTGATTAATATTACATTTTTGGAATATGAGTTATGAAGCAAAATCCAGCCGTTTTAAAAAAAATATTTATCTTACGGGGCGGCCATTTTGCCATTTGCTGTTGACATCAATATTGCTCAGGGCTCAGGCAACGACCAATCACAGCTCACCTGTTATCTTCTTCACTGTAGGTGAGGATGTCATACAGATTCATGTCGAAAACCCCGAACTATCCCTTTAACTCATTCACTGCCATTGACGGCTATAAACGTCCAAAATTCATTTGAACTATTTCTATTAGTTTAACATTTTTTTCCACTTTTGTTAACAAGAGTATGAAAACCTAGACTTTTTTTTATCGTACATTTAGAACACAGATACAATTTGTGATTAATCGTGAGTTAACGAGTGAAGGCATGCAATTAATTACGATTAAAAAATGTAATCGCCTGACGACCCTAATTTTTACTAATCGTGTCTTTTTTTTTAATCGCGTCAGGTGATTACATTTTTTAATTGTAATTAATTGCATGACTTCAATAGTTAACTCATGATTAATCACACATTTTATATCTGTTCTAAATGTACAATATTGTTTTTCTAATAGAAATAGTTCAAATTAATTTTTGACGTCTATAGCCGTCAATGGCAGTGAATGAGTTAAAAGGAATCAGCTGTGTTGAACATGGGAAACCTCAGGACTCAAGCCCTCGAGAACCAGACTTTGACACCACAATGCAGTATTAACCAGAATGCCATCATCTTAATAATGCTCTTACCTCAAATTTGGCATAAACACTTTGAGAACAAGTTGACGCACTTATGTCGCATCATTGCTTTATTCCCATCTGCTCAAGAGGAAAATGGAACATGACAGTCTTTGTTAGCGTGAGTAAAGCCCACACACGGCGTCAATAGCGCATTGTCTGCGGCCTAAACGCCAAATCCAAAGGAGACATTTCAGTCTAATGGAAAAGCCTGGAAACTACGCATGGTTAAATATGAAACATTAAAAGGTGCTCTGACAAAATTCTGGCTTTAGCTATCATCTCGATCCGAGCCAGACATCTAATGTTCTCGGGGCGTGCCCTGAGCTCGCCTGAAGTAAGAACGCACACAGCTGAGAAGTGATTCTCACAAGGTGACACGATAAGAAAGGACCAAACTTCGGTTGCTAAATAAGACGCAAGCCAAGCCCTCCCCCCTCCTTCTCCCCTCGTCCAGAGACCTCAGAGCACTTGGCCATATCTCCCATGATGCATTACAAAAGGTCTCTCACAAGAGTGGACACACTCTTCTCTATCTGCGGGACCGGATTCCTGACATTCTGGTTCTCTTGCATGATGCTTGGCAGCGCAGCAAATTCTTTTCGAGGGTGAAGGTCGGCTTTGCTGTGAGTGAGGAAGACCATGGTCCACTCCGATGTCATGTCGCGCTTGTTGACATTCGAGTGACATGTGAAAATGGTCAGTCGCCCTTGATGACAAGAATTCATTACTTGTGTTTTGGGACACTTCATAAATCAGACTTTGTCACCAGCACGGTGCCGACGGGCACCAGATAGCAGTGAGCACCCAAGGACCACATGAGTGAATAGCCAACGATGGGTATATTAGGCGATTATTATTTTCTAGGAATGTTGACAAGGTAATTTGAAAATGTTATTATTAGCAGGTATTTGTAGAAATAAAACGTTGTCATGGTGATTCAGAAAGCAATTCTAACTACGTTGAATCAAAACAGTCGTGTCTTCGTCATACCGGAACGAGAACAGCTTCCGTGTCTAGAGAATCATGGGAAATGTAGTCCTATACTCCTGCGATCAACCAACACAAGTGGAGCTTTTCTGGCAACATACTTTCAACGTTACAGTGAGGGACCGCTGCTTAGCTGCTGGGGAAAAGCCAAAAGAAAAAAAAAAGTTGGATAATGGTGAGTGCATTGGCTTATTTAGCACTATTGACTGTCAATCAAGATAATATTTAGCATTAGCAAGCGCACAACAACAAGTGATTGACTAGCTAGATTAAATTTGTGATAGCTTCTGGTGAGAATTTGATTTTTCAGTGAAACTGTAGTGTCCCGGTAGAATTTGTGTAAATTTAATTATTTCTAGAGCTGTCAAATGATTACATTTTTATCTTAGAATTTTGATTAATTGCGATTAATCACTTAAACAAAAAAGGTTTTAATAAAAAAAAAATCCCACCAAATTTTAAGCGCACTGGTTGTGTTAATGCTTTTGACATTTAGTGTTGTGAGGATTGATGAGTTATTAACATTGTTTTTTAGTTTTAAATTATATTTTAGCCGTTTTAGATTTAGTTAACTCAGTATGGCTAAATGAATAGCATTTTTATGTGTCTCACACTCCTGAGAAAATAAGGGAGTGTATGGGTCTGGTATCTGTCTCTTCCGAAGGAGACGGGCCGATGTGTGATTGTTTTTCTCTAATCTGATTTATAGCTATGGGAACTTGCTGAACTTGCAGAAGGGAGGAGAGAGGGATTTTCTTGTATTCATTCAGTTGTAACCAGGTGTGTTGTGGGCTGACCTTTTTATGAACCCTCTTTGTGAATAAATAACGATGTGGGCTGGAGAGAGGGGAACACATTTGAACGGAGCACTGCTTGGGTGACTTCATTTGTGCGACCAGAAGCTTCTGGTAATTAATACCTTTGCAAAGGAACTTCTTCAACAGAATCTCACCATTCAGTTAATTGAACATGCAAAGAGTACAATACTTAATATTGTCTACTCTAACAAATGGTGACCGCCGACGCTGAATTATAACGAATGGTCTCCTCCGTTGAACCAAACGGATGGTGTTATTCTGACGTGGAACAAGCTGCGGCGTTCAAGGACGGGCGGAACTTCTAGGCCTAAATAAATAAAGTACGGTAAGTGGAGACTGTTATCCACGTAGAAGAGGTTGTGTCTGTCTGGTCCGCTGCAGCTGGTTTTTTCGTCTTCCAAATTGTCTAAATTTTAAATGAGATCTGTGTGAATAAGTTATAGTTTGATGTCGTTAGAGAGTTGATAATTCCGACGATATTGAACTAAACACGTCGTGGAGTGGTGCATTTGAAGGTGACGTGATGCAGACTCGAAGTGATGAAGCTTTTTTTGTACAGGAAGAAATAGCGGTTAATTTTTTGATTTGTTTTGTTTTTCGTCAACGCTATGAAGAATCCTTAGACCATAATATATATTGAATAAAAGGGTTTGCCAGATGACGTAACAAGTCTTTCTTGTTTACTAAGGATCGCGAAGATTATGGTACGCGCTTCTGTTTTTTAAGCAGTTTTGGCCGGATTTGAGGACAAGTAACATAATTGTTCATGGCTCTTGGTGTGAAAGTTCTCTACACGTAATATGTCTTTTATTTGAAAAAGCGCCTGTTTGAAATTGAACAGTATTGAGGGGTCCAGGTTGATTACAGCGATGATTGGATTTTGTATCACTGTATTTGCAATCGAGAGATTACGTGATTTATTTTATTTTGTTGGCGCTTCTACAATATGTAGTTTTGAGGTCAGGATTCCCGTTTGAATTCCTTTTGTTCCACGGTTGAATTCGATGGTACGTGACAATTTCTTAAGAAAATAAGCGCCTTGCAGAAATTTTGCAATATATGGAGAACAGTTTAGCTCAGCGGGATTGGGTAACCGCTGTGTATAAACGAGAGGTCACGTAATTCTTATGTCTGTCTGTGTGTGGCCATATGTGTTAACATATTGAACTATTAATACTAAAAGTGAGACGTCACTGTATTAAAACCGAATGTATACATCAAAAACTACAAACAAAATGGAGGCGATTTCGACCCGGATACAGAATGGTTTGTCCTGAATGCGCTTCCGGTTCAGCGAAAAATAAAAGCGTCGATGAACAATGAAAAAACGAACTATGGATCGATTGTATACAAAGCTTTCGCTGGACAAAATGGTATGTCAGACTTTTGTATTTTCTTTGTTGGTAATGGAAAAAGGCTGAATTTGATGCTAAAATGACTCCAGCATTTGTGGAGCAGTTTACGGGTGGTTTGTTCGAAGTTACCCGTTTACTGAAATCACCGTATAAAACTGCGGTTTAAATGCTATAAGATTTGTAGACAACGAATTGATAGAATAACACCGTTTATTATTTTATAATGACTGAAGAGTGTGTGCGTATGCATTTGAGTGTGTGACCTAGCTTCTAAAAAGGTGGGGGCTATTTTTGTTATTGTGTGTGAGAAATGTGCATATGGGGATTTTGTTTGTTTTTCTTCAATATTTTAACTAAGTTTGGTGTTGTTTTGTGTGAGATGATACTGTTGTGATAGTGGCGTTTGTTTTATTAATGGGAATATGATAAAATAGGTTTTGCGATTTATAATGTTAAGACCCCCCCCCCCCCCCCCCCGTTTCTAGGTTAGAAAAAAAGGTGGGGGCTGGGCTGTGCGCTGTTAGCATAATGTGTCCTCGTAATGGGACTTTTTCTTTGTCAAAATGGTAAGAGAGGAATGATAAACAATATAAAATAAGTAATAATATTTGAAAGATATTGTTGAGTTTTTGAAAAAAGAATATTAAATTAGTGTTTTATTTTTATTTTTTATTTTATTTTTTTTTTAGTGACTGAGCTAATAGTCTTTATATTTTAATGATTGATGATGATGGTTAATTTGTTAACTTTCCCTTTTCAGGACAAATGAAGAAAGAATAATGATAAAATAATGGCATTTTGTTTGAGCTATGTTGAGTTGATATAATTATGCCTATATCTGTATAGCTGTGGCTGGAAGTAAGATAGTTGAATAAGGAGTTATGAATGTTTTTGAAATTGACATGTTGATAATGATTTTTAATATTTGTTTTTTTTTTTCTCTGAGTGTGTCATTTCAGAAACTGATGTTTGAGTTCCAAGGCAGATGAGGGTTTGATGGCCTTCACTGATTACAAACTGCGAACGGGATGCGCCCCAGCTGCTGATACGTTGTATGGCTAGTAGCTATTTGAAGGGGTATTGAAAAAAAAAAAAAAGAAGAAAAAAAAAGAAAAAAAGAAATGAGGCTGTGTTTTTTACGAAACATTTTTGAGAAAGCAGGGAGTGAACTGTCTTGCTATGATCCCATATCCTCAGTCTGGCATTTTTAAAGCATTGTATCAACGAGTGTGCATTTTTTGATCAGGTGAGCTCTCAGAAAGACTGTGTGTCATCGGATCCACATTGCAGACAGCGTCTGAATGGATGTGGCAGAGATCAAAGGTCAAAAGCCGCAGAGCAACAGTCTTCTCGTCCTGTGCCTAAGAAAAACATGATGTTCAAATTCCTCAATGCCCAGTGACTGTGTATACGCCTCATTCTAGTGACTTCTCCCCTATGGCTGTTTTGCATCCAGAGGAAATCTAAATGCCTGCTCTGAACATTGCTGCCACAGCAGCCGCCATGCTGGCCAGGACTGAACATTGACAACAGCTGCCGTCCTGCCTTTTGCTGGGGGTCTGGACAAAGAAAGTTGGTGGTCGGAATGAGATGTGATCCATTCAGTAAAGTGCTGCACGGTGTATGCAAGGCATTTTTAATGTGTTGAGTGGGGAACTGTGATCTATAGCAAGATATTTCAGGAAATTGAAAACGACATATGTAAATTTGAAATGAGGGATTGAGAAAATTTATTTCAATCTATAGCCTACTAAATTTTTGCCTATATTTTTGGGATAATCAGTTTCTGAATTGGTACAATGGGAATTTTATTAATATGATATGATATATTTTTATTTTCCCCGTGAGGAACTTTTTTGGACTTCGTCCAGCTGCAGCTATAGTATAAAATAAATAATAGAATAAAATGAGTAGTAACAAGTAAAAGACTAACTAAGAGTTTGATGGCTAAGTTTGATTTTTTTTTAACAGCACTGTGATTTATAAATCCCAGAAATATTTTGTGTGCTGTGTTTTTTATGAGCCCCGCTAATATGTGAAAGATTAGCAGTTTGAAGATGATTTTTAGTTCGATTAAATCTAGGAAATGGTAGATATTTGTGAATTTTGTGTGACTTTATCCTCAGCCCCACTAATCTGTAAACGAGGTGAGGTTGATTGGCAGTTTAAATAATTTTCGGGACTCTAGGAGAATTAGAGTAATATGGTTACCTCTATTTTTTATGGTCCCAAAGTCATCATATATTAGTGTCTTAAGTTGTATTTGCTTATGCTCAGTTTTATAGTGTTTTGTAGCTCTTTTGTTTATCTCATAGCCTGATTTAGAGGGTTGAGTTATTTATGACGTTTTTTGAGTTATGAGGTTTTTATTTTGTCCTCCCTTTATCTTGACATGTTTGAAAAAATCAGTGGATCTTTGTCAAATGAGGGAGTTTATGTTTAAGAATTTAACCAATGTAGACGAGTTAAAAAATTAAAATCAAACTTAAAAACGAAATTAAAAAGGTTGTGGGGTATCGGCCTACACTCCAATTGACAGGATGAGTTTGAAAGTGATAATCCACAGTTTGAAAATGAAGAAATCTACCAGAGGAAATCGATCGCAAAGTAAGTCTGAAGCAAGCAAGGACAATAATGCATATTCGCCGAATGAAGGTAATTATATTATATTATATCTTTTATCTCAGAATCACATTTGAAAAATGTAATGTTTGGAGCCCAGTGTTTGCAAAAGAGTATAGATAATATGAATATATGTGAGTTTTTCCCAGCATGCCAGGATTCGGCCGGTCATGGGATTCTGGGAAGAGAATAAGAGATATGAAAGGCACAGTTATGCAAATTTAGAACAAATTTAGTCATGGTAAAAAATTACCTATTATTGAACAAAACCTATTTGAAAGATAAATATTTATAAGCTCTGTCTTATATTAATGAATGAGCGAATGTCATTCAACTCAATCAAGGGCTGGGCTCTATTTTAATGTCACAAAAATAGATCTTTTCCTGTTCCAACAGCACAGGACCTACGGATCTTAACCAAATAACATTTATTAATCCCAACTAACAAAAACTATCAGGGTTTTTTCCTCCAAATAAAATTTATGTGAGTTTATGAGAAACTAAAAATGAAAAGTTTCTGCACTCAGGAGAACGGCCCCAGGGGGTTGGTGAGGAAATCTTGTGCAGTTCTCTGCACAGAGAAAATTCCACATCTGGTCTACAAGGCTTCCGGAGACGTGCCAGGCTCGGCTATCTCATCAACTGATGATCATCAATCTTATCACCTCCGACCTGGAGCCACGTCAGCTGACCCAGTGATCGTTCTGGAGCGGCCGTTTCGACATCATTCGACACCGTTTGAGGACATCAGTCAACGGATCAAGTCAAGTGCCTTTTCTTGGGCAATCATTCAAAGAGTCACATTTTTCGGGCAGAATAATCCCGTGACAAATCGAAGAATTTGGGTAGTCTACCCCAAATTCTTAAAGAAGAGACGAACTATTGCGACACTCTTTTCATTAAAAAAAGACCTTCAAAGAACTTCATCACAAGATGGCTTCAAAGAATACATATTCGTCTGCCGATATATTGCGATACTTTTTAATGAACAACATTTTATGTTAAGCCTCACATATGCTATGCTTATTCCACTAAAAATCTTTTAAATGTATCAAATTGTTTTTTAATGTCATATGATTGCTAAACTACCTCCTCTTCTGCTAAAGGGATGTTTTAAGGATAATTATTTTTACCACACAACCATTGAAAAAAAAATGTTTTAATGTGTTGAGCTCTCAAGAGCTCAAATGAGGGAATGATGAGTTATTAACATTGTTTTTTAGTTTTAAATTATATTTTAGCCGTTTTAGATTTAGTTAACTCAGTATGGCTAAATGAATAGCATTTTTATGTGTCTCACACTCCTGAGAAAATAAGGGAGTGTATGGGTCTGGTATCTGTCTCTTCCGAAGGAGACGGGCCGATGTGTGATTGTTTTTCTCTAATCTGATTTATAGCTATGGGAACTTGCAGAAGGGAGGAGAGAGGGATTTTCTTGTATTCATTCAGTTGTAACCAGGTGTGTTGTGGGCTGACCTTTTTATGAACCCTCTTTGTGAATAAATAACGATGTGGGCTGGAGAGAGGGGAACACATTTGAACGGAGCACTGCTTGGGTGACTTCATTTGTGCGACCAGAAGCTTCTGGTAATTAATACCTTTGCAAAGGAACTTCTTCAACAGAATCTCACCATTCAGTTAATTGAACACGCAAAGAGTACAATACTTAATATTGTCTACTCTAACAGGATGTCAACATTTTTTGATCCACGGTACGCGCTCATCCCCCTTTTTCCAATCAGTTAATTACTTGCATAATTTAAAATGGAAAAAAAATGAACCCAATATTTTGACATGACCAAATATTCTAAATGTAATACGCAAACATTTATTAAATGCTTTACTTTAATGCACATAATTGTGTTTGTTTAAACAACCTGTGCAACCTTAAATGTAGCCATCTGCTGTCACGCTAAAGATCATCATCTATTGTCAAAGTGTATATTAATTATATTAATCTGCGTTAATTTATTATTGCGATAATTTTTTGTGATTGATCAATCAGTTAATGCGTTGACAGCACTAATTTCATAAGTGTATCAAACAGGTCTGGTAGCCCTTCCCAATTATTAGCTAACACGAACAAGAACATCACGTGAGCAGAACTAGAATTGGACATAAGCAGCTAGTGATCTCCACATATCCACACTTTTCATTGATGCACAACTTTAATAGAATATCTTAACTCTGTACAAATTGAAGAGAATAAGCCAAGTTAACAAGTTAAGGCCATTTGTTAGCACAGGATCCCGTGTAATACATTTGAGGACGACAACCACAGCTCAGATGCAAGTGACCAGCTCAATACAATCGAGAGGAGAGGGCGATTGGTTTACTGCTTCTGATGACCTGCCAACAGCGGCATCCAAACCAAATTCCATCTAAAGGGCAGTACAAAATATATTGGCAACAATTCATTCAAATACAAACCCATATACAACGAAACATATTTGAGCAACTTTAAATGTTAATTACAATGTATAAGTGGGGAAACAATTGAGAACATTCAATTTGGCTTGTTAGTAGCAACCTGCATGCTGTCAGATAATTCTAAAGGTCGGACAGAGGTGGCTTCTGTCAGACATTGTGCGCTGAGATACTGACCGGACTGATCGTGACCAGATGCAGAAACGGATTTACTAGGACGCAGCAAGTGGTGTCCATTCAAGTGCTCACATCTTAAATGCTCGTTTGAATTGGCATCGCGTCAAAACACTATCCCACAACGATTAAAGGTTCAAAATTGGAACATGGCAGTTTAATAAGCCTCCACAATTGGGGCTTCCTGAAATGCATCACTACACTGCTGCATGACACCAGAATAAATATTTCCACGACAACAAAAGTAAATTAGTTATACACTGTAACAAGAACAAAAAAAAGCCCAGCCAAAGTAACTTTCCTCAGCAGTTTTCCTGGTGAACTAACGAACTGTTTAAAAAAAACTAACAAAAAAAAAAACCCTGAGTAACAGATCTGCAACAAATTAATTTTGGAGTCTTTTACGTTCCATTTTTCTTTATGAGGTGCTGAATTTTCTGGCAGTAATGCACTAAACTCCAACTTAACAAAAGATGGCGATTGAGCGAGAGGGAAAACAAGGGCGACGTGGGCAAGAGAAAAGCAAAAAACAAAAAAACAAACAAAAAGTCATGCACATAACAAAAACAGTTTGGTTTGTATCAATTGCGTTTGGATGAAAGTTCATAGAGTGTGGATTTTTTTTTGGGGGGGGGCTGCAAGAGGAGGACTTGCTAATTGGCTGAATTGAAGTATGATGGCAGGTCTCCTTGTCCGCTGGTCACCGTGGTTACTGCTGCTTGCATTCTGCAGGCTGGGTGGGTGCCGTTTTCTGTGTGACATAAAAATGACACTCAGACAAGGGGGGGCAGGCATTTGGCTAAAAGGAGACAATGGCTGACAGCGAGAAGAAGCTAACAGGAAATGTGGCTAGTTTAAACCTGGTTTGGTGTAGCATGAAGGGATTGGGGGGGGGGGGTATAGCCTTACTGCAGAGAGCAAAAAAAGAGGAGCGAGACACCCAGGATGTGAGTTGCGGTTCACCGAAAGACAACCCTTGATTACAGCAAAACAGAACCCAAAGAAGCGAGCGCAAAGGGCTGAAGAGCCATAAAGGCAAGACTGGATGGAGAAAGCAGTTTGGGGGCGGGTGGTCATCCTTTAGTTCCTCCTTACCTAGAAATGTATGATTGATTAGGCCTGTGGTGGGAGGAGAGACATGTGTCATGCACGTGTTCAACAATCACACTCACTTTCATAATCAATCCCATTAGAAATGAGGTGCAAGCTCAGCAATGAAACGACAAAAGTACTTCTGAGAATAATTTAATTGGTGACAATGTTGATTAATTCTGTGCCAATTCACACAACGACTGCGATTTAAAGGCACTTTGGCAGATGATGCAAGCAAAAACACCCCATGAACAAAAGCAACACTGAAAATAATCAATTCAGAGTGAGGGTGTCATCTACCACGGCGTATTAGGGCCAAAGACGCCTCACTTTGCGAAGGTCCACACCCTGAGGATCAAGAATTTAAGTTAATTTGTTAAAATAAATATTTACCTTTCCAGAATTATTATTTACACATTTCATTATTATTATTTTGTACAGGTTGATGTGTCGAATCTTCTGCTCTCCGTCATTCACTTGCATTTACCTAAAGTATGCTAGCTTCTGATAGGTTAGTGTTAGTCAGCTGACAGGGGATCAGGAAGTGTTGTCGCTCTAGCTGCCGTGTATGACGAGCAAAGTTTAAACTGAGAATGAATCAGTCGACATCCTGCCTTTTTATTTTATAAACATTGTGTACCATTAACCACCAACGAATCCTCACATTTGACTATATCCACGCTACATGTATTTCTCTTAAGTTTCTGTGTGTCATAAATCTGCCACTTTATACAGTTCCACTTCATCTGACCATTAGCGTGGATTTTAAAGAAAGGGCCAAAACATGCCCTGTAAAAATTTAACGGCACTAAAAAAATTGCCACCATAGGGTGCTAGAACTGCATAAATGGAAATCAACCGGACTTTTTTTTTTTTTTAGCAGATGTTTTTTTTAGCAGATATGCTGCTTTTAATATGACGGCGACGTTATCGTTACATCCCTATTCTCCAACACAGCTGATATGATTAGGTCATCAGCAAGCTCTGCATAAGCCTGATAACCATCCTGTTAATTGGAAATCAGCTGCGTTGGGAGCAGGGAAACATCCAAAACCTTGCTTTTTAACGGTGCCCACCACTGGTCTAAAGCAAGTTGCAAAATTGCCACCCCCTTGAGATGGATAAAAACGTGGATTTTTACAAATATAATCTTTATCAGAATGCAGTGTTAAGTCGCAGATACCGTATTATTGTAAAAACATTTTTTTTTTTTTTACTCGACTTCTTTAAAACAAGAAATGCTCATACCCTTGGGTTAAAGTCTCCATCGTCGTCGTCATCATCATCGTCGTCGTCATCATCATCATCATCACCGTCATCATCTCCCTCCTTATATACATAAAGAAAGTTACAAAAAGTACTCAAACAAGGATATCTGCAGAAATAATGCAGTATAGCAGTGGAAGCAAAATATTAAGACACCTCTTGCAGTAGTTTGAAAACCACAATAATCAAGTTTTTTTTTTAATAAACATCTTTGTAAAAGCTACATTTAAATACAACTTTGATTGGATGTCAGATTGTGCAGCAAATTTGACTGAGTAAAGAAAAATGACAAACCTCATCGCCTTCTTCCTCATCAAACTGTTGAAAAAAAGAAAAAAACAAAATCAACAATTACACACCAGCTCATATTTCCTCTACAAAACATCACATCTTCAGACTTACACTCTCGTCGTCTTCCATTGCCTCTCCAGTGAAATACAGCACAGCTCGAGGAATAATTCTCTCACGGATGAAATGACCAATCTCAAAGTCAAAAGCTAGCTCAGAGTCTTCATCCTAGGTGAGAAAAAAAGGAAATCAAAACAAACAGTGGCCGTTCGATAGCGCAATTCTGGTTATAGTCTGACGGCTGCCATACAATGTAACTGCTGAGAGAATTATAACCTCAACTCACCATTTCACCATCATCTGGGGTAGCTGTGGAAAAAAATAAACATTTATTTACAATCATTTTTTAATCACCATCAAAGAAGTTACAGTGGCTTTCAAATGGAATTGCTAGCGTAGATAACTAGTGCACAAATATGAACGAAAATTACAAATACTTAAATAAAAAATAAAAAATGTCTTTAGCAGCTTCCATAGTTCTAAATGCATCTCCACTGATGTGCAGTAGGTCCACAAACAACACGGCTGTGCACTTCCCCTGTAGTTGACTCAAGTTAATGCGGCGGGGGGGCGCAGATATGTGATTTGTCCATCCATCCAGCCCAAGCATACCAGCACTAAATTGGAATTGGGCAATGTAAAGACAGCCTTAGAACTAGGGATGAAACGATTCACTCAAGCCCGATTCAATTCGATTTTTAGTTCCCAATTTGATTAGTTTAATTATTTTTTTGTTTTGTTACAAAATGATTCATTTGACAACCAAATGATGTTTTTATTTTAGCATCTACATTTTGTCCATGTTACAAACATTAACTTTTTGTAACATTATATTTATATATATATATATAAAAAAAAAAAAAAACCTTGAAAACGATCTAATAATTTTGACTGCTTAACTACATTCTTGTCTTATCAGTGCTTTGTAGTTCAGGTTAATATTCTGTCCTCGGAACACGTTCTCATCTTACATACTTTTAAATGCTTAATTTATTTATTAATTAATTTTAAAAATCGTGATATTCTATTTTTGTAAGATCACCCACCCCTAGGTTTAACCAAACAGATGTCTGGTCAGTCTCTAGAGGCAGAACATGCCCAAACATGTCTGATACACAGAAAATTCTCAAACCGGGAATCCCCACAGAACAATAGGACAGTTCATTATGTAGAAATATGACTATTATTCAAATCTGGCCCTGCCCTTAGGTTGACTATATACAAAATTTAGACACACTCTGCAGTAATTTGCTCCTATTTTATTTATTTATTTAAGATCTATAAGACTGAAAGGGGACAAGCAGTTGCACCGGTGTCTGCAAACACAGCTGACATGTACTGTCGAGTTCAACGTCTACCCAGACGTGGCCCAGTTTAAATAGCTTTAAAATGTGGCGACCTCTGGTGTTGAATTTAGCTTAAAGCAGTGAGATGCTCGCGGGCAAGTGTGGACATGTCAAATGTTAGCTCCTCCCCTCAGAGTTTGGATATGCTGGAATAGAAACCAGCTGCCAAACTTGTAGCATTAAGAATTGAGAAATACTGCAAGGCATTCATTTGAGTAATATACAAAGAAGTGGCAAATGAGCCTACACGCCAACTTTGCACTCACCTTTGTCAGGGTTGAAGAAGTTGAAAAAGGAGGGGTTGGGAACCTGCTTGGTGACTGTGCGGAAAGTGCCACGGCCTTTGTGCTTCTGCTTTTTCTTGACCATTTTCATGGTCACATCCTTCCCCTTGTGCCAATCTATCACACAGCTATAGGGAGAATGAAGACCAAGGTCATTGATTAATTGCTTAATAACGTAGGCAACCACATTGTATCCCACTGTGTCTAGAATATACAGTATGTGCCAGCAAAGTAAAAAAAGTGATTATTTTTCTTCTTACACGTGCCGGACCACAACTACATGACAACCTGCACAAGATAATTAAAGCCTCATTGGAAAGCATGCCTCAACTAAAGCCATGACGGAGAACTTAAATCCTTACGTTGTTTAAAAAAAAAAAAAAAAAAAAAAAAAAGACTGTCCATTTGTTCTCATGGAAACACCATGACGGCACTTTTTTTTTTCCTTTGTGGTTTTTGTTTACTTTCGGTTGGCAAACTGATTTAGGCGCATTACTGCCACCTGGTTTGTAGTGCAGATGCTGCCTGCAATGAACTTGCCTATTTGTTGTCCGAGTGTATGCACCAATAAAGATGATTACCACCTACCCGTGACATTTGAGCAATATAGAGTCTGAAGGACAATCGAAGGAACCTACCCGTTACAGTCGACGATCTCTGGGCCCTCAAACGAGAAAGGCTCTGAAGCATCAGGTTCAGACTTCATTTTGTAGACTTTAGTGAGAACAGCATTGGTAAAAAAGCTGTTGGGCTCAAAGTGGAACTCCAGTGTGAAACTCTGAAAGACCAAAAGAAGATTAGAATCATGTTTTCTATCATATTTAGGAGTGATCTTTTTACTTCAATATACATCAATACTGACCATGGGTTGTCCTGGTTCGGAAAACTTAACTTGAATATCTTTCAGGTGCTTGAGGATGGGCTCGTCGTGTTCCTGGCAGAAGGTTAACACAAAAGGTTAAGAAAAGTGCCGTGAGATATTGGCAAGCAGATAAAGAGTGAAATGTACTTTGATCATGTCAGTGAGCATGTCTGCATTCCTGAATATGGTGAGCCAGAAGTCCGGGATGCCTTTTGGGTCTTCCACTGGTGCAGCATCTTCCTTCTTAGAAGAGTCGATAGCAACTTTTTTCTTGATCTGCTCCTGCAACAGCAGGACAGACACGGTCACAATCAAAAATCTGAGCTTGGTCTCCTAAACAGTGAAGGCAAATTTTGCACTATATAAAGGCTCTATTTTACAGTCAGAACTTCAGAAAATAATAAAGCCACATTGTCACAGATATTTGGATGGCAACAATGAGTAGGCGCCACCCCCAGTCATCGTGCTAAGGGAAGCCACACACATTTGCACGAAGCAGAACTCTATTCCTTGACCCCAAAACAGCACCGTTTTAATGACATGTATCTTTTAAGTGCGTTCTTTATCTTCAGCCTGTCAGATGCATTTTATTAAGACACCTGGAAACTCTTGGATTGTTGGGGTTGTGTTCTTTAAAAGAGACTGAAAGCGCTACTTACAGATAGGTCCTCCTCCTCGTCTTTGTCACTGTTCCACTCACACTCAGCATCCGTGGGTTCCACTGCGCCTGTGATAACTTCTCTTCGCTGTGACACACACAAGCAGAATTGACAATGACTATTATTGACAATTCAAGACAAAGAGGCAAAATGCTATCAGGCATGGGTCACAAAGACTACGTTTACATGGACACGTTTATTCGGATTAAAAGCCTGATCGGAATGAAAATGCTTTTGTACACGCCACATTCGGAACATTCTGACCCGATCAAGCACCTTCCGATCAAGCTTGAACGAGAGGGGTGGTTTATGTCGATTGATAATCCGATCAACGCACATGAAAACAGTTTAACCCATTAAGGCCGGCAGCGCGTTTCTAGCGTTAAAGCCGGGAGTGCTCTTCTTCCTTCAAATCCAGTCGACAGTGGCATTGTTAAGAAATATGTTTGCAGACGATGAGAATGTTGAACATTTCAACGGCTTTGTAACGGAATGGATGACGAATAATTACCACTCGATTCCTCGAGGTTATTACAACTATCTGCTCCAGTGTTGAAGTTAAATATATCTGCAGATGCGACATTTGTTTGTGGATTTTTTGCTTTTTAATATTGCAGGTTTATAATAATAAATTTATGTCTGTGCGAACGCCACAGGTGTAAACTCTGAAATAAGCCTTAATAGGTTAATTGGAATGGCAAGGCTGCGTCCGGTATGTGCATGTTGTCTTGATGCAATTGAGTCATGACGAAGCCGTTTCTGCCCATTATAATGACGGCGTCTTGACAAGTTAATCTGTGAAGGGAGAACTAGTTTTATAAAGTACTTGGAAGTTGTTTTTAATCAAGGTCTTGCTTCAATAAAAGCGTTAAAACTATCACAGCTACTGCGCTAAATGACAAACTAAAATTGATAAATCGTGTGATCAATGTCAATGCGCGTTTCACGGCTGCCGCAGAATCATCTGATATAACGCAGCGGAACATGTCAAAGGCAGATCAGAATGGATCATATTACATGTAAACCGGTCTTCAATAAGATCTCAATCAGAATGACAAAAAAAAAAGTCTCCATGTAAACATGGTCAATAAGACTATGACTACAGGGACCAAGCTCACCGTTGCCGGCCCGACAGGACCAAAACAAATTCCAAAAATAAATGCAATGAATTCAATACATTCTTGCTTTTTTTTTTTAACTTATTAAATATTTTGAATTTTATCATATTATATCATGATTACACAGGGCTAGTGCCAGTTTGGGGTAACCACCCAAAAGGCTTAATCTAGGACACCTGCCCTTTACATAAGCAAAGTGCCGCATGCACAGATGCAGGCAAACTAACTGCCAATCATGAGCGCAACTGAGATTGGATTGGTTCTTGTCACTAGCTCTGGAAATAGCCTTGACTGACAAAACAGCTGGCTACTCGTTGTGCTAGTATATAATGTAGCACCAAGGATGTGGTCGAACTGTTTTCAGGTTGGACCAGAGGCATCTAGTGCCACTTTAGTGCCTACAAGACCATGAGTACGCCTGTGTGACTGGTAAAACAATAGAACATAATTTTTGCATTATTGCATTTATTTTGTGGGTCCTGTGAAAAGGTGTTCCATCAGAAAAGCTTGAAGAGTACCTTGTCATAAAGCGGCTGATAGAGGGCAGCATACTTCCCCTCCAGTTCATGGACTTCCTCGTAAAACTTGGCTTCGATGTTGCCACACTGCACCTGAAGCCTTTTCAAGGCATGCACTCGCCTCTTCACCGCTTTGGGCAGTATGCTATGGTACAAGGTACACCAAAGGAAGCTTTCATGAGACACCAATGTGAATTTGTCGTTCATTCAAAAACAAAAAAAATTCTGGCTGTAAAACAGAATGCATGATTGGTAACAGCCTGATTAGCGCTGGGCAATAAATCAAATTTGATTAATTGTCGAAATTTTGCTAAATCGGGAAATTGAGGTATATAAATAAATATATTATTGTCTCCATGTGGATTACTAAAAGCTATCGTTCTAAAGTTCTGTTATATCCAATTGCGAGTTGTAATTTTGCAGTGGCAGAATGGGTGCTTTTCAAGACACACGTGTACGTTACCAACTACTTAATTGTGGCATTTAAGCAAGTTATGCATAAGTTATTACTACTTTTTTTTGCACAAGCTATGAATGTTAAGTTGACTTTAAAACATATTTAAATTCAGTATAAATAAGTTTGTTGGGTTTATTAGCTCCATTAAAATTGTGGTCATCCAGAATGACTTATTTTTTTGTCCATATCACCCAGCCCTATTATCCTGATAAATCATGTTATATATTCAGATTATTTTTTCTCCTAGCAGGGCTGGATTTCAACAGATGTTGAATATATGCGGAGTATGGTGTCCAATGTATTTTGAAATGCAATGTTATAAAAAGCACTGCTATGATTTTCTTGATTGTCTTCCAATCAGTTTACCTGTCAGGGCAAGTTGTATCTGTCTTTTGTAAAGTATCTGGGACATGTCAAGGCAAACTTGTTTAGAACATATTTTATTCCTCTGTATACTGCTCTCTTGTGAATAAATGTGGCAAAAAAACATCTAGCAAAATTAATCTTAAGGGTGCCTAAGCCTAGATATCAATTTTATTTCTTACTAAGCTAAAGTGGTGTGTAGTTCAAGTAAACGGTTTTGTAGCGCGTAGGTTAATACGTTTCATTCCCTGTCAAACAATCTGATGTATAGATTCATGAATGTTTCTCAGAATTCTACCATTGGGCTGCTGCCTACGTACTGCTGGTTTTAGTGCTGTGAGATATCAGTCACCTAATATGGACTGGACACTGGTATTTTTGCCTTTTAATTTGGGTTTTTTTGTGTTTTCTAATGGACCATAAATCTGTGTCAAGAAAGCTGATTGACTTCTAGTTATTACTTTTTAAGTAGTGTTGAACCATCTTAAAATATTGTGCCCCCACTGATAGTATAGTTTGTAAAAACAAGACAAGGACAGGCAAAATCCCCTCACACCCTTTTTCCAGCTTCTTCAGTTTTTGTGTTGCTTGTATCATTCATAAGCATTACCATAGCGACCTAGCCATATTAAAGTGTTGTTGTTGCCCTTGTTATGGTGCTGCTAGTACAGGTACATAAAAATACATAGTGGATTTGTGTTTGTTGTTGTAGCCTTTAATTAATCAGCGGCTGAACACGCAAGCACCTGGTCCGCGAAAGTTGTGGACTTGGACAAACTTGGTTCGAGGTGGATAAAAAGGTTAGGGACCACTGCCCTAGTTGACACAAAATTCCACTGGCACTTTGCAAATGTTTGTTTTCTCTCTCTCCAATTTTGCACATCCTTGTGTGACAGTATTCCTGTATTGATATTAAGAGTTTCAACTCACTATATATTTGTGTAACATTGTTCAGTATTATTCCACAGAACTAGAAGGGCTCAAGGACTTTCTGAATCATTGCACATTCAAAGTTGTATCACAATAATTGTGCTACGGTCATTTAAAATTGTGCAATAATTATCTGCACAACTGTCACTGCGTTCTAACGACCGCAGTTCACTTTTTTTCGCATTATGACTCCGCATTATTTTCACAGCTATCATTGCATGAAGACTCTTTGTACTTGTGTGTCATGTCTTTGTTCGTTAATAGTGACTTGTTACTGCAATATTCGTGTAGCTGATACTAGTGGAGCCAAATTCATTGTGTGATTTTACATACTTTAATAAAGATGATTCTGGTTCTAAACAAAATCATGACCTGACCACTAGTCACTGTGTACTTTAAGTCTTTCATAGAACCTATAATGCAACTCAACCAACCTTTCCCCTGCATGCAAGGTAACAGGTTTCTCAGTCTGCCTGGCAGGATTCTGCAATCCTGGATCCCCTTTGCCTGCAAAAATGTGTACAAAAGAGGTATGATTCATGAGGTCATTCAAACTAGTTCAATTGAGCATTAAGACAAGCTTAAACTTAAGACAACGAAATAACTTCAAAAGTAATGTTTCAGCAGGGAGTTAAATTCAAACTGAAGAAGTTGCATTTACCTTTATGGACCTCCATTACAGAGTTGCTGCGCCTTCCTGTGATTTAAAAAAAAAGGTCAATCAAACAACAGTAGCAACTTCAGTTTTTCTTTCCGCACGGGACTACTCATGTATATCACAGAAACGCGACAGTGAAACATTGCCTTACGTCGCTTACTTCAACATGTGCCACAAAGAAAATAACGTTATTACAAAGCGGCACACGCATTTGTAAAGAGCCCAGGTGTGACGGTAACAGGGTGGCGAACAAGCGCGGCCCGATGACGCACTGACACGCTACTGGCAGCTGGGCTAGCATACGACGAACAAAGTTAGCGTCTGCTCGCGACTGAAAGCGCTCTCGCCGCCGACTGACAGTCATACAGTGGCATCAAACACAGAATGTTCGTGATTTCCAACCGTCTAAGCTTGGATTCATGGCAAACTCTACTGAACAAATAAGAACGAGTGGCGTCGCACGCTTGGCAGGAGCTAAAGAGCTAGCTGACATGCAAGAAAGTATATTACGAGGCAAAGGCAAAGTGTTGTGACCAGTCACTAAGCTGAGAGTAGAAACAATATTGTGTAACAGTCGCTGTCCAATTGATCAACTTCGCGTATGGTCGTTAACGGTAAAAGGGTGACTTCATCACGTAACGGTGCCCTTGTGTTAACAAACTCAACAGTCCATTAAACATACAGCTGTTAGCTCCTTGCTAGCAGAGCTGGCAAGCTAGTCTTTGCTGGCTATTGTTAGCACTGCAGTTGCTAAAAGTAGAGGCAAAGTAACTTTGAAGCAGTTCACCTGAAGTCATTTTTAACAGAATGCTCGCCATATTTAATTAACTGCTCATTACGATTACTTAGCAGTTAGCACCGATTAAAGAGAACGTTTTACCTGTGACGTTAGGCGATCAAGTCGCAGGCTCACGCGTCTTCGATTCTTCTTTGGTGTGACAGTGACACAATTGATATTTCAGCTAAGTACTACTGCCCCCTACCGATACAATATAATAATATTACTTTGGTGACACTCGACCCTCAAAAACATTACATTGAGGATAATCCACACATTCATGAATCACGACGTAATTTAAAAGCAAGTAAAAGTAATGAACGTTTCATCGAAGCTGTTTATTCATCAAATAACTGTCTTTTGTTTCGAAAAAGTTTAGCAATTCAATTTACAACTTGATTTTGAAAAAATTTGCAATAATTGCGAGTGGAAGCAAACACAATCTAATTAAGGAATAAATAAACCTCAAAACATAAACCATCCATGTCTCCCTTCACCAGGGATCATTGATTAAAAAAACAAAACTAAAGCAGATAGTGGCCTCGGCCCACTGCCTATCTTTAATTGGTTTGACATTAATTTAAACTGTTAGAGATACCACAAACAACCAAAAATCAGAGAAGCAATAGTTCAAACCGTTTTCTAAACCTGTGTTGGTGGTTTTAATCAGTTTTTGTGTTTCAATTCAACAAAACACTAGACCAAATGTAAAACGTTGCGGACACACGTTCTGTATTTTTGGTGTGCGGGGTTAAATGGCCGCCAGAGGGCTTCATAGTTCCCAAATAGTGACATTCTACAGTGAATTGACTTTTCCACTGCATGATAAAATGTTGATTGTCATTGCAGGCGTGTCTTTCAATAGGCCTACAGTGTATTGTCAATATTATAATTGATTACCTTATATTTTTTCTCTCCATTGATTAGTGACTACATATGTTCTTGCTTATTGTTTTGTCAAGAACCATTAGGCCACTGGACACCAATATTATTTTATTTATCTTGCCAATTAAAGTACAAGTGTTGGTGAATTAGGGAGTGAGGAAAAATGTACTACTATTCAAATGTTTGCCAGATTATATCATTTATAAATAAATAAAAAATAAAGAAATCCAAAACAAAGACATTGATGGTATGTGACAAATAGAATTCCAAGTGAGAAGTGTCATGTATGCACAGTAAGTGGCCATATAGCTTGGAGTTACTTTCTGTCAACATGCACAACAAACCTATATGCTTTTCTTTGTTCTTCCTTGTAAATTACAAGCCAAATTAACAAATCTGCAGCCTCTTTACACATTGCTCATTTGTGAATAGAATACTGACTTTACAATGTTCAGTGACTCTTAAGACACAAAAACAACATTCATCAGTCAAGTTGTGGTCATCATTTTTTATGCAGTATGATCCATCATGTTTTTTTTTTTTTTTGGTAGAGGAAATATGCTCTTTACGGAAATAGCATATTCCATAAAAAGGCATAAAGTCACTAAAATCAGGCCCTCTTTCTGTTTGCTATCAACTGCTGCAACGTGCGCACACTTGAGAGGAAGTGACAGTACCGGGGTCCCTCAGGGTATGATTGTGGTGACCAGGCTTTGTGCCTGTCACAGTGTGACATTTACCAGAACAGATCTGTACTCACAGAAGAAATCAAATGTGATTGTAGCATTTGGGATCGAGCCACAGATGTAGACAAATGTACAGTAATAGCTAATTCTGGAAAACTGTATGATTGTGGTGCATTTATAAATAGAATTGGTCTAAAAGTGACAAGATAAATTTGCCCAAATGCACGCCAAGCCTTGAGACAGTAATACAGATTATTGGCCAGTCACATTAACAATATACAGACACAAAACTGAAACATAGAAAGTGAAGAACCTCGTACCTGTTGTGAAATGTGGAAGAAGCTTTATTGAAGGCACCGTGTTATTCAATAAGATAATAGCAACACCTGCAGCTCTTGTACAAAGCTGTACTTATAAGGCATTGGTCTTGGCGTGTACACCCAGATAACAACCCTTTTTTGTACCATGCCTCCTCCCTGAATGGGCTGAGACCCACACCTGGCTGTTTAGATGCAAAATACGCTGGTGCATTTCCAATTATGGAGGTTACAGCTCATGAATGCACTCACTTTAATTGTGTAAGGAGTGCAAACATTTGCTCTGCAAGACAAGATCTGGTCACAGGTTCATACATTTGGTCAGATTGGTTGATAGCCCCTTATCTAAAAAAAAAAAAATACAGATTAGGCAATACACAATAGAGGTTTTAAAAATGAGATGTCAAATGGATCATCCATCAATCAATTTTCTGCTTTTTCTGTGCA
This sequence comes from Leptonotus elevatus, assembly GCF_054856555.1. Classification (NCBI taxonomy): domain Eukaryota; kingdom Metazoa; phylum Chordata; class Actinopteri; order Syngnathiformes; family Syngnathidae; genus Leptonotus; species Leptonotus elevatus. The sequence continues at coordinate 18,253,452 of NC_141242.1, read as the reverse complement.
GTGCAGGAGATTGATGTATCCCACGATTGTCTAATTTAGCAGATATAAAAATATTTTTCATTTTTTACTCCAGACTGCTGTTTCCATTTCTTTTGTGATGTTGCCTTTGGAAAATGTAGCGAACAGTCTGCACCTGATTGTCTGTTGTTCTGTCATATAGATGTTCATGTGTTCCATCTTTGTAGCTTGGAAAAGTCAAGAGACAAGTTCCTTGTGTGTTTCTAGTTTTCTACATACTTGGCCAGTAAAGATGATTTTTATTCTGAAGTGGGCAGAAATGGCTGGTGAAATTAAACTGGCAGCGGTCAACCAGTCAGATCGCTGCACAGCCCCGTGACACAGAAATTTGGGAACTTTTGGAAGTGCTAGCAGGGACTAGAGGAACCTGTGGTTGTAACACATAGTGGTCCTCTATGATTCCCAGTCAGATCTGAAACCCTGATGAGGACAGCTGGCATAAAATATGTAATAATTGATATGTCAGGGCATCGGTAGTTCATATAAATATAGACCTCTTATCACCATGAGCGTATAGTCCACACGAAAGCCAGTTTCAATGTTTCCTCACAAGTTTGTTACCGTTTAGGCCGTTTGTCCACACGATGGCGCTGTTTCGGAGCTTGAAACCAATCACTTTTAAAACCGGGCTCTTTGGAAAGATTTCAAAACGCCTCCCGTACGCGTCGGTCTGGATACCATATGCAGGATACTCCTCCAGTGATGACGTAATGGTCGCAGCTCGATGACGACGCATGCGCCAATTCTCGCGTGACTGCGTGCGAACCGTCAGTCCGTCAACAACTATTGCAGATAGCCGTGTCGTAGTCATTTTGCGCAGCCTCCTTAGCTTTTATGCTTTTGCAGCAAAATAATTAGCTTCTTTATTCCCACATTCAACAAGTGGTGTTGTACTTCAATCACCTGCCATTGTCACTTCTCATGTGTTTGTCTTTTTCATGTTGTTTTGACGCGTAAAGCCATGTTTGTTGTGTAGATTGAAAAGAAAAAAAAACAGTTTGTCTTCTTCGCTGATTCTTCTTCTACGCTTTCCGTTAACTCCCTGTGGCTGCGCTACAGCGCCACTCCAGACTTGGCATATATATTACAGCCGTTAAACGTCCTCAGCGTCTTCTTTTGGACACACGCAAGTCTTGAAATGCTTCTGTGTGTACGAGATTTGTTTGAGGAACGAAGCCGGCTTTGCTTCAGCCTGGACACGGGCATTAAGACTTGCTAATATCAGGGTTGAGGAATCCAGGTCCAGAAAATAAAAAAGCTTGCCACAGATTGGCTTTAGCCACAGGTGCTTCTACTTAACTGGCAGGTAAACAAACTCATAGAAGCACCTGTTGAGGAGAAGCACCTGTGGCTAAAGTCAAACTGTTTCAGGGTTTGTAATCTCTCTCTCTCTCTCTCTCTGCATATTCAATATCTATCTAAATGTATCTGTGACACAAGTTATGACTTGGATGCAATTAGAATATGGTTTTCTTCAATATAGCGAGGCATTTGCAAGACACGTATTGTTATTCATTGTTAGCGCTCTCACTTAATTTGCAGAGATGACTTTGGATGCCCATCCGTAATATGAAAGCTTTGTTCAATGCAATCGATCCGTCAACATCAATCTCCCTTTTCCCAATGTTTTGACCGATGACTTGTTCATGCTTTTAATGCACAATAATTGTTGTTATGCAATATATTTTCCTAATGTGTTGTAATGGTTTGAACCTCTGTTTGTGATGTTCTGGAATAAAATTGGCTGTATTCAGAGTTAAAGTGCACATTGCATGATGTTGCACAAACACAAGCACCAACAAGAGATAAGAAAAAAGAGGTGGTGATAGCACGTGTCGGTTTCTGTAGCATCAGTGGCCCACCTCATTCCACTGGGGTATTGGTTTTTGTGAATGAAGTGGTCAAACTCCCAGATGGCACGGATGGTGTTATCGACGTGTCCAGAGGACAAGGCGGTGTTTACGAGATGTCCTGCCCTTGCATCCTCTGTTGTCCATTAAGCCTCTCTCTTCCTAACATATGGGTAATGGCCTATTTGTACACCATAATCAGAGACACACACGCATTCTCACTGACTGTCGAAAGCCATCAAAATAAGACACACAGCCACATTGACACAGCTGCAGTCATTATTCACAAGAAGAGGTCTCGGGTGCGGGGGTTGAAGGATGGCAAACGGAACTCCTGTCTCATCTGATGTAGCAGTGTCACAAAGCTCTAGATGCGTAACAAATTTAGCAGAATCATTGATCTGGCTTATGGCAGGCTGAGATCTGCTCTGTGCAATTTGAGTGCAATTTACTTACATCTGCAACAATAAGCAATTTTAATCATAACATTTTCATTTTGTATTCTTTGCCCACTGCAGCCTCTGTTCACTTCATATGACTTTGACATATGACATATGACAACCTTTTAGCTACCAATGATAACCACCAAAACAACTTTGAGTACATGCAGTCACACAAAATGGAGTGACTGAGTTGACAAAATGTAAAAGACCAAGGTTAGTAATTACCTGCAATTTTAGGATCATACTTTTGGCAGCAAAACAGTTTATTCATATTTTGACAGTTAAGGATTTTCAATAAAGGGCAAACTAACTTTCAGCCACCATGATTGTTAACATTAATGGTCTTCAAAAAACATATGAAAAGGAAATTCTGTATAAGTACTGGTCAAATTCTGTATAAGTACTGGTGATGCACTGGTTAATCAGGATTTGGATTAGACAATCGTTCCCCTTTCTGAAGGCACCTTTCTGATATCAAAATAACACAACTGTATCTGGACTGGTAGTGTTAATTTTATACGCCATTTTTAAATTTAGTCTCAGTTTTAGTCCAGTTTCAGTCACGCTTGTTAGTTTCTATCATAGTTGGTCAACCTTATCCTGTTTTTATTTAGTCAATTTTAGTCGACTATAAATCTAGCATTTTAGTCTTTATTTTAGTAATTTTATCAATCTAGTTTTAGTCAACAAAAATTGTCAACATTGTAGTCTAGTTTTAGTTAGGACAATCATTTTACCCTTGTATGTTTTTAAGACAGCAGATTATGTTAAACATTTTGGATCTAAAACTATTTCACATACATTTTTCTCTCATCTATTTGATGAGAAACAACTTCACACACAATTACAGGATATCAACAAGTGGCTACTATGGCTCCATGCTACGAGTTAGTAAATTAGCCTGCTAGCAATCGGATTAACATTATTCTTAAATTGTTAACATAGGCAAAAACTCGGACATGGAAGGAGTTTGGTGAGGCCATGGAAAACAACTTCCGGACGGCTTTGAGGAAATTCTGGTCCACCGTCCGGCATCTCAGGAGAGGACAGCCTGTAGACTCTGAGGTGGGCTCTCCTATCTCTGGGGTCGAAGTCACTGAGGTGGTTGGAAAGCTCCTCGGAGTCGAGCCGCTGCTCTTACGCATTGAGAGGAACCAGTTGAGGTGGCTCGGGCATCTGGACGCCTCCCTGGAGAGGTGTCCCGGGCATGTCCCACCGGCGGGAGGCCCAGAGGACGAGCCAGGACATGCTGGAGAGACTATGTGTCTTGGCTGGGATCCCGTCGGAGGAGCTGGTTGAAGTGGCTTGGGAGAGGTTAGCAGAGACAAGATTTTACGAAATCATATAATTTTCGTCTCGCTTTTGTTCATGAACTAAAATGTCCATAGATTTGAGTTCAGTTTTTATTAAGTGAAGTACATTTCCATCTCGTCTTCATTAGTCAATGAAAATTCATACTGATTAAGCACCAGTTATTGTTTATTAATGAGGGTTTTAGTCAAGTCTAGTCTAGTTTTAGTCCGGTGAAAAATGTGCATTGACGAAATTATTTTCGTTTAGTTTTCGTTGACGAAATTAACACTAGTATCTGGCTAACAGGCAGCTCTTTCCATTGATATTACAGTACACTAAGCCAATGTAAAAGGATGCAGGGCATGCATATTGTATGAGCTATATCTAAAACATACATATTATGTTAATTGAAGACGCTAAATAGATAATCATAATCTATGTAATTTCATGATAAGGTGAAGAATGTAAAATGAATGAGATGTAAGAACACAGTTCAGAGAGTTGACCTTTTCATCTCTTAGGACTATCAAATGGAGGTTGACACCATTGTCCATTCCATATATGTAGTGTAATTCTGAAATCGGTTGTCTGAAGGACATGTCTGTGTCACAGTCAAAACCCAAATAAGATGTTTCCATTCCAGTAAATTGTACATTTACTTTAGCCAAATGTATCCAAAATGTTCAGAATTTAAATGTAGGCCTATGGTACTGAAAAAAAAAAATACAATGCTGGTCTTTTTTTCTTCTTTTTTTTCTAATAAATATATATGGTCTTAGTCTTGCCTTGGTCTCGTTATGCTACGGTCTCGAAAATGTCTTGATCTCTGGAGCAGTCTTGACTACAACACTGCTACGCACGTGGATGGCTTTCTTGTGTGCTACAAGTACTTATTTATGATGGAAGTAAATAGTGAAGACCAATTTCAGGGTTATGGATTTTTCCCATGTAATTGAGAATCCTAGCTTGACAAATAATAAAAATGTTAAGGCACATCATTGATATTTTTTTTGTTTTTAATTTTGAAGCAACTGCAACCAAGTTCTGGGAGTGTTGCCAGAAACGGATTAAATCCATGCACTCTGTCCAGATAAGAAGGAACAGAAAAATAGCCATTCCTATTTGCCATTCGTAACTAGCTCTCTTAGTATTCTGTATTAGTCATGTTTGGGAAGTCGTCAACCCTCTTTAACAGTGCATGCTGTGTTATTTTGGGTGCATTGAAATATTCCTTCGTTCGCTACGCCACCAGGCTTGAGGGTCGTGCTTTGAGGTCTGCATTATACAGATCGTTGTTAGTAGTAGATAAATGTCATCCACAACAACCTTGACACAACATAAAGATACATGTAACATGTCATTAAAGTGCTTTGTTTGATTAGGTCATAAGAAGATCTGACATTATAAGTGATGTGGTGTTGCGGCCACACTACATTATCAGTGCCTTTGGCAACATTAGCTGTGCCTCTTTCTTGCTTTGTTTCTCAACAGAGCAAAATGTCACTTCTGATAAGCCTGACTGTGGTCCTGTTGCGGCCATATATCTACTAAATGTGCCATGTTGTATAAGCTCAGCAGGATGGGGAAAAAAATGCACTATGGGGAGGAGTTATAGTAAGTCATCCTCGGAAAAGAGCTCCATCAATCTCAGAACAAACAGGAAGGGGGGAAAAAGACATACATGCCTGTGACGACTTACATGGAGGATCTCTTGTGCATACATACAGTCGTGATCAAAAGTTTACAAACTCTTGTAAAGAACATAATGTCATGGCTCTCCTGAGCCTCCAGTTTTTTCTATAACTCAGATTTTTCTCTGATAGAGTAATTGGAACGGATACTTTCTTGTCACAAAAAATATTCAGGAATTTTAAGTTCTTTTATGACGTTCTTTGGGTTTAACAGAAAAAGTGAGCAAATCTGTTGGGTCAAAAATATACATATAGAGCAATGCTAATATTTGGTTTACATGTCTCTTGGCCATGCTCACTTCAATTAGGCGCTTTTGGTAGCCATCCACAAGAGTCTGGTAAGCTTCTGGTTGAATCTTTGACCACTCCTCTTGACAGAATAGATCATTCATCCATTTTGTCCTCATTCGGGTCAATGTGACATAATTTGTTTAAAGCAAGGGTGCAGGGCAAACTCGGTCCTCGAGGGCCAAAGTCCTGCAGGTGTTGGAGGTTTCCCTCTTCTAACACAAGCTGATTCCAATCGACAGGATTGTTATCAGGCTTATGCAGAGCTTGCTGATGAGCTGATCATATAGCAGCTGTGTTGGAGAAGGGAAACATCCAAAACCTGCAGGACTCCGGCCCTCGAGGACCGAGTTTACCCACCCCTAGTTTAAACTAAAGAAAAATGACAGAATGTTAGGCCAGAACACTGGGACATAAATAAAGTATCGCAGTTTTTTTTTAAAATCAGTAACAACGCTTGATTTACTAAAGTTTGTTGCCTAATAGGGGCATGCCAAGTTGGCCCAGCAGCTGAAAGCAATTGCAAGGATTGACAGGACAAACTTTCACTTTCCTGCAGTCTGTAGGGTTGCCATCAAGGGAAGGGAATGTTCTGAACTTTTATTTCAAAACCATTGTCATGTTGAGTGAAGTGATGTTCCCTGAGAAAAGTGCCTTAGCAACGCAGTTGCTATAGCTCCCTATTTGATTGTAATGCAACTTAAACTAGTTGAGAGTGAATCAACATCACATTCTGCTGTATTTTACTGCCACCGCTCAAAGATTTCGCAGACTGCACAGCCTGGAATTAATAATACGAATGCTGGATGACCACAAATCCACACAATCAACAACATTCTTCAGAAAATAAATCAATTGACTGATTTATTTTTTTTGCCTATCCCAGAATCCATGTCAGAGACACAACACACCCAGTTGTTTTTCTGTAAACAGGCTAAGCACACGTTGTTCAACCACAGTTCTGGGCACTGGGGTCATGGCAGTAGTAACAATAATATGACGTGGTAATATTGGCCATCTCCCCTCTAGCACTGACACGCAAGCTCTGTGGATCTAGAGACTCCCAATTAGATTTACCTTTTCTAAATGGGCCGCTGTCATCCACCAGCCTGGAGCGTCACGCTAGTGCTTGATTAACATCAAGCAGCTAGGGCTGCAGACACACACGATTTGCATGTGGCACGTATCCTGCCTACAACTTTAACAAGATCCTATCTTTCAATAGTTTTGGTTTATTTGTTGGCAATGTTAGAGAATGAAGTGTTTCCCTTATCCTGTGGCTACTCACTTATGTTCAGAAGTAGGTTCATTTGTGTTATGTTCAAGAGTCCCAAGCATTATGAAAACCTCTTGTTGATTGTGCATGTCTTTGTTGAAACAAGGAGCAACATACATTTCTTATGTTAGTGTTCTTGCCATCCCATCCAATTCAGTGACCACAGACAACATCCATCCTTTTTCTGCATTACTTGCTGCTGTTACGTTACCTTGCACTGGTGACATTTGATTATACTGGGACTTACACTATCAATGGCCCAACACACTTGCACAGTTCTTGGCTTCTGTGATCTGGACCAAAGCAGAAAGCTATAACAGGCTGCTTATATTATACTCATCTGTATTTTGTTTCCCTTATCTTTAAAAACAGCACTGTAAAATGCAGTCCAGGCCAATATTTGGTGATAAGAAACACTACACTAATATTCACCAAGTGCTTGTACTGCTGGACAAAACAATCTTTTGAATTTTTTGGGGGGACAGTTTAATTGCAAATGAAGACTTTGGTAAGTAATGTAAACCAGGGCCCGGTGCTCAATTCTCGGTTATTTTAACCACTTCTAACCGCCGATTAAATTCTTAACCCACCGTTAACTAACCGACCGTTAAATATGTGTTGTTCAAAACATGGTTAGTCACGCTGTTAGTTAACGGCACTGTTAAAGTTAACCGTGCCATTTACGGCACTGGTTTGCACAGATATGTCCCATAATTCCTATTTTTGTTTACTTCTGGGTCGGCGAAAAGGAATGGATACTATGAAAACGACCAACCAAACAAACGTTATTCAATCAATTTTTTTGAGAAATATTTATTTTATTTTATTTTATTAAATATGATTTATTTTTTTCTACTGTGTGTATTTTCAGTGAATATTTTGTGTCATATTTTTGCCAATATTTTTGTAGCATAGAATATTGCATGTTTTTGTTTGATTTTGTTTCTCATATTTTTGTCTGGTTTTTTTTGTCTTACATAATTGTATTTTTGACTGATTTGTATTTTTTTGTGTAATAGTTCTGATAGAATTGCTTTTATTTGTCTTGTTTTTGTATTTACAAACTTCTAATATGTGTGTATTTTTTATCTAATACTTGTAATGATTACTAATATTTGTAATTACTGTTTTAAATTAAAATTAATTAAAACAATATTATTATAATATTCAATTTAAATTAATTTAACGTAAATAATTAGCCGCTATTCACAGTATTGTGGTTTGTTTGATTGACTGAAAGCAAACAAGAAACATTACAGGTAATCTCTTTTTGGAATCACTTGCCACTAAATGTTGGGCAAGCCCCCTCTCTGTCCATTTTTAGAACTCATCTTAAAAAAACACATTTTTATTATTTCTCTTTTGACTCAGCATGAGACTCGTTCAACCATTTTGCATGTAGAGACATCTAAAATGAATAAATGCCAAATGTTGTGGGATGTGAGACAATTCAACAGACACATTATAGGCTTAATGTATTTTCATCAACATAGCACAAGCGATTGATCATGTTGAGAACAGCGGAGAACTTTACATAATCATTTGCATTGATATGCCTAACTTAATCATTTTCAATTTATGCAAATAAATGAGAACCTTATTTTTTTTAATATGCGGTTTGATTTGTAGATAGAACAAATAGTTTTGACAATTTAAATTCTGATCTGAGACTGCATGCACCAAAACGACTGAGAAAAATTGTAATAGGACAACATTTTGTGCATCCCTTTCCCATCATCAACATCAGGTGTTGTGATGCTAAACTCAAAGGTGACTGACGTTCAGCTGCCCCACACAGAAAGAAATGTGGAGGATGATGGATAATAGCCCAGCTGGTCTCGTTAGGTGCAATTAACCCGTCTGAAGTCCCACAATTATGCAGGCAATAGCTGACGCTTACAATGCCACAATGCACCCACTGAATCAATACATAATTGTAATAATTACCATCCTGGTGTCATTTGCAAGTATTTCCAAAACTTAAAAAAAAAAGAAGAAGATAGAGTTGGATTAACACAGAGGGATGAATGGTTGAGGGATATCACCTCTTCACAATTGGTCTCGAAACTGGATGAGCAATAGCTCGGGGTTGCCGCTAATGACTAAGCCTGATGACGCATTATTTTTTGATGCTACAACACTTCTTTTTGTATCCATCCATCCATCCATCCATCCATCAATCTGGCTGTCCGCCAATCCATCCATCACTCTCCCCAGCCACTTCAAATGTAATCACTTGACAGCACAAAAAAACCCTGAGATTTCTCAAATCTCTGTCTGCCTGCCTGCCTGTCTGTCTGTCTGTCTGTCTCTCTCTCTCTCTCTCTCTCTCTCTCTCTCTCTCTCTCTCTCTCTCTCTCTCTCTCTCTCTAACACACACACACGCACACCTGAAAGCAGCGTGGATAATTATGCCTAATTGCAAATAAATGTCAAGCGGCACATTGTTTTGTCTTTCACAAATATAGCATTTTCAGAAAAAAGGTCAACATAATGAAAAACAGAACCTGAATATCCTCTCGGGAGATAATACAAATCAATTGTTCATCCTTAAACATGAAAGTTGACACATTTGTTCTGTTTAAAGTTTCATCAATGACCTGCATCAGGTTTTTCCAAATATAGGTTTATTTACAGAAACAAAAATATCTCTTGACAGTAGCAGTATAAAAATAGGCTACTAAAATAAATGTATATTCTTTCTGAAATCAGACGATTTCAATATTTTACTGCCGTGGGCAATAGTGTCAGCTGATTAGCCCGTATTAAATTACTATTAGTACAGACCCATGACTCCAACAAGGTGGAAATACACGCTACATCCATATTGTTACCAGTTTGTTTTATGTTTCTACCTTCATTCTCATTCTGTGTTCAGCAAAAGGGGGCAAAGTTGTCGTGTGCCTGAGGCAATATATGTTCTCCAGCATTTTGAGCTGGTTGGCTCAGGTTGGATGCGAGAGAGACACGAGAGAGTCACACTGCTCCTCTGCACCTCTGCAAGGTTGCGGCCGTCGTAGCATTTGACCAGAGGTCCACAGATAATCTTTTTACCTCTGCTTGCCTGTGGGCAATGTACATCACTTCACAATCACGTTAAGCAGCCAAGTCTTCAGCCAAAAGCAATAGGCTACAAATCCATGTGATGCGCTTGTTGCTGAGGTAAGAGAGAGACAGACTTACACAGGGCAATGACAGTGTCCATCGTGTGTTTATTTGTGTGTTTCCCCCCCTCTTCCACATTGAAATCTAATTTGGAGGTGATGTGCAGATTGGATTGACCTGATAAAGTGACTAAATCTTCCACGTTTAACTTCCGCCCCACACATCTCCCCTACCCCTTCTAACTAAACATTTAGGCCTGAAGTAAAGACTTTGATTATTGTGTCATTGCAGTGCAACAAGTCCTCTAACAATAACAACCATATTGTTAATTTTACCATGCACCAAAATATGACCATATACATCATTTTATTTATATATATATATATATATATATATATATATATATATATATATATATATATATATATATATATATATATATATATATATATATATTTATTTATTTATATGCTTTTAATAAAAATAGTAATGTATATGTATTTAAGAAAGGTTAAAACTGTTAAAATGAATGAAGTAGGCCTATATTTGCAAACAGAACATCTTGATTAGAATATAGAACTGGCCTTAGTTTGACGTCAGAAACTGCAAACAAATGAGCGTATAAAAAGAAGGAGGCTCCCGTCTGGGGGAGGAAAAAAAGACCCGCGGTGAAAGGCGCTCTCAGACGCACATTCTCTTTTACCGCCCCACCTCAATCTTTGACTTGGAAAAAGAACACCTGACACAAGATGCCACTTTCAAGCAGCTCCACATCCTCGTCCAAGAGCATCCGCAGAGCAGCATCCGAGCTGGAAAGGTCGGACTCCGTCACGGTAGGAACAAGAGAAACTTTTGAAACCTTTTCACACGTTTGCAACAGGGTGGCCAAAATTTGATTGAAGAGGAGCAGGTATTGCCCTTATTGTGTGCGCAGTTGCATGACGCACTATAATCTAGCGTCCGTAAGGTCGACAAACAACCAAATAAACAAATGTCAACTCTTGGTGTCTTTCTTCAAACCAACGCCAATGTTTTAAATGTTTTTATTTGTTGTCTTTTTCTTTCTTTCTTTCTTTCTTTCTTTCTTTCTTTCTTTCTTTCTTTCTTTTTTTCTTTTTTTCTTTCTTTCTTTCTTTCTGTAAAAATGTAAAAACAAAAGGGGCATTAATAGACTGTATAGCCTCACTGTATGAGGTTAACTATAGCTGAGTCTTCTTTAAGGCCATGCGTTTTGCAGGCATTTGGAGAAGTTTGTAATTATTTGCGCGCCAAGGAAATATTGTGTATAGCAAGGCAACAATATGTTTCATAATGAAGACTATATATTTCAATACATTTCTTTTGAAACAGTCACAGCGCTTCCTGGGACGACGGCAGAGCTTGATCGATGACGCACGGAAGGAGCGCGAGGCAGCCGCAGCCGCAGCCGCAGCAGAGGCTGCAGAGGCAAGCGAGCAGATAGTATTCGAAGAGGACGATGGAAGAGCCCTTGTCAACCTCTTCATCACTTTAGCCAGCAACAAAACGTCTATGCTTTCCAGGACCCTCAAAGTGTTTGAGGTAGGTTCTGCGTCACGTCAAATATTGCTACCCCTCACTTGATGCGTTGTTATTAATTGGAAGGTCATTAATTGTGTTTCAGACTTTTGAAGCAAAGATCCACCATCTGGAGACTCGGCCGTGCCGCAAGCCCAAGGACAACCTGCACAGCTTGGAGTACTATGTGCGCTGCGAGGTGCACCTGACGGACGTTAGTACGCTCATCAGCTCTATCAAAAGAAATGCAGAAGACGTCAAGACCACCAAGGAAATCAAATGTAAGGCTTTTAACTGCTTGTATTCAACATTAGCCGTTACCTTATATATATATATATATATATATATATATATATATATATATCTGGGGAGAAAAAAATAAGAGAAGTCTTATTTTTATTTTCTTTTTTTTTATTTTGCCGTGGTCTCTTGATGTTTTACAGTTAGAAATCGAGAAACAAGATTAGGATTGCAAGTCAATGCAAAGGAAGGTTTTACCATTTGTTTTGATAAAAACTACAAATATTTACATTATTATTATTATTATTATTATTATTTAAAACAATTCTGGTTGCATTCTCAAGGTTTAAGGTTCTCCAAAGCAGAATCATATTATAAATGTGACATTTCGTAATTAGTCAAACGACACAGTAGTTTGTCAAATTCTTGTACTTCAAATTATGAAATTATCTCATATATGGCCATTTTAGCATTGCTAAAACAACAACTCTCATGGTGGTGCAAGATCATTAACGTTATCTTATTTCAAGTAACCTATTTGATATTTTCCCAGAGTCACACGTTTTTCAGTCTTTTTTTTGTTGTGGAACACACACGTGAACAGATGGATTACCTTTGTCCATAGAGGTTTATTTATTTATTTACATTAATTGCATATATAGACTACTACAGCCCATGTCCTATAAAGGAAAAGGATAATTGTTCCCTATAGGAAATGCTTTTACATTTTACAACAGTACAGAGTAAAGCAGCACATAGTAGCCTGTTAAAAATAAAATAGAAATAACTGAATTGATTAAAAAAAAAAACATAGTAAAAAGTTATATATAGGTTACAACACAAAAAAGTGCCATACTAAGATATTGCAGCAAATTAGAAAAAAAATGCATTGAGTCTGTAGACATGCATTGTTTGGTTGAGGATAATGGTGAAAGAGCAGTGCAGTGACAAATTAAAGCCCATGTTGCTGTTTTCTGATGGCGGTGGGCACATCGAAACGCCTATAGTGAAAATAGACTCTTGATGCAAGAGTGAAGCGTGACTGTATAGTGCTCTGCATATAGTGGATGTAAAAAGTCAATACGCTCTTATTCAAATGTCATGCACGTCTTAAGATTGTATTTACTGTATGACATTTTTAAACAAGTGTTAAAACCATACAGTACTTGGTAGAAACATAATATTTTATCAATAAAAGTACAGTACTGTATCCCCCACCCCACCCCTCACCTTGCCTCAGAAATGGTTTGATCCACCCAATTCAATCTCTCCCCCACTTCTACTTATTGTGAGGAGCTGACAATGCATGTGCACAGTTTTCTAGTCATATGAAGTAGCAGACTGTACAGTTCTTTAGCAAGCAATTTTGGTGCAATCGTAGCTCACTCTTTAAGTTGATAGGTAAGCTCAGAGTTAGCTGACATTTTTTCTAGCTAGAAAACGTTGCTGGTAGTTAGACATGACTAATGTTCTAAAATTAAAGCCAAGGTGCGACTGACTGGATGCCCATTATCAATAAAAAAATTTTTTTCCAGACCAATACCAGTACGAGTACTCAACTCTTGAGTAGTAACCGATATCAAGTCCAAATACCACTAGTACTTTTGATACACAAAATTTTGCAAAAAAAACCCCAATGACAAACAATTTTAAAGAAAGATCTAAATAGCCCAATATAGTAATTTCTTTACAATTTCATGAAATTAAATTTTGTATTCTAATATGTAAAACAGCCACAAAAGGGCGGACAATACTGGTATCTGTTACTAGCATTTTTGACTATAATACCAAAGGCTAAGGTTGCTGCAATCACACTATTCCTTATGACAAAAAGAACACCATACTTGGTGGAAATATGGCGGTGGCAGCATCAGTTTTGCACAAATTGGAGGGCGTTATGACAGTTTGAAATACCAACAACAGCTGCAAAACCTTCTAACTTATGCTATGAAGTAAAGAAAAACTTGGTAAATCCTACTAAAACATTTGAAATTAATTTTGTGTAAATCAAATTATTTAAATGATGGCAGGTCAGTGTTGATTCTCAGTCACCATGAGTTTGAATGTGATTGGTTAATTGTGAACACAGCCACGTCCCATTATTTGTATGTGCTCCCACTGTTGAATAGATGAACAAATCAAATGAATTGTACAAGTTGTAGTCACATCAAAGGTCAAGCAAGTTTTGAACTGATTTATCAAGGTGTCATTTTTTTCCCCCTAAAATTTTTCTTTTTTAATAAAAATAAATACATACATAATTACATAACTAAATAAATAATGAATAATCGTCTCAAAATGAAACTTTGGTGTGACTAATATTAATTAACTCACTAATATTGGATGGCGTAACTGTATTTTTTCAAATCTTTGTATGTTTGTTTTTTTGGTTTGGTTTTGCTTGTTTTGTTTCTTTTTAAGAGTAGACCCTGAGTCTGGAATACCATTGAAATTGAATTGAAATGGAATGGAATAATAATAATAATAATAATACATTTTAGAAATCCCGGATATAAGCGGCCAAAATGAATTTCCTCCGCAGGGTGTCTGGACTCTCCCTTAGAGATAGGGTGAGAAGCTCGGTCATCCAGGAGGGACTCAGTGTTAAGCCGCTACTCCTCCACGTTGAGAGGAGCCAGTTGAGGTGGCTCGGGCATCTGGTTCGGATGCCTCCTGGACGCCTCCCTGGAGAGGTGTTCCGGACATGTCCCACCGGCGGTAGGCCCCGGGGACGACCCAGGACACGCTGGCCCGGGAACACGTTGGGATTCCGTCGGAGGAGCTGGTTGAAGTAGCTGGGGAGAGGGAAGTCTGGGCTTCCGTGCTAAAGCTGCTGCCCCCGCGACCCGACCCCCAGATTAGTGCTAGATTGCGGATGGATGGAATACATTTTATTTGTAAAGGACTTTACTTTGACATCAAACCTCAAAGTGCAAAAATCTGACATTTAAACAGGCGTGTATACATTTTTTTTTATATCCATGGCAGTGTTAATTTTGACAAGAAATTGTAATTTTAGTTTTCATGGTAGATAAAAGTCTCATGCATGGAGCAATGGTGACATCGAGGCTGTGGCGGCACCATGGAACTGCACCCCATCACTTCAATACTGCAGATTTAAAACGCTATTTCTTTGGGCGCCACTGTCACTCTTGGGCCCTTGTCATCATTTTTTTTCTCCCTGACAGCACCAATTAATTAGGGTTACCAGGATTAGCGCTGACGGTGCTTATTTCAGAGTTAGTCACTGGCTAGCAGCTGATTTCTCTTTCTGAGAGTCACAATGGTTTTATAATGCACTGGCCCAAAAACTATTCCAACTTAAACTGTCACGTAGGTTATTCCCCCTGTTTGTTCTCCAGTCACAATGCTTCATTGTCTATTATAAAGCTTTTATTTGTACCGTGATCACATAATATATGAATCTGACCTTTTCTTCCAGTTCACTGGTTTCCAAAGAAAATAGCAGAGTTGGATAAATGTCACCATCTGATCACCAAATTTGATCCAGACTTGGATCATGACCATCCTGTAAGTCAAGACCTTGCATGACAAATCCGGGGGATTTTTTTTTTTTTTTAATGTCATTGGCCAAGAAAATGAGATCAGTGTTTGTGATGAATTTGATTTGAGTAGGGCTTCACAGACCCAGTCTACAGACAGAGGAGGAAAATGATTGGAGACATTGCCTTTGGATACAGACAGTAAGAGACGTCTACTTGACTGACTACTGTACAAACAACCATAAAAGAACATCGACCAAAAATATGTTTGCACTGATGCAAATATACATTTGTCTGTCCGCAGTGGACAGACGATTACCAGAGTGGAGTATACAGAAGAGGAAATTGATACTTGGTGAGGGTTGCTCTATATTCTCATTTTAATTACAATAAAAATGCATAAATGTCACAAGAGGGTCAGCCATAAAATGTCCTAAGACATTCCTATTGTTTCCACTCGCTTCCCACTAAGAGTGCGATTCTGTGACTGTTGACTGTGATGTGTCTTTCATGGCTATTTTGCTACATTATTTACAGATGAGCGACACTATCAAAGCAGTCCATTACTGTTAGAGTAGACAGCCTGTAATTTGAGCAGATTCTGTAGACATGGAGTTCATTTTCTGTTCAGTTCATGCCAAGTTCATGCAATGTGTTCAGTGTTGAGTAATAATGTAACTATTATGTTTGAACTTGACGTGAGTTCCAAAACAATATTCGAAAAGAAGTCAAGTGGCAAGTGGTTTTGCTTTACTTTGATTGAAGTGGTCAGGTCAAGGAGCAAAATGTATTTATGAAAACACAACTTACCCAAAATATGTTATGGCTTAAATAAGATGGATAATATTCATGCACAAATTTAGACTAAATATGAGAACAAGCAGCTTTATGGCTACTTCTATTTTTTCTTTACTTTTGCCCTAATAGGTTTGACTTACCATTAGAAACAAATGGAATTTAACACATGTCCAAGGACTAAGACTATTGACTGAAAATAAATGGAAACATAGCATCGAATTGGAATATGTTTTTAAATGAAGAAATTACACAAATCTTCATATACTGCCAGGAGAGAAGTCTACTCGACACTGAGGGACCTGTACAGCACGCATGCCTGCAGTGAGTACCTTGAGTCTTTCCGTCTCCTGGAAAAGCATTGTGGCTACAGTCCAAACAACATTCCCCAGCTGGAAGACGTGTCTCGCTTCCTTAAAGGTAAAGCTGGAAAAGCAGATAATTTAAAGGCACATTGCAGTCGTGATGAGCACACTTCTCTCTGAAACACACAGAGCGCACTGGCTTTCTGCTGCGTCCAGTGGCAGGTCTCCTCTCAGCTCGAGATTTCCTCGCTAGTTTGGCGTTCCGGGTGTTTCAGTGCACACAGTACATCCGACATGGCTCCTCTCCTATGCATTCCCCAGAGCCGTGAGTATTGTCTTTGTAACTTTGACGCAAATTCTTTAACCAGAATGATTTAGGGTGGAAAGCTGAGTAATCATTCCTCCCACATTACATTAGTATAGACGTGGACACAATTGTTGGCACCCCGCTGTTTATAAATCTGTTTCACAACAACAACAACAACAACAACAACAATAATAATAATAATAATAATAATAATAATAATAATAATAATAATAATAATAATAATAATAATAATAATACTCCGGTCTCCTCCCACATTCCAAAGATATGCATGGCAGGTTGATTGGGGGTTCTGAATTGTCCCTCGGTGTGATTGTGAGTGCGGATGGTTGTTTGTCTCTGATTGGCTGCAAACCAGTTCAGGGTGTACCCCGCCTACTGCACGAAGCCAGCTGGGATAGGCTCCAGCATCCCTGCGATCCTTGTGAGGAATAAACGGTTAAAAAAAATGGATAGATAATAATAATAATAATAATAATAATAATAATAATAATAATAATAATAATGTATCTTCAAGCAGGGTAATAACCCAAAACATGCCATCTTGAAGAAAGTACCCTTGAAACCTGGGACAAACCTGGGCCAAAACACCTGCTAAAAGGTGCAGGTACCGTTAAAATGTACAATAATCATTTGATTGCAGTGATCGCCTCAAAAAGTTGTGCAGCAAAATATTAAGTATACATCATGTGTTCCCAGGCCTGTTTCATTATTATTATTACTATTTTTAACCATTCTGTTGAACTGCAATAAATAAAAAAATGTCTGTTATCTAAAACAAGAGCAAAAGTGTACATCAAGCATTAACTATGTCCACAGAAGCAAATTTTTGTTGTAATTTCTATTTTTTTCACATGAAAAATGACATGATTAATGATCAAAGCGTGTTTCTCTTTCCGTCCAGCGACTGTGTCCATGAACTTCTAGGCCACGTCCCGATGCTGGCGGACCGCACATTTGCACAGTTTTCGCAGGTAAGGTAGTGCTAGGTCCAAATCAAGTTCATTCATGACGACTGACAATGATGTCAATTTGCACACAAATCCTAACAATACTGGTACTGTATATTATTATAATAATTTTCAGCTAGAGTTTTACAATCTTCCTGTTGTACTTTGTAGTCATAAGAGTAAAATTGTGTCAGTCAGCAGTGAGCAATGTA
Source organism: Leptonotus elevatus (assembly GCF_054856555.1). NCBI lineage: Eukaryota > Metazoa > Chordata > Actinopteri > Syngnathiformes > Syngnathidae > Leptonotus > Leptonotus elevatus. Next base: position 18,235,622 of record NC_141242.1, on the reverse strand, counting down.
AAGTCAGATGTAAAGTCAGCGCTTTTTTTCTTTTCATGGAACATTAGAATGCGCAAATAGTAATTAAAGTTCTGGTAAGCCGGTTTACGCCTCTGTATTAAATTATCATTGAATTATTTTCTACAGAATCTTGGCCTGGCATCATTGGGTGCTTCGGATGAAGATATTGAGAAACTATCCACAGTAAGAGCAACAGTGCACAAATCAAACGTTATGTGTGTGATTCAGCTCTGTTGCACTTTATTTGTATGTTTCTTCTTCCAGCTGTATTGGTTCACTGTGGAGTACGGCTTGTGCAAACAAAATGGTGAAGTGAGGGCTTATGGCGCAGGACTACTTTCTTCTTACGGAGAACTCGTGGTAGGTTCCACCCTCATCTGTGTTTTGATCATCACTTGATTAAAGATGATGCATCGATCGAATCCTTGTATTCATTTCCTTTCCGTGCAGCACTGTCTATCCGATGAGCCGGAGACGAGGCAGTTTGATCCAGAGGCCGCGGCAGTGCAGCCCTACCAGGACCAGACCTACCAGCCCGTCTACTTCATTTCCGAGAGCTTTTCGGATGCAAAGGAGAAATTCAGGTACTGAATGGAAACCATTTGCAAATGTACATTCAAAGAAACGAAGACGAGCAGAAGAAAAGACACAGACAAAGGGGGGAGGGGGGGAGAGACAGAGAGGTTATGCAAGGACAAAGTCAGAAAACAGCCATCCAACCCCGGAGGCCACAAACTTTTGTAGGTCAGCCAGAAGACAGCTGTTACTAATGTAGGCCCTCTTACCATAGCAAAATACTGCCGTTTGATTTGGCAAACACATCAAATGCTGCCCTGCAAAACAAGTAGCTTTGGTGAGTGTTTTGACAGTATTTAGTCACACTCCACGTGAAAATAGCAGCAAGGGAATGTTTATCAAAATAGAATGGATATGAACAAAAGTACGATGAATATCATTACATAGGAGAATATTTCTAATGTGCGTTTTTCATTTTCTGTACACATAGCGTGTTGTTAGGCCAAGTGAAACATTTGTGCTGCACATTTATCCACCAATCCATTTTTTCCCCACTTATCCTGTCACGGGTGAGCTGGAGCCTCTACTAGCTGACTTAACGAAAACCTTAGTGCACATTCACAACTGTAGACAATTTAGATTCATCAATTAACATAACATAGGGGTTTTGAGGATGCGGGTCCACGGTGAAAGTGAAACCACACGCAAGCATGCAAAATGAGCACATTTCACACGGAAAACTCTGAGCCAAGATTCAAACCTAGAACCCTTGAGTGTAAGCCAGGCATGCTCCGCCGTGCCATTCAGAGCTCAAATGCGACTAAACTTTTACTGTCATGGTTGTTTTTACGTTCAATTTAAACCAGGGCATTTGTTGCTGGTATCCACCGCCCCTTCTCAGTGAAGTTCGATCCATACACCAGCAGCATAGAAGTCCTGGACAACGCCTTGAAGATCCAAGGAAGCTTGGAAGTGGTGAAGGATGAACTGAAGATGCTGACGGATGCCCTCAGTGTTTTGTCCTGAAAAGTCACCATTTAACTTGCTGTCCTCCCGTCCCACCTTTTGCTGTTGTTTGCTTGCTCTCTGCTGTGCTCTGCAACACCGGAAGTGTGACAAGACTTGTTTGTTTGGTGCCTCCACTTTGTTGCAGTTTAGAATGAAATTGTCATCTCCTTGTAACTGGCACCCAAAAAAAAAAAAAAAAAAAAACTGCAACCATTTAGGGAGATCGGGGCTAGTTGTATCACAGTTAAGTTGTCACATTGCAATTTTCTTCTCCACCAGATGGCACAACGAAAAAGTGGAATACTAGTTTTCTTCATATTAATGGTCAGGGGTTGTTTCCTGTCTGAAAAGAGACTAGCACATTGTGAGCTGAGATGAGTGGCAGTTATCTGTTTTGCACAACCCAAAGTAAAAATTTTCCACTTCATATATTTTGAAACAGGCGTCGTACACAGACACATTCTAGCAACAAACCATGTGGACTCGTTAGTGGTGAGATTCAGACATCTTGTCATTCCTCAGTCACTGCTCTGTTTTAAGATAACTTTAAACAAGAGCAAGAATTAGCCAAAATGGTAGTTTGGGGCAACTTGTCTCAGTCATTTTGGGGTTGAATGAAAATGAATTAAAAATGCACCTCTGGCAACTCAGTTTACATATGCCAGAATTGTTCTTTAGATGATAAAGTCTGAAGCGTGAGAAAATGAATTTGCTATGTTCTGTTTCATTGTTTTAAAATTGATTTTCCAGTTGTTGGAATTACAGCATGCTCACATGTCAGGACTGGTTTAAGTTTCATGATGAACCATCCATCGATCCATTATTAACCGAAATTCTTCATTTTTTGAAATTCAATTTAAGATCAAATTTCCAGTTTAAGGGAAGCAAAACAGGCATTTGAGGCTGAGAGCTATGACCTATTTGCCAGCAGTTCCTAAAGACTTTAATCTATTTCATAATAATTTATGTTCAAGTTAGCTCAGTGACTATGGTACATTTTCAAGATCATAATAAACAATTTCTCTGGCTGTAAAAACAAACAAACAAAAACAGGAGAACAAGGATAATTTTGTCCTTGTTTTATTAGTTGCAAAATCTAATGTGACATCTTATCCGTTGGCAACATATCACATGTTCACTCCCTCTATTTGATGGCTTATAACTGCACTGACACAAAGTATGAAAATGACATGAATACAAAAATATTACTAAGACTTTGGTCTTTCATCTGGTATACATTTTGTTTATATGTGATGTATTGATTCCAAGAAATACATAAAGGTATAAGTGATACAACTCCCCTAAATCTCAATGTCAAGATGATGTTTCCAAAGAAGTTCAACAGTAACACTGCAAGAAAGAAAAGTGTCATGTTAAAAATAAAATGAAATGTAAACCAAAATCAAAGATATGTATAAAAGAAAAGAGTATGGTTTGATTATTTTATAATCAACAATATAAACACATGAAATACGGGAATTTGAGACCGTATAAAAAAATCTAATTGTATCATCTGTTTCTGCTATATGACAAATGCTGTAAGTGAAATAAGTATTTTGGCTATTATTATGTAAAACTGTCAATGTATTTTTTTTCCATATAGCCTATATATGTTACAATGTCAATGGATGATTATGAAAATAAAGCCACAACACGATGTGATAAGTTATTGCTTTACTAAAAATCTAAACTACTAGATACAATACATTCACATTTTGTGTGTGTGTTTTTTGTTTGTTTGTGCCAAGTTTTGAACCTGAAACCACAGGTGGGCAGATGTGCTAACAACTAAACACCGTGCCGCACAAATACATACATGGTAAATTATGTCTTAAACCTAAAAAATCTACGACTTGATGTATAAAGGCCAAATAACATCCTTCGCAACTTGCAATATATTATTATGCCACAGGAGGGTGCTGTCATCCAGTATTTGAATTACAGGGTCCTTCGGGAGTATAACGGCATGTTGTTGAACCATCCTAATGCCATTCAAGAGTTCTCAATAGAAAAAAAAGCATAAGCAACGAAAGTGGCATTTATTGGCATCACTAAATAGCCATAAAAGTGTGTGTTTGTACATAGTATTATAAAAGGAGCTCCTGTTGGACCGATTATCCCAAATCATGATGTCAGAATGGGATACGCAGCATAAATCCATAGGGAAACGATGACAAACAAGGGGGCGGGATTTGGAGGGGGGGGGGGGGGTGAGGATGACAATATAAGGATGACATCATCCCTGCATCCTCACCTGCTTTGCTATACGCGCTTATATAAGTATTTTTTTGTGTGCAGTTAATCTAATGACTTTGAGCAAACACAATTTAATGGTCATATTGAGTGTTTTCCTCGATGCTTTGTTTTTCTTACCTCTCCCGTCCTTCCTCACAGGAGGGCTGTGTGGTGGTTGTTTAGTAGAGGGTCTGCACCTTCCAGTGATCTCCTCCCGGGCTCGCTCACTTCTGGGTGCATCAATCGGTCAATGAGAGGCACTGCTGCATCATCCTCCGCCTGTCAGCGTATCACCGCTCATTGACATTTTACCCCTTGGTCAGTCAACACAAGTTGACCTCATCAAACTGACGCACTGTTTAACTCGATCGTGGGATGTAGAGAAATGTGCTTCAACGACTGGGAGATGCAAGGAGTCCCGCGAAGGTCATTCAGCTCGGTGCATAAACGCTGTTGAACATTATCACAAGTTGTGATTCTCCTTCAAGGTCTTTCTTTTTCCACGTATCTTTTGTAAAGCACTTTTGTGGAAGACATTTACATGTTTTTTTTTTTTAACCGTACCGTGAGGAGGAGGGGAGGAGCGAGGGGTGGAGTGTGGGGGTAAAGTGGGCGTGTTTTGGTATATATTACTTCTCCCTCAGAAGTTTGGTCTGTCGCCTCGGTCTCTGGGACAGCCTCTCACACATCATCTAACTAACCAACTGAGGAAACTACTAACTCACCTGGCAAGCACACGACCACCAAATCAGACCAACTTTGTTATTATCATTATTCTTTTTTTTGTGTGTGATTATACCGACTGTCATGGAGACCCTGCGATCGAGACCCGGACACAACTCATTTTGCCACACCTGCAGGACAACGGAAGAGAGCAGGAGGAAGGTTAGCACTAATTAACTGTAACTATTACATATGCATTTTCTGATAGACCGTTTGCATGCGAGTTATTTAAAAAAAAAAAATTATAACTTGAATGGATAATTGAAATCTAAATGCACGATTTGTTTAGAAATTACATGCACAAGTTTATGGTGCCTATATGCCATGGGGAGTAAATCAGCATTAGAGGCATTAATGCAAATGAAAAACAGAAAGGATTAAAAATTGGGGTAATTCGGTTCAACGCCGGCTGGTGCACGACTTGGAGCTAACAGCTGGTCTTGCCGGCAGATAGGGGGCGGTATGCGAGGGTCACTTTGCTCAATAAAGGGTGAGCAAAGGGGAAAACAAATGCTGAGTCTAGCTTTTCGGATAGTTAACTATCGAACAGTCGCTCTTGCAAAGTCTAGCATGTTGTGCAAGAGGTAAAATGGCACTTGTCTAGTAGTTTTCCTCCACAATAAGCTCTTCTCTCTCTCTCTCTCTCTCTCTCTCTCTCTCTCTCTCTCTCTCTCTCTCTCTCTCTCTCTCTCTCTCTCTCTCTCTCTCTCTCTCTCTCTCTCTCTCTCTCTCTCTCTCTCTCCCTCCCCGGCGCTGAGTTGGGACCGTGGGAATTAAAAGCGCGCAGAAAGTAGATTGCTTTAGATTTACAACTAAGGAATTAAGAAATAACTGCAACAGTCGTATAACCAATGAACTGCTTCGCCTAGTGGGCTCACCTTTTCCGTGTGTGCATGCGTGTGTTTGCAGGTCAAGAAGATGTCTTCATCCAGCCGTTCGTTGCTCTTTGCACTGGCGCTCACTCTCTATGCGGTGGAGATGACCTCGGCGGAGACTCTGTGTGGGGGAGAGCTGGTGGACGCGTTGCAATTCGTCTGCGAAGACAGAGGCTTCTATTTCAGTACGTTGTGCACTTGTGTGGCCTTTCTTCGTTTGCGTGTCTGTGCTAAAAAAAAAAAAAAAAAAAACTAACCAAAGAAAAAGAAGCAGATTTGTTTGCATAGCTGAGACTATTTACTCCGACTCTGGGTGTCGTACATACACACAGACAAGAGAAGGGAAGGGGACGACAGCTGTGTCTCAAGTGTTGTACCGATGCGCACCACAGGCCTGCGCAGCGCACTGTAGCCTACCTCTCATTGCATATGAAAGGCAGGCGAGCCGTGAAGCCGCATATAACACAATGGGCTGCTTGTTTACCAGTAAAGTAATAGCACCCCAAGAGGCATACCAGTCACCGCCACCCTAGTGTTCAGAGACCACCGTGGTCCAAGGAGGTGTTGTTGTTTTTTAAACGCCACTTATGCAGCATAATGATGACAAACTATGTCAACTAAAGCATTACGTGATTGCATTGTTGTAAATCCCCAAGTGGATACACTGCTGCCACACACATCCTAGATATTGGTATACTCACTATTTAAAATTAAAAAAATCACCTTTGACAGGCAAGCCATTTTTCATAGATCATTATCCAATTTGGATGCTTTCTCCTCCCTCGTTTCATTCTCTCTTTTCCCTTCCTGCAATCAAATTTTATCTCGTGTCTCATGAGATTTATCCAACATTGTGGGCCACAGGACTTCAAACGAGCCCTTTATTGATCGTGGACGGCGTCCCCCGTAGACCAGTCAAACACTCACCCCCTTTCACCTTCTTCTGCTCTCGTGCTTTTCTTTGCCGTCATTACTCTGTTCCTCTTTTGATTTGCATTCACCTCCTGTGTTTCAAGGCTCACACACTCTTGCGCAGATCCCCGGGGCTGTTTTCTCTACCTCTCTGCCCCCTCCTCACAGTCGTTATCTCTGCTGACTTGACAAAGGACAAGGTCACAGAGGAGTTTCCATTTTATGTATTTGCTCACCTAAGGGATGATGGGGTCCTCTGGCCCACTACATGGTGTTTACATGCGCACACGCTCATTAAGGGACTTCCAGATAGCCTTCATCAGATTATCTTCTACAAACAAAAAGATTTGTTGCAGTTGGTCATAGATTTCCTGTTATCCTCTTTGCTCTGCTATGATTGTAATCCTGCAAAAACAACCTAGATTCATTTCTGATGGGAATGCGTGTTCCCTGCATTAGACCTTCTTTGCCTTATGTTACACTGTGCCTCTCCCCAGGTAGGCCCACCAGCAGGGGGAACACCAGGCGCCCCCAGAACCGTGGGATAGTGGAGGAGTGTTGTTTCCGTAGCTGTGACCTCAACCTTCTGGAGCAGTACTGTGCCAAACCCGCCAAGTCAGAAAGAGACGTGTCGGCTACCTCTCTACAGGTCGTACCGGTGATGCCTCCATTAAAGCAGGTATGCATCGCAGCAATAACAACACAGCGGTCTGGGAACCAGTGAAATCCTACTCCTCCCATCATGTTGACTTATGCTCACCTCCACCTCACCCCTATATCCCTGACACGTACAGAGCGAAATGTACGCACAAACTGCTGTATCTTGTTAGATGGTCTAACGATAAGCAGTTCCATGCAAAGTGCTGACCATTGTGGAAATGGTCCAGACAGTCGCAGCACATTGTGCTCAAGAAAGGACATGCTCACACACGGGCTGCTGGTCCGTGATAGAAACAATGTGTTCTGAATGTACGATGATTCGATTATGTGCACTTCCTGAATTGGGTACGCCTTAACTTGGCTCATTTAGCTATTTTCATCAGTAAGAAGTAAATATTTTGTCTAAACAATTTAATAACTTCATCATTTTTCATGTACAATTAATACCTTTAAAAACACATTTTGCCTTTTGCTGTCGACTGAAAATGTCATCACCTGTGCTGAGGGCTCAGGTAACGACTAATCATGGCTCGCCTTGCGAATGTCACATGACCCAGAAAACAGATGATACGTGATTGGTCGTTACGTGAGCTCTGAGCACCTGTGATGTCATTTTCAGTTGACAGCAAGTGGCAAAATGTGTTTTTAAAGGTATTAATTGTACATGATAAATAACAACATTTATCAAAATTTATTATGGACAAAATATTAACTTTTTGTTGTTGAAAATTGCTAAATAAGTCAAGTCAGGGCTGTGCAATTAATCAAAATTCAATTTCAATTATTACACTCCACAATTAGAAAATCAGCATAATCATCCCCCAAAAATTATTAATACAAATTTTGAGTTGTTTAAACGTATACATTTGCACCTTTAAAACATTTTTAAATAACTAATTTAATAAATTTTGTTTCATCTAAAATAAACTTGCACAATTGTAGTGTTTCAAAGAATTGTATTTGTCTTAATCATTTTTACTTTTAAACATTTTCTTGTTTTGTACCCAAAAAATAAATCATTTCAAAAATCGTGATTTCAATTATTACCAAAAATAATCGTGATTAATAGTAAAGTAAAGTTTCCCTTTAAGAGTCTGTGTTTCACTGAGGACACAAGAAGACATAGTAATGGCTGTGCTCCCGACCTTTTACAATGCATTTATGCTTGGTCATGTTCACGTGTTAGCAACAAGCAGTTGAGTGAACAGTGCAATCGTAAATCCATAGGAAAAAAGTAACAGGACCTCCTCTCTGGAGGGAGGGGGTGTTATGCCGATAGGGAATTAGTTTGGACATGTCCCCGGTTTGTCCGGGCAGGGAGTTGATGGGTACAGCCTGCTCTGAAGGCCAGCTGTTCTTAAGCTATTGAGTGAGCCTGAAGTGAATGAAGGGGGATAAACACTCTTCAAGTGGCAGGACCAAAACAAGCCATTCACATGGATCACTAGCTACTGGCGCATAAATTCCAGGTCCCCTGCTACCGTTCCTACTTGTTTCTCATTCAGTGGTACCCAGCAAAACACCTAGCATTGTTCAATTTGCAATGTTTATATTGTTATTCAGGATGCGGCAGTTTAGTCATTCCAGCAGGTTGTTTGGTGAGCGTCTGCGTGCCCCTCGTATGCATATGAGACAAGCACAGTTTCTTAAAGAGGCAGCTTTTCTCAGTCGAGGAAACCAAAACAAGTACCTTTTTGGAAGCCAGCCAAGGTTGTTATGACTTGCTGCCACAAAATAAGCATATCACCCGTAATGAACTGACTCCATCTTCTCCTCTTCTGTTTTCTTTGCCGGTACGCCACAAAAGGAAGCCCCGAGGAAGCAGCATGTGCCTGTGAAATATACGAGCAAATACGAGCAGTGGCAGCGGAACGCGGCCGAGCGACTCCGGAGGGGGGTCCCCGCCATCCTGAGACCCAAAAAGTTCCGAAGGCAGGCGGAGAAGATGAAAGCCCAGGAGCAAGCAAGCTTCCACCGGCCCCTGATCAGCCTGCCCAGCAAACTACCGCCCGTCTTGCTCACCACAAACAACTATGTCAACCACAAATGAGCCCGTTGCCAGCCCTTTGCACAGACGCGAGTTTGGAAGGACAAAAAAAGCCTAGGGGATTATAGCTTTGTCTCTGACGTCATTTCTGTGGCAGTCCTCTTTGACCTCCCCTGCCCTGTCCGAGCCCATCGATCCCCCCCTGGCCCATTCTCATCCACTACTTCTTGACCCCCTGCCCCCTTTCTAATACCCCTCCAAGCCCAACGCCATCCTCCGGAACGCAAACATGCCTTCACATTCTTCCAGTCTGAACTTTTTTCGCTAGCTCTTTCAGTCACTGACACAAAAGGCACAAACACAAATGATGAACAAAAAGTTAACAATTCCACTGAATGCCATTCAGGTGGACCCGTAAGCTAAAGAGTAAATGGAAGAGAGCAAGAAGATGAAAGAGATCTGGTTTGCAAGTGTCAAGAGGACACCCAACGGAATGTTTTTTGTCCTTGTGGAAAACAACTTAAAGTGAGGAGAAGCTTGCATGACAGAATCCATTCCACATTTTTTTTCCTGAAGTAAAAAAGAAGATGAAAATCTCTTCGTTATTTTTTATTTTTTTTTTTTTTTTAAATTTAATTTTTTTTGTTTGCACCTCTACCTATAAAGGGACTTCCACAATGTAAGGAATTATTTTATAAAATTAGATTCCTGTTCCAGCACCTTTTGATCACAAACAAAAAGCAGAAAAGAGTCTGCAAAATTGCACATTGCCACGGATTACGTCAAAGTAAAGAAAAATATATGGCACTATTTTTTTATGAACAATGAACGTGTAGTTTAAAAAATGCCATGGTGCTAGCTTTGGGAAAGGACTCAACGAAGAGATTGAAAAGCACATTTGTTTTTTCTTTGAATATATTATAACTTTCCGTTTTAAGGAAAGAGTGACTTAAAAAAAATATATATATATAGGGATTAAGGATATGGAGGAGCTCCTGGCAGTGGCAAAGTCAAGGAGGAAGTGTCACTGAGAAACTATGGGGGCGATGAGGGCATCAAGGCTCACAGGAAGTGCTAGTGGCTGCTCATCACAAGTTTGCTGGCATATGCGGCAAGGGGGACAAAAGACCCTGTCCCTGTCCCTCCTGTCTCCCAACCTTGGAGGCAGATGGACACCGGGAACATAATATGGGACACCGTGGACTACCTGGATTAGGACAGTACAACAGTTCTGGGACAGTACTTCCTGTTAACCGCGGCTTTGCGGACTGCTCCGACAGGAAGTATCATGGCATGGACAAGTGGGATAATTGATGATTTATTTTAGTTTGATCTTATTGTTTCTTGTTTTCTTTTCATATCAATATTTCAATGAAAAAAAAGAGGAAACCACTGTCTGTTTCTGGTACCATGACATTCCTGTTTTTCCAAGTTTGGCATTTTCATGGTTACGTTTTGATGTTACTTTACCATTCTTAAAAAAAAAAAAAAAGGCACAGACATTTTAATTCAAAGGGAAAAAACAGCAATAATGTCAACTAACATTTTTTTTTATTGTGTATCAGTAGTATTCACATTCGTTTGCCTGAAAACAAATACTTGAATATATCTATCTATACATATATAAATATAATATGTATATATATATATATATGTGTGTATATATAGATAGATAGATAGATATATAGATATATACCGTAATTAGTTTCCAGGGACGTTGTGTTATTTCCTATAGTCTGAGCTGTATCTTGCGTAATGAGCCGTCAAGCTTTTTTGTTTGTTGAAATACAAATAAGGGCACTGTATAAAGGCATTATTTATTTTGTTATAAAATATATTTGAAAATTGGCCCAAATAATATGCGCAGCACTGATGCTCAACTGACGGATTTATTTTGTATGATCTCTGTTTTCCAATTGGAGCTGTAAGGCTTTTTTTTCTAGATGCTTTGTACCAAAAATAATGTCTTTTATCCCTCTCTTCATTTGCCATACTTACTTTAAATTAATATTTTAATTGCGTCATGTAGTCCGAATTTTGTAGGCATGCTATGTCACAGAAATAGTCACATACTCTTAATAATAATGATCTGCATGGGTCTCCAGAAGCCTGTCAAGGTTGCGGGAGAAACGGAAAGTATCAGTGAGTAACTTTATTAACCGAAACTGTTCAACTTCAGTTGTATTCAACCCACTATGTTTTCAAGCCACTTTAGTAATGATGGCAGGACTCAACATACCCCCCCGTATGTTGAGTCCTTAATTAAATAATGTCTTCATAATTGTGCACGGTGTTCTGCGATCTTCTAAAGAGCATCTTGTCTATGTGCCAGTGCTACAGACGTCATCAGAAATAGTGTGTTGATTGGATCAAATGTCACTACAGGGTCTTAACTCGCACAGTGCGCCTTTACCCTCGACGGAGGTTACATCAATGGTCATTGAATCTATCTATCTATCTATCTATCTGTCTATCTATCTATCTATCTATCTATCTATCTATCTATCTATCTATCTATCTATCTTGGCTCCTCCTCTACATCATCTGACAATGGCCTTGATCTCATGAAGCATCACCTTACACTCGTCCAAGGATTTTGTGTTTTAATGAAGGGCTAATGCCGTCATAAGATTCGGGTAAGGTAATAAGCGCTCTGCAGGGAAGAGTGTAATAGTTCCTGAGTTTAAGAGATAATTGTGTGGCGGGGAATAAGGAGTTATTTAGAGCCTTCCATAATCAACCATGACAGACACCTTACCACTTCCTGCTAAAATGGGTTAGGCATCATCCAAATGATGACCTCATCAATACTCGCCATATTGAGGTGAAGACTCAAGTCAATACATATACATTTGTTTCTGTCAGATATCTTCCATATCCTTCTCTGATTATGTTCTACTTCTATTGTGCAAAGAGACAGACAGTGCAATTGTTGTTATTATTATTATTATTATTATTATTATTATTATTATTATTATTATCATTATGCTGGGACTGCATTCATTCACTATTGTAATGTTCAAAAAGGCTACTCTAGTGTTGTTATAATGAAAGACAACCACTTCTTTTGGGAACTATGAAGAGATATCATGCCGAGCAACGGCAACTTCTTCTTGGTCACTAGCTCACTCAGCCTGTGTGTATTTTATTGATTTAACCTCCGCACGCTAGAACGTCCGAAATGCACAATTTATGTACTTTGATTTTTATTATCAATAAAGAAACATTTTATCAAACATACAATATGTAGAATAGTTACTGTTGTATCCTGTGCTCTGTCCAACCTTGTGTCAGAGATTGCTGCTTGTGCAATATCGGCTTTTGTGTGTTCAGCTTGGCCTTCCTTTTTGGACCTCTGTCAGACGCAGTCAAAAGTTCTGTGCCATGTAAATGATTTATTGTGTCTTGAGGCTTTATAAAGAATTTTCTGCGGCTTTCATCTTGCTGCCCCTCCCCACCTTTTCTCCACCTCTGCCTGCCTACATATCTGCCCGTCTGTCTTCTGCGCGGTGATAGGACAAATTGCACACATCACCGCTCACCGAGCAGAAGGCAGAGATGCTGGATGCACTTCCTCTCCTGCGTGCCACACTAAACACTAATGGAGCAAGTTCCCATTCTGTAGCTATGTTTGGAGGCCGACATGTCTCAAATTATCACTTGCATATTTGGAAAATGGCATGACCTGTTGTAGACGTGCATGTGCATGTGCATGTGCATGTGCATGTGCATGTACCCACCCACCCATGGTTTGTCTGTTACCGGGCAGATTTACAGTCGAATGTCTTCCCGGAATGAAACCGTTCCTGGGGAACGTTTTATCACGGAGTTTACATTGGGCTGTCAGCGTTGTTTAATTTTACCATCAAAGAGTTAAAGCCCAAAAACGAGAAATGCTACGTTTCTTTATTGCACAGTTCTGTTTCATGTCTGTGTCTTACTGTGTGGCCAGCATCAGTCATGCGAGCTCTCCTTTCCACTGATTTGTGCTGTTTTAGAATGTCTCCTGCAAATGTTCAAGCCCTAAGCAGGTGACTGCTATCTCCATCACCTGCTTTGTGATGTAGCCAAGTGATGACTTTGGGAACCTCTATATGGAGTGTTCAGGTCACCGCCGGGCCAGCTTGCTCTGGCTCCTAAGTGCGTCCAAATATTCCAAAATTATACTTTAGTTGAGAAAGCCTTTAAAACCCAAAGATGACATATCTCGTACATTCAAGAAAAGGTGAAAATTATTTATTTATTGCCAGGGTTTTTTTGGTCCAGTTACTGTTTGTCAACATTTTGTGTTGGCACAGTATCTTGGGAAAGGGATTTTTTTTAATTGTCTTTATCATCAATTGAAATGTACTTTGTAGGGTAAAGCCCATTATTCCAAAAAATATAACTCAATTTCATGAATCGATAACCTTTAGCTGACATTTTGACTAGTGCTGGGCCAGTACTGATACCAGCTATCGGTATCGGACTAATTCCAACCTTATTTTAAGGTATTGGGTACGGATACAGGCTGCCAATACCAGCCACTGATACTTAAGGCAAGAAAAATCGGAATCTTGATACTGTGGCAGTTTGACAGATTGGCAAATCATCATCCGTGTCAGATAGAAAGTCTGTTGTTCACAATTTTTTTGTCATTGTGTTTAATTAATTTTTTTGGTACTTATGTATCAGTGAGTACTCATAATGGTATCAATGTCAAAAAAAGTGGCAATGAAATCAGTTGCCCCCAAAAGTTCATCTTCTAATACGTACATATGCAGAGTTGTACATCTAGCTACAGTTGATTGGAATATCCAATTAATTATTATTAATACGAGTGAAATGATTGATAATAAAAAAAAAGAGAAGGAAAAAGGCATACTATCATGGATGTATCTTGACAACATTTTACAGGATTCATCCACTTCAGTGTGTCTTTTGCAGCCAACTCAAAATTTTGGTTGGTTAGAAATGTCTTGGCCTTTACTGTATACATCGATGTAATGTCAACACAAAACACAGATAAATCAAATGCGTTGAGTGCAATTTGTGAGGATGAAAACTATGGTATGTAATGTTGGGTTAGGTCTGCATTTAAAACATCCTTTTAAAGTGCATACTGTAACAGCACCAGCGCATAATTCTGATGAATGAAGAATTCCAAAAAGCCGGGGCTACACAAACCATAATCTCAAACGACCGCATTCATCCCAACAGAGAGGCCTCCTGAATGGCAGAGTGGAGTGTAGATGTGGGTGGCACAACTCTCCCAGGCCTGACACTGGAAACTGCCAAAGAGCACACTAGAGTTAGTTGTGGTTGGCCGGATGCACGGGATGCATGTAAGGCCGGGCCAACTATTGAGGCGCAGGGTTCGTCAAGCCCAGACCATCGCAACCCAGTGTGGCCACACAGGCCAATTAAGACGGGCCTTCTCTCTTTTCTTCTCCTCCCCTCGGCTGTCTCTCTCTCATCTTCCCCCTCTCTTTATCTATCCCTTGTACTCTCTCTCTCTTTCTCTCAACCTTCACAAAGCATGCTAACACATTCCTCTTATCCCACTTTGCCTCTCTAATTGCAGCGGGCTGAAAAGAGGGATGGAGAGAGGGAAATGAGATTGAGAGAAAGGGACGAAGAGAGGGGAAAAGGGGGTCATACCACACACCCTACGCGGCCGGGACAAACTGTACCGGCCCGTGGAAGGGTCCACATCGCTGTGTGCAGTTTGCATCAGGTGGAGCATGAATATGAGCATGAATCACCTCTCTGTTAATTCGTTGCACAGATATCGAAAAGATTTGGCTAATTTTCAAGAAAGCACATATCTCGCAAATCAAAAATATAACTCAGTCTGAACCCTCACATTGGCTCAGAGTATAAAGAGGCGATTGTGTTTCTTCAGCGCACCACAAAACAATCTAATTGTTGAATCTTAATCAACCCGTTGCTGTGAGGAGGCTTCCCTAATTATGTAACTGTTGGTTCTCATATATATACAAAAAAGTGAACGTTTAAGTTTTCTAAATTTGCGCGATGAGAGCTTTGGAGTTTTCCCACTGATCAATGTAAATCGTAGGTGTTTCAAACCCAAATATAGGGTGGTTTAATAAATCCCAATATTCATTTATTTATTTACCATATGACCTTTTTAAACTAACTAGAAAGGTGCGTAATCACACAGTACCTGGTCAAAAATGTTTGCGACAAAAATATAGAGCACACCTCCATCTGAAAATGTTGCATTCCACCCAATCCCTCCCACCTCTCCCCAGCTGGGCTCTGAGCACGTTATCGGCACAGAGCAATAGGGTGCTTTTCCAGTGGTATACTGCCCAGTCGTGATGGAAGTAACCGGATTCAACCATTTCATTACTTAACTTTTTCTCCCAAGAAAGTCAATGATGTCACCTTTCACAAATAGCAAAACCACAGTCCCCCGTGACTGCAGAGGTGACTCCCTATTGTTTTACAATTGAAGGGAATATTAATGAGCGAGTTTTTACCCAACTTCTTATTGACCAACAGAGGCCTTTCTGCCAGGCATCCTACCGATAGTTGTTTGCATCCCCCAAAAAATTATTCAATTTCCGGGGCATGCCTCCAACTTGGAGCATAAATAGCTTGGTGTTTCACACCAATGCAGGCTTGTCTTTCCTAACCAAACCTTGTTGCATGAACTGATAACGGGATTTTTTTTCGAATGACAAACAGCTTTCTGACAAGGAAGCATTTCAGGTCAGCACCACAGTCATCTGTTCGAATTGTAATGAGAGAAGCTAACAGTTGTATCATGTGCATGTGTTAATATTAAGGCCAATGATGTGCTTATGACAAGCGGACTGACTGTATCAGCTAGCCCTTTAAATCACCGTATAACTGACACCCATTGAAATGCATTGGGGTCAAATTACAAATAAATAAATAAATAAACCCCTCCAAATTCCTCAAAATCCAATCATTCTCATTTTTTTTCCTTTCAGCTCAATAACCTTTATCAGATTTGATGGTTTAGCCACAGACTGTCCCAAAAAGTGGCATGCTTCTCTAAAAAACTGTGCACAGCACCCCAAATCTCTGATTAGTGAATGGCTCCCATCTAAACAAATAAATCACAACATACAGTCAACAGTGAATAAAATGATTCCAAATGAGAAAAACATGACCAAAATAAATTAGTTAAGTTTATGAAAACATCTGCTTTCCCTTTCATAGTCTGTGCCTGATTACATCAAAACACACACAGACATACACACGCACATGAGAAGGATACATACAGCCCACTCAAATACTAAACATAGATTGTTTTGGAAGCTGCATCTTAAAATGTTGCAATTTTGAGGGTTCTGGCGTTTCTGTCAACACACCATTGAACTGTGAGAGCCTTGGTGGAGTTGACATGACTTGTGCGAGGCTGTATTGTGGAGGGAGGCAGTTGAGCCATATATGATCACAGCAGCTGAGGAAGTGGTTTTCTGTGTGGTCACTGGGTGACTGCGTGATAATTTCCTTTCACTGGAAAACAAGAGGTCACAGTTTAACACTGAAATATAGTCGGAGTGTGGTGTACATTTCTCTTTCTGACACAGTTAAACACCCCCTGTTGACCACCTAGGATTAAGATTTGATATCTCACGATACATAGTGGATTTTAATAAAACACAATCTGTCATTTCTGTCAGGGCCCCCGCTTCCTCCCCATGAGCCTTGCCTATTTATTCGCTGTTTGTGTGTATGCGTGTATGTGTGCATGAGAAAATCACACTGCTGGGCGAGGTGGAGGAGACACAGCTGGAGCAGGAGCCAGGTGCACGTAATCACAATCAGCAGCCTACAAAAGCCAGCCTTGGACTTCCCTTCAGTGCCAGATCAACCCTAACTGTCACACAGTCAGTTGCATCCAGCTTGTCGCCTGCCTTTGAGTAGAACTTTATTCTAATTACCACTCTTTGTCTAGATTTCTTGCACCTGCTGAAGCCGTACCTTTGCCAGCCTGCTAACTCGCCTGTGGATCGCCTGCTCCTTACCCGGACTCGACCCCCTAGACATAGTCTCAGACCGAGGTCTACAGTTCACATCCCTTGTCTGGAAGTCTTTTTGCTCTGCGCTAGACATTTCTGTAAGTCTATCTTCCGGTTATCATACGCAAACCGATGGTCAGACGGACCGCACCAACCAACAGCTAGAAACCGCACTTCGTTGCATGTCACATGCTCACCCATCCTCCTGGAGTACCCAATTGACGTGGATTAAATATGCCCACAATACGCTGCCTAACGCCTCCCTGGGCATGTGTCCCTTCCAGTGCTCTCTGGGGTACCAACCTCCTCTCCTTCCCTCCCAAGAGAAGGAGATGGCAGTCCCATCCGTCCAATCCCACATACGGCGGTGCTCCAGCACATGGAAACACGCTCGCACGTGCTTCGGAGAGCTCCCGAACACATGCCAACCGCCGTCGCTCCCCCGCTCCTCTTTACGCGGTAGGCCAAAAGGTTTGGCTGAGCACTAAGACTCTCCCATTGAAGGTTGAGTCCAAGAAGATGTCTCCGAGATTCATTGGCCCATATGAGATAGAGCGCATAATTAATCCATGCGCCATCCGCCTCAAGTTGCCCGCCACTCTGCGTGTCCGTCCAACATTTCATGTTTCTCAGATCAAGGCGTACTCTACCAGCCCGTTGTCCCGCAAGTGACTGCTTGCCTCACGTGTCTGCACTCGGGTTCTCATCCCACGCCTTCGAACCCTAACAGCTTCAATGGGAAAAAAACAGAATAAAAGGTGTAACTAAAAGAGAGATTGGCTTTTAAACGCAGAACGCTGCACTTAATTAGACAGGGAGGTCAGCATCTTGCAACGTTTAAGGTTTCTGACTTTGTAACGTTAACATTATGCAGGTGGGTCCTTACTTCACTCTCCCAGGGCATTCATCATTGCTACACGTCAGTGTCACAATGTAGAGGTCACCAGGGTACTATTTGGACTACGCACACACACATGCACAAAACACT
Organism: Leptonotus elevatus; assembly: GCF_054856555.1. Taxonomy (NCBI): domain Eukaryota; kingdom Metazoa; phylum Chordata; class Actinopteri; order Syngnathiformes; family Syngnathidae; genus Leptonotus; species Leptonotus elevatus. The sequence goes on along the minus strand of NC_141242.1, from coordinate 18,217,718 downwards.
ACGCGCACACACGCATGCATGCATGCATGCATGCATTTTTCTCAGGCTAATTTCAGGATATCAAAAGCAAAGCAAGACAGTGCAGGGAATTGTGGCTGCCATTATGTCAAGCATCCAATAGCTCATTTGACAATATGGTTATTTAAATAACTTATTTATTTTGTTTTTTCGAGAGAGAGAGCTCAGTATTGTTCATTCGTCATCATCATTTCTCTTTTTATTTTATTTTATATTTTATTTTGCGTGTGTACTCATTAGTTCACCTAAAACCTATTAAAAATCCCATACCGTTCACCTAAACCGAATACTTCAGAATCCAGCTAGAGTCGTGAGGTTGTCAGGAGACCCGAGGAAGGATCAAAGAAAGGAAGGTGAAATCCAGCACCGACCAGACATTACCTACTACCCACCGGGTTACCAACCAGAGTCTTTCACCAACCCCAGAAACATCTAAATTCCAACAAATTAGAGAGACCTCAAGAGACCAAAGGAGAGACTGAGGAAAGGAAGGAAGGATAGATGAAGCAGAGTGAGATCCACAGACATCAGCTTCCACCGATTCTACGACCAGAGGAAGAAGCAGATTGTGTTGGAATTTTGATAGATGCTGGTGTGGTGGATCTGGCGTGCATGAAAACCTCCACCAAAGAGGGGAGCCGTCGACCCCGGCCAGGACAGAGCAAGCACAACCCCCCAGAGCCCCCCAGGCCAAGGCAGCGCCAAGGGACAACCCCCAGGCCCTGCAGGGGCCATCGGCCGGAGAGCAAACCCAGGAGCCAGCTTTATTTTAGTTTGTATTAGTTCTATGTATTTATTATGATTTCTTAAATATATGAAGTATTTGTTGAGTGCAAGATTAAAAAAGAAAAAAAAGTTTACTAAGTATTGTGTCCAGGGGAGTGGTAGTCATTGGAAATTCCAGAACATTCCTGAATAGTCGGTGTCGCTCATGCCGATAAAAACTGTCAATGAATGGTAATCAGCGTTTGCCGCTGTGCATACCTCATCCCCTCTTCAACTTGGCAACGAATATTTTCCTGACCGAATTTTGTTCCCAGCACGTCTCTGATTGTGTCGTAAAATAAAGAAAACAACAATTATGCACAATGACCAAGGACACGCCCCTCTGCGTTTGAACAACATATCATTTCTGATCAGCATAGGAGAGCCCATTTGGAGGGGAAAATAGCAATCTCTCTCTAAATTACAAGGCTCATACCTACAACTACAAAAAAAAAACTTGGTTGTAGTGGCTGTCATTACTATTTGTTGTTTAGATAAACAACTGCTCACTGTCAAAGGAAGATATCCATACTTTGTGTACCTCATATACCGTCTGTATTTTTGTCTTTTTAACGAGTGAAATTGCCACACGGGAGCAACAATCACTGCCAACTTGTGTTCTGCAAATCTTGCCAGTTTAATAAGCCATACCCAGATCCCTGTGGATGTTATTATATGCTTTTGAATGACAAGAGCTCTCTCTCTCTTGCTCTCTCTCTCTTCCCTCCCAGCTCACACCAGTTTAAGCACACATCTACAGTGAAGGTTGGCCCCTGCAGCCAGATGAGTTCTGATTATCTTCCCCACATAAACAAAATAAGCTCAATTTCATTGGCCCCACCAGAACTTTGGGATTACAGAGTTCTTTCCCTTCTTCTGCGCCTTTCCTCTTCCTCTCTTTGATTCATTTCCCCCTTGTTTTTCTCCTTTTTTGGCAACTTGTGTCTTCTTTGAGCAGGCTTGAGCACGTGTTCTGAAAGACAGTAGACAAATAACTACCATTGCTCAAAAGAATAGAAATTTTTTTTTGAATTCACTTTGTGATTTCATTGTGAATTTTTGCTGCGCTTTTAACTAGAAAATCAGCTGTTCTCATACCCTACGCACCACGCACACACATGCATAGGCAGCAGACCACAGAGGAGTGCAAATATTTGCTTAAGAAGGGCATTGCGTCGGTGCCATTTGGCTGCTGCAAGCCATTGTCTGTTGAGACATGCCATGGAAGCTGGCAACACTTGTTTGTGTATGCTGTGCCATCTTTTAGCCCAAGACTGTCAATTTCATTCTCATGGTTCAGTAAGGTTGATGGGAAGGCGTCCAGAAATACCACAAGTGAAAGACAATGCATGAATGTGTGAGCACTTTCATATATACGAGCAGTGCCGCCAGTGTGGCAGGTTGACTGTGAAAGCGATCACATAAATGTATGCTTATGCATATGCAAACATAAACACGATATGCATTCGTCACATACATGAAGATGTCAACACAAACAAACTTTTACATACAGAATGTGTTTGCGCTCACAGAACTCCACTAATGATGGGTAGCAGTATGATGTTTGTGTGTGTTCCCAAAGAATTGGCATTACCACTTGGAGCAAATTTGCAGCCAACAGCGCGCTATTAACAAAACCTTTTCTTTGTTTGCCTTTTCCCATTTTTTTTCTTCAGTGGCACCAAAGCAAATAATGGTCTGCTTATGGGAGACAACAGTTCGCAGATTACAGCAGTTTGACCCTGGACCTGAGTATTTGCATTTCCATAATTTTTTTGGGTGGGAAAATATGTTTGAAAATCTGATGAAATCTGAGGTTGACCAGTTTTCAATGGATTGCGTTCAATTTTAGAGGGAAATTTGCTGCTTTGAAATGTTGCAAAAAAAAAAAGCAGCCATCCATTTTCTCAAGCACTTATCCTCATTAGGGTCACGGGTGAGCTGGAGCCTTTCCAGCTGACTGTGCAAGATGTGGCGTACACCCTGGACCAGTCGCCAGCTAATCGCAGGGCTTAAAAACACTTCTTGGAAAATTAGGATCTGTTTTGTGTATGTGTATTCATTCTTTTCTGTTATTACGAAAAGAAGCATGTTGAATGTCTTACATTCAGATTGCTAACTGTTGACAGTAAGAGTGCATGGTGCCCATCAAACAAACACTAAAAACAGTTACTAGTTTCGACCTGTCCTATTCAGAAGGCTGGTTATGAAGTATGACAGGGTAACTCAACACTAAATCAACTTTTTTTTTGCAGATTAACTGTATAAACTGGTGTCTACAAATGCTGCCTACATGTCCTGGTCATTAGCTTGAATTTGGGTGTTTGGTGCCATCTTAACTCATTCACTGCCATTGACGGTTATAAACGTCCAAAAATCATTTTAACTATTTATATTAGTTTAACTTTTTTTTCTACTTTTGTTAACAAGAGTATGAAAACCTAGAATTTTTTTAATTGTACATTTAGAACAGATATACAATTTGTGATTAATCGTGAGTTAACTAGTGAAGTCATGCGATTAATTACAATTCAAATTTTTAATCTCCTGACAGTCCTAATTTTTAATAATCATCTCATCAGGCGAAGACATTTTTTTATTTTGTAATTAATTGCATGACTTCACTTGTTAGCTCACGATTTATCACAAATTTCATATCTGTTCTAAATGCACAATAACATACATTTTCTAGGTTTTCATACTTTTGTTAACAAAAGTGGAAAAAAAGTTAAACTAATATACGTTTTTAACGTTTATAGCCGTCAATGGCAGTGAATGAGTTAAGGTTAAACACTGAGATAAACACAATTTGGTTGTTTGTCCTTTCATTAAACAAGAAGTTGCATTATTAGGACATGAATGGACATAAATAATGATTTGTTCTCCACCTTGTAGTGAGACCTTTTGCAAGACTGTGAAGGTTTTTGCGAGGTTGAATTTCACTTGTGCTGGACCTGAAAGCAGGCTTGGCCCTCAATCTTTGTTCTGTTTCACCCAACAGATGTTTGATTTGACGAACAGAGCAAATTGATCCAGCCTTTTCTTCAAGAGCCTTTTATTTTAACTGTTTGCAAAGCATACATTGCAAAAATACTGACATTTATCAATAAATTATAATATTTGAAATAAAATGATTAAATACAGAGGATAAAGGGTTGAGGTTGAAATACCTGGAGCGGCTTAAAGATCCACTCGCAGTAAAAACGTTTTGTTTTCATTTTATTATGATAGTAAGAGTACAGATGCTTGAATATAATGTTAGACAAATACAAGTAGCTGAGAACTGTCCACTTTTTTTTTTTTACAGGTACAAGCTATTGGTCGTATGTTTACACTGGTAGGCTTCAAATCTTGAAATACAAATCGTGACTGAGATGAGCTAGCTAGCTAGCACCGGATTACGAGCTATGTTCGTACAATAAATCTTACCTTCATACTAAAACTTCTTTCTTTCTGCACACTTGGAGTGCTCTGCATGTCAACCAACGTTTAAGCTGTTCCACACGGTGTTCGTATATTGAACCATGTTGCAATTTTCACGCCTGGGACGTCCTCTTCTTCCAAAATGACGCGTAAACTTATGTGGCTACTCTGTTTGGAATTGCGGATTTATGGGCGTCATTTGAGTTCAACCCACGGTCGTTCGCTCAACCAATGAGGTTGAGCTTTAGCCCGCCCAAATCCTCCAGAGCCCGCCCTCTTCTTCTACGAGTACAAATCACGGCGCTCTACAAGTACAAATTAGTTTTGCTCCATTTGTAGCGCGACAAATGGGGCAAAACTCACGTCACTGAACAGCAGCAGAAAAACCACTTGTGACTCCTAGTGGCGACTTCTTTGACTACAAGTTGTCATTTCTACAGGTACAAATCGCAACTTTTACAGATACAAATTTATACTTTTTGTACAGGTACGAATTTTTTTTTGTACAGATACAAATCATGACTTTTACAGGTACAAATTTGTTTTTACAGATACAAATTTGTTTTACACATACACATTTTTTTTTTACAGGTACAAATTTCTTTTACAGATACAAATTTGTTTTTTTACAGGCACACATTTTTTTTACAGATACAAATCACGACTTTTACAGATACAAATTTAGACTTTTTTCTACAGGTACAATTTTTTTGCACAAGTTAGTTTTGCACCAAATTTACCTCCATACCAATGTCCTGGTATGTTGAAGACCTGATATCTATTTGTGAAATTGAAACCATACAGTAGTTTTGACAGGAAAGTTGGCGGAGGTCTTGTCTGCCAGTATAAAAAGGATTATTTGGAGATATTTATTTGCAACACAGGTCAATGTCATTGCTTCCATTGTGGTTATAAAGCAAATACTTTCCTTCCGTCCAGCTTTCTCAGGCTGCTGCACAATCCTCCATTGTTTCTTAGACATCCATTTTTGGAGCAATACAATTCTGTCATGGCATGATTTCTTCCTTTCCTTTCACAAATGTGTTTTTGTGACAGTAACAGTTCAGAGACGTGTGTGTGTCTGTATTTGTGTGTGCGTGTTGAACTTCACTGGCAAGCATCTACCTCGTGTGTTTTGGAAGAATTAAATCAAATCAATTTCCATGCTATCGCTGTTCCCAACTCATTTTATGAACCAACAAAAACAGCTGGTTGACAGTTCCTTTTTACATTCATTTTTGATTATGAGTCATGGTGTAGTGGTCCATTCCACTGATGTCAGTGCTCGATGGGTGGGTGCCAATCCAGAATGTAGTCCTTGCCTTGCCCCCAAATTCAGCTGAGATAAGCTCCAGTGCCGCGTGACCCGTGGCAAGATAAGTGTCTACCTTGCTGCTCACTGCTCCTTCAGGGGATGCGTCAAATGTGGAGAACATATTTTGCCCATAGACGATCACGTGGCACTTTAACTTCAAGTGGTATCGAAAATGAATGGATGTCTGTTGATTAATCATGTCTTGGTATAACTGGGAAATCGGTTCACTACCCGATTGCAATCAGCAGAGGCAGAATTTATTCATCAACATCATAGCCATTAATAGAGAGAGTTTGGCCTAGTCGGTTTCAGCACGGTAACAACATGGCGTCCGTATGTCATGTGACCAGCAGTTGACCAATCACAGCTGCTCTCTATATACGGCTCTGATCAACATGATGTCATCTGTGAAATGTTGCGTAATATCCACATTATTCTGCTCAATGCAATACTGGAGACTTTCAGGGAGTGCTTTTCTGATTACATTTGAACAAAAATATATAAAATAAAATAAAATATATATTTATAAAATATTCCATGAATTCATAGACCCCCCGCCCCCTCCCATCCAGTCAATCAAGTAAATTGTACCCCAGGCCCCAGCATAGATATTTCGCATTCTGGGGAAGTAAGAGCAGCATGGCAGTTAGTGGTTAGCACAGCTCGACACTTCTGACAGTTTGAATCTCAACACAAGCCTTCTTTTGGAGTGTATATGTTCTCCCTGTGCTTGAATGTGGTTTCTCCTGGTATTCCTCCCACATGCATGTTATTGAAGGCTTTAAATTGTCAATGGGTGTGAATGTGAGTGTGATGGTTGTTTGTCTATAGATGAGCGTGGCAACCATAAACACTCACAAAGCCATTTTGACTGCTTCCCAACGAAAAACATCTCTTGAAGCCACCTCTTTCGACACGTTAGCTGAGGATAACACCAGACGCGAATTTAGGCCATTTTTGGGGGTGGGTGCAAACTGAACAACAGCACCCCCAAATTTTATATAGTATATTGATATAGTTTTAATGTCTTCTTTTTAACAAGCTAGAACTTATAGCTATAATATATATATATATATATATATATATATATATATATTAGGGGTGTGAATTGCCTAGTACCTGGCGATTCGATTGATGTCACGATTTATAGGTCACGATTCGATTCAATAAGGATTGATCCCGATACGAACCTATAAATTGATTATTGCGATTTTTTCCCTCAAATTTTGAAAATACTCGTCAGTAAACTTGTAAATGTACACTGTAAGATTTGCATGAAAATGTATTTATTTATCTGGAAATTCAGAATGCAGTCTGTTTCATGTTTGAACAGCACTGAAATAAACTATTAAGACTTAATGTTCCATAAATAAAACATTCTTCCATGCTTAATGTGTGAATCCTAACCCCAAGTAAGATGTTTTGTTGAAAATTCCCATAAAAAATAGATGCTTAAAAATCGATTTAATGCAAAATTGGTGATAGGCTGTGATGTCTTAATTTGCCCGATTGGCCAATGTGGTCATTGATCGGCTACACAAGATAATCCATTCCATGTTATATTTAATGTTTTCAAGAATTTTTTGGAAGGTTCAGGTTCGGTTCAGAAAATGGATGAATGACTTTTAAACAGCCTTAGCTGTCACAAAGCGCTTTACAGAAACATATAAGTGGAACATGCATATCATGAATGATTGAAATAAATAAATAAAGTGTTATATTGATGTTATAAGAGCACGTAATCTTCAAATGTACAATTGCATTTAAAAATGAGGCAACACAATGACTGGCTGGCTAGCACGCTCATTTTTGTTTTACCTGCCTTTGTTTTAGGGTGACTGATTTTTACTCCATGTACAGCACTTTGTGGTCAGCAGTGGTTGTTTTAAACTACTTGATAAATAAAGTTGAGTTGCGCTATTGGTAGATTGTGCATGTTCCTGGATGCAGGTCTGTGGACCGCTGTACCGCTTAGAGTGCACTCTACTCTGACTTCAACACAGCTTTTTTTCTCAAGCTCCATAAATGCTACATGTGTTGACAGGTAACCAGTAATTCTCCTGAGGCTTGCTCCCCAGACAGCGTACTACGCTCGTAATTGTGGTCTCAGGGGGAGGGAGACTGGGTTCAAAGCTAATTGCTAAAATGCTGTATGCAAAACTGATGTTTAAGGGTGGAGCCTTGAGACAGATGAACCATAAAACGATTAATTGCAAAGAAAAGAATGTCAATTGAACTTATCTGTCACAAAAACAGTGATGTACCGTGCATAATTACAATAGTAGCCTAATTACTATTGCTAATCAAAGTGTCCCAATAGGCAAATTGTATTTTGACAATAAAATGTTGAGCTTGCCAATGTGTCGTCTGCATGCATGGATTCATTAAACGAAATGGCAAGTGTAATTTAGAATGTTGGTGAACAAGTGCTGCCTCGAGCAGTAGCAGCTCACACCTCAAAACAGGTTCATTTCTGCTAGTGTAGGGTTTGGTGTGCTTTAATTCTCCCTTGGGCTATTTTGAAGACCACATGCAATAGACATGTTAATTGCATGGACACGTGAGAACTGAGTTTTGAATTTTGAAGCACATGCATTAAGGCATTTACATTTTCTTCATTCCTGACTGTCAGACGAGTGTAAAAAAAAAAAGAAAAAAAAAGAAAAAAGAGTGAACCGCAAAAACTCAAGTCACAATCATGCAAAGGAAGGCTTCTGTTTGTGCTTCTGAGATTTTTCTCTCTCACAATTTGATCACATTAATTCAATTAAATTCTTTTGTCATGACATGCTGCCGTCACTACCACCCGACGGTATTGTGAAGTCAGTCCTTGAAGTCTTCAGTGAGGAATGTATAAATGTGTATGCACGTGTATTTTCCTGGTATCGTGTCATGTAATGGTTCTGCCTCTTTGTCCTTGCCCTGATAGCTGCCGAAAACTCATGAAGTTTGAGGTTGTCTGACGTCAGCCGTTAGCCCTGAAGCTTTGGCCACCTGCTGCCCTCGGTGCGATAAACAATGAGAGTTGCTCACCTCCCACTTCTGCGAACGTCTGCGTGGAACAAACTGTACCTGTCCATGAACTCTGGTCTCTTTTAACACCTGTAACTGCTCAGACATCTGCTCTCACTGTAGTAGAAGCATCTGCTGTTTAGTGGGAGAATGGCAAGGGGCTTTGGAAGGGGCAATTTTTGCACAGTGATATATTGTCTGACAAAAACAAGAAAAATCCGAATAAAATATGCTCCAGCACATAACGTAAAAAGTGAAACTGCAAGCTCTCGTTCACTAGTGGCAACAGCGTTCTAATTTTCTAATAAAAGTTTTACAAGTCAGGAGAAAGACAGAGTTCTCGCAATTGGCTGTCAAAGCAAACAAAGAAAGCTAGTAAAACATCCCCACACAGTCGTCAAAGTTTATTAATAAAGATGTTGTTCTATGACAGCTTTGGCCAAATAAAACATTCCAGAGTTGTTGTTGGAAGTTTGGCTGCAAAGCATCTTGGAGGACATTAAGCGGGGACCACACCGGTGGCCGCCCTCCCCCCCGCCGTCCCCGATCCTCCTTCTTAAGTGTCCTCGTCCACCTGTCCCCCGAACACATTCCAGCGCTATCATACGCCGACGTGTGTTCTCTGTAGGGAGAATGCGGATCATGGAAGGCTCCTTGGCTGGCCCGGAGCCGGATGGCGTACGGAGAGATGACGTCTCGCGGCTCAGCTCACAGAACAGCTCGGCTCTCGCGTATCAGAGGCCCGTTTGGCGAGTGGGGGGAAGGGTGAGGGGGACAAAAGCAGAAAAACAGGGAGATTAAGGAACACAATAACACTTTTTTGTATCATTTACATGCCTACTCGAGACGTCTCTCTGGGACAGGATGAAAGGAAGGAGGCCTGGGCTGACAAAAACAACGCATTGGAGGAAAATAACATGCAGAGGTCACTTTGTTTTCGTGGGAGGCGTCTCCCCTTCTTCAGCCTTCATAAACAACACTCTCACGACAATCTAAAGATGGCGCAATGCAGGATGTGATCATTTCATATTGGCATGTAAATGTCATGATCTGATGGAATGTTGTCAAAGTTAAGATGCAGCTTAATGTCAAGTACAAAATAACTCTTGCATTAATTCCCAAGGAAAGAATGCAACATTTGTGATTTTGTGAGCGTATTAATAGCACAAATCAAAAGTGGTAACAAATGGGATTTTGCGGGAGAGATGTGTAAGAGGTTTGGGACCGTAACAGGTGCCAAACAAAACAGAGGAGATGAGAAAAACATGGTGGGGTTAGCTCACAGCCGGGCTTCCCGCTAACAAAGTGTCACAAACAAGACTGGGACCGCGCGTTGATTTGAGTGCGCCTGGATGATGTTAGGCTGCTTGTGTGTTTGTGTGTGCCAGTGTCTGCAGCTGTATGTGCGCAATGAGTAAAAACAGTCCAAGGAAATGAATAAGGTATGCTCGTTGCTCTGCTATTTTCATTATACCACAGCGCGTGTGCAAGTGTTTGTATCTGTCTCAGGGTGTCTGCTTTGCTTTAACACAAATTCCTCGGAAACTGTACATGGTATGAAGAGTATTCCCTGCACAGTTATATGTGGTTTTGCGTTTCAGTTTGGTAGTATGACATCACTGACAGACATAAGAGAGATGCTCACATGCCATATAGCTTAGCTTTATTCTGTCCAGGTGGCAGTTTCCAAAGGCAGAATCCAAACTTTCATGTTTCCTCCTGAGCAGGGTGACATAATTGTTTTAAATTATATATATATATACATTCAGTGGTGGCAATGTTATGTTCACTTTAGCAGTTGGTCACTGCAAAGTAATAGACGATGACTCATGGGCGCTTCTAGTTAAAATTTCGGGCTACTCCAGCATCACTAAATTGAATCACAAGCCCCCCCGCCCAAAAAATAAAATAAAATAAAATAAAATAAAATAAAATAAAATAAAATAAAATTGAAGAGATCTTAGCAGGCGGGCCATTTTCTGAACTTGATAAATATTCCTAGTTTTTGAAATTAACCCTTATCTACCTCCTACAGTATTTCAATCCACTCGCATCCTATTAGCTAATCGTCCACACTGTAATCATTTTTATCTGTGCCAATATCCAGAACCTTGTTTCAAGGGGTATGGAAAACTTCATGACAAAACAATGTATAAAGCATTATACTTTAAATTCTAACAAGCATTTAGTGGACATAAATGAAACAAAAATGACTGATCCTTTGTGCCAGATCATATAATAAACACATTTTACGACGTTAAAGCCAGGTTGCCCCATAGTTATTAAATGTATGGTTCTTGTTAGAGACACTATTATATCCAAGTTGTTTTCCATATGAGCCTTGGCTGTCCTCAGCTGCCTGGATTCCAGAGAGCTTCAAGAAACAGACGACCATACAGCTTTCTGCCCTATAGCTGACATTTACAACAATATATCACATAACATACAGTATATATACGGCTAAGACATCGGCAATGGAATACATCATGCGGAGCATGTCTTTTTTTTCTTCTTCCTTCAATGGGTTGACTGGGCTCATTCATAGACACTCCAAGCCGGGTCACAAAAAGATCACATTCCTCAGTAAAAGAGAACAACATGCTGTCCTGACACAACCTGTAGCAGCGATCCCTGGTGGTGTCATTAATAGCAGGGAAAGTGCTTTCTATCCTCAAGCTGCTCGCCTGCCATTCAGCACCTTTGGCGCAGTAAAGAGTAGATCTTCCCTCCCTCAGAGTTTAGAAGGCCCCCCTGGATGAAAGTGCTGACTGAAAGTTTTTATGCAACTTGATCAGTTGCAGGTGCTTCTGTCCACGTAAAATTGTAATTTTGTTTTGTCAAGTCATCTCAGTTTTATTGCTTGTGAGCCAGTATCCCAAGCGTCTAAAAATGTGCATCTATGACACATTAATAATAATAATAATAATATTATTATTATTAACATTATTATTGCGACTGCCTCACAGTCAAGGGATCCAGGTTTGAGTCTCATTCTCCATGTATTCCACATCCCAAAACCACGTGATATAAAAAAATTGATGGATGGTTAAAAAAGTGGAATCTCTGAGGTCAGGCAGTTCATGATGGAGGGGAGGGCGGGGGCTTTTTTGTTGTTTTGTTTTTTGTTGTTGGTCCTTCCAACGAATACCATCAAAGAAGTGGTAATGACCAAAAAACAGAATTGTAAATTCCATTATTATGGTGGTGGTTTGTCTATTAATTTCAATGATAACTCTAAGTTTTTCATTTACACTGTTCCATATTCATTTATCAGAGTGTGTGGAACAGATGGTACATTTGTTTGTGCAACTGAAATTTATAGTGTGCCTAAGTAAAAAAAAAAAAAAAAAAAAGATTTTATCAAACGTGCAGACACCTGCTGTACTAGCAGTAAGTAATGTGTTTTGATAGATCCCACCTGTTCAAAAATGGCTAGCCTCATTTGCATAGGAAAAACTGACCATGTATAGTATCCACAATCCCTTAAAAACTAAATCATGAGGGAGGGAGGAGACATTCTCAGAAACTAACATTGAGGTACTTGCGTGAGAAGTGGAAGCTGTTTGGAACATTAATGCAGGTGTTACCGATGAAAAAAATAAAAATAAAATAAAAATAAATACATAAAATTTAAAACAAGTTTTGACATGAAGTCATTGCCCCCCCCAAAAACATGTCACAGCCCACGAATGAGAATGATCTATTGTTACGTGGAGGAGGACGAGCAAGTGGATACCAGTATTGCAAGGTGGGGGACACGCGATGTCACTACTGTGTACGAGCACCCAGCTCACCTCAGCTTCTGTTTGGAGGCGCACACCTACAGAGCTATATCTGTAGAATCATTGAATTGTGCGTTAATTCCTATAGTGCAAGTAGATCGAACATTATTTGTGCATTGATTGAATGAAATAATTTCCTGTTCACGTTACTGAATATGTCGTGTGATGGTGTTTTTATTAGAAAGAGTGTCCAATCAATGGCTCCAACTATGTTTGGGAAACCCGTTTCATTTCGGCTTCTAGGTGATGTCTGTTTGCAGTAGTGGGAATATTTGTATACGCTTGATAAATGAGGGCCCTTGGGTGTAAAACAGCAAATGACAATACCTTTTCAATCTCTACCTTTAAACCTTAAGGCGATACATTGCTGACATTTCCCAAATTGCGTGAATTCCAAATCCTTTGCCAAATTCCTAAATTAGCACAAGAAAGAACTTGTTTGTTATTTGATCTGATAGCGCTGCATCAGAATGCATGACAGCCAGCAGCAAGCATACGAGTAAACACTTCACTCACAGAAGCTATTTGTTTCCCTTGCTGGTAAGGATCCATGATGTGTGTATTGGGGACTGCAGCAAGGTGATCAGAGATAGAAGTCTTCAGCCCCAGGCTGTGGAATTCCAAGGACGGTATTTGAGGAACACACCAGCCAAAAGCAGGCGAGCCCAACACCCCCCCCCCCCCCACTGGGCAACTTCAGTCTAAAACAACACATCTGTAACACACATACACACATGCACACACACACACAACTATAAGCAGACAGTCCCCAACCCCCTACCTTTTGTTGTTTTCTCATCTCCCCCTCTGACAATGGAACGGCATCTCCATTCTTACTGGCTACTTTCTGCGCCTGTCTTGGACTTTAATCAGCCAAACGATTAATTATTACGGGGGGCTAGATATCAAGCAAGTCAACAAACGACAGCTTCAACTTGTGGAGAACACAACTTGTGGGTCCAGCAGCATCAAGGCATGGGTGAGCCGCTGTCAATACAAAGCTCCTTTGAGTTTGACCATTGTCTCCTCTCTGGCTTGCGCTCTATGATTAGTCAGCAATCTGCTATCATACAAGGCCCTGGCCTACTTCTGCACAGGAATTCGACCTATGACATCAGTCTGCTGCAAAGAGGCCAAAGTCTGTCTGACATAGACCCAATAAAGTCCAGGAGGACTAGCTTAAAGATTTTGGGTGTTTGGAATTCCCCATCACCTCCTTTCTGTCTCATTCATTAGCACGCGCGGGCAAATCAGAGAGACTTTTAACATATATTGAAATGTTGCTCAATAAGCATAAAAAGTGGCCAACTATTATTTTCTTGAAAAAAAATCGATGACCGGCATGAATATAAACAGACACAAGGTGGACAAAGAAATGTGTTTGTAGTTTCTCAAGCTTCAACCAAAATCATTAAAAACTAATTCATTCCCAGCCATTTTCACTGAATATTGTGTTCTATTGCTATAAAAACATGGAACCTACCAAAGGAAAGATTAGAGTCTCATCTTTCATCAAGAAAAAAAGTACATTTTTATCTGTTTCCATTTTGCAGCAATTAGCATTAGAATACAGCTAAGTTTCATCATTATTCACAAATCTGTTTATAACAGTGGGAGAAAGAGCTTTCTGCAACATGGCCCTGGTTGATCTCTTATACTCCGCTGCCACCTGCTGGCCGTTTTTGTAATAACTACCATTGCATTCAAGCATTATCTTGAGTTCAGAGGCTGCATCAAACAAAGCCTTCTGTATGCTCTAATATATATAAAAAAAACATTTAAACAAATATTTAAAAAATAAATACGTCTTTGGGAGCATGGTAATATTTAAAATAGAACATATTTATGCGTTTTTTGGGAGCAAATGAGTTTATCCATGACATTTTTGATTTTCTTAAGTGTATCCATTCATGGGTCACATGATATCAGATGTTCTAAAGTATGATAATTTGTGAGAAATGTGGACAACGCATCATTTAAAAAAGGCCTAAAGACAGACTTCTTTCAAAAGGCCTTCTAAAACATTGTATGATTTATATTTTGTTGATGGTGACATGATGATTGCAAACTTGCCACTGTAGCACTTGAGCTTTCTCTTCAGATGTGAAGTGCATTACAAATACAATATTATTATTGTTATTATTTTTTATTATTATTATTTTATTATTTTTTTATTTTTTATTATTATTATTGTTACACTTATTATTATTATTATTATTATTTGCATTTCAGGCTTATGCAATCTTTTTCAAAAAATTTATGAGGCTTTACAGACATACACATGCACACGCACACACAATCGTGTGCTCATACACACACAGGCAGGGATCAAACAGACACTGATGGAGGAGGGGTTGCAAAGAAGAAAACAGAAAATGTGAGAATAGAAAAGGGGGAGAAAGGCAGCTAAATCCTCCCTTGTGGCGGTGCTATCAAGGCGTTTGATTCAAGCGGTTTGATGTTTCTTTCATTCTTATCAATAGCACCTTTGCATCAATTACCCTACAAAAACATCCTTCAGAGCGAAGGGGGTCGGCGGAGTAAAAGGGGGGACAAGGGGTCCAAAGCAGGGGGGGGTCTCTGAGGGTTAGTGTGGGAGACAACCTCCTTGTAGCACATTCCAGGCTTTTGTCGTCCCTGGGAATTTGTTTCCTGTCAACGTCTTAAGCCACTATGGTAATTCCTTATCGGGGCCGAGAGGAGCCCTCAACAATAAGCAAAAGAAAATAAGAATGAGGAAATATGAGACAGACATCAACTGCTGATTGATGTCTGAGATCAAACATCCAGAGGTGCTGGACTTTCATGGGAGACCCCCTTGAATAATCATCAAGAGAGCAGATGATAAGCAATAGCCAAGCTCTTACTCCATGTTACATGATGTTCTTACTCCAACGTATTCAAAGATTTATCTTGAACACGGATGATTTGGGGTATTATTTCATAGCGTTTTGGTGTAATGTATTAGGTGCTTCCCCACACGACTTTGTTTCTTTTTTACGGCCCTATGTTTCGCAGTGTCTGCGCAAAGATGTGTGTGTGTGGCTTCCCCACAGCCAGGCTGAGGCCAGTGAAGCTTTCACTGCAATGGCATGTCCGAACCGCAGACCGTTTCTCTTAGTTGCATCACATTTTCAGTCCAGCGATGAAATTGACATTCACATCCTGTTTAATTTGGGTTTTTTTTCAATGTAGGTTTTGCCATCATCACCCCAAAATGTTTTGATGACCTTTTTTCAATGCGAGTTCAACAACACCCAAAGCGGAACGAACCAACATGAGATGTTGAATGTGCATTGAGGGAATGTGTAGCAATAAAATTGTCTCATGTCATATTTTAAAGTAATTTCCTCAGTGTGGGTCTGTCCGGCTTCCTGTTCCTGTTGGCTCTTTTACTGCTTTCCGGAAAAGTCAGAAATTCCCATCCTCCGACCTGGAAAAGTGCATTGGAAGCTGGGGGGTCCGTCCCAGCTGATTTGGGGTGCAATGTACTTAACATCCTTGAACTGGTTGCAAGTCAATCACAGGGAACATATAGAAACAGATAACCTTTTAAGCTCTCTTTCATATCGCTACTGAGTGGGAAATGAACCCATGGTGCTTGCACAGTTAGGTGAATGTACTGTTACACCATCAGTGACTAAAAGTAAAACAACTAAAAAAAATAATAATTATTGTATCGATTAGAAAGAAGAAACCAATAATGCAAAAAATAAAAAAAATAATAAAAAAACTGAAGACTCCACCAAAATGATTTTTTACTCAAGCAGTTGCATTTTAAACACCAACTTTGGAGTAATTTTATGAAATGCCAAAAACGGTCACAAGTAATGTAATTAAACATTGTCCAAAAAATAAAGCATGAAAAAATAATTTATATTTTGTATATTTGACAAAATATTTGTTTATCCGAAGTTAGAGCCTGGCGACCGACAAACCTGGAAGTGACGTCACACCGGGGACAACAATGGCAGAGCTCAATACAGAAAGTATACAAAACCAGCCCAAAATGGATTCAGAAAGCGATATGTCGATCTTAAATGAGGAGATCCAAGAGGAGGAGGTTGGCATGTTGTGTTTTTTTTTTTTTTTTTTTTTTTTTTTTTTTTTTTTTTTTTTTTTTTTCTTTTTCTTTAAGAGCTCAGTATTGTTCATTCGGAAATGTCATCATCATTGCTCTTTTTTTTTTTTTTTTTTTTTTTTTTTAAATATATATATATATATATATATACACATATATACATACATATATACATATATACATACATACATACATACTTTTTTTTTTTTTTTTTGTGTGTGTGGGTGAGTATGTGTGTGTGCGTGCGTGCGTGCGTGTGTTTGTTAGCTCACCAGAAAACCTATTAGAAAAAAAAAATCTTATACCGTTCACCTAAATCGAACACCAGCACAACATGTTGTGTTTTGGACCATATATGTAAGAGCCAGATGCTGATCAGGACGCTGAAAATGTTGTGCCTGACATGGAGTGGAGACGAGATCAATCGAGATTCGAAAATTGGTACGATATATACGCTGCGGTTATTAGTCTAGCGTTATTGTTTGAAATTCGATGTTGTGCCGTGCTGTAAATTAGCACTATGAGATTGCCTACCGTATTTTCACTACGATAAGACACGGTTAAACATACGTAGCTCAAACCACACGGTAGCATGCTTTCACTTGCTAGTGTATGTTTTTAAAAAAGGCAGCAGAGCAAAACTGAGTTCGGTTGTATTTTATTTACGTATTTAACTATGCACTCACGTTACTTTTGATCAATCCCCTAAAAATCAAAGTCCTCATCTTCTGTATCTGAAACGTACAGCTGGGCTACTTCTCCATCGCCTGGTTCCCTCTCTCGTCATTGTAGTATTGTCAGAAGTGTCGTACCCATGCGGCTCCTCAGAAATTAGTGCAAGCATACACGTTTAGCTCAAGCTTGCACATCCATTCACAAATTGTGGCGTAACTTGCTCTCGTCAAGCAGTTCCATTACGTTAAGCCAAATAAATACGTCCTACTATGTACAGGAAACCTAGCCCTAATTTTTCCTATGTATAAGCAAGATGTCAGCACTGCTCCGCATTCTGTCAGCAGAAATGCTCCCACACAAATGAAAGCAGTCCAATTACGAGACCTATTATCTTTTGGCCACTCGTACAACTTTTGTTTTGACTGAGAATAGTACACCGCCACACAGCGCCGTGTCATCTTACCGAATAACAATGCAAGGGGACGATCAACAACACAGTACAATGGCTGACTGCCCTCGCAACTCCCCTGTGTGACGTATTTTCCGAAGATTTCTGAAGGTTGTGGAAGAAAGGCATTTTCGTTGTCAAGGGCGTTGCTGTGGGTCAAACCAAGAACCTGGGAGGGTTGCGTAAAAAATCAAAACTAAAATATGCTTAAAATGTTTTTTGCCATTTGTATTACTCAAAAACATGGTTGACCAACCTTAGTTCAAAGTTGTTTTTTAAGTCAATATGAAATATTTTGTTGATTGAGCAATTACTGCATGTTTTAGCTCACAGCCAAATTATAAGTGGAATAGGAAGTGGTAGATGATGTATTTATTATACATCATCTGCTTGTGGAACATTATGTGACCAAACCTGTAACACAGGTTCACATGCTCTCTGTGCATGCCATGATAAATAGTATAACAAAGGGGTGATGGCACAATGTTTTGAACTGAACTTGGTAAAGCTTTGTTTCCTATGTGGCTGGTGTTAAATACATGCACAACATGTATTAACACAAATTGGTTTATGTGAGCAAAAATGAAAGCTAAACATGTAATATGACATTCTTTGGTCACTCTTGAAGATGAATAACAAATAAATAATTAAAGACGTTTAAAGTTTCTACGGGTGCTTTGTCCCGGGTCACCTGTCCACCATTTAACCATACAGCACAAGGAAATGCTTTCATTTGTTTGCTGAATGTGGATGTTTGTTTCACACATAGTGCTATGTGTGCCATTTATAACATTGCAATGAAAGATAATTTAAAATTAAAAACAGTAATTGAGAGGAATATAGTTCTCTTATATGCTGCTTATATACAATACATTTAAGAACAATAAAAAAAATGCCATAGTTAATAAAAAAAGAAGATCTGTCATTGTTTTTCTTTTGGGGGGGGGTGTATGTATCAGAAGCACTAGTGGTATCAGTACTTGGTATTGGTATCAAGTAGGGCTGTAAAAATTAACTCATTAACTCTGGAGATTAATTTAAATTCATTAAAGCATTAAAAAAATTAACTCAGTTAACTTGGACGAGTCATTGGCGCAAAGATGAATGAACATGGACTATAACTACAAATAGCTTTACTTTCTTATTTATTTGCATGATGGATGCTTGTTGAAGAACTGCAAAGTAATTTGCACACTTTGCAGAGCCAACTTCAAATATGATTTTAGTTGTACGCCTTTGGCGTGTCATCTCAAAAGCAAAATTCCCTGCTCCAGTTACCTCCACGGGGCCTCGCAAACCAATGCTGCTGGAGTGTGGTGCTGGTGAGCAGAACTAAACCTGTAAAAAGTGCTGAGTATTGATTGAGTCCATTTTGATCGTTTTATTTAACAGTTGGATTTTACAGGAGAAGTATTTTTTTTTTTCAAAGATCAAAAAAAGCTCTTAGAACAGTCTTTGATTCCACTTTATAATTGATGATTTTACAGGAAATTAAAATATAAAATGAAAGTAAATATCTGTTACAAGCTTTGGAGAAATTAGCGATTAATTACAGAAAATTGTGTGATTAATTAGTTTAAAAAAAGATATATATCATTTTTTTTCTTTTCTTTTTTTTTTAGAAAAAAGAAAAAGAAAAAGATATATATCATTTGACAGCACTAGTACCAAGAATACTCATACTGGTACTGGTTGAAAAAAAAGTTGATCAAACATCCGTATTTATATTTATTTATTTTGTGAATGTGATACACTTAAGTTGGAATGTGAATACATTGCAGGTTGTGCCTCACATCCTCTTCCCTCAACTCTTTGCATCCCCGAAGATCTATACCGGAAGGGAAGTGACTCGGAGTTGGTGGTATGTTGGCAGAGTAAACAGTGGCCTGGACTGGGCTTATCAGGTCGCGTCTATCTGACTGACCCTCTACTCCCACTTTGTTTAGACACACTGACCGGCGGGTCACGCTTCTATATCCTCCTCCAGATCTGCACCATCATTCCCACAATATCATGTTGTAAAAGTGAAAGGCCATGTTTTACTTCTGTACTTGGAGGGCAAACAAACAGCCGGAGGTGCTTTTGGGGAAACCAAACACTGCATAAAGGAGCTCTGGCTGCCACCTGAGACATCGTGCACTGCAGACCTCCGATATGTGACCCATTCTACAGAAACAGTAGGGAATGGTAAAGACATGTTGTGGGCCATTGACAAATATTTACAGCTCACTTGGACAACAGCAGGAATGCGAGGGAACGTCTCTATCAGTTGTTAATAGCTCCCCTCCGTCCTCTTTCCCCTCTGTGTGTGGTACGCTTTTCCTCAGCTATTCCCCAGGTCTGTCTGTGGCCTGTCAGCCTGTCAGATTAAAGCCGGGCTCTCCCAGTCGTCCTTAAATGCCACATGCTTTGTTTTCATTGAGGAGGGGTGCAGAATGCGTGTGATCTCGTCGGCCTCCTTCTCATCCATCTCTGCCAGAAGCTGAAGGGGCGCAGGGGGTAAAACGGGGTTCAGGCGGGGCCAAGGGGCAGGGTCACACAGGGGGAAGAGTGGGGTCGGAGGTTAAGCTAGGTTACCCCAAGCCTGTGCACGAGAGTAGCAGAGAATGATGGACAGAGAGGCCTCGCAAACGCGCAAGCACGCTCTCCAACATACACACGCACGCACACACTCCTCAGGCCACCAGTACCGTAATAAAGACTTCCACTGACATTTCGCTCATGTCTGCAACACTGTGGTTATTCATGCACAGTGGGGCCCGTTATTGAGAGCAGATGTTGAGCTGTAATGAGCGGTGACGACCTGATGAAGAGCACAGAGCTGCACTGTGACCTGATGTGAAGGAAGATAGACAGCGAAATGGACAAAGTGAAGCAAATGTGTCTCTTGCAGGTGCAAATGGTGTCTTAAAGTCACCTGTAAGGTGCTCACGGCGCTAAATTTTAAAATTATCATCTTTAATTGCAAGCCACATTGTCAGGGAGGCATTCCTTCAGCACTACTGAGGATATTATGTAATTGATTGGCAACTTTTTTCATCTGACTTTAGCAAAAAGGCAGCTGGGACCAGCCCCTACTTACCTTTGACCCCAATGATGGCATGTAGAAAAGGGGTGGATGGATGAATTTACAGTGGATGAATGTCACTTCCCCTTTAAATTCACATTATTTTGCAGCATTAGCCTCACTTGAATGTGTAAGATCGTCAAACCTATATAAATATTAGACAAAGCTAACCCAAGTAAACATAAAAGGCAGTTTCATATTGACTGTATTTATTAACGGGAACAAAAACAGTATTCAAAGATACCTAATCCTGTGTGAAAAAGTACTTGCACCACTTGCTAGACTGTGAATTGACTGTGGCTAATCACGTCTTCTTCTTTTTTTTTGTAAAGCTAAGTCACCATACCCAAGCCCGATTACTTCCATATCGTTCAGTCAAGAAATGACTACATCTCCATAAAACGTGTCTGACAAAATTAAGTCTGCAAAAAAGCTGCACTAAAATGCCACGATTCAAACAAATTCAACAACCGATGATGAAAAAAGTCAATGCCATCTGGGAAGGGATACAAAGCCATTCCGAAAGTTTAAGGACTCCAACAAACCACGGTAAGAGCCATTATCCACAAATAGGGAGTTAACAGTGGTCAACCTTCCCAAGCTTACCCCGCTTACCTCAAAAGCACAGCGACGACTCATCCAGAAGGTCACCAATGAACCCAGAACAACGTCGAAAGGACTGCATGCATGGCTTGCATCATTTAAGGTCATTCATGACTCAATAATAAGAGACTGGGCAATAATGACAACCGTGGCAGAGTCTAAGCGAAAACCTTAAACATGAAAGTTGAACTTTTTGGATTGTGTGTGTCTGTTGTAAATGTAACAGCTGTTCAGAAAAAGTACATCATACCGACTGACCAAAATGGTGGTGGCAGTGTGATGGCGTGGGCCTTCTTTGCTACAGTTCAGCAAAGAAGAGGGCCCAAAATATCTCTACAGAGCTATGGAAGGCTCATTGCCAAATATATATATATATATATATATATATATATATATATATATATATATATATATATATATATATATATATATATATAGTGCTGTCAAAGTTAAAGTGTTGACTAATTAATTATTCACAAAAAATGATCGCATTAATCATGTATTAACGCAGATTAAGCACTTTTAATTTTGACTGCAGATGATCCTTTAGGTGACAATAAATAAAGTAAAGCATTGCGTAATGACATCCAGAATATTTGTTTATGTCAAATTATCGTTTTTTTTTTCCTTTTTAAATTATGCAAGTAATTAACTGATTAAAAATAGAGGAGGATGACGTGATGTGCAGTGGATAATTTTTTTTTGAAGACGTCATCATAACATTAAATGCCGAAAAAATTAACACATAACAGGTGCTATTTAAATTTGGCGGGCACATTTGTTTTTATAAGAAAGCCTTTTTAATTAGGTGATTAATCGTGATTAATCAAAATTCTAAAGTGTGATTAATCTAATTAAAAAAGTAATTGTTTGACAGCTCAAAAAATAAATAAATATATATATATATATATATATATATATATCCTAGCACAATCCTACTGCCACGAAAATAAACACATGGTTAAATAATTCATATCTGACATCCAAATTGATTAATTTTGTAAGGGTAGTAGAGGACCTTCCCCAAACAGTTCGCACAAAGTTGAATATACTCAACCGTCCAAAATATCTTGGTACTACATGACAAATGTATTCTACAGTCAATACAGGGTTTGGCTTGTGTTTAAATGATTTTGTGCACAGTGTATCACTTTTTTATGCCCAATAAAAAAAATAGTGTGTTGAGTAGTGTTTCCTGCTCGTGAGTGTTTCACTGAATGCACATGAGATATTTTTTCCTGTATACTGAGGATATCCCCTTTTTTTCCTCAGTGCAACTGCAGTTTTCATAAGCAAGCTCAGCAAAGTTTTTTGCCGAATTTCCTCAAACTATTGCCCAACTAATGAGTTGACATCTGAAAGTGTTTTCACTTCTGTAAAACCTGTACAAATCAATGCAATGCAATCCTGAGAATTATAAATCGCTCGAGTCATTCATCGTGTGAAAAAGAAAAGGAGCTGTTTCTACTTTTGATAAATGTATTTGCAAATTGGAGTTTCTTAAATATTGTCCAAGTAAATACAAATATACTGAAGCTGTACGTGATTAAAAAAAAACGAAAAAAAAAACAACCCACTATTTTGGGGAGAAGTGGCAGACTTTGTAATGGAAGGAGGTGGAGCAATATGCAGCATAAACTTTGGCCTAAATATGTGCTTGTCAAACACGGGCAACTACAGACTAGTTTTGTGCAAATATGTATCTTATCGTAACTGTTCTCTGGAGCCATGATGCACACTGAATGAGAAGATCTACACAAATGATAATTTATGCACATATTGTATCTGACTGCCAACCAAATATAGTGGACATTAAAAATACCTATGATCTTACATAGAATAAAGACTTACTCTTGCAAAATCTGTTGAAACAACTGTATCAAATATTCAGCAATATACCAGTAGAAATGTAACAATATATTTCATTTCATTTCACAGTAGTTTGCAAAGTTGGAAACATGCACAGCTGTTTCTAATATGTTATATTTTTATATTAGCACAATAGATAATGAAGGTTTGAGTTTAGTTAATTAATTTAGTGAATAAGTATTGTTTTGTTTGTACAAGTGTGGACTTTCACTACACATGATGTTTCTGCGATTGGCTGGCAAGCAGTTCAGTGTGTACCGATGGAAGTAAATCTGTGCCATCAGACTTTCATGTTTGAATGTTGACACCGAATTTTTCTCACGTTGAATTTTTAACACGGAATTATTTTCCGCCTGGATTTTTTTCCAGGATCGAAATTCAACGTGTTAAAAAAAACAAAACATCAACATGTCAAAAATTCAAGTGAAAAAAATATTCATTGTGAAAAAAAATCTGAAAATTAAACGTGACAAAAATTTGGCATAAAAATCCTACGTGATAAAAATACAGGGCAAAATCCGGGTATTTAAGGAGAAGCAAACGATGCACGTCTAAGTCATCCAATGTCCAACCAATCATATTTTGCTCTACTGGTCATGTGACACCGACACGGAAAAAGAATAGTGACGGCGATGCGGTGAGTATGTTTACTCATTTTGCCCTGGTTTGTGTTCATTAAATTGAGTAATAGTTATCATTACTTGACAGTTGACACGTTGCACATTAATGCACAATAGCCACACGGTACACCTAAACTTTGATGGAAGTGGCATTTATGAAATTGTGTTTGCACTCAGCCCATGCTCTGACGTGGGACCCTTCCGGTCTCAGAGCCACTATCGGCTCCCAGCAGTGGGCCGAATTCGAGTTCGTCATCACTCAACGCGACTAATTTGTCACATTGAAACAGACGTGTTCATAATGACTTACTATCCCATTCAGATAATAATTTTTATATTTTTGAAGGGTTGAGCGCCTATGGGAGAGAACTGTATCTAATATGATGTTCTCCTCTATCTTGAAGAAGGTAGGACCTCCCATCCAGTCCAGAATTTGAACAGGTTAGCCAAATCAGCGAGTGTTGCTATGCAGTAGATGTATTTATTTTTAATTTAAATATTTTGGTTTTTAGAATTTTTCAACAACACAATACAGACAAAACAAAGTAAACCAAAAGACCGACATGAACGTACCAAAACACACTCCTCATCATCACCTTCTTCCTCACACTCTGCACTTGCCACCTGCCTGGAGGAGATAGAGGCATGGATCAAACAGCTCAAAAACCGAAGCTGTGTTAATTGGTAGCCCACACCAAATCCGTACTTCCACCATAACCACTTTCTCTGGCCAAAACATCACTCTCTCTCTCTCCACTTGTCACCAACCTGGGCGTGAGGTTTGACCCTCAGCTTACCTTTGAGGCCCACATCAATCACATCACCTCTCCAAGACTGCCTTTCACCACCTGAGAAATATTTCAAAAACTCCGACCTTCTCTCACCCTTCCTAACGGCAAGAAACTTGTCCACGCCTTTGTCTCCTCCAGACTGGATTACTGCAAAGCACTGCTCATTGGGATCCCCAGCAAATCCGTCCAGAAGCTGCAGTACCTTCAAAACAGTGCTGCTAGGATCCTGACGAGAGTGCGGAAACATGAACATATCACCCCCATCCTACGCTCACTACACTGGCTTCCCATCTCAGCGAGAATTGAATATAAGGTCCCTCTCCTCACTCACAAATGTATTCACGGCAATTTTTTGTTGTTTTTGAGTAAACAGACTCGCGCGATGCGTCCTTCCGTGTCGGTGTCACATGACTAGTGGAGCAAAATCTGATTGGTTGGACGTTGGATGACTTAGACGGACATCGATTGCTTCGCCTTAAATACCTGGATGTTGCACTGAATTTTTATCACGTAGGATTTTTACGCCGCATTTTTGTCACGTTGAATTTTCAAACCCAATTTTTTTCACTTTGAATTTTTTCTCACTGAATTTTTTTCACAATGAATATTTTTTCCACTTGATTTTTTGAAAACGTTTTTTTTAACAAGTTGAATTTCGATCCTAAAAAAAACCAAAATCTGATGGCACATATTTACAGCTGGAATAGGCTCCAGTGCCCCCCCCCCCCAACCCTTCCCGCGACCCTTGTGAGGACAAGAAAATGGATGGATGGATGATGTTTCTAACATGATGTAAGTATGTATGATTCATGATGTACTTGATTTACTATGATTCCGTGTGCATTATTATGATGCAGTGCAGTTCTACATCTCTGGAAATTGAAATGGCTAAAAAAACAAATGGTAAATTACCAACACTCAAAAAGAGACCTCCATTTTTTAACTCTTCGGATGTATATCGTTGGCCAGCCATCAAAACATTCTCAATATCGTCATTGTGGCTGTGGGTGATCTGGAGATGATCCCAGCTGACTTTGGTACATTCCAGCAGATCACAAACTGTATATAGGCCTATTTGCAATCGAAAGACATATTGTACTTTGAACTTGAAGCTCACACTTGTGCAGAACTTTTGCATGGAAGAAGTGTAGTGCTGATTTTACCAAGTTTGTCTATAACTGATGTTGTGATCACACATAATGACATGAGTGGCGGTGACCCGGACGGTGGGAGGGCTGCAGCGTGGGGGAAACGTCCAATAACTGACTGCGCCTGTCAGTGTCTCTGTCCATGGTGCTGAGGGGGACACATCTACACTTGTTCACCTCCAGCATGCAGAACAGACTGACATTCCCGCAGCAAGTTAGGACAATTGTCCACTATGTGTAAAGAGAACACGTCCTGATCTGCTGTGCAATAAAAACAAATAATACATTTACCATACATTGCTCATATTAGTATCAATATAGAGTGGCAATCTATTCCGCTTCCTGACTACATTTGGCGTGCCCTTAAGCACGACACTGTCCCCCAATGCAGGCCCAGTCACTCTCACATCTGTGCATGCATTTGTGTGATCTGACTCTCCATGTGGTGACAATATATAGCAGATTGTAAGTACAATTTTACTTGGAGGATTATTATCAGCATACAATTTTTTACACCGATCCATTCCACTGATACGACAACATTATTTATTACTCACAGCACATATTCCCCAAAAATTTTCATCTACAGTTAATTAACTGTAAATAATATTATTCCTAACTTTTTTAAGTATTTCTTCTGAAGGTGTTAACTAATTAATTAATCACAAACAATTATCGCATTAATCATGTATTAACGCAGATTAAACACTATTCATTTTGTCTCCAGATAATCCTTTAGCTGACAGCAGATGTTTACGTTAAAGGTAACACAGGTTGTGTATGTGGTATGCAACAAGAATGCTTTGTTATTGTTATATAATTCATTAATTGTTCCATACCTGACCTATTGCATTGAAGTGTGGGGGTATGCTGGCAAAAACGTCGTTTTTTTTTTTTTACAGAAATATCGTTTTCGGATGTGGATACAGAGATCACGCTAATCCATTATTTATACAACTAAAAACTTTAAAATTTAATGAATTGATGGAGTATAACCGCCTTAAAGTAATGTATAAAGCCCATCAAGAATTTTTACCCAAAAACATGCAAATGAGATAAAAAAAAAAGAAGGGGAAAGTAAGTACAAATTAAGAGGAACCGATATTTTTTCCAAACCTAAACACAGAACAAAACAAGAAGAACAATTTATTTCATTTCATTTTATCTGTTAAGTTGGCAATGTCCCGAGATATCATATTTACTGCATTCTTCAGGTCTTCTAAGTCTTTCTTCGGTTCTTTTGTTATCATTTTGCTCGACTGATATGTTAAAACAAATTAGAACCAGACTGACCCAGTAGAAGCGGCTTTGGATGTGACCTAGTGGCGGTTTCTGCCCCAGCCCGGCGACGGCCACCACCACGGCCCGATGGCCAGGCGGTGAGCACGCTGCAGTCCAGCCCAGCGGTGCAGGCTGCTGCGTGGAAGATTCTGCGGTCCAGTGGTCGAAGCTACTGCGGACAGCTGGTGGAAACCTCGGTGGCCCAGTGGTGGAAGGCTTTGCGACCCGGTGGCAGAAACAGTCACAGCCCGGCAATGGAAGCCGCTCTGGTTAGGCGGTGAAGGCAGCTGCGGATCGGTGGTCAGGCTGCTGTGCTGTGCTTCTCGTTAGCCAGCTCTATTTCTATTTATAAAGAGTAAAATATATTTTTTTATTGAACTTGAATAAATCCCCCCACAGCCCCCCAATGCATTTCAAAGGGTATAAATTACAAGTGGATTTTCACCATTTGTGGGCCGGCTGGGTCCCTATTCACCCTGCAAATAGCAGGAGTTGACTATACAGTATTGTGAAAAAGTATTTGCCCATAACAGCAAGTCAACTTCTGAAAACCTAAAAATTATTTTGGAGTGGCCTAGTCAAAGTCCAGACTTGAATCTGATTGAAATATTGTGGCATAACCATAAAAAGTCCATTCATGCTGGAAAATCAACCAGTAAATAAAGTAATTCTGTAAGCCAGACTCTGCCAAAATATCTCCACAGAAATGTTAAAGAAAACGCTTGATTCCGGTTGTTGTTGCTGAGGTTGGCCCAACCAATTATTAGGTTTAGGGGGGGGGGGGGGGGTGCTTTTACACACAGGGCCAGGGTACTTAAATAAATAAATAATAAATAAAATCACCAATTAAAAACAACATTTTATGTTTACTTGGGTTTTCTTTGGCTGATATTTCCATTTAAAAAATCATCTTAAACATTAAAGTGGGAAAATTATGTAAAAAAGTAAGAATTTGAGTAAATATTGTGTGACTATTGCTGTGACTTCACTTACAGGATTACTGATCTAATATGAAAACTATTACAGTAGCCTTCATAAAGCAGATCAAATTTTTGTGTCAGGAGAGTAGATGGGGAGGGGTCCTGGGGGCCTCCTTTCTTTTCAATGCATGGTCTCAGAAGAATGGTCTCATATCCGGAGCCGTTTGTCTCGATTTGAATTGTTAGAGAGGCTACTCGCGTGAGGTGAAAATGCACGCCACTCTGTCTTGCTCTTTGAGCCAGTGAGCAAGTTGAATGTATAGCTTTTTGTAAATAAAAAAAAAAGCCTGTACTGTAAACATCCATCTGTGTAATTCAAATGGATTGAAAACTATATCTATTAACAAATGCACACATCAACCTGAATTGAGACAACTTCTGACTTCCTCCTGCCTTAGTTCCTGTTGTAACATCCTCTCACTCTCCTGAGATGTTAAACGAAGTGAGTATGCTGGGAAGAGGAGAGCACTCACCTCAAATGCCATCCACTCACCAAATCTATGCATGAGGAGATGTCTTAAGTAAATACAACAACAGGAAGTTATCGACTCCATCCAGCATCCGGCCTTCTGAAAGCTAAATGAGCGGCTGTAAATAAGCCGTCTCTGCAGACGGCTTCCCGGTGTATGTTTGAGTGCATGTGTGAATCAGGCAAAGAGGCGCTCTCCGTGCCACTGAGAGCTGGGCCGCACACAGCTTGCTGCTAAGAATTTCAGCTCTTTCTGCTAATTAGACAAATATCACACGTCTTTACAGAGTGGCGGTGTTAACAGGGTTCCTGGTATTACTTGCGGATGTACGTATGCGTCTTACTCACCTCAGCCACAGACCATAAAACCCGGAAAGAACCGGCTTAGAGCGGGTGACCTCCAACCCTAATTATGTCCATCAGCACTGTGGGATAACTTGTAGTATGATCATCTGTGAATGAGAACATCAGTTCACTCCTTCATTTTACTTATAGAGTGTTATTTTCTCATTATTCCAGTTTACTGTCGTTAAAATTAGACGAGTGCGCTCAAGTACGCTGCTTTGAACAATCCAATACACTATTAAATAATGGCACCGTGATGATTAGTTGATTTAAATGATGATGATTGAAAGGATTTAATAGATAACAGAATGATCATATGCATCACAAAATTAAAAGCAATTGCTTTCCTATAGCATTGTTAAGCATAACAAATGAATGTCAATGGTTGGATCCCAAATTGAAAAAAAAAAACACGAACTTAACAAAGCACTAAATCAAAATTCAATAAAAATGATCATATGAGATGAATAAATATCTGTCTAAAATTTGGAAATTATGTTCTGCCACTCGCGGTCTGTCTCTCCATGGGCGTCGCCACTGTTGAGTGACAACATATTGAGGTTGAGACGTAAAGTCGGGATCTTTTTTCCCCCCCTCGACTTTCAACTCGGATCTCCGAGTTCAAAGGTGCATTCCGGTGCACACTTGCTGGTATGAGGTCAGAAAAGTCTGAGAGGCTGGGGGAGCTGACTGGTCGACACAAGGGACCAGGTTGACGAGCACAGGTGGAAAGAGCAAGACAACACAAGACATAACATGAAACAAATCGAAATACAGGCAAAGCAAAAACACAGATCATGATAATAAAATAACAATTCATAATATGCCACAGTATTGAGTTAGTTTTAGAGTGTGTATGTAGTGACAGCAGTCAAAAATACATAAATTCACTCATTTTTTTCCTACCACTTGTTCTGTTGATGGTTATTCTCAAGTGGCACCCTGGAGTGGATCCCAGACAAACAAGTTGAACCCACATAAATTACACACACAATCTATACACTACTGCTTAAAATGATGGTGGTCACTTAATATCTTTGCGTTTGAATCAAAACAAATATTGAAAATTGATCAAAATCTAATTTACTCTCTGTGGACAAACATATCAAGTCCTGTAAAATACAAAATGTTCTTTCCAGCAGTCATTTCTTGGAGATCCTTGCCACATGGGGGGTATAAGCCATCAGCATTGACCCTTCCAGTATCACAATGTCCAGTTAGCTCGGCCTGGTCACTGATTCACCAGAGTGGCGATAAGATCAGTCGGCTGAGCTGATAAGACCTCTCGTGTTGAGAGCAGTGACATTCGGCCAGCCAGCATTATGAAACCCCATTCGCTTCTGCAGCAACCTGTCTGATCGATTTTGTTCTGTGTGTGTGTGGGGGGGGGTGTGTGGGTGTGTGTGTGTGTGGGTGTGTGTGTGTGCGTGGGATGTGCGACATGACCATTGCTCTGTCCATCTAGCACTATAAATCTTCACTAGAACACCACTTGCACTTTAGCATGTGGAAGTCATACCAAATTGACAGCACGTGTTTGCTGGTCCTCTTTGGGTTCAAGACCACCAATTGAAATGAACAAACGTCTTCAGAAACGACATTAAAAAACAAACAAAGGAAGAATTGCGATGATAAGACAACAGAGTGAGTATGTATGTCTTTGATAATTCAGTAAAAACAATCTAATTAAAAAACAGCTTTTCATATGAGAGAGCGCATTCAAGGAGATCACAGCTGGATGTTTCCAGTCGTGACCAGGAGAGGTCTGTTTCTCATTTGCAAGTTTTATATAAAAAAGAAAAAGCAGGAAGATTCCCTTGACCGAAACCAAGTTGTTTCTGCTTGAACCATGATGACAAAGTTCCTCTTATATGAAGGAAGTGGTGGTTTTCAAGCCAAACTTGAACCTTTTCCTGAACCCATCGCAGTC
The DNA here is from genome assembly GCF_054856555.1 of Leptonotus elevatus. Lineage (NCBI taxonomy): Eukaryota > Metazoa > Chordata > Actinopteri > Syngnathiformes > Syngnathidae > Leptonotus > Leptonotus elevatus. Next base: position 18,187,096 of record NC_141242.1, on the reverse strand, counting down.
ATTCTTGCGCTTCAACTTAACCAGAGCTTAATGACAGTCTTGTCACATTCTTAAAAAAAAAGAAAAAGTTGAACACACTCTTTTTCATAGTCAGCGCTATAAATGCCTATCCTGAAAAGATAAGTTAGATTCTCAGTAATATCAATTGTTAGGAGACAGCTTTATCTATTGCGATATTTCTGATCATCTCAGATGTTTTTGCACACATTAGGTACATCATATGATAAATCAATGAAAATACATGATTAAACGGGAATGCAGACGAAAAATAGCCTTTTGGCTAATTCTGGTATATTTACTGAAATGTTTCTTAATATGTACTGTCCCTGATACAAATCAATCAATCAAAAACAACAACAACAACAAAACCCAAATGTAAGTGTTACCCACAGGTCACCAGTGTGAGATTTATTTCTGTGCAGTGAACTGACAGTGTGGAATGTGAGGGCAAATGATCCTGACTCTGTGGGTTCTATTTTCCTGACAGAAATATTTAATAAAGGGTAGTCTGCGCTTTTGTGGACATGAACACAGCCGACTCCGTTCAACGGAAATCAATTCCTTTTAAATGTATCACACTCACATCTCACATGGAGACCCTAAAGACGCAGCCATTGTTCTTTTTGAACGAAACGGTCGTGAACTACACAACACTAGGGTGGGTCTGGATGCATCTCCTGTCTATCTTACATGGATTCACAGGAATTATTTTCCACTTTTGTTCATTGTTGGTTGAAATAACTGATTGATATTGTATTTACAAAGTAAATCAATGAATGCCTATGGCTAAGTTGAATTTATTATTTGTTCTTTTAGTCATCTATTGTCGAAAAAAGCCTCCAACTCACATGAGCTGATGCATTTATTTGTGTTTTAAAGGCCAACATGAGAATACATTTTCAACAAATTATTTCTGGTACGTGCGAAAATGTCAAAAAATAAAATAGCATACCATAGAAAAAGAGCACCTCCACTTGTGAATTTATTATTTGTTCTTTTAGTTATCTATTGTCGAAAAAAGCCTCCAACTCACATGAGCTGATGCATTTATTTGTGTTTTAAAGGCCAACATGAGAATACATTTTCAACAAATTATTTCTGGTACGTGCGAAAATGTCAAAAAATAAAATAGCATACCATAGAAAAAGAGCACCTCCACTTGTGAAGTCTTTGATTATAAAAAAATAATAAAATCTTGTGTCACATTCTGGTCCTGCCCACTGTTACGCAACTGACTGCCCCAAGGTCCCTCCCGTGTGGACCTCTGATCAAGTTTCAGAAGACTTCATTCATAAAATCAAATTTAGTTCATTGATAAATGTCAGCAATTACATAATCTAGATGATTATTTTTAATCATTTTTTTCTAAACACTGAATAATTAGATCTGAGATCAAAATCAACCCTTCAATCAAATTTGATGCTTTAATGATGACAAAATATCTGCAGTACTTTTATACACTAATCAATTATCTGTTTATATGCCCAGCTTTAACATGAGACTAAAAATGAAATCACAAGTGCTGCATTTACATATTGCATAAACATTTGAAAAATGTTCCTCAGTCTAGTACATGCATGCATGTAATATGACACAGTAGCATGTTTGCACAAACTGAAGGCTCATGCACACACGTTTTTCTTTGACTTTCATGTGAACTAAACTTCCAGGAGGGAGCAAAAAACTTTACTTAACACAACGTGCCCTTGAGCAGATAACTCGTTTGTTTAGCTACATTTCGGACTTTAGATTCACACTGAAAAAAAAAGAAAAGAAAGAAAAGAAACATTCTATCAATTAAAAAATATTTTTAAGTAAATCATCACAACAAATATTTGAACTTTGACTCATGTAAATAATTCATTTACTGCAACCTCAAAATTTTAACTTTCCGTTCATTCCTTTTTATTAACGCAAATAGTAATTTCAGTTTTCCCTGAAAGTTCTTAAATGGGAAGTCAACCTCGAACTTTTCTTTAGATGAATAACGTTCTATGCATCCCCGTTAAGCAATAAAATCCACCCCTTTTTATCCATCTCAGGGGCGGCCATTTTGCCACTTGCTGTCGACAAAAAATGACATCAAAGTTGCTCAGGGCTCAGCTAACGACCAATCACGGTTCACCTTTTTTTCTGAAGCTGAGCAATGAGATGCTTTGAAGACATTTTGACTGAACGCTACCTTACAAACACATTCTTATTCATATTTTTTTTTATTAAGTACATCGCTCAATGAGATACTACCTTTAGCGTCATTGAAGATTGGCCCTGTCCTAAAGTGCGGATGTGAGCGTAATGCTTGTAATGAAGATAGGCGGTATGGGAAAAATATCAAATTATAAGAATTTAAAATCTTTACCTGAGACAACTAAAAAAGAACAACAAATTAAGAAACTAGACAAAGTGCAATTTTTGCAGAAATCACGTAAGAATGCTGAAAAGCTGAATGCTATTAGCCGAATGCTAAAATTGGAATGCACGTGCTTATGAAGTAAATTGAAAGATACATTACTAAAGTACTCAAATGTGGTAAGCGGGGTTTGAAACCAGGTACTCCGCGGTGGAAGGCAATTGCTCTAAGCACTGAGCTAATCATGGCTAATTGCGTATTTATTTTGAAAAGTGTCATCTGATGCTGAAAGCTAGCATACATTTAATAATTTCAGTGAAATTATAATGCATTTCTTGATATGGTTGTCAGTTGGTATACATGTATATCACTTAGCATAATGGCCATGGATATATTTGCAATGGGTAGTCGAAGGTGAGATTCAAACCCATGACCTCCTGGTTACTGGACAATGCACTTTACCAACTGCGCCACTGAGCAGGGTCAGACAGTTGGTAATGATGATAAGTTGTATGTATGGAAGTGGGAGGGGAAAGTGGGACTTAGAAACATTTCTATGTCTGTCCCATTGAAAATTAATGGGGAAAATTTGATATTTAACGTTAAATTGTGCGAACACTGTAGGTCAGAGGTGCCCAAGTCCGGTCGTCGTGAGCCCCTATCCAGCCTGTTTTCCATGTGTCCCTCCTTCAACGCAGCTGCATCCAATGATCAGCTCATCAGCAAGCTGGTCACCTGATAACGATCCTGATCATGATTCAGGTGTGTTAGTGGAGAGAAACATGGAAAACAGTCTGGATAGGGGCTCTCGAGGACCGGACTTGGGCACCCCTGCTGTAAGTAATGTGAAGCCCCGCATTCCCACAATAACACCAACTTGAAAAAAAATTCAGGTCCCACTAAATGAATTATTTACAAGGAGTTAAAGCTCAAATATGTGGTGTTTACTTAAGGTGTATTACTAAAAATGTTCAGTTCATCCAATGTTTTTTTTTCTCAGTGCAGTGATGGTCTGGTAAATTAATGTTTTGAAAGCACTTACATTCAGGCCCAAAACGTAAGGCACAGCGAGAGGCAAGAGGAGGAAGCATTAGCCTCTCAAATGACTGAGCAGCCAAGACGTTTGGAGTTACAAAATTAGTAACTCAAATAGCCAGAAACTGGGGCGACTGGAATTTGCCCCCCAAAAAAGTGTATAAACGAGCCACAAAGCTTCTGGCAGAACATCCTTTGGACAGATAAGATAAAACTGGAGGTAGTAGTGAGGCAAAAGAAAAAAGCATTACCGTAAAAGAAAAGAAGATTGTACATATTGTTTTTCATTGTGTGGCATGTTACAATAAAATCTCAAACGAGCGAGGCATGCTGAAGCTAAATGTGCTGGCCAGTGTCAGAAGTCGCAGGTCATGGGTCTTCCAACAGGACAATGACCCAAACACATTAAAAGCACTCAGGAATGGCGAAGAACAAAACACTGGACTATTCCGAAATGGTGTTTTACCTGACCTGAAACATGCAGTCTTAAGAAGGCACCATACAGGTTGAGGACTTGAGGCAGCTTGGAGCAGTTCGCCCAAAAGATGGATGGATGGATGGATTTAAAAGCGCTGCCTTTTAAATTCAAAGACGGTATTGTATTGCTCAGTTAGAATTCACAATATACAGTCTGATTCAGGAATGGCGAACTGGAGGTTCACGAGCCACATGATGCCTATGCCCACACTCTGAGTGGCCCTTTAATTACAAAATGAAAAAAAAAATACATGTTTCCTCTGCTACAGTAGCCAGGCACATACTTGCAGTTAGCCAACCTTGGATTCACCTTTTGGCAGATTTTTTCTTCTTCATCAATATCATGGTAAATTTTTTGTTGTTGTTTCTTGTGTGTTTTGGGAGTTGATTTGTTATTGGAAAACTCCGCTATTGAAAAATGCCTATTGGAGGTTTATAAACTTAAAAGTTAAAATCGCAACACCCCCACCCTTCATTCTGCCAATGAGTGTCAATTATCTGGTCAGCAACAAGGTACTGTCTGCAGCAAAGCCAGTTTTGGTCATATAAAAAGCATTCAGTGAAGAAGACTGAAAAGCATAAGCATTGAGAGAGAAAACGTGTCACTTGTTTTGACATTCGCAGAACTTCGATGCCCTCATTCTTTGACAGAGTGTATTACAACAAAGTTTAGGGATGAAGTCATCATCTCTTCTATTATTACTTGCTGATATTTGAACTGTAAAAGGATCACGACAGTATGATGTCACACAGGAAATTACCTCAAATAACACAGCTTGCATAATCACCTGTGTGACGCCTCCACCTTCTCAAGGTCAAGTACGTTGAAGTCATTTTTGGAACAACCCGCTGAGAACTTTTGAACAGCTCATGTGACTCTAAAATGAGAGTGAATTTCCAAGCACTGGTAGAATTCCAAAGTGGATGTTTCATTGACCCCGCCAAAGGATTTCCATGCAGCCTGTGTCTTCTTCTTTGGCTCCCTCGAGGAGACTTTGTCTGGGTCACAGTAACCCAGAGTCCCATGGCAGTGGTACAAGCAGCAGCAGTATAACAAGTAGTAGTTTGGACACCATTACGACACCAGCAACTCTGTGTCAGAGCGGAACATTGGGAATTCATTAATGACGTTGCTGTTGATGCTACCAGCTAAAAAGGTGGAGGTGGGGGATATGCTTATGTCATCACAAAGGCAACAATGGCGTGCTGCCATCTGCAGTTGTCACAGCTCTTTTTTCTCCTCTCAAAAGCACTTTTTGAGGCAGGTGCTGTCATATTGACGCACTCGTGCCAGGCCGTTAGTGTCTCTATTAGCTTGAGACTGATGGCGTTGGTGCTGTGCAGCCCAAATTGTGCTTTCCATGCAGCAATTAAAAGTCAAATGGACTTTCACATCAATCTGTGACAAATTGATATCAAACAAAAAATTCAGCCAAGTAGTCAATTGATTTGAATTTTTTTTTTTTTGGACCTCTCTTGCACCTTTGATCGGAATTGTTGAACTGCAGGTATGTGATGGAAATGGAAAATAGTTTCAGCAATACTTGGTTGTATTGAATTTCATTCAGCAAAAAATGTAATGTAATAAATGTAATAATGTCATAAAAATATTTCAAATAAATAATAGTATGTAAAGTAAAACAATTTGTTTTTTTTATTATGAGTTTTATAGTGTAAAAAATGGCTAATAGGACTTGAAATAAGAATGTGGGCATTGTTTACATGGCCTAATTAACATGATCTTTGCTTGTTTGTTTGTTTGTTTTACACTTATGGAATATTTAAAAATATATAATTTTTAAATTTGTTAATTAAAATGAGTATACATTCTGCACATGAATTGACAATCTTGTCAATTAATTACAGTACATATTCTAATTCAGAAATGTTCAATTAAAAATAAGACTCAATAAATACACCCATGATTTGCAAAGATCTTTCACCATTTTGTTCCTTTATTTTGTTGAAGTGGAAGTCAACTTTAAACATTTCATGACAATAATATGTTATATGTGACCTCACAAGTCTAAACATGACATTCTGTGGAATATGAAGCAAAATCCAGCCGTTTTTAAACCATCCCAGGGGGCGGCCATTTTGCCACTTGCTGTTGACTGAAGATGACATCAATGTTGCTCAGTGCACAGGCAACGACCAATCACAGCGCACCTGTTTTCTGAAGCTGTGCTGTGATTGGTTGTTACCTAGGACCTGAGCAACATTGATGTCATCTTCAGTCTACAGCAAGTGGCAAAATGGCCGTCCCGCGATATGGACAAAAATGGCTGGATTTTGCTGCTTAACTTCTATTCCACTCATGCAATATCAACCAGAATGCCATATTTAGACTAATGGGGCTGCATAGAACATATTATTGTCTAAAAAAAATTAGGGGTTGACTTTCCCTTTAATTAATGGAATTAACATACTGTACTCTGTATAGCTGCAGTATACGTGTATATATGCAAATAATATACTGTATATCAAGCAAAGAGTCACAAAAAACGGCCACATCTCAATTTTCGTGCTGGAACAAGTCTAGCCTATCGTGTTTAGGAGCACGTTGCGCCTCTCTGGGCGTTCCGGCGAACACAGCTGCCACGCCCCTGACACATCTGGTCATTTGGTAGCAAAAGTAGATCTTAAGTAGTCTTAATTTTCATGCCGGGGCAAGTCTCGTTCAGCGTGTTTGTGAATCTGGCGCTCCGGCACACTTCTATTCTGATGATAAAAAATAGACGAGCTTTTGAACTCAGTAAAACCAGGTCTAACTAGTGGTGCAGGTGGTGAAACGCAATTTTGGTGGATTTGCTCGAGGTGCAGGCAGAGAGATTCGGTGTTCCGCGGACGTGTGTGGTGGATGTCATCGTATTTAATTCCCGAATAATGACAACAGCATGGGACAATCCCTCTGAATCACTGTAGAAATCTATTCATTGAATTAATTATATATCTAGGAAAACTCCACCCATGTGCACAGTTGGACTTGCGCTGGGAATGAAAATTGGGCCCTAAGTATAAAGTACACTCGAACATACAATATACAATAGCCACCACATATATCTTGTGTTGAAATACCCTTTGCTAAACATTATTTTATGACCTGAGGGCGATAAGGCCATAAGACATTTTACCCCCCCACCACTAATGAGAAGTTACAGCGGAGAAGTTGGTGGCGAGTGGTGGATGCTGAGTAGGAAGCCGTGGTCTGGCTCGACTGCTTGCAGGCCACATCAAGCGTCTGCAGTTTGGAACGGTTCTGTAATAGGTCAGTGTAATGATTCACAGTCAGCTCTGCCATCGCCTGTCAACGGATGAAATGAATTCAGCCCAGATCCAGTTTTCCTAAAATATTTTGAGAGTAAATCTTTTTGCTGACTTGAGAGAGACCACAAAACCTGTTATGCCGACATGGCCTGGAACAACTGGCACAAACACACCCAGGAGTGGTCACGCATGCCTTCTCTTGGCTGCCACAAAGGTCATGTGTAGGTTACAATGAACTGTTAATGTTACCACTGGTACTGTGCCCTTATAAGCTGCTGCCAGATTTATTAGGTCACCCAATAGAGGGCAATAACCCATAAAAAGTTACGGAGCCTACACTGCTGCAAATTATTATTATTTTTCCCCTTCAAAACTGTATCTATGCAAGAATGAGCCATCGCTTTTGTTTACGCTGATGATCTCATATATAGTTGAAAACAGTGGAATACTTGAATAGCTTAGAGGACACTGCATTCATGGATAATTAAGCACTTCCAGTTCACCCAAATGACCCAACAACAAACCCAATCTTCTAATCATCCACAACAGTCCACACATCTACAACGGAGAAAATGGGTCAAGCCAGTAGATTTGAAGTGCTCTCTGCTAAAGGCACATGAGAACAAAATCTTAGCTCAAGTGATTCATGCATCCTTTCCTGGTCATCAGAAGTGATTTGAATGAATTATGACAGACATTATGATGTCTTTAAAAAAGGATATCAGCAGATAGTAAGGCTCCTTTGACTTTATGATTCTATAAAACGTGTCTCACAGCGCTATAATTTTAATTCACATTAATTTTCATATCTTAGGAATGTTAATGTACAGAATGAATTACTTCACGGTCTGTTCCTTCCTGCACACAAAATAGATACAGACCTGTCAGCTTTTGCAAAATGTGAAAAGCTCGGCCCATATCACCTTCAAGAACAACGCTTGATCCATGTAATGAGATCAGGTTGGACTGGAGAGAAAGCACTCAGATGTTTTTATGAAGCTCGCCGCATTAGAATACTAAAGCCCATTTGCAGATGGAACAACTTAATTCAGTTGTGCATTTCCTGACGCCTTCTATGAATAAAATCCTCCCACACGTAACCATTGCTGCGGACTTCCAGACAGTGGAATGCTGGTCACATGAAGTTCCCATCATAGAGCCCAGCATCCGTCTCGTCCTCTTTGAATGGGGAAAAAATAACATACCATAACTGTTTGCCACAATGCCACTGTGGATAGACTACTGTAGGCTGTGCAATGGAGCGCTCCATGTAACGCAGTACTTCAAAAAGTTGTATTCTAAATGACAATATCGCTTGCAGCATTGTAACATAGACGCTTCTTTTAAGTGCTGAGAAATGACCTCACCTAATGACATCATCACACTTTGACAGTTCCCACATTTAATTCAAGAGAAAGGCAAAGAGGGATTTCGCCCATTAGCAATTAAAGTTAACCACCAAATTGCATGGGTTTATTGGCTATAAATGAGAAAATGCTGCCGGATTCTGACCTCCTACAGGCACTGTTTAACCAAGTTTGTTTGTGTGTGGGTGTGTGTGTGCGTGTGTGTGCGTGTCTGTGTTGATCACAGTAGACAGCTGAACACTAGCATCCACACAAACATTCACTTTCAGCATAACAAATCTCCGAAGTTACAATTTGAGCAATATGTTGTTACAGTTTAAAACTCTTCAAAGGATTAACTCTTGACATGTGTTTTGTTTCTTTCTTTGGATTTTTGCATCCTTTTTCCTTCATAAGATGGACAAATCTCAACAGCTGACTTTGGGCGAGAGGCGAGGTTTACCCTGGACTGGTCGCTTGCCAATCACAGGGCACATATAGACAACTAAATATTCACACCGCTATATACCTGATGAACCCCTTTCTTCTAAAATAAAGTGTGTATATATATATATATATATATATATATATATATATATTTACCCCAATATGTGAAATGTAATTAAGAAAATATTTCTCATGCAAAAACTAAAAATAAATCATGAAAATTCAGACTTGTAGAAATGTGAGTTTTCAGAATAGTGTGAAATCACAATACAAGTTTATCTGCGGTATTTTATGACATATCAGTAACTAAAAACTATTCTGATGCATTTCAGACTTTGGATTCTATTTAGACCTCTATGAATTCAATTTGTACACTTTTTAATGTGTCTGACTGAGTTGACACAAATCAAGTTCTAAACTGAAATATTTTTGTTGTTGATGGTTAAATACCTAAGGCTTTTCTATACAATTATATGCAAATCCCAAAAATACCAGAAGCATTACAAAAAATATATTGTATACATATATATATATATATATATATATATATATATGCTGACCAGATAATTGACACTCATTGAGAAAATGAAGGGTGGGGGTGTTGCGATTTAAACTTTATGGGTGGAACGGTTCACAAAATTCACAGTTCGGTTTTGTGCTCATTGTTTTTGGTTCAGTTCGGTTTTAGACAAATCTATTAGGTCTTGGAGTTAAAAGTTAAAGTGTATATTATTCAGTATTCACAGCTTATTATTATTATTATTATTATTATTATATAATTATGCTATTGGCAGGAATAACAAATAACTACTCAATTGGATGGCAAAAGGTAAAACCAACTTATGTGTGTCCGTCTGTTGCCATTCATAAATTACCTGTAAATATATTAGCTTTGTGCTCAACTATTCAAGACCAAATTTCACACAAAGTACATTTGTGACTATATTGAGTTAAAATAACTATTTCAGTAAGTCAACTTTTTATTTTTATTTACTGGTTTAGCGTGAAGTTTTTCTTTTGCTAAATAAGTGATTTAGCTCAACAGGTTGGAAAACACTGACTCCTGATCTTAGAATTGCTCTTAAATCAAATTACAATTACGCTATTATAAAATGAAATTACTATATAAGACTTTAATGGACATAGGACAAAGATGTGTCACAATTAATATCAAATATGGATAGAGTAATGATTTTCTCGTGTATAATTACGCTTTCTACATGATGTGTGAATGAGCTCAACTCATGCTCTAAGTAGTTATGGAACCTTTTAGTCATCTCTTCATTTACGTTCTTTTAACACCACCACACTGGATTTCAAATAAAACGAACAAGATGTGCTTTAATTGCAGACTTTCACCTTCTTCTTTTTTTTTTTTTGTGAATTTGCGGTACGGTCAACATTAGCCTTCCAAGCCTCGATGCCCCACTCTGACGTCGGAAAGTCCGTCGGAATGTGCTTCAAGGACGATGCGGTGGGCGGCGGCTAGCTGCTTGCTATATGCTAGCATCGATTATCCTCGGGTTAAACTAAACTCCCATTTGAAACAAAACACCACAGTCATGAACATAGCGATTTCCAGTTGTAATTCCGAAATCCATTTTATGTACCAGAAAACTTGCTTTGGATTAAAGACTCTGTAGCGATGCCTTGAGAACCAAACGGCAGTAGTCCTCATCATTGACTGTCCCGTCACTAGAAGGATATGACGCGCGCCGTAACTATGGACGCCGCTGTTTGGGTGTAGCGAGCGTCGCTAGGAGTCTGAAGTTACTCCCAGCATGCTTTGTGGAGATAAGGATTGAAATAGTGTTTAAAGTGCATGTTATGTGTGAATTATTTCTTTAGTTAGTAATCTAGTTGTTTTATTAGTTAGAAGTGATGCTATCAGTTGTCTGTTATGTGGTGGTTTTAGTTTTTAGCTCTGACGCTGTGATTGTGCATGACGTGGATTTATGACTTGCCTACATTGTGCGGAGTTGAAGTAAGTAAGTGAGCGCAACGTTGGATTAGCTCACATGAGATGGGATACAAAAGAGAAAGTTGCGCTCATGAGGTGAGATTAAAGAAAGAAAAAAAAAAGTTGTGTGAAGGGACCAAACAGAGCGTGGGCGGACCAAACCAAAACTTTTAAACCGATCGGCTTTAACGGTTATACATATATATATATATATATATATATACATATATATATATATATATATATATATATATATATATATAAAACCGTTAAAACATGCACTTTAAACACTATTTCAATCCTTATCTCCACAAATATATATATATATATATATATATATATATATATATATATATATATGGAGAGCGGTGAGTAATCTTTTTCAGTTTATTATCTCACGCAGCTCACTGTCATCCATCCATGCAGTCATCATAGCAACTAATCTCTCTGCACTTTCACCATTGAGCTACTCATTCTGTAGGCCATTTGGTTGTGATTTACTACCAGAGAAGTTTGCAGCAAATTTGTTCCTTCCTCTCCTATTTTCCTTCATCTATTCTCCCTCCGCATCCCGCTTCTCATTCACATCAGTGTGATGGCATTTCATTGTGTTCTGTTTGTTTCCTCAGGACTCCTTTCATCTCCAAGTCTGTCTGGCCTCATATCATTTTTAAAGTGGACCCAAATGCTTACCCTGGCACGCGCCGACGTGCGATTCCAGTAAGTCTGAGACATAAATCGAATATTTGAAGAAAAAGACAAATAAATAAAAGTGTAAATGGTTTTAGCAACTTCTGTGTATAATCAGGCAATCGTATGAGTGCGCACATATGTCTCTGTGTGTCCGTGACAAATGCAAATGCGTGAGAAAGGAAGAGAGATGAGTAGCAGCATGTTAGCAATCATGTTTGTATGTCTTTTTTAGGGTGCAAGTAAATGCCATTTATAACCGATGTGTGAAATGTTCCTTGCGGCGCTGGAAATGTCTTACACAACCCCTGAGGCCCCCAAAGTGTGACGCCTCCCTCTGACCATTCAACACCCCCACACCTCCAGCACGAGTAACATTTGAACAACAAAAACATCATTATGGCTTGGCATTTATCTTATGGCTAAGCGTCTTACTGATTCACTGTCGTCTGGCCAAGACTCTAAATGAGCTTCCAGGAAAGGAAAACATAGAGGGGGTAGAGAAGTGCAGACAGAAAGAATGACATATTATTTGGAGTTGGGGAAGGTGATTCAGACAAACCGATGCATGTCTGGAATCTGTGAATGTCATAATCATGATGAGATGATAGGATAGCCTGTTTGTTTATTTGTTTGTCAGCATCCTACACCAGTGCGTGCTTCATGCCAGTGCCGCCAGTAAGTTGGTAAATTTGCCATGTTTATGTGTGGCTATTGTGTCTGGACTAAGTGGTCATTGTATTCCAGACATGTGGCATATTCAGGATTGCGTGATTCACTCCGACCAGCATCTGTTCTCTCTGCAGTCTCTGACAAGAGAACAACACACAAGTGACCCCCGTGAAAACCGACTGGAACTGACCAGATGTGACCCGGCCTCTAAATATACACCAAAACAAGCCTGAAATGTCATTATTTTAGCCACAAAGCCACATCGTCTTGGTCGTTGTCATTGCCGTCAGGGCTTGAAAAAACAAATGCCAGCACAGCAATGTCAATGTGAGTTGAAAATAACTCAAACTAATTATAGAACTAATTATAAATTACTTTTTTGTTCTCCCATCAATTTATTCTGCTCCCAATTAGCATTGGCAACACTTAGCTTTGGTCTGCATGTTGCTAATACAAGGACTGTACAGTGAAGTACGTGGAGAGAGATCTTCTTAAGAGAAATTTAAATACCGCTGCGACAGATAGATAGATAGATAGATAGATAGATAGATAGATAGATAGATAGATAGATAGATAGATAGATAGATAGATAGATAGATAGATAGATAGATAGATAGATAGATAGATAGATAGATAGATAGAATAAATAAATACATACATTTTATTTCTATTTCCACTATTTTCACTCAGTCAACATCCAGATCAATGTCACATTGTTTAAAGTAAACTAGCAAACTAATTGTTGGTTATTCGCACAGCAGCACACCTCATGTTGCCATTAAGAGGATTTAGGATTTCAATGACGTTTTGTGTTTAAAAAAATAACACAACTTTTTGAGCAGAGAGCAGCGTAAGACGACGTCTAAGTCAGCTGGTGTGTTGTGGGTGGGGTATTTAAACCACTGTGACTACATGTATGAATATTTGAGGTGGAATTTCCTGCTCAGACAACAGGATGGACTTGAAGCAATCACCAGGCTGCGACAAACACATCATAGTATTCATCATACGTCATACATTTACTAGTAATGTGAAAGGATGATGCAAGTGACACAAGTCAAGTATCTCTAATGTGGCTGGCCTGCAGGACAAAAGAATTGCCCAACTTTTTTGATTGTTTTCGGTAAGTATGACCATTTCCCAGATTTTTTTTTTCCACAAAAACATGTTGTGCCTCAATCTAGAATTATGTATCGCACAAACAAGAACACCCCGCGACCCTTGTGAGGTAAAGCGGTTAAGAAAATGAATGAATGAACAAACAAGAACAAAGAGAAATGATATCCTAAAATTGAAATGAAAATATTAGTTCACATAACACTGTTATTGTTTCTGTAATTAAAACCTCAGCACTTAATTTATTTTTCATTAAATCTGTTACAGTGGTTGGAGTTACTCCCATTTCTTCCCTTGAGGGCTTTTAATTTGAAATATTTTAAAATAAAGGCAGACTGAATAGCAGCCAAACCCTAGACCCCTAATAATATGGTGAATGGGACCATATTTCATCCACACAGAATGAAGAGTAATAAGTGCTTATGTTGCTGCATTGATGGAGCTACTATAATAATGTGCTAGTAACTGTGGGAATATTATACAAAGATGATGATTGTTTTTTACATTGTTGGTCTAATTAGGTCGGACGTGACCAAGTGCTACATACCAATCTTCACTAAAGTGTCTGTCAACAGTCAATAATTTAACAATCTGGGTCCGTTCACATTTTTGTCTTTAAAGTACAGTAGACGCTGCTATTCTCGGGGGATAGGAAGCAAGCCCAAATATGAGTATCTAAATATTTTCTGCAAATAATTGATGCACCCCTGAAAGAGATTAGAATTGCGCGGAGTATATTAAGTACTTTAAAGCATAAATAGCAAACAGTATTTCCATCTTTCTCACAGTTTTCCTACTACTATTTTGTGTTTGTGGAGATTGGCGCTTGCGCTCTGTCATATTACGTATGGCTAGGTTCGGTCAGAAAGCAAGGCACATTTCACAATGCGAGCTTTTATTCACAACTCAAAGCAACAATGGACCTCCCTGTCGTCCTGGCGACGCTTGGCCATCATCAGCGCAAAACATCCTGTGGCCGGTAAGGGCTTCAAAATAATGAACCACCTGTATTGCACTCAAAGATAACATACGACAGAAGTGCTCTACAACAAGATGGATGAGCTAAGAATCCACATAACATCTTAAAGTGGACTCAGGGAGAGCTGTGCTCTGTGTTTTACAGAAACCTAGACCATTAACATTATGCCCAACTCAGCCTTCCACCTACAGACCCACTCTGCCTACCGTCGAGACCGCACAGTTGCACTGACGGAATTTATGGCCCTACATTAACAGAAGGTGTCAGAACATTCCGAAGATAGATGACTACTGCTCGATGGACGTTGAATGATGGTAAAGCGCAGAGCTTTTTATCTACCAGGGGAGTTTCAGTGTTGTGTTTATACTGGATGTTTATATGCCACCGTTTGTTGCGAATTTACCCACTGACACCTCAGAACTGTTCTTGCAAAGTACAGACAGAAACACTGTCGATAGCATTATGCCACAAAAGTAAAACAAACATAAAGATAAGTGTTACAGAGAACAGATGGATTTTATGACTTTATTTAAAACGTGGATTGACAACATATTATGCAAAAAAAGAGAGCGGCTTCTGAAAAAAAATCTATGAATGGCTTTGGGTGGTTTGATTTTCATCACCATATTGACATTCAGGAAGATCTGGCACCAATCTGTCCTATATTGTCGTGAGCGACCTGGATGAGGCCTCAACTGAAAGCTATTGTTTTTACCGTGGATACTACCAATGCAACTATCTGTCTATCAAGCCATTCAGTTTGAGTGTCGGCATCACTGCAGACTGCACCGATCCATCTGTCGACCTCTCAACTGTCATACATACCAGGCACCCCACCATGCTGCGGCTTGTAAAATGAATGCAACTGAAAAACATTTTAATCTTTCTGTGTGGTCTGCAGTTTGTGGATTAGAGCGTTAGTTAAAACCTACATTTCTTGGAAAGAGCGCAAGTAGGATTTAAGAATAAATTAGCATGTAAGAGCTATTGGTGAATTAGATCCAATTCTGTATTTCTGGTGTGGTTTTATCTCACCGCTGCCACAGCTGTCTTACCATAGCCACCGCACAAATCTGTTTCAGGGCTCTCGCTCGGCAGCGTAGCCATTGAAGAAGAGATACGATGAGGAGGGATGGGCTCTCCGTGTCGACAGAAATGAAAGACAAGGCCAGAAAAGCAAAGAGAGGTGGTCTAAAGGAAAGAGGAGGAGGCCCGGCTATGAAGCAGCCGGTACAGCGTGTGCTTTTAAGAGTAACTCATCCCACCAAGCACCCAAGCGCCTTTTGAATAACTTACCACTTTGAATGAACTTATTCATCAAAGCAGAGTTCATTACAAGGGCCTGTGAATGAGGCAGAATGAGATGTTCTTCCAGATTACAACTCTTCAATTTGTTTGAGGATTACAGAGAGCAAAATAGAGCACAATAGTCAGTCAGGGTGGGATCTGCACTAATAAGAATTGAAATAAATCTGCAATAGAAGCAACATATTTTCCTGGCCAAAACGTCCGAGAGGCCCTCTCCAAACCAAAAATATTACTCAGAATACATGAACTGAGATATTTTACTTGGCAGAGGAGATGACTTTTCTAAATCAAGTTAAGTTTCTCAGTCAACACTTTTTTTTTTGTTCTTTCCCAGACAATCTGCTCTGACTCTGCTATTATAATCGTTGATTTGCGTCCAAGAGTAGAACAAAGCAGATTCATTCACAGAAATGTAGACTGCGACTTGAGAAAATACTTGTCTGCGTGCATGCACACAAACTCACGCACAGATGCAGGCTTCCTCGGTGTGTCCTCAAGAACCCTTCATTAAAGCTAAAAACCACAAGCCGAGTGAAGAGACAGGCCACGCTTTGTTGAGCTGCTGAGATTGTTAAGCAATGCGGTGGAGCACGTATGCTCAGTGGATTAGTTGTAACTGTCACTGGCGTTGATTAGATTTCAGGTGTAATGTTAGCAGTATATCATCAACACACTGAATCCTCAAGACATGATTAAAGAAGATTTGACGCGTTGACATATCTTTGAAGTCTCTGACGGCGTACACAAACATTAAACACTTACCCTGCTGCAAGTGAGACATACAAGCTATTATCAAATGCAATAAAGATAATAAGTCAAACTAGTACATTTAGTCTTTTTTCTATACGTAGTTGCTCCCTTTTGCTGTGATTTGCTTTGTCGCGTGACAAGATGGACTCAACGATCTAATGGAACTCTGGTGTGGTTCAGTTGTGATGAGAAAGAAAATCAATCTTCAATGTCACAGTCCTTCCACTAATGGTGATATATTGACATGTAGCATGTAATCATGAGACTGTTGACTACACGTCCTTAACTCATTCACTGCCATTGACGGCTATAGACGTAAAAAATCCATTTGAACTATTTCTATTAGTTTAAAAAAATGTCCCATTTTTGTTAACAAGAGTATGAAAACCTAGGAAAAAAAATATTGGACATTAAGAACAGATATACAATTTGTGATTAATCTTGAGTTGCCTAGTGAAGTCATGCGATTATGATAACATTTTTTAATCTTTTCATTATTATTATTTTTTTTAAAGAAAATATTATTTAAAATTAGGGCGTATTTTTTTCCGTAATTAATCGCATGACTTCACAATTAATCACAAATTGTATATCTGTTCTAAACGTACAATATTTTTTTTTCTAAGTTTTCATACTCGTGTTAACAAAAGTGGGGAAAAATGTTAAACTAATAGAAATAGTTCAAATGAATTTTTGAAATCTATAGCCGTCAATGGCAGTGAATGAGTTCAAGTGTACCTCCCATGCCCCATTTCAAAGCATTGATGGGGAAACGGAGCAATATTGTAAAGTTTGATAAATGTCTGGTGTTCCCATTTTTGTGTCTCGTCTTGTATTTGCCAAA
The DNA here is from genome assembly GCF_054856555.1 of Leptonotus elevatus. Lineage (NCBI taxonomy): Eukaryota > Metazoa > Chordata > Actinopteri > Syngnathiformes > Syngnathidae > Leptonotus > Leptonotus elevatus. Next base: position 18,169,855 of record NC_141242.1, on the reverse strand, counting down.
AATAATTCCACTGGTTAATTCCGCCAAATTGCTTCCCTATATCAGTCATCTTGACTCTGATTTTTGTTGGTTATTATTTATTCAAACGGAGAGAATATAACCTGACCTGACCCGTCAAGACATGCTTCTGGCTTGCATGCGGTGGCAGATTACTTCATTACTACACCTCGTGTGTCACCTCTCATCTGTCAGCAACAGGTGTAGTCAGTGACGGATTGATAGACCTTCCGTCAGTATTTACTTACTATGGAGAGTTGAGAGAATGACTTGTCAAAACAGTTTGCAATCAAATGGGAGAGATGGCTGAGCCAAGATGGCATTCAACATGCTTCACTCCTTGCAGGCAAGTATGGTCGCCACATTAGCTGTCATGGCGTCTCGCCAAATAGGTTCCGGAAGCTATTATATTCTTGCTTTAATAAGCAAAGTGCGCATCTCGGCAGCGCGGTGCATTATGGGTAGGCTGGGTAGTAGTCTGCTACCAATTTTTCATTAAAAACTACTAATGGAATCTAACAGGGGAGGCATTGATTTGGACCATTTCAATCATTGGAAAGTTGATGTTTTTTATTTAAACTATTCTAAACATGCACAGTGTGTCGTTACTGACTGCTAGGGTTGCCAACTCCCTAAAAAATAAATAAGGGGACACCTCATCGACAAAGACGGCCGACCTGATTGCTTCAACCTTGCTGGCGTGATTTTTTAAAGCTTTTTTGTAGGTGAAATATTTTTTGGGTTGAATACGATGCATATTTTTTAATGATATGGACACATGAGAAAGTTATTATCCAGAATTTTACAACAAAATTAACTTATGAAAATAAATAACTCTCAAACCTTTCCTGCTTAACTTAAAGGGATACTTGACTCATTGAGCCATTTTCAGCAGTAAAAAGTTAATATTTTGTTCAGAATGAATTTGATAACTTCATTATTTATTCATGTACAATTAATACCTTTAAAAACATATTTTTTCCCACCTTTTTTTCGACTGAAGATGACATCACCTGTGCTGAGAAAGTAGGTAACGACCAATCATGCCTCACCTGCTTTCTGGGTTTGGTCAGCAAACTGAGCCATGATTTGTCGTTGCCTACTTCCTCACCACAGGTTATGTTATCTTCAGTATACAGTAAGGTATTTATTGTACATGAAGAATAATGAAGTGATCAAATTCATTCTGGACAAAATATTAACTTTTTACTGTTGAAAATGGCTCAATGAGTCAAGTATCCCTTTAACTGTGTACATTAATATAAAACAATAAATAATAAGCAGAACATTCACCCTGTAACTTATGAACAGCTATCTTTGCCTATTTTTCCCATTTATATTTCATCATCATAGATCAGAGTCAGCTGAGTTATAGCTCAAACCATGCTTACAATGTGGTACACATGGGCTACCTCTGCAGCAGTCACCTGTAAATTAGATACACTAACTATAGTTAGTGTCATATATCAACTGCATTTACAGTAAAAAAAATATACAAATTTGTTTGAACTTGCAATAAATGTAAGGCTGTGCGTGTTATTCTTCAATTATGTATTATCTAATTAACGCACTTGTCAATCTATGTTTTCCATACAACATAGATATTCATTGCACATTTCCATATTAACCTTGATCAGAGGGTTAAACAATCATTCTTTACATACCATATCTATCGCTAGCGTTGCCTGGTGGACAACATTTTTTCTGGGACTCCCCTAATTTAGTTGTGCCTTTTTTTTGTGAGTCGGATTGCCGCTCTTCTGCTACGTACTTCCGCAAGCAACATTACGTTGGCCGATAAAATCAGCGGATTCTTGTCATATATAAATGTCACATATAAATGAATGTGCTGTCAGCTCATTGGTCACAGAGCAGGAGGTCCTTGTAACTTTACCGTAAATTGTCACATAAAGGGCACTGTTATTCATCAATTCCATTGACATTGTACGGACTATTTTTGACCATCACGGTATTATGGGACAAAGTGCGTCCCTTGACAACTCAATACGGGATGCGTACTTATAGGTCTAAATACGGAACAATTCCGTATTTAATGGGACGGTTGGGAACCTTACTGACTGCCCTCTGCCGTGACACTACAGTTAAGCTTATTTAAGTGCTTAATATTTGGCTGCATGTGTGCACTTTTGGACCGAGGAGGGACACACCGGAACGCGATCGAGAGACAGGTAAGATCTTTCTTCACTGAGGGGGTCAGTTGGGGTAGGAAGTAGGTTCTAATGACGACTGCGGTGTGTCCCGAGGCATCTAAATAGCGTGGTGGTTTTCTGCGGCGGCATTGGGGATATTGTTGACAGCACATAATGTAATGAGATGTCTGTAAGTGAACCATAGTAATACATTGCACTCCTGAGAAACGTAATGTTGCTGTAAATCGCTAGTTTTGTCATGCGTATTATAATCACGGCCAACAAAACACAAATGTTTTTCTGGCCACATAACACTGAGCGAATCAATTGCCAATGTGACATTTCGTTTCTGTAATTAAAAAGTGACAGTGACTGAAAAATGATTTCTGTCAAGTTGATCTTTTGTTCTGTCACTCTATTAGTTTCGCTTCACGTACGTCCGCTAGCAAGCTTCGTGATGCTTCCGTCTGTTCCCTCGGTTTCGGGATATTGAAAACATTTCTTCAAGAAATTTTCAATTTTAGCCTCTTTTACGTCCGTTTGGATTCTTCCTTTCTGTCTGTAAATTGTGAAGAGTGAACAGAAGTGTACACTTGGGTTACATCTTGGGTTACATCTTGTTGGAGCTTTGCAATGGTGGGTTTTTGTTTTGCCTATAAACTCCATTAGGACAATTAAAAATGGCACCTGTCGTTTTGTCACTTAAGGCTGAAAGCCGTTTAAACAATGCTTGCAAGCTTTAAACCGCAAACACTGTCAGCACTCTAATCTCCGCCATTCAAATGACGGCTATGTTTGATAGCAAGTTTGTTTGTTTTTAACTCGATTTTTACACATGCGCAGACGTAATGCGCACTCAATTTATACAACCGGTGTCACCCAAAAAAACGCATTTAGATGCAGTTTAACTTGATAAATCTTATGCATTTCTCCTTCCGAGTACCACAGGTAAACTTTCATTTTGCTCTCCCTTTCTTCACCTACAATATATCTTTTGCCCGCACTACAGCTTGAGAGGACTCTGCAGCAGACGAGTAATTGAAAACACACGAGAGAGCCTAGCTACCAAGGGAAGGTGTGTGTTTGTATGCAAGGCAACGAGGGAGAAAGTTCGGATGAAAAAGAGGTTTGAATTGCGAAAGACACAAACTCACCTTGTTTGACATCTGACTAAATACATTCATTGTTTCCTCTGCTCCAAAATATCAGTTCTGGGAGAAAGCAGACTTCAGAGATCTGCTGTGTTGACCGACCCACCCACTTTGATTGGTGTCAGCCTATTGACCAACATTGTCATCACACTTAAATGGGCCAGTGGGTTTCTTCTAAAGTTAAATTCACATGTTCCTCATTTTGCCTTGAATAATAATGATGTTTTATGACGTGTCAAGACTGTGGTCTGCTAGGTAAATTGGCACAAAGCGGTCTCCGTTATTGAAATACCATTTGACGTCAAATCAACGTTAAGGTCAGGAAAGATTGTAGATTTGGTGAAAGTTACTACTTCCTTGACTGTAACGTCCTTTTCATCATGTTATTAAGGAATGACCACAATGACGTCACTTGCGATTGGCGACATAAAGCTTATGGCTGGAAACAGGAAGTGAACAGCAATATATCCCATTACAGCACCAGCATTTTGTCAAAAACAGTCTCGACACATAGTTGGAAATTGGACTCCTCCAGCTCCCGTCTGCTGTCTGGCTGACGTCATTCCCCATGGTCACGTCGGCTGCGACCACCAAAAGGCATCTCACTCCAGCAGTTTTAGTTGAAATGCCGAACTTGACTACATTTAAAACAGATGTGTGTCAGATTGGCTGATAACGTTCAAAACAGCTAACAGCCACAGCCATTAAAAATAACAGCTTCTTGTCTTGTCTTTAATTCCACCTGTAAAGGGTTCCAATAATAGTCCATTTATGCTCCTATTAGAGTCCGAGGTAACTTTCTATACTCTTTCCAGGACCCAAAAAGAACAGGTATGTACTACAAAGACAAACTAAAGGTGATAAATGCGATGGATGATGATATAGTCAAAATAATATGATGAATCCGATTTATATACCACTTTTCTGGACACTCCACAATGGTTACATTATTCATGCACTCACACGTTCACACTGTGATGGTGGTATGTAGCCACAGCTGCCCTGGGGCAGGCGGACGGACATGTGGCTGACACTGTGCGCCTACGGCCCCAGGGTGAGTGGCACTGGAGGAAATGTGTGTGTGATGTGTCTTGCCCAAAGGACAACAACAACACATGACTTGGGGAGTGAGGGAATCGAACAAGTGACCATCCGGTTACTGGACGACCGGCTCTGCTTCCTGAGCCACAGCCGCCAACAATCTGTTCTCCGCCGTGACTATGATAGTATGATAGAAGGACTGACTTACAGGTAACCACAGCCACAGTTGAGGAGGACTGAGCATCTATCGCTGACATATTTCAGGTCTGTCCAATATGGCACCCAGATTTTGGTCCTATTATTCCACTCCCGATCCCACTCACTAGCATTTGGAATTTCTGGAGTTTTAGACAGAGATTGATTCCAGACAAAAGCTGCTCCGTGTAGGGCACTGTTGCGCAGAATCACCCATATGTGAAATATGGGTAAGAAAGGGATTTCACACCTCTAGATAATCTTTCCAAGTATTTTGACAAATATTTCTGAAACAAGAGTTCTAAGAACTATTCGCATCCAGTTAGCAAAAGTAAAATCTGCTTACCCATTATTTTAAATCAAGTGTTCTTGTATTAGTATCCAGTACTATATGATAATTTAGTTATGAGAGGGTTCCCCCAAACAGAATACTAAAAAAAATACTTAACACAACTTTCTTGCTGATCAATATTGTTTGTTCAATCTGTCGATTTTCTTTCAATTGGCAGATGAAATCATTTGCATACATTAACTGCCGCAGTTTGTATTTTGTTTGCAAGCTGTAGTAAAGAAAAGAAAGAGTATCCCACCCGAGACTCCCGTCCATTTTGTATTGCAGAAACTTACTATTAGCCCCCACACCCTGTGCATTTCGTTCACCACACCTATGACCTCTGTCTTGAATATGCATCAGAAACTTTTGGGGTTCAGTACCTCCAAAAAGGTTAAGGACCACTGAGTTAAGGTGTGCAACCAGGGCAAACCACATCAGTTAATTCGTGCCAAAAAGTCCAGCAGATTATTATTATAATTTTAAGAGTTTGCAATGGACTCTACAACATTCTAGTAAAACCAGCTGAACACGATAGCAAAGCTTGGGTGAATTGATTGAACACATTCTGGAGCATTTTATAGAACCCTGAAACAATTTCTGCACCTTTTGTGACTTCATATCACAAATGGCCAGTGTTTGGTGTTGTGATCATTTATTTCACCAGTCGTATCATGCACATACAGTCTCATATTCATATATTTCTAAACATCGTGATTCTTGTTCTACGAATGACTCATTCCAACGGTCATTGACAGCAGTGACTCCTAGTGGTAACAGTGATCATCACATCTGGTGAAGACTTTAGAATGATGGTAACATGTTCAAATTATTTCTTAAGGGTCAACATAATGGGTTTAGAAGCCTCAATTATTTGGTTTCATTTCAGAGATCTGGTCCAATTTCCAAGCAAAAAGTGACCAATCCATGATAAAAAAAATCTCGCAGGAAAATTACCTCAAAACAAGAGTACAGTATAGGAACAAAAATTGATTGCTTTAATCAAATCAAGAAAAAAAGTGTTATTATACAATAATTTAAGATGAGAGGAAGCTGATCTATAACCTTTTCTCTTTTCGGCGGGTGCCATCTTGAATTTGATGCATACCGGCCACCCCAATTTAAAAAATTTAAACAAATTTTTCCAGAGGTGCACAATTTTCATGATTTTGCATGAATTCCCTCCTAGCTAAGAGCTCGTACATAAGAGGTTTGATATAAGGACTAAGCAAAAATAGGTGATCATATTTTTCCGCGTGAGTGGCTTTGGGTGTGTCCACCACGTCAGCCACCTGAAAGGCTCACGTGAATGTAACACTATTCGCTCCTATGGGAGCATCCTGAGGCCTCTCACTAAGATTTAGTAGCCTACTATTAGAGCAAGTGCAGTTTATACTGAGGACAACATGGGGTTTCTGTCACAGGCCTCTGAAATATGTGACGAGGATGAAAAGCTATCAGAGCTGGAAGATAATTCAAACTGAAAAATGTGGCCGTACGGTTGAATATTATACTACAAGTATCCAATTTCAAATGAGTACAGTGCTTGAATGCAATTCAGCGGCTGGATTGTTTGATTGTGTTGGGCTGTCTGGGCTCTGAGTCATGTGGCAGTGCTCCTCGGGACACATGCCAAACTCATAGCATATGTTGGAAGGGTATGACAGGGGTTCAGTGAGAATGTGTTTTTCAAGTGCACACATACACACACACACATTGACACTCACACACTGAGAAATAGCCTTTGTCTGAACAGTAGGGGTTTTGCACACATGAATAATGTATGTATTTGTGTTAGCGTTTAGTAACACACACCTCATCTGTCTGCATTTTTTTAAAAATAATATTTGCATCATTTGGGCTAATGATATTATGGCATGGGTTTAACATGCCTCATTATTGGAGGAATCTACCTTCATCTTTTGGGGCATGCATATCTTAAACATCTGGACACATCTGTGGTTGTGAGTTGGCAAAGTTAGCCATCATGTGACATGATCAAAACATATTTGCGCCAGCCTTATCTTAACAGCAGCTATTATCCGCCATGCCGACTGGTGTTCTGGTATTTTTTCTGTATTTGCCCATTATTTGTGTGTTTTTCACGCTTTTCTCTTCTCTCTCCCGCCTGCTTCCTTTCTTCCTCTTGCTCTGTTTTGATTCATTATGTGCCAGTTTATGTCGTGAGGATGGAGGTCCCCAGACCCTGGAGGCCTATTGGAGTCTTCAGAAAGCTGCTCACCACCTCTTCGTGCGTGGGCATTGTCAGCGTAGGCTAATGGTTAAAGCAAGGGCTCAATGAGAGAGGACAAAAGGTCACTGAGGGTCACTTTGGCATCCTGACATGAAAGGACCTCTCTGTTTCAATGAGGATTAACTTTAAAAAAAAAAAAATCCATTGATTGTAACACCACAAGTGCTGCCAGCATCTTATACATGTGAATTCCCCACCACTTCTCTTCTAGTTGGATAATTGAGTTTTCATAATATGAGATTATATTCATCCTTATTGATGTTCAATACCACTTTTTTTCTCCCCAAAGTGATACCAGTACAAATACTCAACCGCTGAGTAGTCACCGGTACCAAGTACTAATACCACTAAAAATAAAACAATGGCAGAAAGAAAGACCTACATTTTTCCTTAAAATTGCATAAAACCAATGACAATTTTCTATTCTTCTAATTTATAATTCCTGATCATAAAACGGCCAAAAGAGACTGTCGCGAGTACAAGTGCATTTATGGGTACTTTATACTTTATTGTCAAAGTAACTAAGTTACTTAAAAAGTAACTTATCCGTTACTTTTTACCAATTTCCGTTCTTTGCTGCCTCAACATGACAACAAGTTACTTAAATAATACCTATGAAAGTGCATAATCTTGAAACATGAACATGTTTCTTTGTTTCTGTTTCTTTGGGTTTACAATACAGAAATTGATGTATAACACTGGTTGTAAACTGTAACTATTAGATTTACATGTAGGCTGGATGGAACTGTAACTATAACATTTTTCATACTCCAAGCGCTCACACGTGTTGGTACACGTGACCCGACGAGAAAACGTGACATGCGATGTGACGTCACTCCCAAATGCAAGAGAAACATTTTCTCCTCAAAATTATCTTCAAAATGGACAACAAAATTCTGCATTCTACATACATTATGAGGTAATAAAAAAATAGTAACGTACAGCCACTTAGGAAAGTAACTTTAATTAGATTAGAAAAATGAACCCATTAGATTGCTCGTCATTGAAAGAAAGTAATCAGATTACAATAACATGTTACTTAGTAACACATTCGTGACAACACTGGATATGAATAATATGCACAGTAATTACTCGTCATGAGCAAGTACTGATACCACCCTTATTTGAAGGTATCGGTACTTGTGAATACTAGTTACAGATACTTCAGGCAAACATCAGACAGAGTAAATCTGGCCGCTCCATTTTTGGCCTGGTTTTACTGTATAAAAATTACATATTATGTATCAAAAGTAGGCTACTACAGCTATTGGTACTCTATATCGGTGGGTGCTCAAAGAGTGAATACTCCAACTGGTATTGATCTGAAAAAAGTTGTATCGAGCATCCCTAGTAATAACATATTCATAGGGTGAAAGGGTATGTGTTTATAAATATTTATCCTAAATACAAATTTGCAAAACATGCACGAATGAATGTAAATGTAGTGATGTAATACGGTATTCAACTTCTAAATTGGTTTTACATCAATTGAACCAATAATTGGCCAAAAGTCTTCCCTCCTCACCCACAAAAACACAATAATACATGCACAAAAGACAAACCCACAATGCAAACATCACTTCACATAGTTTGAAGTTAAATGAGTTCAGTGTCGGCAGCCCTAATGGTCAAATTCTGCCTTGACCTCTTGACCCCTCAGGTGCCTTTCATCAGCCGCGCGTGTGTTTGTGTGTGGGAGAGAGCGCGTATGTGAGGGAATTAAAGTGTCTTGTGTGGCCAAAGGCAGATTAAGGTCTCGCAGCAGAGCTCATTTAGAGGTTAATGTGTCAGTGAATGAAATGAATGGGCCACTATGAGGTGGGATCAGCAGGACGTAGGCTTGCTGTACCCCTGAAAACGGCGACGCTTGCATCGCACATTACGTCACCGCAGATGCTCAATTTCGATTTTGGGGTTTGTATCAATGTGAGGTTGGATGGAAAATGAGGAATTGGAAGAATTTCATTCATGAATATTTCTAGGGATAGACAGGAAATCTGGCAAAACCCCTCGAGATAAAACGTGTCTTCAGAGTAAACAAACATGGCAGACCAGTGGCATACACTTACAAAATAAAAGTCTCTACTAATTCCAGCTTTCAATACACCTTTATTGTGACGAGGTGCAACAACAACAGTGCATTTAACTGTGTGCAAATGCCGTATACACGACTCCGTAACAGCAGGCGCATTAGAGGTGGGCGATATTCATCGTCATCGATATTATCATCAACTTTGCTTTCACAATGTCCCATTTTACATTATAGAGTTTTAATACTATCTCTAAATGTGTAGAAAATGGCTCAATTGATTGGCTGCAAAGTAGGAGGAAGTGATGATAGTTCTCATTTGGCGAATCAGCGCGCAGGAAGTGATACGTCGTCATTCTGCAAATTAGCGGGCAGGATTCAGTCACGTGACGGAAATGTTTACAAGTGAGAATATGGAATCCGTTGGAAAATACCGTTAGTTTAAAAAAAATGTAAATATAAAAAAATAATTGTTTTGCCTATATCACCAACTCCTTACCACACATCAATTTTTTTATTTATTTAATGACAGAATTCCATTCCTTGACCTCCAGTAGTTATGTTTTCTCACACTCAGCGTTATGACAGTTCCTCTAATCAGAGACAACAGGTCAGACGAGCGTGACGCTTCTTAATGAATGCCCCACTTAAATCTTTGAACCTCTTTAATATCCAGCACGTCAAATCAAGTGTGATGCATGATGTTACAATGTGCTGTGCTGTTATTCACGTCACGATTAAGCCCTTGTGTGTTTCATCTGATAAGAACGGATGCCTTAATTATCTCCAAACCACTTTTTAGCATTTTGGCTTCATTATGTAAGGGGGCCACCCAACATCCTGACGCGTTGGATTTGCAATTAGGACAACAAAGTATTTCACAACGAGGCATGCAACAGTTTCATTGTTTTTGTCAATATTTCCATACAAATCAGAGTGAAATCTGGAAATTCTTTGCAAAGCCTGTTGAACTAAAGGCTCCGGGGAGCCCTGCACACATGTGTGTCACTGATTAATACTGCAGGCTTTCCCAAAAAATGTGAGGTTGAGGAAAAACGAAAACACCAACTATCAAAAGAAAAACACAGATTTCCCATCATCATCATCGTCTTCTCTGTCACAGGCCAACAGTGGACGTTCTGGGAAACAAGTTGAGCGTTAAACCGTATGTTTCAAGGGCCAAACACCACTTCAAATAGAGACACATCACGCCCACATTGAATGTCTTTCATATTTTAAACCCTTGTAGGCAGCCAAGATAAGAAAAATGATAATGTCACTGAGCCCCCCCCCCCCCAACATTCACATGGAAATGTCTGCTTTCTGATATCGTGCTCCCTCTAAGTGAAACCGTGCACACCCTGTTGAGCACACTGTATTATGTGCCAAGACAGGACTGCAATGCTGGAAATCCTTTGCACAAGGAGGCTGCAGTCTATCCATCATATTCAGCATTATTACATACATACTCAATGTATATGCTTTGCGTTATCATGTGTCTGTGGTTGCATTACAATGCCATCCATTTACATTCATTTTGATGTATCTTTACACACCAGATGGTTTGTGTCACGAAATGGTAGCAACTGTTTGCAAAAGGGTGCTGAAGGTGATTGGGAGGTTTTTGTCAGCCACACCTGTTGCAATCCAATCAGTAAGTGGGATACATTTGGGCATTTTGATTGTTACAAATAGTAATGCAAGTTACCCACTGGTACTACACACTGGTGTATGAATGGTGCGAATGTCTGGTGGGGGTGGGAGGGGCCGTAGGCGCACGCTGGCAGCTACGCTTCCGTCAGCCTGGCCCAGGGCAGCTGTGGCTACTAAAGTAGTTAACCGCCACCAGAGTTTGAATGTGTGAGTGCATAAATAATATATCCACTGTAAGGTGTCTTTGAGTGTCTAGGAAAGTGCTATATAAATCTGATGCATTATTATTATTATTAAACGCAAATGCGGTGGCTGCCAACAGTAGCCGTTTGTTCAAGACAAATAAAAAAGGTGACATTCCCAAACATGTAAGGAGTTCCGAGGCAAGTGAGGAGGGACACGATACAAACCACATTAGTGTCGGTAACTAAAGAGCCACTTAAAAAAAGAAACCACGGAAGCCACATATCGTTTAGACATCTAAAATGAGGTTGGATATTGCTTTTCTTTTTTCTTTTGAATTCTGCTGCAGACACCATTCAAACAGGTGGCCCATTCGAAGCGATGGCAGCGCATCCGCCATATTGGATGTGGCAATTGTATTTGCTATTAAATTGGTAAATAATTAATAAGATTGAGTTAGAATGGGATAATATACTCAAAGGTAATGATTCCTTATTAATCCAATGAGTTGTGGCTTGATGATACAATATCCAAGGAGAAACTGAACGAGGCATCTTTACAAATAGCTTCACTTTGCCTCATCCAATATGGCTGCGGCGTCAAGGTACTCACGACGGTGTTGCCGTCTACTGTGTGTGTATGTACTGTAAATGCTGTCTGTGATAATACTTGTCAGCGGGCGCCATTCATTCATTCCATGCTATGTGAATTTATCCAAATATATGGAGCAAGTAAATGCTGTCTGTAGGGTATTCATAATAATAATAATAATAATAATAAATGCTTGTACTTGCTTCAGATTGGCCAATTTTTGTGTCTGCACCTTGTCGTTTTTTAACATATTGTTAGTAAAGTATACTCGTACTGTAAACGAAGCCTTTACGGAAGAACTGTTGTATTGGACTCACATACACAGAGACTCCCACACACACACACCCACACACACACACCAATCCCCCAAGGGACAAACAGCTTTTGTTTTTCATGCAAGGATTGGAGAGGCAAAAGAGGCTTTATTGGAAAAGGGCTGTGGTGTTTTCCCTCTCCCAAAATCACCGGGCTCATTAGAGAAGACATTTCCGAGTTGGAAAGGCACACACGATACATCACACTTCACAACACTGACCTATTTACGAGGTGACTTGCAGCATACCGATAAAAGAGATAACCGCCCACCACAAGTGCCAGGTCAATGCATTGTGGGGAACATATCAAGTCATCATCTTCTGTAGTTACAGTCAGGGGAGGCTGATGTGGATGATTTAGATGTCACCAAGAGAATAAAAGGACCAAAATTCGCACACATCAAACACACTTGGTCAGACAAACACTGCTTGTAGTTCACGAGTCTTCCTGCTATCCTTGATTTACCGACTTCCTTCATACAGTACATATGTGCGCACGAGCTCGTGAGCTCCCGCTCCAAATCCCCCTAACGCGAGCCTCCAGCCCTTACTGATGGCTTCCATGTGTTGTGTATCTGCGGTGAAATGTACCTTTTTCCAAGGCAGAGGAAGGGCAACCTGACACTGTGGCATCCCCCAAAATGCCTCCTCCTGTGAAAAGCCACCATTGAAAAAAGAACCATAAAACCTTCACTTAGATGAGGTCATACATTTTCAGCGTTGGGTTACCCGAGTGCTGCTGTTCTGTAAGTTATACAGTCATGTCCACATTCCTGCAAATGCAAAGTTAAATATTGGCAAACCTCGAAAATATTGTTATGGTCAACAAATATCATCAAAGGTTTTCTCAGTTTGTTTGTTGGAAGAAGCTATTTTCCCCTCTCGTACATGAGGCAAATGAAGTAACACACTGTATTTGCAATTTTCACTCATTCTGTTCTGCTGTTGGAAGTAGTATGCTACGGTTAGCTTGCTAGCACACTAGCGCCCGTCTATTAGCATGCTATCGTTAGCATGCTATTGTATTATCCATCCATTTTCCGAGCTGGCGTATATAGTGGACGTTAACAGGCCTTTATGGCAAATGGAATTTGCGTATATGTTTATGTTCTATATGAGAATTATACTGTTATTTAATTCCTTAATATCATGTTTTCTGTGTTTTTGAAAAATTCGAATAGCATAACACCAAGGGAACATCTTGGTCTTGTAATTTCACATGGAGAGGAGTTAGCATCTAGGTATTCCAGACCCAAATGTGTGACATGGTTGCTGCCTATACTGCTTATCATGTATCAATAAATGAGTTAGTAAATGCAGGAGCACATCTCACTGTACCTTGCCCTAAATAAGATTATACAATACATTATCTCGACAGTCGATGATGTTTAAAAATAAGATTAATGGGGCGGCCCACAAATCATCTTTATTAGACCTTCATCATTCACGTTAATAGTAATTTGCAGAGCTGGGCACTTCCGTTAATCGACAATTCCTGTCTATGATGATGCCCACCTTTCATTCTGTGAATGCTCGCAAAAATACACAGAATGAGAAGGGACCGTATGTACTCACCCTGATCGCTGGACTAAACACGCTTCAGTTGGTGCTCAGTCCGCAAGGTCGGCATCGTCGTAGATGGGAATTTACAGAAGTGCCCAGCTTTGGTATTTAGTTTTTTTGTTTCAACTGCTCAAAGTCTTAAAAGAATGCAAAAAATGTTTGTTTGTTTTTTAATGACTGTGGTCAACAAAGGTTTTATGCTGGCAACAGTTCCTGTAATGGATTAATTGGATCTATAACCGTTAAATGGAACAGAACAATGTCTTCAAAAGTCAAACAAATCCGAGGTCGACCAGCATTGCACAACGGATTCTATTTCTCTTGAAGACACAAATATTTATTTATTAATGTGTCTGCCAGTCTTCGACTTAATCCTTTTGTGGCGTATCAGATAAAGCGCTATCACTGACACTGCATTGTCCTGCTCTACCCAAAGATAACAATAATCCAGTCATCCAAATTCACAAAAGGCTATTTGATTTTTAATAGACGTGAGAATGTTTCCATAACCTCTTCATATGTCTACTCAGCCCAAAAGCCAGTCATATGTGTGCATAGCTTTTCTTGCATCTGCAGTGTAACACCATCCCTTCCTCTTGTCTTGTTCCCACCAATCCAGTTGAGTCCAGTTGTGTTTTGAAAGGGTGGTTATATTCGCTGTTATTGTATGATTTCACCGAACCTCTCCTCCCAGCCTTTGAAGCAAGGACGAACCCAATGAAGCTGAGCAATCCCTGCTGTAATCCTCGGTCGGCTACCAGAACCTTTCCCTTTCTCACACATGGTCAAATTCTTCCTGCCTCCTCATGCAACTGGAACAAATTTGTCAGCTCAACAGATTTTGAGAGCATTTTGGAGGTGCACACAAGACTGTTAGTCTGTTGAAGTTGACCTAAGGGTATTTGTCCTGGTTGAGTCCTTTGAAAATAAACAAGAGGACAGAGGATCTTAGTCTTGTGAAGTGGTAAGATTTCAGGGGCAGAGGAAAACAACAATTACCCAAGGCGTTATGGACATTAAGTGCTGAATGAGAGCTGTGCGGAGGTAGGGTTCTGTGAATAAATAAGCAATGTTGGGATAGTATCTGCCATGGCGTGAACACTGATGAAAGGGAGACATAGAAAGATAAAATAAACTTTAAACTGACTTGGCACTGACCTCCTTTGTCAAAGTGCTACCGCTGGGTTGGAGGTGTTTTGACCGGCTATAGGCTTTCCGCACTTCAGCTTTCACAATATACGCAAGTTCAAGCCTCATTGGAACTAAGGACAACAACCAAAAAAATACATGTATTAAATGAGGAGTGCCCCAGTGAAGTTGTATCACTTCATGTTCAGTCATGGAGTGCAGATCGGACAGCTTTCTTATTTAACCGTTTTCATCCTTTTGGAATATGTAAATGAAATGGCAGATAAAGCATTGCCCTCTTCTATTTGACTTGTGGGAGCTTGTATTTAAATACGATGGAATCAATAAGGTGAACACATTCCATTCTAGGATGCTAGTTAATCTTTGGATTTGTTCAAATTTTGAATAAATTGTTCTCAATTTGAAATAATGAGATGTTACTGTCTTAAAACCTTTATCAACTTAATTTAAGTAATCTAAACTTTTAAACAACGGAACTTCTCTTAACTTATTTGCTCCCAAAAACATATAAATACGTTCTACTTTAAATATTACCATGGTCCCAAAACGTATTTACACGTTTTTTATTTTATTTTATTTTTTATATTTTTTTAATGCTAGAACATACAGATAGATGGCTTTGATGCAGCCTCTGAACTGAAGAGGGATGCTTGAAGAATGGAGTGGCTGAGGGCACTGATTGGTTGACACGAGGAAGGGCAGGATTGCACTTAACAAGACCAAGGGAGACACAGAAGAAAAAACAGAACCCAAACATGACAGCTATAGTCTAATGCTAATTGCTGCAAAACAGAAACAGATAGAAATATACTTTTTTTTCTTGATGAAAGAAGAGACTCTAATCTTTCTTTTGGAAAGTTCCATGTTTTCATAGCAATAGAACAGAAAATTCTGTGGGCCTTGCAAAATCAGTCAGAATCCAATCAAACAGAGCAAAGGGGGTTGCTTCATATGGCTGGGAGTGAATGAGTTAATGACTTATGAGGACCGTAAAGGGTTGTACACAGTGTTCATCTACTCTGTGCCGTGAAGTAAAAGGGCTCCAAATCTGGTCGTAAATCTGTGAGAGATTGCAGTCGCTGCCAAACGACAGAAATTCAATCCATGGTCATACGACCGGTTGAGAGCTGCCAATTTAGCCCCCCACACTGCTAATACATGCCATGGCTAGCAATACCTGGCCTCACTTGGAATGTAGACTTGAATTGGACATTTTGACTGGCCAATTCCAACACATCACAGAACACAGGTTCGACATTCTCCTGGAGGCACTTGACGGAATTATATTGAATTCAAACATATTTTCAGATTATTTTTATTGAAGATTATGGTTAAACAATATGCTAGGGTAGCTGCACCAGTGGAAGGCATTATTCAAAAGGTTGAAGGGATTTTGTTTTGTTTTTTTCATTTTCAAATCCAAAATATACCCAGATCAATACAGGCTCTAGATTACAACAAGTGCCAGTCCCACCATTTTCCAACCTTTACGGCAGCTATCGGACGCTGGCTGTGCTAGCGTCGTTCACGCATTGTAACATTAGAAATACATCACCAGAAAAGCTCAGCTTGCATTGGGTCTGACTGGCGACCGCAGTATTAGGCTAGTAGGACTATATTTCCCATGATTCTTAGACACAGAAGCATGAAGCATAGTTTTGGTAAAATGAAAATAAGCCTGGTAGTGGATAAGAATAAGAACGCAAACGTGAATGTGAAAGTAAATAGGAAGGAATATAACAGATAAATTCATTTTTTAATTGGTTTATTGTATGAATTACAAAAACAACTGCGTGATTGACACACTCATGACCCAAAAAAGTGGCCTTAAAAACTGGGACGCCGGGCCGGGACAAGCGTAAAAATTGGACAAAACAATGGGGCTGGTGAAATCAATTGGGACACAAGGCTCAAAACTGAAACTGTCCTGGATAAATTGAGACATCTGGTCACCCTAGTGTTACCTTATTTACCATCTATCCATCCATCCATTGGGTAGACTCTGAACTGGTCGCCAGCCAATAGCAGGGAACATAAAGACAAGCAACCATTCCCACCTTTGGACAATTTAGAGTGTTCAATTAACCTACTATGCATTCGTGCAATGTGGGAGGTAATTGGAGTAAAGAAAAGCAACACCGGCACTGGGAAAACCTGCAAACTCCACACAGGAAGACCAGAAGCCCAATTTCAACCCACAACCTCAGAACTGTGAGGCAATCTTAGACCACTCTAGTCATCTCATCACTTTCCTTCTGTTGTTTATTCAGTGTCCAGGTCACCAGCAATCCCAAATCAGTCGGATCAAAGGGTACTATACCGCCCCCATTTTCAATATCGCTTATCCGGTGCAGGATGAAGTGCAAATCACTGGATTACTGTTTTGCTGGTACTATCCCTGACATACTCCATTCCGACAGTTAAATGAATGTGAGCTAGAAACTTGGGCTGAAAGGATACTATTATTTGAAAGCAGTGTTTTGGCTAAGTAGTAATTAACATCATAATTTATGGCCTGCTTTGAAAGACAAATAAGCTATTATTCAACCCCACAGGCCTACGTGACCTTGCAAACAAACAACATTAGACCCTTTACTGCAGACTCTTCCTCAAGTTGCACAACATTAAATTGTTAATCATTTTACAAAGTCGAGACCATTTTATTAATTAAGACCCAGTAGTGAATTAACATTGACTCGTTTTCACACCAAATACAAATTACAGCCATCGGTGTCCATTTGCTCTCGTGTTGTTTCCTGTTTGGTGGGGTGAAGCAGTGCGTGCAAGCGATTGTTGTGATTCTAGGAAGTGGGGAATAGCAAGCAGTGCAGGCCAATTGGCCCTGCACAGTCTTGCACAGTTAACACAGCTTGCAAGAGCCTTGGCATTGCTGCTGATATAATGTTGTGGCTGACTGGGTCACCATGAGCTCCTAATGACCCAAACAAATACATCCTCTATTCCTGTGTGTTTCATCTTCATGCCTTTGGTGCCTGTGATTCTATTTTCCCAGTTCGTGCCATTGCATGCGCCGCTGTTGATAGGGGGACCTTCACGAGCAATTACAGACAATTATGGCGCCCAAGGTTGCTGCGTTAGCATGTCAATGTCTTTTAATTGGGTTTGTGCTAGCGTTCAAGCATGAGATAAATGGAGAAATAACCTCTTAATTGGATTTCTATCTTGATTTCAATTGCAATCATCTCAGTCTGAACTATTTCAACTCTATTACTTTACCGAGAAAAATTACAAAGTCACAGATTACTTTTTGTGACAACATACCCTGAATTGAAATAATTCCGGTCGCAAAACAAAGCCTGGTTCACACGGCAGGTTTATTCGCCCAATTTTAGCCCATTATTCTCCCCTCCCGATTTAAAGACGCTCTGATTATCATAATGGCTCCATAGATAATCTTATTGGATGTTACTGTCGTTTGACTGCACACCAGACTGCACGTTCAAAACTGTTATAACCCGTGATTTTTTTTTTATCAGCATGTGTGACGATAACAAATAATCACTTGATGGTGCAAAACAACATTAACCAGTTACAATCTGAATAACCTATATATAAGGCAATATATATATATATATATATATATACTGGCATTTGGGCAATGGGGATTGGACACAGACTTGGACATACTCTCCCAGGAACCCGCTCACCTTAGCTGTCGAGCTGAATTCCTCAACAGAGCACGCACATTGTTGGCTGCTGCAGGAGCAGTGGAGGCAGGACACGGACATGCTCTGGTTCCATCTCCAGTCTTCTTCAATATTTCATCAGGAACCTTTCTCCTGTCCTCTGGAGCCCAGCGGCCTCCTCTTGCATGCCAAATCAATTCTTTATTCTTCCAGTGCAAGCCGCTGTCACTCGTCTCCAAAAGGGGAAATAAAAAAGGTTCCAAAAACCTGCTTGCATACCTTTGCTCAACTATTTGTCTTGATTATTTATTTCCCCAGGGCTACCAGCAGCGTTCCTCTTCTTGATGCCCTGTGAGTCCGATAAAACAGTCAGATGTATGTTTAGCCTTCCAGCAATGAATGGTGTGGTCGTAAAAAAGTTACTTTGAGTGTAGTAGCCAGAGAAAGTTCAGACACAGAATCGGGACTAAATTATAGAAGCAGTTATGTCACGAGACTTCACATTCTCTAAATGTATATTGTTGGGCAACAACTCAACTGTTTGTGCCCAATGCTACGTAATCTACATTATCATCTCCATCAGTGTTGATGGAGGCTGCTCCTTTTCCCCATTTTTTTTCTTCGAACATTTTATGTGCGGCAAATAGGGAGGTAGTGGTGCATACATTTACAGTAGCACACCTAATGAGAACAGATGATGAAATTCTCATATGGACATTCGTGTACAAGTTGTTTCCTCTTTTTTTTTTAATGCTTAACTTTTCTCATCAAAGGGGAAGTCAACCCCCCAAAAATATTGACAAGATTATGACCTATGCAGCCCCACTAGTCTAAACACGGCATTCGGATTAACATTATGTTTGTGGAATATGAATTAAGCATCCAAATCCAACCCCCTTTTAACGATCTCAGGGGGTGCCCATTTTGCCACTGAAAATGTCAGCTCACCTGTTTTCTGGGCTTGGTCATGTGATGTTCTCAAGCTGAGCCGTGATTGGTAGTTACCTGCACGCTGAGGAACAGCGATGTCATTTTCAGTCGAGAGCAAGTGGCAAAATGGCCGTCCCCTGAGATGGATAAAAACGGATGGATTATGCACAGAGATTTATCCAGATGACCTTAGATGATGACATCCCTAAATTCCTTGCAACTGTACACTGAGAAATGCTCTTGGATTGTTGGAACATTTGCTCATACGCAGTTGTTCACCAAGTGGTGAACCTCACCCCATCTTCTCTTGAGAACAACTGAGCCTTTTGAGGATGCTCCTTTTGTAAGCAATCACGACCCTAACCCAGAGAAAGGCAACTACTCAGAACCTCCAATCAAAAAATGAATCCACACGAAATAACCACAAGATTGGCGTGATAGAACAAACTGTCCAACCTAATGCAGTCTCCTCGCATGCATGATGGAACAGACTTACCTCATATTTAAACAAGAAGTCATTATATGAGGGAATTTTTTTGACAAACAGCCATCACAGTATGGTATGTTCTGTACTTTTACTCATAGAACAAGTGCTGGAGAGCAAAAGCAAACATCCATAATTAGACTAGAAAAGACAGCAGGTAC
Source organism: Leptonotus elevatus (assembly GCF_054856555.1). Taxonomy (NCBI): domain Eukaryota; kingdom Metazoa; phylum Chordata; class Actinopteri; order Syngnathiformes; family Syngnathidae; genus Leptonotus; species Leptonotus elevatus. The sequence goes on along the minus strand of NC_141242.1, from coordinate 18,150,032 downwards.
TTGCTGGTCATAACAATAGGTATAATGAAGAAAAATGTTTAAAAGCGAATGAAAAACAGATCTTCACAACTGCTTCCACAATAGAAGTCTTGCATAATCTTATGCAAATACTAGAGCTTTATCAGATAGAGACAAGCAGTCCTCTTGGCTATATTTTCCTGTTGGCCTCTTCCTCTGCTTTGAATCACAGGAGGATAACATACAGATATGCTGCCCCATGGAGGACCTGATCACAGGGATGGCGCATTGAGGGATAGACAAAGATAAGAAAATGGCTCAGATGAAAGAAGGTGAAAGCTGCGTCACCAGATCGTCTTCAGAAACGCCCTGTGTTATGCTGGTCCTAATTCTTCCCCATCTAAACGGTTTTGCCTGTTTACAGCGGCAGTCACATTCCTGCACTCTTGGTGACCAGCGCATTTGTAGAAACCTTCGAGGAGCCAAGACGTTGTCTGGTTGTTGGAATATTTTGTGATGAAGGCAGCAGCAGAGAGGTGCCCGTTATACTGTCAGCGTTAACTGGTCACAGTGTTCCCTCTTGGCTTACTCTCAGTAGTGTTGTCACACTATGGGGAATGATGAAGCCTCATTATTTCAATTCAGCTTCCGTGGTCACCATAAATCAACGTAAATATTTCAAGTGAGAAGGTCACATAAGATGTAAACAATAATTCAAAAAAACACAGCAGTCAAGAGGTAAGAGATGAGGTGGTTGTTGGCTGTGTTATGCAGCCAAGACGAAGAGACGGTTCATTGTCAAATCACCACAGAAAATAAAAGTTTGGCTTCTGAGAAGGGAATCACGACTCTCAAGGACTCTTACACAGAGGATGGCAAACACAAGCAGGGAGAAAGATCACCCTTTGCAGCCCTCCAAGGTTGGAGCCCCTCTCTGGCATGTAAATGAAGTAAATGGTGGGGGTATGAGGATGAGAGCGCAGGATACCTTCCCTGTTCAGCTATTATTCTTTGTTAAACACTTTTTAGCACTGCTCAGTCTGTCTGGTGGTTTTCATTAAGAAAGGAATCAACTTGGTTTTGCTAGGACCCCTAATCAAAACCATACGCCTTGGAGCTTTTAATTGATGCAAGATGGACCTCCGGGTTGTACACAACTGGCTTAATGCGACAGCTTATCCCATCACTACAATAGTGTTCCTCAATGGGCCGGCGAGAAAAACATCCCCTCAGTGAGGGAAATCTTGTTCTTATCCCTCTGATTTCAGAGCACTGTTGTTGTTGAAACACCTCTCGACTGCTATTTACTACCACACCGGCAGCTCCTTCTGCATGACATTATTTGCATTGCTCTAAGAACCTGGAAATGAGTGTGGTACACTTGAAGACATGCAGGCAGGGCATGTGTGTGTTGCAGTGTCTTGGAAGTGGCTGGACATTGTGTGACTGTGTGTCCACCGCTAGCCAGCTGACTGGGCAGGGGAGCTCACGTTTAACTGAAAGAAAACAAGAGTCTGAATGAAAACGACATGCTCAGAGCTGAGGATGTTTTTTTAACTACAGCCAAAGCGTCAGTTCCAGTTCTTGCTGTAACCCCGCCATAAAGATAGTGTTTCATTCAGCTTTTAGTTTTAAATATAACCAAGGCCACTGCTGATTTTTTTCAGCCATCTCTCACATGTTGACAGGTTAGTCGAACCCAAAAAAATTGCATAGGGAGAGATAATATACCTGCTTCCTTTTCCCCCTACCCCATTTTTCTTAATCCTCTGGGAGTGTTTGGATTTCTTTGAAAAACAATATTAATAATTTGGAAATGTGGTTGCTCCAGCTCCTGTTGTGAACTTGTTTCTCTCTCATTTCCTCCTGAAAGTTCCCTTGATGATGGTCTTGTTATTTTTTTATTTTTTAAAGGATGTTGAGACCTGCAAGTTATTACGCCGCCATAGAGCAGTCAACCAGTTTTAACTCTTGCTTTAAGGGGTTTTCAACTTTCAATAGTGTGGCAAGCGGCTTTATCAAACTGCAGCTCTATGCACTGTTTACTGGCAGTAAATATGGTGCCACGTAGCAGCATCTGCCACTAATATACACTTTTGGAAGAAAAAAAAAAGTTTGATACTACCATATAGTGGCCATTATTGTTTTTTTTTTTCATTTTTCACATGGGCCGTTACCAATATTCTTGACAGTAGCAAGGTATTCTCAAAGCAACATGGTAGGATATAAACTTCCTTTTTATATAGGACTAGTGCTTTCGGTTATATCGAGTCTGGACACTCAATGAGGGAAGTGTTAAGAATTTTTCACTGAGTTAGGGTTGGGAGATGCAACCCATTTTGAAGCCGAGAGAAGAGGAACAATTTATCAGAACTGCTGCAAAAACATTGGGAATAGCCAATATAACAATTTGGAATGTCATGAAAAAGAAAAAAAACTGCTGCTGTACTGAGCAACAGACATCAAACAGGTCAGCCAAGGGTATCAACAGCAGTTGATGACAGAAGCATTGTGAGAGCTGTGAAGAAAAAACCCATGACAAGTCAGTAACATCACCGCCAACAGCACAAAGCGCCTCTCGCTGTTCAACATTCAACAAGAAAACGGTGAGTAATTCTGCAAGAACAGAGTTAATTGCAGCGTTCATTCGTCCATGTTAGGTTTGTTCCTTTCCGCCAGCGTCTGCATTTCCTGGTTTTGTCACAGCTGCATATCGCGCCCCAAGCACAATGTTGCTCTGTGATTGGCCATCACAGTCAAATCAACAGGAGTTTGTGAACTCACAAATACCGCGAGAATTCAGGCTGCAGTGCAAGGTTAAACTCGATTTGCCCTGGCACAAAAGGGTCCATTTTTATATCACGCTTTAAGGTGCCCAAAGCGCTTAACAAAGTCTCACATTCACCCATTCACACACATATTCATACACCAGTGGTCGGCTGCCGCCATGCAGGGCGCGACCAGGTCCACTGGGAGCAAATCGGGGTTCAGAGTCTTGCTCAAGGACACTTCGACATGGTCACCAGGGGTGAGGATCGTCGCACAAGCTCACGGATGGGAGACGACCACTCTACCACTGAGCCATTCCGCTACCCTCCATCCATCCATCTATTTTCTTAACCGCTTGTCCTCACAAGGGTTGAGGGGGACGCTGGAGCCTATCCCAGCTGGCTTTGGGCAGTAGGCAGGGTACACCCTGAACTGGTTGCCAGCCAATCGCAGCCATTCCGCTACCCAAAAAAAGTTAATGTGCCAGTTTTTAATCCCAAGTCTATGAAAATAGGGTCCAGCGTCTCATACTGTATTACAAACCCCAAATTTCTTGAATCGAAGGAGTAGTTCAAAATTTCCACACACGTACGATGCCTTGAGAGGCTAATAGGAGGTATGAATGATGTTCTGCTATTCATATGCAGGCTGTCTTCCTTAATGTGCGCTATGGAGTCAAGGGAAGCGTCTGCCACAAATCAACTCCCACCCAAGCGAAACCAACATCATCAAAGTCATGACTGCAGGCATGAACTGTCTACTCCAAAACTGAAAGTGGGTGGGGGAGGGGGGGGGGGGTATTGCTGTATATACCGACTGTAATTGCAGATCATAAAATGGCACCTCTCTTTGTCATCAAGTAGCAGTATTTTATCTTCTCACTCTACGTCTGTCCACATTCAGGATGGGCCATTGCTTAAATGCTCTCTCGTTCTTCCCCTCGCGGCCCCGCCTGGCCCCATCCTGCCTGATGGGTGCTGCAGTGCAGCTGTGCGTGTACTGATGGAGGGAGGCCCAGCAGAAAGGGGCAGGGAACAGGCTGATTATTAGTACGACGGCGAGAGAGAACTCTGCGCGAGTCAAAAAAAATTGGCCTTTGCTGCACTTACAGCTTGTTTTTCCAACCACCCACTCTCGCTAACACTCCCACCCACCGTCCTATTCCTTGCCTCCATTTCTTTTACGCGACAGGGGTCAGCTGCTGTTTATGACATGAAAAAGAGCTCGAAGCACTGTCAAGTTTTTCGGACGATGAGCAGGGCTTGTGAGAAGATTCTGAGCAAAGAGGTGAGAGGAAGACGAAATATTGCTCACTCCCATTCAAAACATGAAATCACTCCAAATGAAGCATCTGGTCCGACAAACGATAGCAGGCTTGCGTGCGTGCATGTGCAATCGTGTGCTTTCACAACATCCTTCCAGTGGCCTGAATGGGAGGGGAGGGCAGTGACACAGACGGTGATGAGAGGAAAGGAAGCATCGGCCATAACTAGCCAACATCTGCCAGCGGCCGGCTCCGACGCAGTACAATGGGACCTTTCAACGCCAGTGGAGAACAGAGCTGCGCCCACTGTGATAAGTGCATAACAGACCTGAGCAGTTTGATGTGCATCCAGAATCCAGATTCATGTGCAGATTTCGATCAAAACAGGGAGTGGTGTAGAGGATTTGTTGATGGCCGGGCCGCCCTGTGAAGTGGATCGGCCCAACACAAATAAATCCTAATATAATCCTAGATGTGGTTGGACGCAGCGTGAAGGGACTTTTGATCTACCCTTGAAATAAAACACTTTCTTACATCTGCCTCAGCGAATTGTCAAACTGCCTCACGTTGCCAAGAATATCATACTGACCATTGAAAAAGGCAGTAGTTCAACATTTTAATTTTATTTTGTACTGCACCCACTAAAAGCACTTTCATCATGATTAATGTCCAGCATCGTGCTCCTTGCAAAGATGTCAATGAGAACACCCGCCACGAGGGCTGTACGAGTACAATGGCCCCTTGACATACGAGTACCCCAACTTACAAGTTTTTCAGGTGACAAGTCGTTACTTTCTGGTTTGTGTTGCGAGCCAAATTTGAATAATGAGGGTTATACAGTAGATACTGGGTCTAGACGCTCACACACAGACTATAACTGGCCATGAAAATCTTCATTTGAAACATCTCATCAACCAGCTATGCGCGAGTCATTTCATTTTGTGGACATAGAGCAGGCCACAACAAACCGGCTTGCTTTGTGACGATTCAGCTATCACGGGAGAAGATTGGCCAAGTGCCAACATCAACATCAGATATGATTTTTATGTGTATGGGAGAGACGACAATTAGAGTATTAAACATCTGAAATTATTAGATATTAATATCACTGGCCGCAGTGATATTTTGTTTGGATTATAGACGACAAGCGTTTGCCATTAAACTGTAGCGAGTAACGTGGTTTGCAGTGATTGATGTTGCAGTAAAGATGCTTGCGTACATTTTGGTTCAGACTGATTATAGTTTATGACACCAAGTAGCGAAGATTGTTTACATCAAGTGAAATGCTGCCTTCACGTACTATGGGAAAGATGGAGCTTACCACACGGACACTCCTAATTACGACTGAGTTCTGTTCATGTGCTTTTGTTGTCGTAGCAAAAAAAATACACATGGCAGCTGACGTAGTCTTTGCTCATAAAATCGAACAATTGCGGGAAATAATGAGTTGTAAAGGACAGGACATTGAATTGTGTACGCTGCGTAATTATGTCGATTCTAAAACAACCGGCAAGCGGACGACAACGGCCTCATAAGTGTTAATATTTCTTGCAATTCACGAGTACTTCGGCGCCCTCTACTATGTTGACATTTGAAAGGCTCTCTCCAATCAGAAACTCAGGTGTCAAAATAAATTCCTAATTGTCCAGTGGAAAATATGACATGAGTTTTCTCCTCAACATTTGGTATACCATAATTTTGATACCACATGAAGGCAGCATTAGACTGCCTTGACCGGTAACGTAGTAAACATGCAGTGGTTATGGCTGGCTCCTATGTCTGCTTTTAGCTAAAAAACGAACAACATCCAACATCTTTTAACAAAATGTGACCAACTTTATTATTTTGTAGGTATTGATTCACCTCAGACATTTTGAACTTGCTTATTGCCTCGCATTTGAAGTGACAGTTTGGAAAGTAAAAATACAACTGTACGTTGTTGCTGGGCATTTTTTGACTACCCTGCACATTAGCGGAAAGCGAAAGCTGCAACAAATGTTCTCACTTTGGTAACGTCTGTAAATGTCATAGAAATTGGACACGCGCAAACAGTTTCCATCCAAGTAAAATGTTGTTTTCAATTCATTCTGGAAATCCGGTTCATAATTTAGAATAATAATAATAATGTGTAAAATAGTTACAGAACACACAATCATTGACGCTAATGCTGTATTTCCATTAAAGGGGTTCTCGCGTTACCATGGAATTCTGGTTCTGCAGCAATGTAAACAAAATGTTTACGTAATACGTTGTAGTCCATCACCACTAAGCTCGGCTAATGCAGTATCATTTACAATTGAGTTATAATTACAAAAAAACATTTCTGGGCAAAAATGATTAAAAAGGAGCACTTTTGTTGAATAAATCGTGTTTCATTTTATCAACTCTGTGTAGCAAATCTGGTATGATTGCTGGAGACTGTGCCCCCTGTTCCGCCTTTGGTGATTGCACATCCAAGAATTGTAAATGATGATGTTTTCAGTGTCCCCTGCTGGGAGTGTTGGTGTGATGCTGTGTCAGCTACATGAAGAGTGCGGCGTCATACTGCACGTGAAGAAAAACGTGACACATTACACAAATGGATTTGAACGTGTTGTAGCACATTCTTACATAGCATTGTAGCACGTGACAGTTTCTGATTAGCAAATCAATCTCGAAAAGTACTTCCGTAGTTAACATATTTACTCTACGTCTTTTTTTACATTGTTTTCCCCATATATGGAGGTTGAAAAACATAACAAGCACTTTTTTAATAAACAGGAAATAAAAAGTATAGATTTGTACGACGGCGTTGTAGATATTATAATAAATGTGTGAGTTTATAAAGTGGTAAATTTGCGAGTTTATATAGTGGCAGATTTGCAAGAAAAAACTTCAGAAACTTAGGAGAAATACGTAGCGTAGCTATAGTCTAATCATGTGAGGATTCGTTGGTGGTTAATGGGACACTGTTTATAAATTGAAAAGGCAGAATGGAGACAGATTCATTCTTAAATTTAAACTTTACTCGTCATTCACCGCAGCTAGAGTGACAACACTTCCTGATCCCCTATCAGATGACTAACACTAACCAATCAGATGCTAGCATACTTTAGGTAAATGCTAGTGAATGACGGAGAGCAGCAGATTCGACACATCAATTTACATGTACAAAAAAAAACAACAACCAAAATGTATATACGTGTAAATAATAAATCTGGAAACATAAATGTACAAGTAAATATACATTTTAACAAATTAACTTAAATGCTTGATCGTCCGGGTGTGGACCTTCACAAAGTGAGGCGTCTTTGTCCCTGGCCAGTCGCCGTACACAATGCTTCAAAGAGCAAATGTTAAACATCAAATGGTTAATCTCTGCTAAAGCAATTACTATCTCCTTATTTGGAAACAAGACCGAAAAGTATTGGCGAGTAGTACATTACGTGTAGTTCTCGTAACTTACTGAGTTTTTTTTCTCAGAAATTTTCCACTTACTAAAGTGGCAAATTTGCGAGTTTATAAATATATATTTATACGTGGCCCTAATATGTCGTCGTATATATGTTTCCAAATGTAGGAAGTAAAAGTAAAAAAATTTAAAAATTAAAATAAAAAAATACTCAATTAAAGCATAGATATCCAAGTTAACATGTATATTTGACATAAATATCGACGGCAGTGAATGAGTTGTTTTAAGTGCAGTAACAAAGTATTTGTACTTTGTTTACATCCCACCAGTGCACTGCTGACCTAGTTTCTACACATATATGAATGCAATGCTTTCGAGGGGGGATTCGAGGATCTTAAATTCTACTCTAGATAATACCTTAAAATAGCCACAACAATAGATGCAGACAGTGTGTAAATGACTGACCTCTGGTGACATGAGACACCCACTTAAAGGTAGTGATTGTCTTGTACGTCTGGATTTTTTCCGCAGCTACAGAGAATCTTCCCAACTCGGGGCCATTAAAACAAACAGGGAGGTCCCTGAGCACAGTGCTTTGGACAAAGGTTAAAGCAATATCCCCCAGCACTATTCATTTCGGAGGATCCATCCCACTCACCAGCTTTGATCCGCTCGTTTTCTCTGTTGCTCATCCCGAGCTGCCGAGGAGGTTTGCGGATGAACACGTATTTGAGAACGATAAGTACCAAATGGGCGCGAGCGTGTCGATCTGTACCCAGATTGGATGCTGCGTGTGTGCGTGCGCACGCATGTGTGTGTGTATGTGTGAAGCTCAGCGGCTGGAGGCCCCGAGAGGAAAAAGCCTATCCCTCAGGCTGTTTACCTCCACCAGAGCAGTTTATTTGACCCCTGATGATTTAGATGCATAACCAAATAAAAACAGCCTGCGAAGTTCAAACAGCTAGTGACGCATAAAGGGTGCGTGAGGTGGGATAACGCCGTGTTCATTGATAGCTCACAGCTGGACCTACCCGCCGCGTCACCTTGAACATTCGAAACCCAACAAGAATTTCATCTAACAACTGGACTACATAAGAATTACTTCAACTTTTGACAAATCAAAACACTCTTATTGATGCTTTCGTGGACATATGGGAGTTCAAGCCAGAAATTTTCATTTCAGGTTTATTTTCAATGTTCACAGGATAGGGGAAGATTTTTGCATATTATGTTCAGGCTTGGGGAGTAACGGAATACATGTACCGCCGTTACGTAATCAGATTGCAAAAAAATGGAACTGTATTCCGTTACAGTTACAGGAAAAAACATGTAATCAGATTACAGGTACATTCATTAAAAATGGGGATTACTTTGAGGGATTACAATTGCTACGATGAGAGAGAGAGTGCGAGAGAGTACGAGAGAGGGCGAGAGAAAGAGAGAGAGAGCGCGCCTGCACTCCCGCGCAAGTGGGACTGCTGCTACATGTCGGGGAGGTGGGGACGAAGGAACTGACTAGTCGTGTCCTCCACACGCGGGCAGTTTGAAAAAGCTTCACAAACAGGAGGAGGAAATGGCGACCGGTATTCACTGGAACGTACTTGTCTTTCTGAAGGAGCGAAAGTTTGAGCTGAGAGTCCAGCGGCATCGTTTCTTGCTAGCTAGCCCACTAGCCTACAACCATAATATGAATTACACCTTCCAAACAAATCTTCCTCCCACCAATTCACTATTTAAACATCATACACAACATATACACAGCTAAACTTGTGACTGGGATAAAAGTTCATTTTGCAGTTGCATCGTCATCTTCATTGGATCTATCTATCTATCTATCTATCTATCTATCTATCTATCTATCTATCTATCTAGCTGGCTAGCTAGCTATCTAGCTATTGAGGTGTGATTGCTTTCAGTGACAATTCGAAAACAGCATATGGCCATCAATCAATCAATCAATCTGCTTTTTAATTACACAAGGACTTTTGCTATTTGTAGGCTGCCCGGGTCCCTATCACCCGCAAATAGCAGGGGCACATTGTATAGAGTATATAATGTGGTGATATTTATTTGTATTTTGTCTTCATTAGCATACTCGGTATTGGAGTAATCCAAAAGTAATCCAAATTAATCAAGTTACATTACTTTAATGTTATGGTACTTGGATTCTGTTACTAACTAAATCTTTTAGCAGGTAATCTGTAACTGTAACCCTCCCAACCCTGATTATGTTCATAATATTACAACATTGTGAACATTTGGTCATTTGTGCAATCTTGTTTATGTTTTGACAGGGGGAGCATTGTAGTGTAGCAACAAACAATTTATATAATTTCTCAATGTTGTAAGCACTTACATAATGGCCCATTCATTTTGCATTGAAGTGCGTTTCCCCGCACGGCCCCTCAACCTGCAGCCTGTCCGACACATACCCACATGCTCAGGCAGGTTGGTAGACTTTGACACTTCACATGCTTACATGTGCAGCAGCAGATGTGCAGGTTAATGTCAAATTTTATTGACACAAATAGTTGCTGTAAGAAGAGTCTCAACGTCGGAAAATTTAACACATTAACTACAGCGAGTCGTCATTTTGAATTGATAAATCTGTCAAATTTAGTGAAGGTTCATGAATCAGTTTCATAAGAAAAGTTGTAAATTTTCCACCAACATGTACACGCCCTCATGTGGATATCGTGATGCAAGTAGATTATGCAGGAATAGCTTCTCAAAATAGGGTGTTTTCTTTTAGTTCCCAGTGATTACACAAACTAAAACATATGGGGGGTTTTCTACTGAATAATTAGTATGCTTGTTTATAACCTCAAAGTAATATACGTTTAAAGTTTGCTTTTAGTACAGGGAGTCATGGAGTTACGTCGTACGCGACCTACGTCGTTTTGACTTTACGGCGCCTGTGACTCGTCAGTAGCACCTCCTTTTTCATTAATTTCCCACATTAATCACGCGATTTTAAACTTATTTAAAGTTGTGCTGTTGTTACCTACAGCAACGGACGTCCATCTAGCAGGTCGGCTCGCCATCAGGCGCGTCACATTTACGCTCTGCCGTCCGTCAGCAATGGATGTCCGTGTGAAATATTGGTTCCGGCTCTTCCTGGTCGCGCAAATATGTTTTTTTAATTACTGTACAAAGTATTTTGATGTAAATATTGACTTTAATTCAATTGAATTGTGTTCCTATATTCTAAATGACAATATTTGACATTTTGAGTTGATTTTGACTGCGGGGACTGCGTTTAAATGCAATCACTTTCAAAACCCAAATATTGGCAATATTTGAGTTTTAATGGCAATGTTAAAAAATGCACAAAAAAAACAAATAGGCTATTTTATTTTATTGGTTTGTGTTCTGTGTATGTTCTATTCGCTCTTTTGAGTACAGGAACTACTTGTATGCGCAGCAGCCATCTTACATTGCCACTCGTTAAACAGCCCAGCTTGAATACATTGATTTCGCCACAGCGTGTTCACGTTATTTTCTGTCTCTATGGGGAAAATGTATGTAGTATACACACATATATGCGCGTGTATATAAGTCCGTGTGTCTGGCACGCAAAGCACCGGAAATGCACATGCAGAGGAAAACAAACATGACGATGCAGTAAAGAACCACAATTTTGGAGTCAGGAGGAAATAACTACTTTATTAGAGTGGTTGGAATGCCGTTAAGTTAAAAGTGGAAATTATGCGTATTTGCGTCAATACATTGTCCGTGCATCGTGATTTCGATCGGGTTACGCATAGGGAAGTAACGCTGTCTGCTCACACATGTAAACGGGTTATCCCGAATGTTTCAGAAACCGGAATTTTGACCTTAACCCGAATAATGACTTGCATGTAAACGTAGTCACTGATTCCCAATATTATCTACGCCTTGATCTATACCTTAGGAAACACTATTCTATACCTTAAGAATGTATTGATCGATACGCAAAATACATTCTATAAATGAAGGACCAAAATTGACCTCTTTAAAAAAAATCATTGACAAATCTTTTTGGGAACCCCTGGTCTAGAAGGAAAGAATAAATCCTGCGTGGTCTCTCTCTTGCGCATGACTAGAGGCACAATAGCACCATAGCTTCCACTCATAGCTCCTGCAACATCCTGACGCAGACATATAAATCTGCCTTTACACTCTCTCCCAGTAATGGGCCTTGGCTGCGGTAAGCAGCTTGAAATAGAAGAAGCCAAAAGGCTAAAAAGAGATAACACAAGCAAGAGGCAGCATTCAGTAGTGACGGATGCATTTAGCAGCCCAAGGTGGCTTTGCTCCCCTCTGATAGTAACCAGCAGCGGTAACAAAGCGCCATCAAAAATGATCAGCCAACCGTGGCAGGCTAAATTTGGACATGCGTGCGGTGGACACCGACAAGGTAAGAAGCATCTTCACAGAGACGTCAAGTGGCGAAGACCACAAGAGAGCATCATGAATATGAATCCTGCTTAGGTAAAATAACTAAAAAGGAAGGCGACAGAAGTCTTTCCAGTTCCAAAAGTAAATTGAGAAGGGGGGAAGAGGTGCTAAAATGTTTTTTGAGCTTAAAGTGTGTTCCATGACTGAAGCAATGACCTTCCAAGTCAGTCCTGTGTAAAATGCATCTGACATCACTCACAGAGGCTTTTCCATTCCACACTCTCGCAACTGTTTTATTTGGACTGTGTGATGGTCTCACACTCTATTTTAACTTACACACTCACTCTTTTGTACCGCTGGTAAGTGATTTCAGAGCGGGTGATATTCCTGCAGTTGACCCACGCTGGTTTAACGTTTGACTCATGCTGCCATTTGAAAAGTGACCTCATTTCCAAACGGAGGAAAACCCTGATGGATATACTGGAACAGTGGCAGGGTACCCCCACATCTCTGCCATGTATGATAATGATCTCACAACACTGAGTGACGTTACTTGCTGGAAACACAAGAAGCCACGTGATGTCAGCGCACGGCACAACACACACATATGTCTTACTTTACATACAGTACAGTGCAGTCACATGTCTGTTTTTTTTCCCCCAACTGAATGATGAAGGGGGGAACATCTCTGTAATGGCTGTTATGGAATAAACCGAGAATAATCAAGCAGATTACTTGGCTCGGCGGTGTCTTGGCTTTGCCAGCAGCACGGCTTTGTACTGGTAAATATTTGCTGTTGGATGAGTTGCATGGCATCGCTACATCACAGGGACATTTTGTGTTTCCCAAACACTCGGCAGGTGACGTCAGGAGGCCCTCATGATATTTAACAAGCCCACCCAGTCCAGCATCACCCCATAAACAACCCCGATGTACCCTTAGTCCCATGTCCAACTACTTTGCCGCACCGGAGAACCTGACACCCACTTAGCCTGCTTGTGCGGCGTGTTGCTTTAAGGTAACAAAAACAGACACTCGGCTCAGCGCAACCTTTTGTAACCTCAATTCAACGTTCCCACCTTAAGTGAGCTGTTGCAGGCGAGGGGCTGCTTAGTGTTGGCCTACTGAAGAACACGGCTCAGCTGTTTTGATGTGAGGAAAACCCTGTCTGATAATTAGGAAAAAAGGAAAAAACAACACCGGCGAATGACTGGAAAACCCATAACATCACCCCACCAAACAGCGGGAAAAAGAGAAAGCTCCCCCTCCCTTGAGAAAGAACAGTGGCGAGGAAAACACAAAGAAGAGGCGGAGGATGGAAAAATGACAGTAAAAAGTCATCGTTTGTGACTGATTGGCAACCGCTTTCAATTAGAGCGGCGGACGACAGGAAAAACAGAGGCGGGAAGAAAGGGGTCGTCGGGGCTCAATTCCATCCGGCAAGCCGCACACACACACTTGAGACTTTGCATGGAGCAGAGTTTTCCAGCAGGAGCCCAATTTGTGTTTGGGCTCACTTACACTATTATATTGGGCGGTATGATCTCAGCTCAGACTGAGGCGAAATGTCTTTCTGTTTGTAGGCGGGATACTGTCGTCCATCCGCGAGCACCGCTCGCATTTCACGTTCGCGCGCATGCACAAAATGTGCAATACTTGTTTTTGTGCACCGGCAGACGCGATTGTGTGCGCGTTTGCGTGTGGGGGGCAGCCAGTGTGTCTGACAGGAGAGCAGAGGTCATGCTAAGGTTGGGATGAAGTCAGAATGTAATTATGCTTCAATGAACCGAAGGGGAAGTAATAAAGACCAGCTGCATGTTGTGTGACTCTTAAAGTTCCACTTAAAGCAAGCTGCACACTCTCTGCGCTCTCTGGCACTGAGCTGAGCAGGGGAACACACAGTATGTTGAGCTCCAAGCCTCAAAAATGGATACAGGGAGAGTCGAGCAAAATACAAACACGCTTGAACACACACACAGAGACATTAGCAAAGAGCGCAGTCAGCGGCAAATAAAGAGATAATAAAAATGGCCAAAATATTTCCTCTCGTATTGTAACGGGGGCGGGGTTGCCAAGGTGACCTGGCATGCAGCCAGGGATAGAGATGGTCATTGAGTGCATTTACGGGTGGAAAATGGGGTAGGAAGGGAGGGCAACACACCAGGTGGTTTCACTCGGGAAATCCAGTCTCCACTGCCTGCGTAAAAAAAAAAGAAGGTAAAGAAAATACATCAACTGGCCCGTCAAAAACAAGGAGGAAATGGAGAACTGTATCTCCCCCCTGAACGAGCCTCCTTTACTCAATCCCTTCTTTGATTCCACACATTTTCGGACTCTCTCTGTTCCTACTTTACCTTGTCTCTTCTTTCTTTCTGTCTTTCTTTCTTGCTTTCTTTCTTCGCCTTCCCCACATTTGACTCACTTCGTTTTCCCAGGCCTCCCATGCATAGATACCGTATCCACCAACAGTAGCCCGCAAGTGCCTAGCAGGGAACCTCTAAGGGAAAGCCGCCAGTGGGGGTGAAGGCCTCCCGGTAAGGCCTGCTGTGTCTACGCTGATACGGCCGGGTTAGAGGGAGCGCTCCTGCCTGATAAGACACTGACCATATATCTGTAGAAGACAGGGCTGGACTGGACATCTGGCATGCAAGGCAGATGCCCGGTGGGGCGGAGTCCTTTGGGAATGATGTGGTGCTATTCAATGATTGTTTTCCTCCATTTTACTCTGAGATACCGTCCCACAATTTTGAAGGATCAGCCCATTCATCCATTTAAAATATAGAGATCCCAATGAACCAAAAATCCTCAGTGGCAGAGCTATGGGGTAGCCAGGGGCCGTCGGGAATCGGGCTGCGCCTAAGTCAAAATGCTATGGCTGATTATTTGTGCCATTGCAGTTCTGTCTGGAGACGTACAAGAGGAGAAACACACAGTCGTGAGGACCTTGTGCACCTACACAGTCTTGAAGAAATCCCGGGGCATGAAGCACCAACCCGGCGGTACAGTGTTGAATGTGGGGCTGCAGGAGCCATTGTGGGATGCTGGCGGGTAAAAGTTGGTCGGATGTTTTAACACACTTTTTCCTCATAGCTACATTTGTGACTATATCACGTGTAATATGTGCAGGACAAAGACAAACTGTTTTTCAAGAGTACGCAACTCCATTTGTTATCACTACAAATTTATATCACTGGCGTCGGGCAGACATTTTGTACTACCAAAATAGTGACTTTTCAGGAAAAACTGCATGTTTGCTAATTCATCAACATTACATCATAAAAGACAGCAAGCCATTTTCAACACTTTTGATTGGTCAATTATTTTAAAAAAAAACTAAAAAAAACACCCATACATGTGGACTGACTGTTAGTATAGATTTAGGGAATAATAATATATGTTTTTAACCAAATTGTGACTTATCAGGTTTTGGCCCCACACCAGTGATATGCAATAACAGTGCTAGATATATATATATATATATATATATATATATATGCATATATATATTAGCCAACGAAACACTCACATTCTAAACACTGTTGAATTTTTAGTGCTTACGTCACTTTTTTAGGGCTCGATACACCAATCCAACATCGGAAGTCGGGAAGCATCCGGGTGTCGGTAAGCGTCGTCTGATTAATGTATTAATCACCGTCTTCGCATTTGGACGTAAAGAAGAGAAGATGAATTCATCACTATATGATATATGACGCAACTGGATATATCTGGTAGGAATTACTTACTATAGTATACGATACTCTATAAAGAGCCTGAGGGTGTGAGTATGTATTGTTTATGTTTTTATAACCCGCACCAGTGAGAGCGTTCTAGTTGCCTTTTTTCTAACAATGAGAAATAGTGACCGCCGTCGATAGTATGAAGGGAGATTAGTTCCCACGCGTGCGCAGAAGGCACTTAATAATTGGTGTCGGTGCCTGTCTGTTGCGGAGTGTACTTCCGTCATTTTTCCAACGATCCGTGCCAACAGCCAAGCTGACGCCACAGGGGGAAGTCGGATTGGTGTATCCAGGCCTTTACATACATTGGATAAGTGCCACTGCTGAGCCCATTCAATGGTACTTCTAAATAAAACGTACGTACGCAACCTTGTTGGGGAATTAATGTTACAAGTGCAAAACAACACAACTTTCTTTCAGTTTTCAAGGTATTTAACCACAACAAAGAATCATTGTTGACTTGCCATCAGCATTACTTCCATGGCAGATAATACTGACTAAACATACCACCAACAGTATTGCAGTGTTTAAGGGATTGCGGTCAATTTACTCACCCCCAAAATATGTTCTGAATATGGAACCATTTTCCACTGGCCTTTAATGTAATGAGTAATAAAGCCAAATTTGACGGGTTTCCTTTATGGTATCACTTTTCATAGCTCATGTTGCGCAATTTCTCTCTCTCTCATTTCTCATTCATTGCATTACAGTATATGTGTATAACAACAAGCACTTCAACATGTGCTAATGCCCCATTAAAAAAATTACCAAAGGCCCATTAAAAAAGTTTAGAGAGGCAAGAAAAAGTGGATTTTAACCTCTGCTGAGTTCATACGTGCATGCGATGTTCTGGTAATGTATGGCTTATGGGGTCCCATGAAAGTATTTATGAGTTATTGAGAGAGCTCATGAAGGGAAGGGAAATAGGGGGGCACAGCTTAGATCGTACAGCTCAGCTTGCTGGTAAGAGGAGGGGGCCTAAATTCCATGAGCTTCCAGGGGGGAAAAAAGCACTTTATCAGGGAAAGTACAAGTCACCGGGTCCTGATGTGGCCACTGGAGGCTGCTGTCAGAAGGGAGCTACGTTAACAGATCCTCCGCAGTCACCAGTCATCCCCAAAACATGTGGTTCCTGTAAAAACAAGCCCAACTTCAGTCACACTGGACGCTCAACAAGGAGAGAAAGATGTGTTTTTTCCTGAGGGTGTCCCCAGTGGCCGTGATGTCTCCATGCCGAAGGCTGCGTGCGTGCTTGTGCGTGCGTGCGTGCCTGTGTAACACAGGGGCTGTTCATTATTTGAATGTCAAGGCTTACACCAAAACACTGCAACTGGCATCCATTTAGACGAGACTTAGTCAGGACTGCTGTTGTTTCTCAGCCCCGTGCCAGTCTTGGCCAATTTGGAAATTGAATGGAAAAGTTTAAACATTTACATTTTGCGTTAGATTTTTTTTTCTCCTGGTATTTTCTTTCTGTTCTTGATCATTTATGGAAAGACGGGAATAGCTGGAAATTGGGGGACAACAGGCAGTAATGTTGGACTTGGGATGTGGCCAAAGGACACATCACAGTGATTGCTTTATAGTCAATCGGAGTTGGAAAACATTTCAAATGCTCACAATTACATTTAAAGAGAAGCAGTTCAGCAACAGCAAGATGAGGTGCAGGGACTCCGAAAGTTCTGAATACAGATCATTGCCAATATGAGGAGGCCACTTTATAAGTTGACCAGGCTGCTGCAAGTGAAGTTGCTGTTTTGCGCTCTACAGTGGCATGAGCCCAGCAACTGCAGCCACGAAAATAAACTTCATACTTAGCCTTGGCAGCTGTGTTGCATTTGATGGCTTACTCTATTCTAAGTATGTGACAATCTAGAGTCATGAACTACACAAGCTTATGGAAAAGACCACATGTCTTCTCACCTTAGATCTAGAAAACCCCGCATTCTGGTGAGGGTGGGGGGATAATACAGAACATGAAAAACACATCACACCACAATAAAGGAAAAAACGGAGAAAAAAAAACATCATTCCTCATGTTTAAACCACTTACTAACAAAAGCACATCAAACCGATGACAGGTTGGTTTCATTGTCATAACCTGAAAAGCTGGCCCAGGATACAAGACGGGAAGGGCGGATGCAGCTGGTTCCAAGGTGAGCTTCTGACCACTGAGCCACCCCTAACCCAAATAGATGTCTGTAAAATGGAAATCCTACGCAAAAGCAACAGGAAGTCACAGACAGATCCTGCTGCATTACACGTCTGACCTCCAGCATGCTATGATGGTCTGATGAATGAACGCGAGATTGAGTGTGAGAGTGTGAGAAATTCTATAAGCTGCAGCGTATGGGGAAACTGCTAAAGTGGAAAATGTGTCAAGTGCCATGCTTGTGTGAGTCCAACATTTACAGCAGGCTACTTTCTGATTCATGGAGAATGACGTACGATATTGGGAATGGTTGGGCAAGACCGTTTGCATTCTTATTTTGCAGTGAAAACAGGGAACTTTTAATACCATGACTTTGTGGCCGCCCCTGGCTACCATATAGCCTCACCCCGACGAGCAGCACAAGCAATTTCTCTGCTGCTACATGAAAAAAAGGAAGAAGAAACCTGTTTTCATATTTTATTGCCCAAACTGCTAACTATGACAAAAAAAACAAAAAAAAAGATTGTACACTATGGAACAGTTCCATAGGGAAAAAAGAAAATCCTACTTTAGGTTGTACAACATCAAAAATACCCACCATGTAAATATCTCAATGCTTTTGGTAAAGTCCAGAAAATTTCTGCACAGTTAACAATACAATTTAACATTTGATGTTGAGCAATTCGTAAATAATTAGTCGTATCACATAAGGTGCGTGATATGTCAGCGTACCTCACGAAACCTACTTCATTGGCCATCAGTGTGTGTGTTTAGCTTTTTTTTTTGTAACACATAATCCAAAAGTTTATGCAACCGCAACAAGTAGCGTTTGAAAAAAACAACAACAATAAAACAATTCCTCTGTGAAATTTGGCTTTAAAATCTGAGCAAATTTGAGGCAAGACAGACAGATTAGAGTGTGATCAACCTTTGGTTCTACTGTACCTTGAACAAGATACACAGACACACTGTCGCTAAAGTACACTATAAAGCCAAACTATTAAGACACGCTTCTTAATGAGTGGATTAGTCAACCAATTGGAAGCTTATATTTTGGGAACAGTTACGAGAATATACTTTTCTATTCCAGCGTGACTGTGCCTCAGTGTACAAAGCAAGGTCTCTACCAGGGCTGAAAGTACATGCTTGGATGAGCTATCTAATTGACCTTACAAATGTTGTTCTGTAAAAATTGGACACCAATTTCCACAGACACACTCCAAGAAAAGTCTTCCAAGTAGAGGAAAGTGTTATAGCTGCAAAAGTCGGGATGGATGCCACATTTTCTTCCAATTTCACTCTCTGTGGGTTCAGTGATCAGGTGGCCAAATACGTTTGTCTTTACAGTATAGTGTGTCTCATACGACTTAAGCCAAATGTGTCTTTCACCCATTAGACCATATAACGGTCATTTATTCAACAAAGGTTTGCATGAGCCAGATTTCCTCTTGGTTATATAACGGAAGGGCCGCACTGAGAATAATCTCGGTACGAATGTGTGTATTTGATTAATGGAAGTGCAATGACAGATGGTCCACCCTACATTAAAGTTAAAATGAGGACACAGAGCTCGGAAACCTCCACGAGTCTTTGACACACACACTACTATAAACCTTGTAAAAATCTAATTTGAAGAACTATCCGTGTATTTGTATTTACGCATATGTCTCATGAGTTACTGCCAAGCACACAACCATTTAAGGTCATTAGCCCACCTCAGATGTCTCTGCTTTGTGTCTTAATGGCAACTTCCGAAACACTCAGATCCACTTGAACAGTACTTCCCACAACTTACATTTTCCAACAAACACACACACACACACACACACACACACACACACACACACACACACACACACACACACACACACACACACACACACATATATTTTACACAATCTGGCTGCCATGGTGTAGCCTATGAGGAGCCAACATGGTTTGGTGTCAGAATAAGGAGATGTCACCTGAAGTTCATCGAAATGCAATCCTTAGATTACATATGTAGAAAATGTCATAATTTGAAAGGTGGTTCACAAATAATTAACTGTGAAACAAAGCCCAAGGGGCCATTGACATGATGAGATGGACTGAAAATCCCATGTATATAACACCAGCTTTTTGCAGGTCCAACTGAACTAGGATCAGGATTTTTACTATGCTATAACATTAAATCTTGCCAAAAGGCGAATGCAATTTTTCCAATTTATAATATGTTGCTGTCTTGTAAACATGACACACTTCTAACTAATATGAAGCAACAAAAGTGTTCAGATCCCTTTTACCAGCCATGGCACACATACATCACTGGAAAAAAATTGTGTTTTTACTTTTTTTATTTCGTCAAGTGGTTGCACGGAATATAATCATGTAATTCATTTTTTTTTTTTTTAAGTAGACTATAAAACACAACAAAACCATATTTAGGCCCCGTCCACACGAAAGCCCGTTTTCAATGTATCCGCAAAAGTTTCTTACCATTTGGGCAGTTCGCCTACACGACGGCGCCGCTTCGAAGCTTGAAACTCACTTTTGTATTTTCCAGAGTGGAAAGATTTCAAAACGCGTTCCGATGTGGAGAGCACATGCGGGATACTCCTCCAGCGATGACGTCGTGGTCGCAGTCTGATGACAACAACTGTCAACAACAATGGCGGATAGCCGTGTCGTAGTCGTTTTGCGCAACCTCCTAAGCTTGCTTATGCTTTTACAACGAATTTTGCGTGTTGTTATACTTGAATCACCCGCCATTGTCACTTCTCTTGTGTATTTCTCACTGATCTGTATATATTACTGGATAGCCAATAGCCCATACACGCCCGTGCAAGCCGTTGAAGCGACAGGGCAGCCATCTTACTCCTCCCATCTTGTGAGCAGACATACCGATTAAACTTTGAAGACCTTCTTTTTCTTTTATCGCTCAGTTCCTTAGGCCCCAATATTAAATTTGTCAGAATCATCTTTTGTTGAATTACAGTTATAATTTTTTTATTAAAAAATATATATACAAGTTTCCTCCTGTAAACATCATTAAGCATATAATTTACACATGTATTTAAGGCAAGTTGTAAAATGTCTGAAGTTTATGTTTAACACATTTAAAACGTCATAAATCATGCTGTTTCTACCGCAATTGTAAATCGGCTATCCAGTAATATATTCAGATCAGTGGTTCGTCTTTTTCGCTGATTCTACGCTTTCCATTAACTCCCTGTGGCTGCACTACAGCGCCACTCCAGACTTGGCATATATATTACAGCCAATAAACGACCTCAGTGTCTTCTTTTGGACACACGCATGTCTTGAAACGTTTCTGCGCGTACAATTTTTTTTTAAAGAACAAAGCCAGCTTAGCTTCCGTGTGAACAGGGCCTTAGACTGTGGTGGCAATCAACGCAGCTGGTAGCACTCCTGAAACCAATTTGTCTCTTTCCATTGTAGTGATTAGTGGATTGCGTCGGGGATGAGGGCCACCAATCAGGAATGGGCAGGCAAATATTGCTCCCGTAAAGGAATATGGGTAACATCCACAGATTTATATATCAACGGGCTAGCAATGTCTTTTGCTTGCCGGCTGGGGAAGTAAAGCCACCGGCGGCCATTTTACGTTGCTAAGCGCGCCTTACTTAAACACATTGATTCCTACAAGGCGTTTTCCCATTATTTTCACATTAGTCTCTACAATGAAAAATGCCACCTTTTATGGCATACAGTTGTACCAATAAGTCTGGGAGCAGCGCTACATGCACATTTCATTGGTAAGAATTCAACTACATTTTTTCTTAAAAAGTATATCTCTGAGTCATGTCAGAATGATCAAAAGTGAAATTAATGCAAAGCCCATTGGGACAAAATTTGCAGCAAAATGTAAATCTAACCTCTGTCAGTCACAATTCACCATACTGAGATTTGTGTGTGGTCAATGTATTCCATACAGGTATCCTAGCATAAAGCACGCACTGATAACAGTGTTTTCAGCCAAAAACAAACAAAACTAAAGTTGTCAGTAACAGTTGCAGCGTAAGATGGCTGCCTTCTGGCTTCAGCCGTGAGGGGCCATTCATATTTAAGTCTGTGGTAACATCTAGAAGACATTTCCTTTTTGTAAAAGTTAGTCACAAAAAACCTATGTTCAAGGTTAACATCGGGACACCTTTCCTGAGCATTTTTTTTTAAAATTTGAACAACTTTGTCTCCAAGCACTTCCTTCCAGGTCATCTCGTTTGGATAAGAAAAGGAAAGGAACATTTCTAAGTAAAAAGGTCCATTGTGTTGCTCCCAGCATGACGGGTATCTTTTGTTTCCTTCACAACACCGCAAGCGGGTAGCACAGCTTGAGGTGTTTCTAACTGATGACTCGCTTTTTGAGCCATTTCCAATCATTAGGAAACATAGCACACTCTTGTACTTTTACGGAGACAATGGCTTGTCCTCAGACGGCGTTTGGGTGCTTCTTCTGAACATGGAGTTTAGATATAGAACCTGAAGGAATAGTATTGGATTATCACTGTAGCCCTTGCAATATTCTCTTTAACAACCGGCACACCAACATGCTGTCTACTTTGGCATCTCAGCAATAAATAGTTGAAAGTCAGCAACTGGCTTGGAAAATTACGTTTTCATTAGGGGAGACACAAACGGAAATAATTGCCTGAGTCTTTAATGGTATCAGCCAGTACAGCTTTAAAAGGTGAACTCGTTATCGCCCCTTGCTACAATAATCAGGTGCTGGGCCACTATAAACCGAAACCTTTTCTAATCCTGTTGCATTTTCCCTTTTGTTAACTGGAAATAGGGAGTAAGTGATCCTTTACTTACTTTGGTCTTTAAATCTGTTATTGTCAAACACAGAAGGTCATCACAGGCTGAACAGTACAAGACATAACCAGAGCAAATGAAATTGTGGGTGGATTTTGTTATGAGTAAAGGCGTTCCTAGATAGATAAGACACTTATTAGTGAAGTAGACAGAGATGAAGTCACTTTCCGAGGAGTCCATGGGAGGTTGTGTAACTTATGTTATTCCTTGGAATTAGACTATCAAGACAAGAGCCTGCTGTTCTGGTCAAATTCCTTAAAAAGGAAGTCAACCCCAAAAAATGTCTTGAAAATAATATGTTGTATGTGCCCCCACTAGTCTAACACAGCATTCGGATTAATATTGTGTTTGTTGAATATGAGTTAAGTAGCAAAATTGGGGGGGGGCGGGGGGGTGGGGGGCTTTTGCCATTGGATGTCCACTGAAAAAAACACCATAGTTGCACAGGGCTCAGGTAACGACCAATCACGGCTCAGTTTCAGAAAACAGGTGAGCCGTGAATGGCCATTACCCGAGAACTGTGCTGACATTTTCAGTCGACATGGCAAAATGGCTAACTGAGGTGGATAAAAACGGGTGTATTTTGCTACTTAACTCATATTCCATAAACACAATATATTAATAAAAATACTGTATTTAGACCAGTTGGGCTGTATAGAAAATGTGGAGGTTAACTTCCCCTATAATGTTAAAATTTCAGCACCACTGTTATCAAACACAAAATCAGAGGACAACTGGTAAAGGGTTTCATGATCATGGAAGGGACTCTTTTTTTTTCAGGACTGTTCAGGGTTGCTCAGTGGAAGATCATCCTTGACCTTGCTTATTTAATGTAGCCAAATGCTAATGTTGTTTTTAAGTGTTGCCTCTTTAGAGAGCACAGTTTAGCACTTATCATCTGCTGTGAATTTATTAGACCTCTCCATGCTCATGTTAGCTCATTTTATTTAGTAATTGCAAAATACGCCCAGGGCAGCACATATGCATTTCGCCTGCACAACACACACAATGAATGAATGATGATGTGCTCAGGCCCACTTTCTGTATTAGTCACATACACAAATGTACGTACAAAATGATTCATTGACGGCAGCATGTCTGGAAGTTTCAGCGATGAGACCTTGAGTAGAGACCTGTTGGATAATCTGCAGCGGTCTGACTACATATATGTACCGGTGCAAACACAACAATACACAAATAACCCACTCCCTTCAGCCCGGCTGGACCGCTGTCCATTT
The DNA here is from genome assembly GCF_054856555.1 of Leptonotus elevatus. NCBI lineage: Eukaryota > Metazoa > Chordata > Actinopteri > Syngnathiformes > Syngnathidae > Leptonotus > Leptonotus elevatus. The sequence continues at coordinate 18,126,328 of NC_141242.1, read as the reverse complement.
AATCCAAAACCATCACATGAGGTTGGAGTGCGGGCGATGCGTTGCATATGCTTGAGAGGAAATGTACACATGCTAACCATTCATTTGCTTAGCTGTTCATGTGTGCTTAATCAGGGCACCATGTCATGTCACCAATTTGTAAAACAAATCATACATCTGCAGGCTAATGAACCGGCAAAGTATTGCGTAATGTTTCATGTCTGCTGCATTGCCTTTATGTACAGTGATCACAGATGGAGGATATCATAAATGGGAAGTGAATCCCATTAGGTTCACTACACGCATACAATTAATGAGCAAACATGCAATAAAAAACATTCCATACATCATATTCTCGCAAACAAGCACCTGTGTTCCCAAACCTCGCACACGTGCAGTGCATACAGTAAACTGTTGGCTGGTCACCGTCTCACTGCCGATATGTTATTTTACCCCGTTGCCATTTTCCTTGGTCACCAACCACAACACAGTTTGGAAACTCAACATGGATCAGTTCCCATCACTGCCATTTCATAGTGTTCGATTTTTCCAGAGTGGAGAAATTTTGTTTGTTTTTACTGCTACTGTCGCACGTTCAGCTGCCTTGCATTCTGATTCATAGTGCAGAGCTGACAGAGCTTCTTTGTATCATAAATGTGGCTTGCTAACTGCGCTACGTAGGTCATAAACGCATGACCACTACACCGCCTAAAGCTATGGAATCATACATGAATAAAAAAAAAAGGTACTTCTAAGAAACTTGCATGCGTCACAGTTTCCTCGAAGCCTTTGTGGACAATAATGTCAGGCGTTAAACAGGCCCTAAAGTAAGCATGTACAGTTAAGGTGACCAGATTTTTCAAATTAAAATCCAGGAGCCTACAATTTTGCTGAAAATTAAACATGCAACTATTTATAACAAATGTAATCGCTCATCAGTCTGGTTATGCTGCTACTTTAGCTAATGCAAAATCTATCTTGAATGACAGTTCAACTAGAATTGGCACCCGTGCAGTTTTTCCCAGAATTGTTCCCTTTTTTTTTTTTCTTACCAGCCGTCCCGTTTTTTTAGGAAGAATGCCAAAAGCTAATTTAATTTCCTTAATTCTGTAGTCTAAAAATGTCCACTGCGCTACTTGTGGAAGGGTTTGTTAACGAGCGTGTCGCCGCCGGCACATTTCCGTAGGTGCATTTTGGATTACCGTAACTCTGGCACCGTTTGTGCTATCTGATAAATTCCAATAGTGTCTGAAAATGAAGCCCTTGTGCTTTACAGAAAAAGGACTGTCATTACGGTAATTTCAGTCCTCTCAAGAAAGGAAGTCTGCAAAGTCGGTGAGTCACTACAAAAGAGTGCAAAGAAGAGAGGGATTTTCAGACATTTCTACATCAATTTGAACAAAAAATATTAACAAGAAGGTATGTATATCGACATTTGTATCACCTTGTGGCTTTTTATAAAACCGTACGTACGTAATTGTGGGCGAAGTTTTTCTAGAATAGTACAATACACGTTGCCACGTCGTTTTTGTATCTTATTGTTTTTTTTAGAGTGTATGCCTTGTTTGTAGTTTACAGTCTATGTGACTAGCTGAATAATGAACATTTACGCTTCAGTTCAGTTTGTTTTGTGATGAGGAACATACATTGTATTACAATCTCTCTCTCTCTCTCTCTCTCTCTCTCTCTCTCTCTCTCTCTCTCTCTCTCTCTCTCTCTCTCTCTCTCTCTCTCTCGCTTTCTCTCGCTTTCTCTCTGTCTCTATGGGAATTTTTTTATCAACTTTTATATACATTTGAACAAAAAGTGGCACGTCCAAAATTATTCATACCTTTCTCCTTAAAAATCAATAGGAAAGCCTTTATTGGCTATTACAGCAAATAAAACGCGTCCTATATTTGCTGATCAGCTTTTTGCATGACTCGGCTGATATTTTTGCCCATTCATCTTTAGCAATAAGCTTTTCTTGTCATCACCCTGATCTTTAGTTCCCTCCACAGATTTTCAACTGAATCTGTCTGGGCCACAGCAAAACGTTAATATTTTCATCCGCGAACCATTTCTTAACTACTTTTGCTGTGTGTTTTGGGATTTTGTCACGCTAAAATGTCCACATATTCAAAATTTGCCGGGGGTATGAATCATTCCAGGCTTGACTGTTAAGTGCCCAAACTTGGTCAAGTGTCCCTTTTTTTTCCACAAATCCAAGGTGGCAACTCTAAGTTCAACAGCTGTAAATAAGTTTATGCACTCACCATTATCCAAGCTTCTTTTTTTTTTTTTTGCTCAGTCCAGCAGCTATTTGAAGCTGGCTGTGCCGTACCTCAAGGAAATCTGCTGCCAGAAAAGCTCGGCTTGCATCGGGTCTAACCAGCAACCGCAGCATTAGGCTAGTATTTCCTATGACGCTTATGCTGCATTCGAGGAAGTTCGGAAGTTGGATTTTCCAAATTCCTACCTGAAAGCGTTTGAGGTGAAAGCAAACAACCAAAATGCCGGATAGTGATAAATAGTTTTTTGTTTTTGGTCCTCAAAACACATTTTGACCTACAGCAAATTTGCCTTCCGCAATTTTGCTTCATTTATGTATTTATGTTATTTCATCTAGTTTCATACTTGAGTAAATTGTGTTTTACCATTCAAGGTGTGTGTTTCCATAGGGGTTGCCATTGTAGAGTGACGTCACATTGAAGTTGGTAGGTGAAGTGCCCGACTTCACAAGTGGGATTTCCAAATTCAAGGGGACGTTCCCGTACACACTTCCTGATTTGAAGTGGGAAAAGTCAGACTTCCGACTTTCCTCGAATGCAGTAGTTCTAGTTCCTGTTTAAAGGTAACACGCCAGTTAATGATTAGATGTAGTTAGATTAGACGTATGAATATCTACCACAACTTCGTAATGAACATACACACACATGGCCCAAACAAGTGACATGCTGACTGGACAAAAAGAAAAAGTGGGATGCTCGGACTGGACCCGTGTAGAACCGGGACAAAACAATGGGGTTGTCGAAATCCGGCAGGATTCTCGACAATCTCGGATGTAGAATAAGCGACAGCTGTCCATTCACTTATTCAGTGAGAAAATACAATACAATTTGATACTTCTATTATACACTCCTCTGCACAGGAGAGGTCTATGGATGATTTTGGGGAGAGAAAAAAATATATACAATATACTACAATTACTTGATATCATTATAAGCAATCCCGGTTATATTTACTGCTGGGGAACACTCCGGTGCAGGAAGCCGCTATAACATTGTTTTTCCCTTCTGTTAAAAAGCCTGTGTTCTAATAAAACTTTAGGGGGTTCAAACCCGCAGCTCCCATGTTTCAGCTTCCAGGGGGAAAGGGAAAGCTGAGTCACTTGAACCCGCCTACGGCCTCAAGCTCCTTTTATCCATCTCAGAGTTCTTTTGGAAAGGTTCTTTCTCCCTTAGCTTTAGAAACAACTGTGTGGAAAAGAAAAGATCATCTTAAAAGATGCAATCGATTTTTTTTTCTATACTTTTCACTTACAAGACATAATGTATGCTGTTCACATGTTTTTGTTTGTTTTGTTTTTATCTAATAATAACAATAATGCATCGGATTTATATAGCACTTTTCTATCTAATCAGATACTCAAAGATGCTTCATTCATGGTTGCATTATTCATGCGCTCACACATTCACACTGTGGTGGCGACAAGCTACTTAAGTAGTCACAGCTGCCCTGAGGTAGGCTGACGAAAGCGTGGATGCCAGCGTGCGCCTACGGCCCGTCCAACCACCACCAAACATTCGCACCTTCCATACACCAATGTGGATAGCACTGGAGGCAATGTGTGTGAAGTGCCTTGCCCAAGGACACAATGACACATGACTTGGGGAGAGCGGGGATCGAACAGCCGACCTTCTGTTTACTGAACGGCCGTCTTTACAACCTAAACAGAATAAAATTTACACTTGAAAGAGAGTAAAATATTTAGACTCAATTTTACTATAAATATTTTTACTGTGTACAAGAGGGTTGGTCTATCCCATTACAAAAACCTAGTAAAGTTGTTTTCACTAAGAACTACATTTTAGAGGGAAATTGAACACATGTTACTAGTTTATTAAAATAATAATAATAATAATAATAATAATAATAATAATATTGTTACACAAGGGTTGAGGAACCAACTCACGACCTTCAGCTTGGGAGACCGCCACTCTACCACCTGAATTATGCCACTCCTATTGTGTGATAATATTCAAAAGGAGACCAAAAACATAATTTTTGGTCTTGGAGGTACGAAGATTCTAGCTGACACTGGTGATATATTAACACATAGTAGGAGCGGCATGGCTTAGGGGAGTAGATTCAACCTGTCAACCTGAATTTGTGCATTTGTTCCTCAACCCTGAAGGGACTTCTTTTTCTTTTTTTTATTATTTATTTTTTAAAATTTAGTCAAAATCTCTCCTCGCAAAATGTACCTAGAATTTTAAATATTTAATAGTTTTTTTTCACGTCATAGGCAAATTCTCTCGTACACAGTAAAAAAAATACTTGTTTGTCTCTGTGTGCCCTGCGATTGGCTGGCAACCAGTTCAGGGTGTACCCCACCTACTGCCTGAAGCCAGCTGGGATGGGCTCCAGCGCCCCCCGCGACCCTTGTGAGGACAAGCGGTTAAGAAAATGGATGAATAAAATTTACTCTGAATATTTTACTCTCTTTCAAGTGTATGTTTAACTCTGTTTAGAGTGGGACCAAATAAACTCTGTTTAGAGTCAAATTTACGCTACAAAATTTATTGTGTATGAATTCACAGGTTATGCATGCATGGTGGATGAGTCAGAAGCCAAGATGGGAGAATCGTAGTGCCTTAAAAGTACACAAGGTACACACATAAGTAATGCAAAACAAAATTCTGTGCACGCAAACCCCGAAAGACATGATTTGGTGAAGTCTGAGTGTGGCCCTGTATTCTGGATTATGGAGAAACCATTTTGAAAAAAAGATGTCAGACTTTAAATGTGAAATTAATTTGCGTAGTGTGATTTGGAATTTATTCTGATCTTCACCAGATGATGTGCTGTTGTAACACGTTTGGGCCGAGAACAGACATGGACAGGCATTGCTGGATAGTTGAAGCAGAGAACAAAGGCGTGCGAAATTACACTTGTGCATGCTTTACTAAATAGACCCCCAAAAAATTATATATATATATATATATATATATATATATATATATATATATATATGAGATAAAGATAATAATGCAGTCAATGAATTAATTTCTGCTATTATTCAGAGCGTTCAACGCACACAGTTACTTATTTACAGTATGGTTGAAATACAATGACTACAAATGCAATGACAATTAACGTCTGTGCCGCTTACAATCTCCCTGCACCTCGATCCAGTTCACCATATCACGTGACACTCCCAGAGCCAATAGTTTGACGTGTTTCCAGCAGTAATGCTTAGTCTACTTTCAGCCAAGAAATTGTCAGGTGCGCCGAGCGAATGTCAAAAGAAATGCCCTCAGTTCCCAGCATGGCACAGAGAGATGAACCAAATTCCCAAACAAGCGCATGGAGGATTATATTGGCAACACTCGAGTGCAGCTGCGCTATCAACGGATATAGAGCCCTAGGACTTGACTGTTACGGATCTGTAATGAAATTATGGAATTACACACTGTATTTAGGTAACTGGAAAGTAATATTCACAGTGATAAATGTATTGGGCAAACCCATTGTCATATGTGCCTATATAACTCTGTTGGTTCAAAAGGATGTGTAATGATGAATGAATGAACGCCAAAAGAAGCAATAGGGGTCTTAATGAGTCATGATGGAGTCGGTGATTGGAGGCCTTCTCAAGATGTTGTCAATACAATAGAGAGATCTTTCACTCACACACACACACATACATGCACAAACAGATATTATGTTAGGAGAAAACAAGCGAGGACAGAAGGGCTGCACAGGCAAAAACAAAACAGGCTACGATCACAACACACCGAGGCAAGATGGATCTGTTATTGAAGACATCACAGAGCGCACTTTTTAATTACAGCGAGCTTGAGACCACTGGGATGTTGTGTGGTCTTTATATAAACTCCTTCAATAAATTGTTTAGAAACTTGGGTGGATTCCCTCCCTTTTGTTTGTCTTCAGGAGACCTAGGAATCTCTTTCTGCAATGGAGACCCACTTTCTGAGGACGGAGGTAGCTCCTCGCAAACGCTCGAGTGCATATGCTACTGCCGTAGTATTGAGTAGTAACACAAAAGGGGGATACTTCCAAAGTTTTCACTTCAGAGCACTACATAAGAGTCAGACTGGGTCTGCAGTATGCAACATTAAATGGGTATGCTCTCTCTTCTCTCTCTCTCTCTCTCTCTCTCTCTCTCTCTCTCTCTCTCTCTCTCTCTCTCTCTCTCTCTCTCTCTCTCTCTCTCTCTGATGTTGTTTTTGTTGTTTTTCCTGTACCTGCCAAAAAGTGCAATAACAAGACCTGGAGGGCCTGAGCATTTCTCTGTGCTGTGCTTCATTGGTACAGGGGAGCACCAACAATGATGCCTGTGGACAATCAAGAGGCAATTTGCTAAGAGGCGGGGTAGGAGATCAGCCAGCGTATGGGCTTTTTCTTTGTCTTTCCTCAGGCAGCAAGTCATTGTCAGACAACCATTTCCGCTTGCTTCTTGCCGTGCGTCATCAAGCACCACAAGGTACCTGACAGAGAAAGTCATGTCAAACTGAGATGCAAAGAAACTTACCTCATATATAAACAAAAGATGGCACTTTTTAGTAAGACAAAATGTATTTGAATTGTAGTGCTCGGTACGCTGATAAGTTAGCATTCTACATTATGTACAATGACCTTTGTCAAAACATAGGGTGGCCAGATTTTCAAAATTAAAAACCGGGGCACTACAATTTCGCTGAAAATCAAATATAGCTTACAGTAAATTCTCACCAGAAAGTGTAACAAATGCAATCACTAGTCAATCTGGTGACTAGTAGCTATGCTATTACTTTAGCAAATGCTAAATGCTATCTTGGTTGACGGTCAACAACGCTAAACAATCAATGCACGCACCATTATCCAACCTTTTTTGCTCCGTCCAGGTGTTGTGACCTAAAAAATTTGTATCCCTGCAACTTGAGTTGATATTCGGCTGTTCTGATTATGGTGTATCAAATTATTAAATCTTTCCATGTACTCCCTGCAATGTGCTCACATACTAGTCATTGCTGTATTGTGCATTGAATGAGTATTTCTATGGATGTTTGAGATGTCCTACTGTGTGAGTGGTCGTTGAGTGCTGAATTTGAGTACAGTACAGACTCTCCGCGCACCGATCAATCACACACAAAACCTTGTTTATAAAAATGAAAATCTAAAAGCAGAAAAGTGTGTTTTTCATGTATTTAATTCATGCAGCGTTCTGTCTGACTACATTTCCCATGATTCTTAGATACGGAAGCAGGAAGTTGTTCTAGTTCCGTTATGCCTCAAATGTAAATGTGAAAGTTTGTTTGTTTTATTCATTTTTTTCCTTTCGGACACATTATTACAGGTTACATGAATCACATAATATAATTTGCAACATTGGCATCCGAAAGAAGGGCTGACGGGTAGAAGCCACATAGCAAAAAGGATTGTAGAATATTTAAGAAAAAAATATAGTAAAACAAGAAAATTATTACTTCAAATAAGCAAAATTATCTGCCAACAGAACAAGACAATTTTACTTAAATGTATCTGTAAGATTTTGAAAAATAAGAAAATAATACTAACTCCTAATTCATTAACGTTGATGATAATGCTGCCAAGGAGGAGTTGGTTTTGGGAGGAGGTTTTTTTTTGGCGGGGGGGCTACTTTAAGGCATTTAGGTCTTGTTGGGCTGTAGGAAGGCTAAGCAGTCAAGAATTCATTCCATTCTAATGTGTGCACCGTGGCTCCACATAGACTACTTGAAATTGTGTATATAGATTCTAGCAAAAATAAGATGTCATCTTTGAAAGCTGATGATGTCAGTGTTAGTTTTCACAGGAGCGCAACATGATAGACGCTGGCCCGTCGTGGAGTTGTTGGATTGTTCCCCAAAGCCAACACTGGATATTTCATTCCAGCAAGACCTAAAATTCCGAAATGCACTATAAAATGGTCCATACCAGATGGTGGGATTGTTGTCAAATTTTCTCTCTCATCTTTTGGGTGGAACTTTCGAAAGTGCACCTGGCTCAGAAGTCTCTTGTGCAATAGCTCAGCATTTAGCTATGTAGCTCATGATCAGCAAAAATGTACTTTAATGTTGACCCATCCAGAAAGAACGCGGGTCAAATTAGCAGTTGAGATCTTATATCGGCACCTTTCTAATTAATCTATAACTATTTTCCTCACACATTTGTGGGGCCACTTTCCATAGATGGTTGCTCCAAGGGTTGAAAACCTTTGTGGATGCTGTTTTGCTTTCAACTCCTTAATTGCATGTTGACTTTAGCATCTGTATTTCTGCATTACGATCAGGAGAAGTCTTGAAAACCAAAGTGCTCTCCCACTCTGTGGGTTACGACTGACTTTAGAGATTTTCTAGTGTTTTAAAATTGAGCGTCAAGCTACTGAATACATAAAATTGAATTTTGAATCACTATTGCCACCTGTGGCTGAAAAATGAAACTGCATTTTCCCTTCATCAATACACAATGCTCACATGACCTCACATCCGCAGACAGAGGGCGGGAAATTTGAACCTGAATCTTGTCAGAAAACTATTGGCGAGAGGCTTGCAGGAGTTCCCATTATGAACAGCTAAGGTGTTTAAAAAAATTAATAATTCAGTCATAAATGATCAAATAAAAAGGTGCCAGGTGTCAAATTTGAAGCCCCGGGGACAGTCAGACATCTTAAGGTCAACCACAATCTTTTCCAAAATGATGGAAAATTGATTTGAAATGAAAAGAAATTTAACATTGCAAGGTCATATTGCAATGTTTTATGTACCATTTTAGTATCCTGAACTGTGACGTATTGAGCATCATTGGTGAACTGCCGCGACATCACACAAAAGCAAAAGCAAAATCAAAACACGTGTGTGGAGTTAATCTTCGAGATGCTGAGCTGAGTCTTGCGGAATTCGTTAAAGGCATGCGTGACGGTGGTTTGGAATGTACTGTATGTAATTTGATGGGACTTTTTGGTAAATTCCAATTTAGTGTGACTTCAGGGGTTCTGCTGCTCTCACTCACTTTTTTTTAAACACATTTAGGAGTGGTGGTAAGATTGTGACACGTGATTTATGTGCTCTTCTTCGAACAGCAATGAAATGGAGACATTTTTCGACGCGATCATATTTGAAAACTAAACATAAACACAAGTTGAGGTGTAGAGTAATTAAAAGTGTCACTTAATTTTGCATAAACTGGAATCATTTTAGTGTTTCTGTGCAAAATAAGACTTGTTTGTTAAAACCTCCATTGTAGTTTGATAATGGTAACTTGTGAACCAAGGAAAGCAAGTTGTTAACTCATTCACTGCCAATGACGGCTATAGATGTCAAAAATTCATTTGAACTATGTCTATTAGTTAAAAAAAAAAAGTGTATGAAAACCTAGAATTTTTCACTGTACATTTAAAACAGACATAACATTTGTGATTATTCGTGAGTTAACTACTGAAGTCATGCGATTAATTACAATTAAAAAATGTAATCGCCTGATGCCCCTAATTTTTTATTATTTTTTTTTTTAATCGCATCAGGTGATTAAAATTTTTAATATTAATTAATCGCTTGACTTCAATAGCTAACTCAAGATTAATCAAAAATGTTATATCTGTTCTAAATGTACAATAAAAAAAATCTAGGTTTTCATACTCTTGCCAACAAAAGTGGTGGAAAAAGTTAAACTAATAGAAATAGTTTGAATTAATTTTTGACGTTTATAGCTGTCAATGGCAGTGAATCAGTTAACTCATCAGTAGCATTCCTTTATTTGACCATATTTAAAACACATGAAAAAGATTTAAACTAAACGATTAACGGAAATAAAGCACAAAGGCGCAAACTAGAGGATATTCAAAACAAACAATTTGCAATTGGATATTCGTTAGAAACCTTCAGTAAAAAGGTTCTGTTACATGGACAACAAAGGAGTTAGTGATCGACGGAGGGGTGGCTTCAAGTATTGGGACGTCAGTGGAACCCCTTAGACCTTTCTACCCCCCACCCCCACACACACATACTGGGGAAAGCCCATTCATTCCATAAAAACTATTTACATAAATCATGGGGAAAATTGGCCTATAGGAGTTAGCGTTTTCCATGAACGCCACACAGTAGACATGCTGTTACAATAATTGTCCTCTTACACGAGCAGAAGACATATAGTACAGTATTTACAGTGAGAAAATAAAGACGGGGGGTATGTGAGAGGGCGCAAAGGAAAAAGAGAGAGGGAAAATGAAGGAGAAAGAAAGGAAAAAGTGCTGAGCAGGAAAGTGAGTGGGGTTCCACAGATTTTCCTCTAACACAAACACATCCACTGTTGATTTTTGTCATTTTCTTGGCTCTGTCAAATACAGTAGTTGGCAGAACAGTAAGCTCTCTGGTGGTTTGTATGACTTGTTGTCATGGGCTTAAAGGTAACTTCCCGCTGTCTCAGCGTATGCGCCTTCCCTCCCTCTGCCATGACCCCCGCACCTCTCGTCTGCATTCTCTTATCGACCACACTCGTATTCATTCACTGTTGGCCAGGCGTCGCTTCTCACTGCTGCCTCTGCTCCCCCGTGGAGCTTGACAGCATGAACATGCGCTCGAGCTGGATTGTACATTTTTGGAGAGATTCCCAAACATTTTATGATGAGAGGAAAATCAGGCAGCCCTGGAAAGCCGTAGATGTACAAGGGCCTAGGCAGGTCCAATTATTACTAACAATCCATCAATATGCAGAGCAAGTCCTGGAGCAGGCTCAGCAGAAAAAACATGGGGAAAAAAGCAAACGAGAGACAGAAAAAATGCGGTTCTTACGAGGAGGGAGAGCGAAATCTGTCTTTACAATCCCCTGTTTTCGCCTTGCCAACTTTCTGCTGGCTGTTGGTAGTGCGGAAATGAGAGCGTGCTAGATTCTCCCCTCCCGAGAATAACACAAACCCTTCAAAGCTCAAATCAAACACACAATCCACGTCACAGGAAACCATTTTGAAGCGTAAAACCTCCCAATGGGAGCTCCATTTGAATGCTGCGGGTATGCGCTGCCTCGCTCGCCCCCCTGTGCCCCCACCCGCCGCTACCGCGTCCCCCATCGCTCTCTCAAGGCTTCGACCACAACCTAACCCGAAGCACACTACTACCTCTCACATGACAAAACTCTATTTCGCTCCTGTTCCTTTCTCTTACTTAATCTTTCCTTTATTGCCATCTTGAACTTTCATCCATTAAAGAAAGTACAAAGGATGGGCGAGTAACGATACCTGGTATCGGAATCGGACAAATACCAGGCCTTATTTCAAGGTATCGGTACTCGTGACAGCAGCCGCCCTCTTGTGGCTGCTTTACGTTCAGGAACTAGAAATTGGAAATTAGAAGAATAGAAAATTCACATTAACTGCATGCAATTTTAAAGGGGAAGTCAACCCCAGTTCTATGCAGCCCCATTAGTCTAAATAGGTTATGCTGTTTAACTCATTTACTCCCAGCTATTTTCACCAAAGCAATCCCATTCACTCCCGGCTGTTTTACTGGATTTTGACTGATTTTGCAAGGCCCACAGAATATTGTGTTCTATTGCTATAAAAACCTACCAAAGGAAAGATTAGTCTCTTCTTTCATCAGGAAAAAAAGTATATTTATATCTGTTTCTGTTTGGAGCAATTAGCATTAGAATATAGCGAAGTTTTATCATTATTCACAAATCTATTTTAGAAATGTGAATAAAATAGTTTATTTTCAACATGGCCCTGGTTCATCTCTTTCGCTCTGCTGCCACCTGCTGGCCGTTTGTGTAATAACTACCATTTCTTCAACCGTTTTTTGCAGTTGACAGGCTGCATCAAAGCCTTGTGTATGCTCTAGCATAAAAAAACTAACAAACGTATAAATGCGTTTTTGGGACACTTAAAACATTTACAATAGAACATGTTTATATGTTTTTTGGGAGTAAATTAGTTAATTGTGTATTGTGAATATGAGTTAAGCAGCAAATACAGCCGTTTTTATCCATCTCAGGGGCGGCCATTTTGCCACTTGCTGTTGACTGAAGAAGACATCAGTGTTGCTCAGGTCTCAGGTAACAACCAATCACAGCACAGCTTCAGAAAACCGGTCAGCTGTGATTGGTCATTGCCTAAGCCCTGAGCAACATTGACGTCATCTTCAGTCGACAGTAAGTGGCAAAATGGAGATGGATAGAAACAGCTGGATTTTGCTTGCTGCATAACTCATATTCCACAAATGTAATATTAATCAGAATGTCACATTTAGACTAGTGAGGTCAAGTTTAACATATTATTGTCAATGTTTAAGGTTGACATCCACTTTAAGGAAAAATGCTGTAATGGGATTTAAAAAAGGAATTGTCCATCCACCTATCCATTTTCTTAACCGCTTTTCCTCACAAGGGTCGCGGGGGGCGCTGGAGCCTATCCCAGCTGGCTTTGGGCAGTAGGCGGGGTACACCCTGAACTGGTTGCCAACCAACCGCAGGGGGGTAATTGTATGCATCAAAATGAGAAAAGTTTGATCGATACTTGGTATAGGTATCCGTAACTACTCACATTCGAGTACTCATACTGGTATCGGTCAGAATTTTTTTTGTATTGAACATCCCTAAAAATGACCCACGATCACAAGCAGATTATTCATGCATGTTTGTATGAGGTGGATGACGTGAACACCTGTATTTGCATCATCACAAAAATGTGAGGAGTAGCATGCGACGGCCATCTTAAAAGTTTGGCGGAAATCAGTTTTGAAATTTTCTGCGCAATACTCTTAGTGACCATGACTGTCCCACTATTTGGAAAGGACAGACACAAATCAATTAAACCAACAAACCCATTGTTGGTCTAATTAAGACTTTTCCACAGATCAAAGGTCATGAGTCGGCCTTCTATGCGGACTTCTCCTGCCCTTGAGCCCACCTTTCATCTCAAACCCAAACCACAAGTTGCAATACCCCCATCCTTTCCCCCTTTCAGATCCACCAAGCCACCTCTTCCGTCTCCCTTTAGCCCCTTTTCTCCACTTTGCCTGGCAATTGAAACACAAAGGTCACAAGGGCATATGGGAGGCAATCACAGAAGTTTGTTTTGGCGCTCTCGAGCCCAACACTAAGTCCTTGGCTGTGCGGGAGCAATGTCGCCACCTTGCCTGCTTGCTGCCTGGGAAACAAACATATCCTTAATCACCCAGAGGCCCCCGCATTCGCCAAGGCCACACTAGTTGAGCCCTGTCTTACAAGCCGTGGCCAAAAAAAGTTGGGGCTCCATCTGGTAGACTCAGGCCATACAAGTCGGGCTCTATCTACTGAAGACAGGCCGCATTAATGGCAGCCAAGCAGTCAAATCAAGGTCATGATAGTTGACTAGGGGGTTGTTGAAACGGGGCCAGCGAGCACGCCAGACCGTTCTAATCAAGCCCCGATGGCCACACGTTGAACGTCGTCAAATAAATCCAGGTCACAAAAGTCCGGTCATGCTCGTTGAAATTGGGCCAGAAAAGACTGATCTATTTTTGGCCGAGTGCGCACTTCTGTCATTGGGTTGGCTACGAGTTGTATAAGAGTGGGATTCTCTGACGTAAGTGGTGTGTGCAGCTGAGGGTTGGCAGCCAAATAAAATGGAAGGCAGCAGACCAGAAGCCATTTCAACCAAAGATAAGTTAGCCCAGTTGTCTTGCTCCATCCATCCTGAGAAATCCTTCAAAATGGAGCTTGGCACTTCCAAATCACTCTTTCACCATATCAACTTTTCAAGTTCCAAGTCACTCTTATTTCATGCTTCAATAAATATGCAAATGACAAGTCAGATAAACACTTGTCTTCCAACCAAACAGGCCGGGTTCAAGTCTTACTTTTGTATTTTTACGCTATTTCACATGGGAGGTCGCTAAACTAAAATACGTAACTCCTGTTATCTTAATGTGATCGTATTTATAGGAGGACAGTCTCGAAGATGACATCAATGTTGCTCAGGTCTCAGGTAACAACCAATCACAGCACAGCTTAAGAAAACAAGTGAGCTGTGATTAGTCATTGCCTGAGCACTGAGCAATGATGTCATCTTCAGTCGACAGCAAGCGGCAAAATGGCCGCCCCCTTGAGATGGCGGTTAGATTTTACTTCATAACTTATATTCCACAAATGAAATATTAATCAGACTAATGAGGTCACATAAAACATATTTTTGTCAAGAAATGTTTAAGGTTGGCTGCCACCTTAAACAAGCTTAAAAAAAGAAATCAAAAGTCTTGGGCCACCACGAGCTTTGCTGATTTAATTTTCACATCAAATCATTTTGCAAGGTTTGCCAACAAATTATGAAATGATTTCCACAAAGCATTCAAGAGGAGGGAGTGGCTTATGGGTTGAAGAGAGAAACCAATTACATTTTGATGGGGATCTAGATAAAGGTCAATAGGTCACCATGTCCACTTGCCAGAATCCCAATAGCACCACCTTTCTCCTTGCCATCCTCCATTAACCATATATGAGCACAGCAAATGTTATTACGACCGGATAGGTACAATTTGACAATAACAGTGATATCCACAGACCTCAAAGAATCACCTTAGTCACATTGTCTCCACTGGACATGGGACAACTGACCTCAAGGCTCTGCTTCTGATACAAAAGAGATTAGTAACCATTTTTGTGTGCGATGAAAAAAGACTCATGTCAAAGTACGCACGATCTCATTGATCACAGCAAAAATAATTCACCCAACCTCGGAGACTCATTAAGATGTTTTAAGTTGGAGTAAGTCACAGGCAGATACCGAGAAATGATAGACCCCCTGATCCCTGTCCAGCCAGGCAGTAGCTGGAGCACTACACAGGTACATGAAGTGCTGAGACCAGGCAGCACTTCCAAGAAGTTCTACATCAGGGATAATTCTGTGTTATTGACTTGGCATTGTTTCCAGCCAGTACAATTCCACTAGCGAGGGCTCCACAGGCTTTGAAA
Organism: Leptonotus elevatus; assembly: GCF_054856555.1. Taxonomy (NCBI): domain Eukaryota; kingdom Metazoa; phylum Chordata; class Actinopteri; order Syngnathiformes; family Syngnathidae; genus Leptonotus; species Leptonotus elevatus. The sequence continues at coordinate 18,111,184 of NC_141242.1, read as the reverse complement.
GTGCGTGTGTGATCCCTTGAGCATCTTCATATTCCAGACCAGGCTATGTTCACTGCAACCCAGATGGGTGGTCAGGCCACAGTTGATTTCTGTTATTCTGTTATGATAATTGAACCCATTTGAACCATTGAGTCTTGCTCTTTTCGTCTGTGAAGGCACGCACACACGTATGCTCTCGCATCAAGCCAGCGCCGCCCTCTTCTTACAATTTGATCGATGTTATTAAGTTGCGTAAAATGCTAATTTCAAACAACTGGAAGGGCAAAGTAGCAGCCGTGTGCTAGAGGAGTGCTGCATTGATTTAATATGGGAGTTGACTTCAATATAATGCTGTAATAGAAATCGATAGTATTTTGCATGCTGGTTTAAAATGCATTAAGTGACAAAAAAAAGAGCCTATAACTACAACTAAAATAAATTCTTATCACCAACATTTGAATCGGGTTTTGTAAATACTGTAAGGATAGAGGTGTTCAAACCATTTTCATACCACAGCAAGAAGAATGGCCGACCTGCCATCATTCATGAAAAGGCATAGGGAAGATGAGGCACTCTGTTACAGAGAGGAATTTATTGTCAAAATGTTTCAACTAATAGGGCTGATTGTCTAAAACAGTGTTCAACTAATTTTATATTTGCATGCAGTTAAGTATGCTACATGCTACAATGTTACAGCTATAACCACTAATTAAGGTTTGATTATGATGGTGGTTTGATCTTGCAGTGGATTAATTATATTTCCATTATTTCCAAATAGGAAAATGTTTCCCCAAATAATCAAATAACATACCACAACTTAACATTTCTGTTGTACTGAATGTTAATTTGTTGCCTTAAATTAGAGTGAAATTATGTTTCATCTGCTCAAAACAAATACCACGAATGTCTTAGGCAGGGCTGGACTTGTGTTGTTGTGCTTTTTTAGATATGATTAGAATGAATGGGCGGGTAATCGCAGCAAGCAAAATGGTGTCAACTCTGATTGGCTGTTGGCTGGCAAATGCAAAGCAACGCATGAGATAGACATACACTATAAGCAAGGCAACAGACAGTATTTAGCCAATCAAACTCAGCTACACATTGTTTTTGTTTTTGTTTTTATTCAGACTTGATCCTGCTTGTATTATGAGTGTGTTGAGCAAGGTTCTGGATATGTGTGTGTTTTGCAGATGGTATGGCAGGTCTTGTCTAAGCCAAAATGCCAGGGCAGATTTTTTTTTGGCATGTGGGTTCAGCCCTGGTAGTAGTTAAGTACAACCCAGAACAACAAAACATGTTTGAATAAATAAGAAGCCAGAAGATATTTCATGCCGCTCCAACAATGGTGAAAAACAGAACCCAGACAAGTAAAACAAAACGTAGTAGCACCAAATCAGTCCCAACTATGGAAACAGGTCCAATTCCTTCTGTACAAGGAGCCTAATATCTTAATTTTACAGCTGGTTGAGGTGGAGCAAATGTCCTTCAATAGCTGACATGTACAATTGCAATGTCAACAACAGATTTGCACTTCTTGCGCTCCACAACTGAACAGATTTTAATAGTTTTTCATGGCGGAACGCACTGCTTCTTTGTACTCCAAGTAACAATAAATAGCCAGCCTACATTCATTCCAGTGTGTCCTTCCTCACTTGTTGCTCCTGGCTCACAGCCAACAAGTGTATAGATGTGAGTACAGTAAGACCGTATATATACTGTATGGGCACTGTGGGGCCACATTAGGGTACATTTTTTATCAGTGACTGGTTTACACACACTCGCACGCGCACGCACACACACTTATGGGGTGACAGAGTGCACTGGCTGAGCTCTGATGAACCAATGGCAACCTGGGGAAGGAGGAATGTGTATGGCGCTAGTCCAAGAGAGGCCTTCAGAATCCTCAGCAGGCTATCCTGGTTGTCTTAGTGAGCACAAGTGTGAGTGTGTGGGAGTATGCTTCTGTACAAGATGATGGTCAGCGCTGTAATTGTATATCCATGAGCGTGTGCAGTTTTTACAGTCGGTGGGAGTTGAATTGTGACAGTGTAGTGGAGATGATGATCTTACTTTTTTTCAATTTTATTTTATTTATTTATTTATTTATTTGTATTTATTTTGTATTAATTTATTTCCATTTCATATGAATATTTTGTTTATTTTTTATTTATTTTTTACTCATGAACACTATTACTATTGCGTGGTCGATATACAACAGCCACAACATCAGCACCACGTTAATTTGATCCAGTATGAGAGTTTAATCGATATGGCTGCCTTTTTAACAGAATATTGTGTGTTCTATTGCTATAAAAACATGGAACCTACCAAAAGAAAGATTAGAGTCTCTTCTTTCAACAGGAAAAAAAGTGTATTTATATCTGTTTCCGTTTTGCAGCAATTAGCATTAGAATACAGCTAAGTTGCATCATTATTCACAAATCTGTTTAAAACAGTGGGGGGAAAGAGCTTTCTGCAACATGGCCCTGGTTGATCTCTTTTACTCTACTTCCACCTGCTGGCCGTTTTTGTAATAACTACCATCGCTTCAAGCATTCTCTTGAGTTCAGAGGCTGCATTAAAGCCTTCCGTATGTACTAGCATAAAAATAAAAAAAATAAAAACGTATAAATGTGTTTTTGGGACGATGGCAATATTAAAAATTGAATATTTTTATACGTTTTTGGGAGCAAATGAGTTCAAAGGCACCTGCAGGACTCTCAGACCATGAGAAAAAAATGATGTGGTCTGATGAAACAAAGATTGCCAGGTGTCATGTTTGGAGGAAACCAGACATCTGTCATCACCTGACCAATACCATCGGTAGCATCATGCTGTGGCAAAAAAAAAATTCAGCAGTAGGAACTGGAAGACTAGTCGGGATTGAGGGAAAGTTGAATGCGGCAATATCCGGAGACATCTGAAACTGGGGCGAAGGGTTAGCTTCCATAAGGATGACGAACCTAAGATCACAGTCAAGACAATCGTGCCTTTATGACAAGGGGTGCTGTGAAGAGGAATGGGTAAAACTGGTTCAAAGATTGGTGTCCAAAAAGACTTGAGCCAGTTGTCATTTTCACGCTGAAGTTTTGTATTTTGTATATATATATTTTTTGCATATTAAAATATGTTAATTGCTCATGTATTTTCAGCAATTTTGACCATGACATACCTTCATTTGCTGTTACACAATTGTTTCCCAAAAAAATGACATGTTGGAGATCTACCAGCATCCCAGAACAGATTGCATTCAAGACCTCAAAAATACAGTATGATGTCATGCAGGTTTCAAATGTGAACTGCAGGAGTAGAAACAGGGTCATGTGTGCACTTGACTAATGCACAACTGAACAGGAGAACGGATGAGAGAGGAGTAGGGAGGCAAAAGTAGAAGAGTGGAGGGCCTGTTTAAAATATTCAACCTCCCTTCCATTAACCAACCATGTACGGATGAGAACACGACCTGCACTGTACATCTCATGAGAGTGGACCTCTTTCAGCCAGTACCCCTTAAATCCAGCTCAGCATTTTCACAGTGATGTCATCTCTTTTTCACTCTTTCCTTTCTCCATCACATCCATCACTTTTTTTGTATCCATTCAATATGACTGGCTTTTTTTTTTTTTACAACACAGAAATATGTCAGGCAGTTGAGTGGTATGAAAAGTGTGCAATGCCACCGGTCACCATTTATCTTGGTCCTTTCCTCCAAGTTAAGATAAAATAGCATTTATCCATGCACCCTCCAGCAGCACAGCAATACCTGTGAGCCGGTGAGTCGTTATCATTATTGTGTAGAGGGAAATGAAAACAAATGTAGTTGCACAGACCTGGCTGGATTTACCATGAGTTCACATTAACAGAAATTGATTGTTGTGAATATTAATATATAAAATCGCCTTTTGCTCGACCTTCCCTCTATATTACTAGAAATTACAAGGCCCCGTTTTCATAGACAGGCACCCGCACGCTCGTCATAAAAATAGTAGGGATGTCACGATAACGGCAATATCGTGATATCGCGATATTTGAAACTGCCACAATATATCGTCGTCGTCATGTCATGATATTAAAAGCAGCACATCTGTTTTTTAAAAAAAAAAAAAGTGGGGTTGATTTACATTTGTGCAGTTCTAGTACCCTCTGATAGCTTTATTTTTTTTTAGGGCAGTCTAATTTTCACAAGGCATGTTTTGGAAATACCAAAAGAAAAAAACTCCATCCACAAGCACAATTAGGCTGGCTTTGTGCTAGTCTGGACATGAAAATAGATCATGCTAATTAGCATCCAGTCAGATAGCTTGTCAGTAGCACATTAGCTACACATGCACATGAGAATAAGCTTCTCACGTTTCAATTCAAACAGAAGTTAGTGGTGTTGTCTCTGACCACCTGAAAAAAATTCCTAGCTTGAAAACAAATGTCAGCTAACTCCTACCTAGCAATATAAACAGTGAGCTACCAAGTAATGCACCAAAAATGAGAAATGGAAAGGATTGCAAGTTAAGAAATGTTTCACATATCCTGATTTAAGCCATGATACTTACACTATGACTGTACTGTATGTCACTGGAAGGCAGTGTATTGCTCTGTGTCGACTGCGAGCTCAGGGCTCAGTCAGGTAGAGGTGGGAGGGATCGGGTGGAACAAACCACTTTGAGGATGTGGGTGTCATATCAAGTGGGAGGAAGATGCTTCCATATGGCCAAGGCCTACATATATTAACTATGGCAGGGGTCACCAAAATGGCACCTGCGGGCACCAGGTCACCCCCAAAAAAGCATATGAGTAGCCTGCGTGCTTGTTCTAAAAATAGCTCACCATTTTCTTGTGATAAAAAAATTATTATTAACAATAGATAATTAAAGGCGATTTGAGCAAATTTGTTTCACAAGTGTGTATTAAATGAGTAGCTCTTTCCAAGTATCAGCACCCAAGAAGTAGCTCTCAGTTTCTCAAAGGCTAGTGACCCCGGAGGACCCCCAGTAATGACCAGAAAAGATCATAAATCCTCAAAAGATGTGCTAGTTAAATTGCAAGCATACCTCACATGGCACAATAATAACTCTGGGTCTATAAAGAAAGGCATTTAGGCCCAGGTCTGGACTGGACTGTGCATACTACGGAATCCTGCCTTAGATGCTCACTGTCTTGAAGTCTCACAAGAAGAAGAAGAAACAACTTTTTTCTTTGGGAAGGATTTATGATGTTTGAACGCCAAACTGAACACTAAATTGTAAATTGTGACTTGAAGGCATACAACTTTGGTGGTACTTAAAAATACAGACTTGTCAGACTTATTTGTTTTGGGTGTCCTGTAAAAGAGCACCAGTCCTCTGGTTTTGGACACTTTTTTTTAAGTCCTTGGAAGGCAGGTTGTTCTCAGCTAAGTGTTGTGTCTGTTTAGATGACATGTCTATCCTGTTCGAATGGACGGGGTTTAAATCAGGAATCAGTGGGGTCCATACCATCTGTTGCAGGAATCCTTGTGTGATCGTTCCATAGAGACCATTTCTTAACAGACCTTTCTGGACTCCGTGGCGTAAGACCAGAGTCTCACTTAATCCTGGCAGTCCTGAGCTGCTGGACAGCTTCCAGTTTTCAAGCTTGATGTGCCTTTTGTCTGTTTTACTGTCACTTTTCTTGGCCTCCCACGGTAGCGAGTCTCCATTTATCGTGGGGGATACAGATCCACAGAGATCTGTGACACAGAGAGACATTACAGATGAGAGATACTAAAAACACGTTTTATTTTGTACCCCTCCCACACCCTTTAAACACATTTCAACTGATTACATATTAAAACATAATAAAACACACTTTTCCAAACTATTGTTCTCACTCCCTTGCTTGCAGTTCTCCATATTTAGCGCGCTTGCTTCATTCTGTTTCTCACTTACAGGTGAAGTTTACTGTAATAAATACTGACACATTAAAAATATATATTTAAATGCGTATTTAGACACCACAATGTTCATTCAACAATATAATTTCATGTAACCAAAGTCCACAAGTTCAAATCCGAAACTGTGGGCGGCGACAGGACAACATACTTGTTTGTCAAATCACCGTAATTCCTGAACCGCTAGCGCTAGCAACGTAATTCCAACGGCTTCTGAAAGCAGGGAAGCGGAGATTTACGTGGATACCACATATATTACGGTAGCTAGCAGATTGTCACGTGTGGAGGAGGGGGAAGTCCCGCGTAAAGAAAGTAACTTCAAAATACCGTAACTCCGGAACTATTTGTGCTAGCAACGCAATAGGAGGGGGAAGCGCTGTGCCATAGAGGATGACATATGTGTACATTCTAGCTGAGGCACATCATTCTTTGCATTATTTATCATTATCTACATACTGTACGACCTTCACGTCGTATATACCGTATATATAACCTCAAGGTCAAAGGGCCTGTCACGTTTGTCTTAGTTTTACATCTGCACTGCCACACCACAGTCTACTGTATCCAAAGCTCATTAAATAGCAAGGCGCATATCGCCACAAATTGCCTCGCATTATAATGAAGGAGATTCTTGCTGATGATGCAGTGAGTTGGGGGCGGACACTCTGGTCTGTCCATAACAAGGTCATATCAACGGATCGCCGCGGCACATTTTGCAAGGAGGCGCTTTTGAGGAACACATTACCTTTTGGATGTAAGCCAGATTCTCAACTCAGCTGTCACTTAAAACCCACAGTATTGTTAAAGTAAGATTCAGAGTTGCAGGTCTTCATTACATATGTATCATTCATCCACTGTGAGCAATATCATTACTACACTCTATTCCAAAAGCAGTCAGCCAAACGTATGCAAAATTATAGAACAGGACTACAAATCGCTGCTTCTTCAGAAATAGTAAAGAATTAATGTGCTGCAGGCCTAAAATGCAGAAGAGCTGAATTGGTTACATTCACGTTTTGAACATAGTTGTCATGCAAAAATGCCCCCTAGGGGCTATGAGCAGTAAACAAATGACATCATAGTGATCTGATTGGATGCTTATCAGACTAAATGTCATTGCCCCAACCTTGACTTTCTAGACTCTATATTCATAGACGGTGCAGTTGCAGTCAAGCATAAACTTTGGCACATCTTGAATTTTGTGCCAGGGCAAGCCTTGTTATGCTTATGGGGAAATTTGTGCCATGATAGGCATTCTGGTGTTAAGTTGTCAATGGCTGAAAGTCGCCGAAAAATTACGCCTGCTGGAAGCATGTAAGAGTAGAAACCATTTTCGACAAATTAGACTTTCTTCCACATTAATAGAAAAAGTCTCCACAGCTGTGGACTCGATCTTTCTGGCATTCAGTAAATAGTCCAACTGAGAATATACAGTCTTCTGATAGTTATTAGTTACTATTAGCATTAAAAGGTAAAAGAGTCGGGCAAATGTTCCCACAAAACTTTTCATGCCCCAAGCTGTGCTCTATTTGCTCAACTTTGTCTCGGCCGCCTCCATGCAGAGTTTGACAGCTCACCATGCTGGAAGCATGAAAATGGAGCCCTCTGTCTGTACTCTTGCAGGAAAACGAAGTTTTGAAAGTAGAAAATCCACTTTTCTTTAAGTTAAAATCCAAATACTTAAATATTGGTATATATATATATATGGCTGAGCAATAAAATAGCAACCCACAGCTATAGGAATGACATTGATACGTTGACTGTTGATTCATAACATCATTGCTGAATCACTGCTTTTTCAGCTTGTTAGTAGTTCCGAGGAATTCCAGTACGTAATTTCAAAAAATAACAGCACGCGCATTCTGAGCGAGACGTGAAATAGATTTTAATTTCAATTTGACCACTTTTCAAAATTCCATGGCTTTACTGTCTCTTAGTGATGCGTATGGCTTCCCAAAAATATCTTGGAAACACTGCTTAATTCTACAGAGCATGACAATAGAAACTGCTTGATGAACTGCAAACACAGTATGTCCCTTGGATAGGGATGACATTAGCGCATACATGAAATCATGACATTATTGCCACGTCATCACTGAATCACCGTTTAACAGCGGCACACTCATACTGACCGCGTCACATGTTGACTCTGTAAAGCTGCAGTTGTGATTCCCTCCACCCCTGTTCATTCACCTCCTTGTTAGAGAAGAGAAACAATGAATAGTTGGGCGTGCATTTAAAACTTTTGATAAGGTCAAATGAAGTTCACCTGTGAAGGTTAGTCAATTAGACTTTGTCATCAGGTCTGGGTCTGGCCTGCACAACGGTTTCACGACTCAGTCTGCTCAAAGGCAAGCATGGACTACGGCAACGGTAAATGATGCTTACTGCGACTGCATAAAGCTGTCTCGTAAATGTTGGGAGAACATGATATATACATGTTATAGCAATGTCAATTTTCCTGCTGTATAGATTTGGTGGTAAATGTTGCATTTTGTGGTCGACCCCCGCGTTCTTTTCTGGCAAGATTATCTGTCATCTGCAATTTGGGCTGAATTTCCACATCTTAATGTTAAAAATATGAAATAATATACTTTTGAAAAACATATCCAAAACAGTACTGATTATTACATTCCAAGTAAATCCCTATGATTAGGAGTAAAAATGTGAGCATATCATTATTTTAACATCGTTATGGAAGTCCAAGCATTCCATCAAATTAAAAACAGACATCAGGCCGTTAAGACTCTAGCATGTCTCGGCTACCAGTGAGTCATTCATTTGTTTGACACCTCCTGCAGCCTCAGTTTGAATTTGTTCACCGACTTACTCATCAGTGGGAGCAACAGTGATCTCATCAAGTGAGCGTCTGACAATGATCTGAAAAACAAGGTTCAAATCATCGTTTTCTCCGTGTGTCATCATCCAAATGTGTTCAGAGTCAATCCGGTGACCAATGATCAACAGATTAGCACCTGTGAGGAAAATGAGGTCATGCAATTTAACAACACTGAAAATCACAAAACACAATCGGGAAACATTCATTTCGTATAATTTAGGACAGCTTCAAGTCACGGAGATTATTCTCATTCTACCAACTATTCTACTCTCTGTTCTCGCTCTTACATTTAAAATGAAATTGGATTTTAAAAAAAATGGTAATGAATTGCAGTGGTTGACAACTGTCCAACTACGGAAATTGTCATTTATTCACTTTAATAAGTGTTAAAAAGGTGCCTTTACATAAAAAATCAGAACAACCCAATGCCAGAGATCGGTATCAGGTCGATATCTGGCATTATTTCAAGGTATTGGTACTCGTGACAGTGCCCTCTTGTGGCCATTTGATGATTAAGAACCAAAAAAGAGAAAAAGAGAAAAGTACCATTAATTTCATTCCAGGAAAAATGCTATTTTGGGTTACATAAACCTTTCTGTAAAATGATGTCATTTTTTGGGGGGGGGGGGGGGGATTTATGTATCAAAAGTACAAGTGGTATTGGTACCTGGTATCGGGGACTACTCAAGAGTCGAGTACTCATACTGGAATTGAACATCACTTTTTCTTTTTTTTAACAATCTAAAAAATACTGTGTAGTTAATAGGTGTAATTAGGGTAATGATGAAATAGTCACTCATCTTAAACTTACCTGAAAGTCACCAGTTGGATCTTTGCATTATTCACTGACAAATTAAAGAAAATGTCAAACAAACGAACAACTAAACAAAACTCCTGTACCCTCACAAATGTAGTGCATTCTTTCATGGTCGATGCTCCTCCCCACCCTTTGATTTGACAAAAATGTGTTTGTGGTTAAAAAGTACTAAATTACAGTAAAGCTTAAATAACAAGACCAATGATGGAGAAATAATTGTGCAAGCAGTGACCTGCTCGGGGTAACTTGAGATATTCATATATTAAAACACATTATAGTAAAAATACATTTACCTAGTAATGCACATTATCCACTCATCACATCTCTTCGTACACTTGGACTACAGCTTTAATTTTTGGGCTGCTGAGAAATGAAAATAGAGACCTTAATGAGTTTTTGTTTTGTTTTCCAAAATCGAAACATTTCAACCATCTGATCTATTTTTGTACATTACTCAAAACTAACCCTAATGTGGACTCTGTAGCCAGAGTGGTAATTTTAAATAATAAATAAATAAATATTATGGCTGGATTGTTACATAACTCTTAATAGGGTTTTATACATGAATTGAAATAGTTGGTAATTCAAGAAAGGAATGGGGAGAAGGAATCTAATTTTATTTTTCCAATGTAGGGGGTAAAAAGCAAGTATACAAGCCCGGCAGACGGAATAGCTGAGTAATAAGTAGATTGTAGCTCACTTTAAGGCAGCGCAGGGGGTTAGCGGTTCCAGGCAGCACACAATGGGCCAGCAGGATCAATATTGACATTCTCCTTAGTGATAGCAGAGTTGGCTTGCTGTGGGTCAGGGACTGGACCTTTTGTATGAGCCAGCGTTTTGTGGTCACGGCTGGGGGACACTTACTGTAACCTTGGCCCGCAAGCATAATGGCGGTTCTGAGCGGGCCTGGGAGCGGTCCCTCCCCTTTATGGGCCTTTTTACCGTAAGAGAGCTCACTCCTCCAGTGGCCCGATTCAATCACAGATCATTACTTTGTCAAAACAGCTACCAGACCACGTTGGCGCGTGTGCGGGCCAGCTCGTGTGGCGAGCAGCAACTCGGGAGAGCCGCTTGTTGAGTGCAGCAGTCATGGGAGATGAGGCGAGGAGAGCAAGAAAAAGCAAGCGCACCACTTTTGGGCAAGTGACTGTTTATTGCTTCTCATTGCAACAAGCACTAACAATTAGACAGATTTTCTCAACTCATGGCAAGAGGTGCTATAACTAAATAATAAAACACTCCATGATGTCGCTTTGCTGAAACATCTCAAACGTTGTTTACCTAAATTGGTCAATTAATCCGAGGCAAACTCATAAAAAGAAAAGGATGTGGGTTGTCCTGGTGGTCTCTTCCAACTGGCTGTAAGTCAAAGCTGTAAGGGATACCACACCACTTCTTTTAGTGCCCTGTCAGAGGAAGACCAACGTAGAAACATGCGGAAGAGGAAGAAAGATGGACAAAGGCAGACTGGAATGAAACTCACAAAGGTCATAGTTTGGTATCTGACCCAAAAAAAAAGGTACACTTCCATATCGCTGCCATGCAATATTGCACAAGACATCAGGGGACCCTTTATTAAAAAAAAAAAAAGAAAAAGAAAATATTTTACTACACTCACCTTAACATCATCAACTTAATGAACATGATCAGAAACGAATGCCGGTAACACTGTTAGCTCATGCTAATCTGTGCTAACACTGCAGAGCTGCTTACCTTTTGGCTTTGACATAATAGTGCTTCAGCCGAACAACCAACAGTAGGGAGAGACTACTAAGTGCAGAACAGCTCACTCACACATTTTCAGAAATGGGCAGATAACAAAAGTTCTTCTGCTACTTCTTTTTACTCACAGTCATGACAGGTAAAAGTTTGAAGAGGGCTTTATTGTGTTTACATTTTAATATTAAAGCTTCTGAATGCAGAAAATAGAATTTTGAATCACTACTGCCGCCTGTGGCCGAAAATGGAAACTGCACACACCCTTCGTCACGTACACAATGCGTAAATGACTTCACATCTCCAGACAGAGGGCGGGAAATTCCAACCCGAATGTGAACAGCTATGATGTTCATCTAAATTAGAAGATGCAGTCATAAATGGTGAAAAAAAAAAAAAAAAGCTATTGTAAAGATATTTTGGGGCAAATTGTTACAATGTTTAACAACATAACACAACTTAAAAATAACCTGCATATTTCACTTCAAATGACATTTCCTAGCAAACATGATATTTGGGGGGGGGGTCAGATAATATGGGGCCCAAAAGGAGGCGGGAGAAACAAAGCCTCGGAGGAGGTCATCTGAGGTGATGGAGGTTCTGTAGGGTGGGATGGTTTCATGAAAGACAGAGGCTGGGCCGTTGGCCTCCTCCGGGGATTCTGTTCTGGCTCCAGTTGCTGAGGTCTCACAGAAACACGCAAGCGCTCACTGACATAGGAACAGATGCAGACGTGCGCGCTTGTGCGCTTTGTATGCAGAAATAGAAATGGCATCCCACCAGTTGCTTCTTCAATGCGATTTGACCCAATGAAAGAACCTCCGACTCGCCCACACGCACAGTTCCCAGTTGGCGAGCCGCCTCAGAGACCGAACCACTCGGTGACCCCTCCTCTCCTCGGGTCAGGTTTCTGCCTCTGCTTTTCATCCTCCATGAACTTCTCCTGCATCTCTTCCAATGAACCCTCTGCCGGCGTGCTGGTCTTCTCCGGGAATAAATCAGGGAAGGCGAACGTCTGGCCTTGAGCCTGAAATGCAAAGTCAACAACAATGAAACTATTGAAGAAAACCAACAATGATGTCATCCAAAAGCATGGAAACGAAAGATGTTTTAATGATGCAGACACAAAAAGTGAGATCTGGAAAGCAGGACAACGTTTTACCCCGCGACATAATTCTTCCGGCTGTACAAACACTCTTCTCTCCCCGACTTTCAATTTCTCCATCGCACTGCTGGATGTAATCTCCTGTCTCTCTCCATTTCTCTGGTCCTGATTTATTCAGAAGTAAAGGATGGTATCCATTATTTATTCCATACCAATCTCTGGCCATGGCTAATGCATCGCTGGCCCACCAGTCTACACACATACACACACAGGTCCGTGGGTGCAGCATGCATGCTTCCGACACGTCTCCTTTCTTATCCTCTCCAATGGACACCTGGCAGCGCCTTTCAACTGGAGCCAGATTATTGCAGTCCTGAAATGACTCTGCGGCATTCGCAGCCAAATCGCAAGCAGTGATCACTGTTTGGATCCAGTGAAAACCATTCATCACCGTAAATCCATCCCCCAAGGTGATCTACGGCTGCAAACAGTGTAGTTCACACCAGCAGCAGCTTCCACGTGACAAATCCACTTTAATTATCTGCTGGAGATCCAACATCTTGAAATAAATTGCCAGCACTGTAGATCAAATATTCCCTTTAAATATGTCAAGTATTTAGTTGGGGTCCAGTGAGTAGGCATAAAAGAATGGGCTGACTGATGTGAATGTTACATTGTCCCCCCCCCCACACCCCCTCCCCAAATACCGAGAGAGACAAGCCTTTCATTACCACATAGTTTGGTTTGATTCCCAAGAGGCAGAGCGGAGTGGGCTTCCAAAGCCTTTTAAAAAGGGAGAGCGAGCGATGAGGCAGCTTTCACTGGTATTATCATTTACGCTGGATCATTACGTATGTGGCCAGGTGCAAGTACACGTTGTGTACATGTTTCCTTCTCAGTTGATATGAGACTAATAGGCACCAGTTCTTTGGTTTACCTCAGCTGCTATCAGTGACTTGATGAAGGAACAACAGTGACTCAACTCGAAATCCAAATAATAAACTATAATCAATTCATGTGTCATGACAGGTCACACATGCAAAACAGGATGTTTTGGAAGTCAGTAGACGCTCTTTAACATGATGGGAAAAGAGCAGTCCTGCAGGAAATGGGATGTTTAGCTTGTGAAGTGTATGATTTTGTAAAAAAAAAAAAGAAAAAAAAGAAGTTTTAGTGTTCAACCTGCAAAATGAAGTCCTTTGGCATTTTTTTTTACATTCCAACATTTGTAGAGGATTACTGCCAACACCTACTCTGTCTATTTATTTGATGAAAGACTGACATGACATAAGCAATACTCAAGATATACCGTAAACTATATTCCCGTTTCACAAGCCTTTCAAATTCTGACACGTTTTGTTAATGCTACAATGTATTATTCTTTTTTTAAATATCTGTCACGGTCTTAGATATTCCCATATTGTGTTGACTGATGGCTTCTCAGATGTTTAAAAACCCAATATGAATAAATAGCACCGTACGATATAAAAAGATTTACATATCATATTAGAACAGCACAGTGGTGTAAGTGCGGTTTGAGATTGAGAATGATTTATTTGAGATGGTAAAACATGGTTTAAAAAGCCATAATTAGCCCCCCAAAAAACATTTTTAGAAAAAACACTTGTAAAGAATACAAAAAACTAGTAAGTCACCAGATACATCCTTCAGAAATAGTACATTATAACAAGATATTAACAACATTAATTAATTTCATTAATTAATCATCAATTCCATAGTCAATTTTGCAGAGGCAGTTACTGGTTAAATGATTTATTTATTCATGAAAATAACACGGCTTATTATCACTTAAGTGGTACACAAACATTGACATCAGCATGGATGATATGAAACTGTTTTCATAATTCAAATTCAATCATTGTAAATATAAATTAAAAAGATTCTGAATTGTCATAAAGTGCAATAAGTCAGGTCTTACATAAATGTAAGAAAATACTTTGAAATTCATGTGGACAGTAATTTTCAAGAAAACAAAAATATTTGACCTTTAAAATTCTATTTTCCTGTTACTTTATGGGAAAAAAGAGATATTAAAATAATCGATTCATGGTTTTATGAGTCGATATCACACTCGAAAAGAAAAATCGATTTGATAGATTATTCGATTTTTTTAAGCATTTCACAGTACGTACACTAAAACCACACAAGACCAATACAAACGAGGGTTTAATATTTAGTGTTGGCAGATGTCATTATTTATGTAACATAAATCAAATTTTTTAACAAAGGCCTTGTCGGTGGTTTGCCTTTTAACTTCTGGTATTTTACCAGAGGTTAGCGTGTCTCACTCAGAGATGAGGAGTCTGTGGTACAAATCTCTTGGGGGGGGGGGGGATCCCGGGTACTCTGGCTTCTTCTCACATTCCAAAAGCGTGAACGCTAAGATAACTGAAGACTAACTTGATCATAGGGAAAAAATGTGATTGTGAGCGTGTTTTTGTCTATTATGTTCCCTGCAAATGGCTGGCAACCAGTCCAGTGTGTACCCTGCGCCCCTGGACCAAACACAGCTGGGAAGTCCCATCTTACCCATGACCCTAACGAGGTCAAGCGGCAGAGAAAATGGATAATAGGGATAGACTGATTATCGGCGCCGATAGTCAGCATTCTGACGAATATCTGCATGGGCCATGTTGCCTAATCATATGCCCGATAATAGATACGTTTTAAAAAGTGTTAACTTAGGGAACTAATTATTTACATTTCCAGAGATGTTACTGGCCCTGCACCTTCTGTTATTGTTTGAAATGAAAACTAAGATAAGTAAAATTTTAATACAGTACTTCAGATATTTTACAATTTTGGAAAACTATTTACTGTATTAAAGAGCTATTTACTTAAGTTTTAATGTAATTTTTGAAAACATGCTACTTGCCCTTGGGAGATCCCTAAACATTTTGTTGGATTTTTAAAATAAAGATGTCTATTGACAAATATTTTTATTATTATTAATAAACTTCAATATTTAACCAACCCTAAAAGTTGTTCAATAATCATATTCTTAAAAATTCAACAACAACAAAAAATGAAGAGCTGGAGTTTGTATTTTTTCAAAATTTGATGCCAATATTTTCCCTTTTAGAAAATGAATATCAGCTTCAAATATCGGTTATCGGCGTCCTTTGACTACTAATAATTGGTATCAGTATTGGCTCTGAAATAAGTATATCGGTCTATCTCCAATGGATAATCATAATCATACACATTACAATAACTTCATGCTATCACAGGCTCGGCTATGTGCAATTCTGTGCCTTTTTTGCAACACTTACTCCAAAAGCTTCACGCAGATTGAATTGCGTGAGATCCACAAAGAAACTAACTTGACAAAATAGCGAAATGCACATCTTATTGTTGTAAACGGCAGACATTTTTGCAGGGTTCTCCCAAAAAAAAAAGCGGTTGTATTTTGTTTAAAAACATTCATCACATTACAGCACAACTTAACCTGTGTCCCCCTCGGCCTCCAAGTGCTCCCAGTGGAAACATTCTGTCCTGTGTGGCTGTCTGCCTCTCTCGCCTTGTCTATGTGTGAAAGCGAGGAAGTACGTGCGTGTGTGTGTGTGTGTGTGTGTGTGTGAGAGAGTGAATGAATGAGTGTGTGAGTGAGTAAGAGAGGGAATAAATTGAGTGATTTATGGAGAAGACTGAAGGCAGAGCTTTTTCCTCACCCTGCCATCATCTTCACCACGCTCTCAATTGAATCAAGCTGCCGTCGTGAAATACTAGGAAGAGGCCCCGACTCCGAGCCATGTAACCGTACTCCCTCTTTAGCACATGAACAACCCATTACACCCACAGTTTGCCTCAACTGGAAAGAAGTTAGACTCAACTTCCAAAATATGTTTGCTGCCTTAGGGTGGTCCTATTTGTGCCAGTGAGTCAGGGTCATAGAGCATGCAGGCAAAATGCACGTGCAATGGTGAAAAACTGCGGTTCCAATCTCAAATTGGACAATCCAAGTTTTGGATAGACTTGATTTGAATAATTTCTCACAGAAACAACTCTGGTGCAATGGCGATAAGAAACGCTATCAACTGGTCCTTCCTCGGGTCTCCTGACGGCCTCACAACTCTGGCTAGAAGTGTTCGGTTTAGGTGAACGGTATGGGATTTTTTAAATAGGTTTTTGGTGAACTAATGAATACACACACACACACACACATACAAAATAAAAAAAAATAAAAAAAGAGAGCACTGATGATGACATGTCAAATCGGTAAAATTACTGAATGAACAATACTGAGCTCTAAAAAAAAAAAAAACAGGAAAAAAAACCCGCTATCAACTGATTCAAAATCCCTTTCTGGGGATAACTAAGTGACTGCAGACACAGTCCTGCATCAACAGCTAGAAAACACTAATAGCATGGAGGGCCAGTAGCATGAAACAGTTGTTTGAAAAACCCTTCAGCGTATATGCAGCCGTGGTTCGAAACTGCTGTCGCACTGGCACCTGCGTTTTCCTATTGTTGCCAAGTCGCAATCTTTCATAAAGGTTAAGAACAATCGTTGGAAAAAAAACCTAATAAAACATTCATAACACATAGCCTTTGAAAACAAAATATATGAATCATATTTTAAATGCACATACTTGCAGAGCATCTTATTAGGAAAATGTGGCTGAACTGAACAGCAAACAATGAAATCAATTATGAAAGCTGCCCCAAAAACAGCAGCAGAATTTTTTAATTGTCAATGATTTTTTTTTATTTTTTTTTAAAGGTTGATCGTTACCCAAAATAACATTTCTCATGCATACTTTGTCAAAAAAAAAAAAATATATATATATATATATATATATAAAAGGCAAGTCCAACCTTGGATGCACTTGAAGTATTTCAATGGACACGCGATGGAATTCCATTCCTACAGCAGCGACGTAACCCGAATTTGTCCTTAATTTAAAGCTGCTCAATGCAGGAAATTGAATTTCAAATCACTACTGCCACATGTGGCCAAAAAAATAAACTTCACGCTCCCTTCTTCACGTACACACTGTGCACATGAAGTCACATCCGCAGACAGGGGGCAGGAACTTTGAACCCGAATCCAGTCTGAAAACTATTGGCCACAGGCTTGCAGGAGCTCCCATTATGAACAGCTATGGTGTTAATCTGCTCATCAGAAGATGCTTTATTCACGAATGGTCAAATAAAAAGGCTATTGTAAAGATATTTTTGGGGAAAATTCCTATGTAGAGCAGCTTTAAGTTGGAACAAGCCACTGTCCATCAGCAATTTACATTAACCAAGTAGTAAAGTCATAATTACAGTAAATATATGTATGAGAAACACTTGAAAAATGTAGTAAAAGTATGCAATGAAAAAAGTACGGCGCTGATTGGTCCTCCGTGTGCCGAGTGACCACATATTCTTATGCCACTGCTGCGCAAACTAGTTCATCGCGTGCCATTTGTAACCTCAAAACTACATATGCCAGAGGACCACCTGTAATTTTTTACTGTAGTAACTCAGTAAATGTACCTTTTATTGGATAAGTGTTCGAAGCGCAAAGTTAAGACAAGACCAATGGCCGTATTCGATCTCTGCTATTCTGACAGCGAAGTACTCACGCATGCCCAGACCAAACGGATGTCCTGATTTCAAAGATGCGTGGTTTTCAGTGTTAAGATGGGAACTATATGACAGTTATTTTTCACACATTGACACCCAAGTAAAATTTTAAAAATAAATTGTAGGCATGTTGTAGCATTTTCTAAAAAAATAATATATATATTTTTTTAAGGTCTTTAAGCACTTTTAAAATGATACAAACACCTTTGAACATGTATATTAAAATAGAGCAGCTCAATGAATAAAATATTGACAAATGTGATGATGATGAAGCTGCCATAAAAGGTGTCTGCTTTGTAAAAAATAATAAGAAAAAAAGACAAAGTTGTCATGCATTAAAACTGAACATTGACAACAAGCACTGTGCATTAATATTAGGGATGTAACGATGTCCAAACGTCACAATATGATATCACGATATGAACCTCACAATACGTTATTTATCACAATATTGTGGAGAGGATGGCGATATTAAAAGGTCCCAATATTGTAAAAAAACTAACAAAAAAGAGCTCATACAAAAAAAAACACACAATATAGTGCTTTTGTACATAACAGCAATGGATATAAAAAACTTACAATCTCTAATTAGACTTATTATACATGCACTGACTTGCTAATGCACGCACACATTGAGTTCCTCCACATATTGACAAGCATATTACGTTCCCCTTCATCTGACGATTAGCGTGGATTTTAAACATGGAAGGGCCCAAATATGCCGTATGAAAATTAAACTGCACTAAAAAACAAATCAACTTGACATTTTTAACAGACGTGTTCCTTTAATATCATGACATGGCGATGACGATATTGTGGCAGCCTTAATATTGCAAAATCACGATATTGCCATTATCGTTACATCCCTAGCGTAGGCTGGTTCCCCCTGCCTACGCTGATTAGATTGGCTAACTTTTGGCATTCATGAGCCAATCAGAGGCAGAGTAGTGCGGGTCATGTCGAGGAAAACAATGCTTCAAATGCTCCCCTGAGCCAAAATGCTGACCTAGAAAATCCGCTCAGGTGAATTAATTTGCCCTCGTACACGGGATGCTTGATCGCGACGTGGGTTCAATTCCCGGGGTGGACGCTGCCGGTTACACACCAACTACATGCTCTAGTTAAGTTTTATAGTAGCTATAGGCTGGTACTTGATTTTTAAGGACCAGTAAATTAAAAGGAAAAAATAGCACAAAACAATTTTGTTTTCACTATTTTTGTTCATTGTTCACTGCTTATTTATAACATATACTTTGTTTGCCTCACGATAAATACATTTTGCATTATTCTAGGCTGGTTGTGTTAGCAAAGTGTTCTTAAGTCATGATCATTTTATTATTGTGAGAAAGTAAAAATGGGCTTTTTAATTCATACAGGTCACTATTTCTAAAAGAGGGTATTTTTCTGGACTATACTTAAAAAATGTTGGGGGGGGAAATTGAGCGTATACCCACTTCTTTAGGGACCACTATACCACTGTGTACAGCCTGAGAAACATGGAAGTGATCAGCAAAGCGAGCAGCGCACTATGCATCTACTGACAGAACACAACCGCCAATCAATTGTGCTGCTCTGATTGGCTGAATCATTAAACATGGGTATTTTATCACGACACGTGGGATTTTAACTAAAAACAATGCTGCAAAATGCCAGCCAACGGCAACATCAATAACACAAAATAAACTCAAGCAGCCAAAACAGCACATTTCCAATCTGTTTTTAGCTTTACTAAGCTCTGACTTCACTGTTTCATCATTCCAGGTGTGAACATAGTGAAACACTGGAGAAGTGAGCACTTTTCCAGCCAGTCTGCCGCATAGCCCATTGTTATACATCTTTACTGGGCTGTCCACTTGTAGTTTCTAAAGGTACAGTAGTTAATTCAGGAAAATGCCCCTAAATCTAATCAAGGTTCAAATTCAGCGTGCAAACGCAGAGAAAAATGAGAAGTGAAAAGAAATGGAAAGACGTTCACAAAGAACAGCTTTGTTCTGTATGACCTTTGCTTCTAATTTCTCACAAAATGACCATGAAGTACAAAAATAGCTTTTGGAGGGAAAAAAAGCTTTTGCGTATTCAAGTATAATATTTTTTTCTGCGTGTCCGGCAGCCTTGGAATGCATGTGAAATCAATATAAGGAAAATGTGAGCAGGGTGAGTCTTCTATTATTCATTGGTTGAGATTTAAGTATGAAATATGGAAGACATATGGAAGGCTGACGTGATGTGTTAAAATGTCTTCGATAAAAAGAGGAAGGCGCCCGTGCCGTGCATGTCTCATTTCGGGTTTTTGTCTGAATAGAACATTATGGCGAAAAGTTCATCAGTATCAGATCATCTCAAAAGAGCTAGAGAAAATGTCAATGACATTACCTACACGTTTCAGAACTCAACAAGAACATTAGCAAAATAAATAAATAAATAACAAATCTGATATAACTGCAAACTCACCCCTACCGTATGTGTAAAAATGGGACATTTTGGCTCAGATAATCTAATACAATAAAAACAAATAAATCAAAAATAGAATACTTTCATAGTCTGAGATCAGACCTTTCCCTTTGTGGCGTCTTAACATTTCTGAGCACTTGTTGAGCTCAATTGGGAGTGAATGAAGGGTGGGGTTGTGTACTCCAGCTTCTTGGGTGACCGCACATGACCGAATTTCTGAATAGAGGAACTCTCACTGAGGTCAGAGAGTCTTAAAAAGGCTTTAATCAGTCTGACAATGCGAATGACTTTATATCAATTGTTGAGGAAGGATAATCCAAAAGCCTCTTGAGAGAAATGGCATCCACAAGGCAGTTCATTAAATAAATGCAACCAAATGTTGGTGGTCAGGTCTTTAACTATGACCATATCTGTACAGTGAAACGGAGGTGTTGACGAACAGAGTGAGAAATCTCTCGAGGCAGCGGGTCTTGTGGCCGTGGTGGCCGTGTGGTGGGATGAATCATACCGGAGTCGACGTTTCGACAACTGATAGAGTGTGCTGGCATGTGCTGTGTTTATGCGTGTGAGTGAGAGCGACACCCGGTATTCAAGTTGTGGTTTAATCCCGTTTTCAACACACGCTAGGAGAGTCTGGCGGATTTACAGAAGGAGACCACAGTGGTGAGGTTACGGGGATTAGAGCTGGGGTGACCCCAGTCTAAAATGGTGCGTGTGTCTCACACACAGGCACGGTGTGTCCATGTCTGTGTGGATGAAGCTCATTCAATTTGTGTTGACTGAGCGTGCATCATGCCATTTTTGAAGATGTGATGACTGAAAATGAAATGCAGACACGCATAGTTTCTTATTTTTGATTTATGACCAACATTTTGAGAGAATAGTGCCACACAAAAAAGGACAGCATTACGAGCCAATTTATATTTTCAAGTCAGCTTTCTTGGGCCTTACCACAGGTGGAAAAAAAATCGACCTTGTTTTAACGTTCTCTTTAGTTCATTTAAGGTCACAATACCCAAGTACTAGAAAAGTGCAGCTAGTAAATAAACCAAAGTCAGATGGACTCATAAGTAGCTTGTTTATTGGACAAGGTTTTGGCAATGTGTTATCTTGCAAGGCTATAGATTTTGGCAGGCAAGAAGCTGAGAATTAACAAATGTGTTTCCAGTTCTTTACTTGTCATGATGGCTGTGTCTTACACTAGATAAAAGAAGTAGCTGACTTCAGCTGATTGCTGTGGTGTGTCCAGAAAAACTTCCGCATGTTGTTGCCCTTGGCTTTCCGACTATGAAGTGCTACTACCTCTCTGACATCAACAACTGTCTACTTATTTTAATGAAAATGAAAATTAGGGCTGCCAGTTTAACGCATTCATCTAGACTAATTAATTACGTGCAAATTAGTGTGTTATAAAAATAACGCAATTGATCGCGAGTGGCAACGGAACGGAGCGTCGGGACATACACCGTTGAAAAGCTCTCAGTCGGGCAGGCTGGCACACTTCAACAATAGAAATGTGTCATTCAAAATTTCTATTCCTGGTGTATTCAATTGATTAGTCATGCACTACAATTTTGTAATGTCATAGAATTCAAATCATTTATTTGGGGACCTTTAGCAGATATGAGATTAACACATATTAATTAGATTAATTAATTAAAAATCCATCCATCCATCCATCCATTTTCTGTACCGCTTGTCCTCACAAGGGTCGCGGGGGTTGCTGGAGCCTACCCCAGCTGGCTTCGGGCAGTAGGCGGGGTACACCCTGAACTGGTTGCCAGCCAATCACAGGGCACACAGAGACGAACAATCATACTCACAATCACACCTATGGACAATTTGGAGTGTCCAATTCACCTGCCATGCATGTTTTTGGAATGTGGGAGGAAACCGGAGTACCCGGAGAAAACCCACGCAAGCACCTGTAATTAATTATATAAAAAATTGTAAACGCCCAACAGCACTAATTAAAATTGAAACATAATAGGCAACCTTTGTAGTGACTGCATATCAAAAAAAGATCCACATCTGGACAGATTTTTCCCCAACCAACTTTCCTCACAAGTACAATATGACAACTTTGTTTTTTCACATAGTTATGCTATATGTAAGGTAAGCGGTTAAGAAGATGGATAGAGTTACCTGTAACTAAGAGCAATGACCGTAATCAATCATCAGTTGACTTTGTATACCACCACTTCTCTCAACAGTGTCATGTTCACAACCATTTATATTTAAAACAATAATTATTTTACATAAATAATATACTATTCATGCAGTAGTCACAACTGACACATTTATATTTCTGTTGCTTATTTCTTTTTCAACTGTTTCACATCTGCAGTATCGACTTATTCAGGTTAGGGCTGGGCGATAAATATATTTTTTTATTAATTAGAGTGTTTTGTTGTGGACGATTAAAAAATATATAAATATATATATATAAATATATATCTCCCGTTCGCCCCCGTGGGCTTCCGTAGCGTTAGCTCTGCCAGTCGTGTCCTCACACACTCCATACGAGAGGAACTCAACAACAGCAAACAACCACCCCCCCCAAATATACAGTTTACTATGTTACCGTGGAGGAGTCATTTGCACAAGGACAAGTATTTGATTCAAGATAGAAGTTTTGCACATTGATTCCAAGAGAAGTAATATGGTTACTTTTGTTAACTGATCAAATAAAAGCAAAAGTTATTGGTTTATGTAAAAATATATAATAATAATAATAATAATAATAATCAGGGGGAAAATCGTAAATCAATTTTTTTGTTAAAAAAATCAGAGATTTTATTTTTAGGAAAAATTCTGGTCACCTCAGGTTCCTTGCACACATTCCATGCTATTGCAACCTCTGCAACAGGCCACTGTAGACTTTCAGTCTATAGTTTATTTGCGTATGATACGGTTTAATGTTTTTTTAATTTAATTATCTTAATTACAGAAAAGAATGACTGAGTAGAAATGGCAAAGGCAGGAAAGAAGATGCAAAAATTGGAGAGATGTGGCTAGATTAGTGTTAACAGCTTCAGCAGCCAGGCCTCTGGGTGGCCCACACATTCACTCTTACTTTCTCAATGACACAAGAGAAACACATCCACGCTCAGAATCTCTCTTCACTGTTGCTCCTCTCTCCAGACCTCAGTCCTACAATCCAAAAACAGTGGAGTGGGGGACAGATGTGTGGTGAAGGTTGTCCCCTTCACAAAATCTGATTCAAATTAGTTCTGAGGAAAATATTTCCTCTTCCAAGTTTGCAGTAACAAACATAAGCAAATATGACCAGTCCACGAGTGAGGTCATTTAAAGGTGCTCCAGTGTGTCAAAACAGTCTTGGGTATTAGAGGGAGGCCTGGAAAGGTCAGATGAGATTGCTCTGTTGACACTGATTCCGTTGTCTGGGTAATTAACTGCCTAATCTGGGTTTTAAAAAAGCAATTTAGTGTCAGACGATACAAATGTTTAGCTTTTGTTTAAAATATCTTCACCAAATTCACACAAACCCACTGCACAAATTGTCATTTATTAGCATAGATGTTTTTTAAGCCACAAGGGCATCCAATTTGTTAAGTACACAATTCAAACATAAGTATTTAGAGTGTAGACAAAGGCCAAAGTTCAGACATTTGCCACCTGTGAAATCCCTGAATGAGAGTCTGTAATTAAGAATCCTAGTATGTAAAAATGTGGTCAAGTTTTATTCATTCGTTAGTTTAATTTATACCTTAACTACACTTGAAACTCAAAACAATTGTATGTCAAACAATCTTTCCCCACTCAAATGAATGGAAATGCCATTAATCTGTTCCGGCCTAAACAAAATACAATATTTTTTTTCCCCTAATGTGTGTGTTTTTAAATAAGGAAAATAGCACAGTCTGTATTTTATAAAAAAACATATAACAACTTAATTAAACAATGTAAAGAATTAAACAGTTCATCATGACTCAATGCTTCAATTCAATTCATTTTGATGCTCCTTCTGGTGTGCCCACCTTAGCCACCGGAGGACAGTATAATGCAGCACGAAGAGTTACCACTCCTCTTAGTGACTCAATAAGCAGCAATAGTGGTTGTTTTTCGCAGGGAATGATTGTTTGCCTGTGAAAATCATGATAGCTGTATAGCTGTGTTGCTTCACCATTTGTGTTTGAATACACTTTGCCTAAAGAGTCATAAAACATGTCTATTAGGGGTGTGGACCTCTCTGATTTCAATTTTAATCGCATATTACACCATTCTATTTATGTTTTACAAATCTAAAATATTATCCAAGCAAATTCACACTTTGAAAACTAGAGAACACTTCATTTTTTCAATATCTTTTCAAGCACCTGGAAAATACTAATCAAATTTCCATATTTTTCTGATCACTGCTAGTCTTAACACAATCATAACAGCAAGACCACGGAACTAGCAAAGAAATATTTCCAATAATGCAACAATTGTATGATAACAAGAACTTTATTCATATCACAGCACACGCTAACCAAATTCACGACACTTGCGTTGCTTTGCGACACCGTGTCGTAAAATTTGGCACGGTACAAGATACAGCCGAACTATGCTACAAGTGTGGGGTAATATTTGATCAAAAATGAGACCAGTACCATAGTCACTCGCAAAATATGCAAGTTGATCCTCAAAAAAAAAGAAAAAAGGCCCGATTGAAATACAGTAGAAATGGTAACATAGAAAGCTTGTTGTTTTGTTGTTGTTTTAGCCTGGCAACTATGTCCTGTCTTACAACATGCTATGCTATGGAACACTAGATATTAGATAAGAACAACCGCCTTGCTACAGTACATTTATCGTAATGGTGAGTTGTCTTTTAATGATTTTTTTTTATGCCTTTTACATGAATATGAGCCGTTAAAAAGGTTGCGGCGAGCTATAAAATATCAATGACGTTATTGGTAGAATAAAAATGAAATGATTGATTAATCATTACAGTAATGAATAATTACAGTACTTTTCACCTGTTATACACGTTCTGTAAACAAATATCTGTCTTTAGAAACTCCAGGTCTTATGCATGCATACTTTATGTGGCAAAGATCAAGAATCAGACAGGTGTATGAATAAGGTGCAAGGAAGAGACAGACTACACAGTGCGTCCAGTGAGACATAAATACGCATGAGTGAATACATCTGCCTGGTAACAAACAGCGTGTGTGCGCGTCTATGAATGGAAGCACACGTGCATTATCATGCCCAGGCATGTCTGCTCCCAGCCTGCTCCTGCTACATTTGGACCATGGTAACGAAGCTCTCAGGAAGAGAATCATCACCATCTAAATACACACCCAACCACCCACAAAGATGCTGACATCCATCTGGTGTTGAAGTGGACACTAGGCTGATAACAACAACAACTAGGAACAACACAACCAAATATTCCCATGATGAACAACAAGCGGTGAATCAGTCTTGAACTGCCCACTTTTATACCTCACACCTAAACCTCGTGAACCCCCATGACGCATACATAAACAGCTGTTCACTATCATTATCCCTTCCATCTATGTCACCCCCAACCCCCACAATGTACCCCATTTCTTCCCCAACAACTCATGTAAACAACCCCACCCTCTCCATTTCAATCACCTCCGCCGAGCACCCTAGCTCGAACTATCTAGGCTACCAAGCGCACGCACGCACGCACGCACGCACGCACGCACGCACGCACGCACGCACGCACGCACGCACGCACACACACGCACGCACACACACACACACACACACACACACACACACACACACACACACACACACGCTAAGACCCCTAGACAAAAACACACACAGAGTCACCCCTACAAGCATATGCAACGTAAACATCCAAGCAATGCCCCTGCCCCCTCTTCCACTCTCAGGAATGCATGGCCAGCTGGTGGAGAAAATAAAAAACGAAGACGCATAGCAAAACAGGAAATACATCAGCAGGGGCCTATCAGAGGGCTTTATCAGGCCAGTGGCGGCTCAACTGAGAGCCTGGGTGGCGCCGTATGCTGATTGGCTGATCAAAGTGGCAGCTGTGTCATTACAGGTCAGGGGGTCAGAGGTAATCAAGAAAGGTTACGGGCATGCACATTTGCGCATGTTTGTGTTGTCGTGGCTATCTAAATGAGGGGAAACTGGAAGTGAGGAAGATGCCAGAAGATGCTTCTGGATAAGAGACAAAGTAAGGATCACTTGGAGGATAAAGAGAAATGGACATTTGACTTGCCAACAAATCTTTCTATGGTGGAAATAATTAATACCACCTAATAAAAAACAAATTTATCTAATTTGATATTTTTTGTCAGGATGCTAAAAATAAAACAAAAATGACTGACAATAAAATGAACATCACAAAAACTTATGTTATCATGGTGTGTGTGGTATAAATGGTATATACAATAAAAGATATGAAGTTCCCCGAAGGAAGAGATTTGGACCCTATTCGCCATTCGCGGTAACAAATGTTCAGAGATCACTGAACGCAAAAGACGTCATTTGCTATTACTCACTGTTCCGTCCCGTTCCTGCGAGCTACGACTGGCTAGCTTATGTGGCTAAACATGATGCGGAGCTGCGCAGGTTAAAGTTTCCTTTGCTTCCAGTGTCAATATAGCATAAGTCACTAATCATCTCCTCCATGGTGGTGCAAAAGCTAAATTTTTATAAATATCGTCATGACGGGAGGATGGGTAGTCATGCTATTTGCCAAGCTATCAAAATGTAGTCACATACCGCTGAAACAATTGCTTGTGTGGTACAGCACACTTGTCACATAAACAGTACACTTGTCGCAAAGCCTGATTGCCAGGAGAAGCAAATCAGTTTATTGGACTCTGCAAAATAGGGGTGTGAATTGCCTAGTACCTGGCGATTCGAATCGTATCACGATTTATAGGTCACGATTCGATTCGATACCGATTAATCCCGATACGAATCTATAAATTGATTGTTGCGGGGAAAAAAATTCTACCCAAATTTAGAAAATACTAATCAGTAAACTTGTACATGTACACTAAGATTTGTATGAAAATTTATTTATCTAACAATTCAAGCTTATAACTGAGCCACTGCATTTAACAAACAGTCTGTTTCATGTCTGAACAGCACTGAAATAAAATATCAAGGCTTAATGTTCCATTAATATAACATTCTTCCATGCTTAATGTGTGAATCCTAAACCTAAGTAAGACGTTTTGATGATTCCCATAAAAAATTGATGTTTAAAAATCGATTCAGCAGCATATCGAATAATTCGAGAATTGCGCACTGTAATATCGCGATATATTGCCAAATTGATTTTTTCTAACACCCCTACTGCAAAATGTAAACACACTAATTAAAGTACAATATAGGCACATTCCTTCCTCTCAAAGATATACAGTACTAGAATGGCAAGTGAAAAGTGAAAGCAGGGACTCAAAATAATGATAATTTGAAACACCTGACCAAAGGTTGCTTAATAGGAAATATGTAGTTATATTTTAGTCACAAGGTTTGTACTTGTAATTATGTAAGGGTAATACATTTCTATAATGACTAAACAATGACAGAGAAAACTTTCTATCCTTTAGTATTTTCTTTCAGTTAATGAGACACAGCTATTATTAAAACTGTTGAACTTCAGTATTATCAGTTCTCACCTCCTGATTGTCACATTTTCTTTGTTCTCCAAAATGACCCAAAATACAGTGTAATGCTAAACGGTAAAATAAATAAATAAATAAAACAATGTGTTGTAAAAAAAAATATATATATATATACACAAATAATCTGTGACATCTGCATTTAATAGAGGTTATTTAAAAAAATGCAAGAGTTACATCAACCCCACAAAAAAAAAACATTTTGGATCAAGTTACAGTTTAACATCAGAGCCCCTAGCATATTAAAAACTATCTCATTAAATGAATTTATAAGTCCACAAAATGGTTTGTGTATCCTTTTTATTTGAGGATGCAAGAATTGTCTCCCAGACTTGCCGTGTGGAGGCATACTGCCATCCACCCTCATTGATCTTTCTTGAAGGATGCTTCACAGCCTGTCAATAGTGTAGGATAGCTCAGAGGATGATGCTTTTACTGTGGATGGTATTATTAGCCTGGAAACCAGACTCATGGATGTAACCAGCGGATGTGTCTGGTCACTGTCGGCATCAAGTGCATTTCTGGGATAAACTTGACCAAACAGACAGTGAAAAGATCAAAACACACAGCCGTACATATAAAATGTATAATATTCTTATACCAGTCCATGAGCAAACAGTAGCGGTGGGTGGATATGGAGTAAATTCAACATGGCTATTCGAACAGAGAAAGTACTGAATGCCGTAAATTGTTACGGTCAAAACTTTAATGATTCGTGGTGTCATGAGTGGCTCAGTTTTGATACACAACTTCTTCTTCTTCTTCTTTAAAAACAGACCTGACCAACTTAATTTTGTTCAAGAAAAAGGGTGTGGCTTAACAGGCTAGGAATGTATAGTTTTTTCTTTGTATACCTTGGCAGTAAATGGTCAGTTAGAAACACCACATATTTTGCAGTCACCCTAAAATGTCATATACCTTCTAACTTCCCGTTATTCCAGTCCAAGGCATCACCTCAGCAGCTCCTTGTCGATGTAGCAGCCTTGGCCATTTAGAACTCATTTCATCTGAACAATCCAAAGTAGCAAAAGTTAATAAAAGTGCTTGAAAATTAGTGTTCATGTTTTTCTAAATCAACTCCAAATGTTTCTCCTGGTGAAAAAGCATTAAAAGGACAGCAATGTGGAAAATCAACTTTTTGGAGCTTTTAGCTATGTTGAAATGCTAATTCCTCACCAAAAACATCACCGAAGTTTTCCTCCATTCGCCCCCTCTATAAGAAATTCTAGGTAATTCTGCTCTCCAAGCACCAGCCCCTCCCAACCTGAGAAAACAAACTGTTGTCACTGTTTGACGTCATTAGGAACGGATCCACCCCCGCACCGCCTCTGCGGACTAAACACACGCTCACTTTCTCTGAGACCTCCATGGGCTAGTGACAAAAGTAGCCTTTATCAGTAAACATTCTGTCCAAATGAATTAAAAGCAATCAATTATCCTTCACATTTGTAATGCCAAAGTGCAATGACAATTGGCCGTCAGTTTTTGATTTTTTCCCCTCTTTCTTTCCTCTCTTTTCTTCCCTCTCCTCCTCTCTTACTCCACAATTTCTTGCGGCAAGGAGGAGTTTTGATTCAAATGTTTATTGAAGAATTCATGGCTTGCGTGGCCAAACGCAGGGATCCAGCAGCCGGCTCGCCAATCACACGGGGAGAGGCGGGGTTTCACTGAACTGGGCATTTTACTTCCGCATTAGAAAAATAACCAGCAAAACACCTAATATTTCATTTAAAACAATACGTAGCCATGGTGTCAAAGGTAAGATTAAATCATTATATGCCTACAGTAAACTGTGGAAGGGTTTAAAATACCGTGATGTAATCCCTTTAACATTGCATCATCAAAGAGATCAAGCTATTTTCAACACTTTAGATTGGTCACTAATACGTAAAAATGACACACGTGTGGATTGACTAAAAGTTACAAGGCTTCCAACTTGACGCCAGCGTAAAAATAAAACTCAAATGTTTCTTTAACTTAAATTTTACATGCAAAACAATTTAGAACACATCATGCATAAAATAGAATAGAATAAAAAAAACAAGGCAACATTATTAGAATTTTAAAACAGGCACTTTGAAATAATTTGTTCTCATTATAACGGGTGAAAATGGGCGAAGCACAGAGGGCATTGAGGGCACAAGTGGCACAAGTTAAACATGTTAATTGATGTGATAAGCAAGGGTGAGGCAGGCCAGGGAAGGGAAGGAAGCAGAGCGACAGCCAGGCAGACGGGGCTGTGCGAGGAAAGCTTGTGTTTGCGTGACTAGGTGAAAAGGAAGAAGAGGGAGGGAATGGAGTGGGAGCCACAGCAATCCAAATAGTTGAAAATAATAAAATTCCTCACAGATAAGCAACATTTCCCCGTCAAGCCGGCTACTCAACAGAGCCGCAGCTTCACGCAGACCGGAGATCAGCAACAGAAAGCATCGTGGCTGGACACCCACATCCTGCGCCCCTTCCCTACACCGCCTTCCCAGCCAGATAAACACATCGGCAGCATGCTACAGTGTCGTGAATGGCATTGTATTCTTGAGGAAATTGTTTACAAAGGAACCGAGAACTGCTGTCAGCCGTACAACGGTTCAGAAAAGCAGAGAGATCCATTCTTCTGAATGGAAAACCCCTTTTCTTGTTTTTGAAGGGGGCCAGTTAAGGGGCTCAAAAGTCCATGTGTTCAATGTTGTTTAAAGGATAAAATGAGTCACCTTTGTTAACAAGACTTCTTGATTTTCAAGGTCAAGGGGAAGATTCTACTGTGGATAATAAGTTGGCCACTTATTGAATGTGAATTTTTCCAATTGAAAAACATTAACATAAGTCACATAAATGAAATTTAGTCAAAGTAGGGGGGGAAAGTAAATCTTTGCTGGCCCCACCAAACCCAAAAAGTGTTTTTGCAGCTGCACAATGCAATACAATTACTCTTTTTTTTTCTTTTTTCTTTTTTATAGTCATATAATCCCCCACCAAGATATCTCTCAGGGGTTAATACTTTTTTTTTAGGCAGCAGACCATGAAATCAGCAATGATTGTACCTTAACAAGACATTTCAGATTTGCCAATGAATTAGTCTCATCCCCCAACCCTACACCACACACAAAACCCTAAGGATCTACTTTGAGGCAGCTAAAAGGCAATAACGTTGGATGCACGCAATAATTGGTTTTGTAGGAACGAGGCAAAACGTTGCCATCTAGTGTCAGTCAAAACATGTTCTCCCTCCTATTATAATTAACAAGGCAGTTTAACTTTCCCATTTTTCTGTTGTTTCTCACTCAAACATGATAGAAAGACACATAAAAATAAATATTTCCATTCTGCAGGTCCTTTTGTGGTCCATGGTTGCCAGATGAGAATCTTTCTGAGCCATAAAATAACCTGTTTGGAGCTTCCAGTTTACGGCCCTTCGGCCATTGGCCAGTGCATTCACTGGCCTACAAAACCCCCCCCCCAAAAAACATGCAACTTAATCCGAGCCAAAACAAAACAAAACCTAAGGTGTTTGCGTGTGCATTTGCGATTAAGCACTGAAAATGTAATAGTTCCTAAATTCAAATAAAGATTTTGGCTAATTTGTTCAGACTGAGTTTCACATTTGTAATGACTAAATGACTTAGATGAGGTGTCAATGTGGAGAAAAATCAGCTGCCCACATGACATCTGTGTGCTTTGTCTCCCTTCTCTTGTGCAGTTTCCAAATGTTTGTATTGACATATAGTATTTATATGCGGATTGTATGAGTGTTAAAGGTGAGATTTATTACAATGCTCGCTGCGAGCAATAAGGACTGGTTTGGCACACATCTTGGCTTATCTTTGCTTGCTGTCATTAGGTGCAATACAACAGTCAAGCAATCAAAGTGGAAGTCATCCTTATACATTTCTTGACAATAATATGTTATATGTGACCTCACTATGGTAAACATGACATTCTGATTAATATAAAATTTTTGGAATATGAGTTATGAAGCAAAATCCAGCAGTTTTTATCCATCTCACGGGGCGGCCATTTTGCTGCCACTTGCTGTCGACTGAAGATGAGATCAATGTTGCTCAGAGCTCAGGCAACAACCAATCAGAGCTCACCTGTTTTCTGAAGCTGTGCTGTGATTGCTTGTTACCTGAGACCTGACAGCGTTTCCGTTATAATAATTTAGCAGCGGCGCTCCGACCCGCCTAAATCCAACCCGCCACTCCTTCGAGCCAGCAAAAAAAAGAGAGCAAAAAAAGATGCGCCTTTTGTGTGCACCGAGTTCCAGAGACGTTATCCTTCCAGCCAAGCAACGGGGCAAATTTTGGTGTGCCAACGCGAGTTTCTGATTGGTGGGCGGGTTTCACACTTGTTCCTGGTTGGCTACTTCCTCGAGCCACTGTGAATGGCTGTGCATGCCGTGTGTATGTCGAAGATGTATGTACTTGAATGTGGAGATGAATCGAGAAAGTGAATAAAAAGACAGAAAAAAATAAAATACCAGACCTACAGTGTGACCTCCTGTCTAGTGCAGTTCATTTCATCTACCCCGTTTGGACCCCACCTTTTTGGCGACGTGCATCGGGCGCTATACGCGGAGACGACCCGTACTCCGGCCGCAAGACCGAGCAGGAACGGATAACAAAATACTGCCAGTATTTGCACTTTGTAAAACAACATCGGTTTGGCCAAGGAATCTGGAAAAGGACATCAGCGAAGACACATGCTTACAAACTATTAGTTACGCGGTTGTACATGGAGGTGCGAGAGAATTTCACATCGGTGGAAGAAGCAAGAAAAATAACTTGGAGTTTGTCATCATTCCGGGAGTATTAACGAAGGAACTCCAGGTCTCCAACCAGTGGACATTGGCGGAAACTAGGCGTTCAAATTGAAGTTCCGAGCAGCGTTTGAGCGCTCGATGAGAGACGGCGAACACACTTTCACCAAACTGGGAGGCAGCGTCGGGCAAGTACGCCACCGTATGTGAATGGATTGTGGACGCCTGGACGATCGTGTCTGCTGGCACTGTTGTTCGAGCTTTCACGAAAGCCTGCATCATTCCGAAACTGAGCCCAATAATGACGAGGCAGAACCTGACATGTTTGATGGAAAAATTGCTCAGCTGTACAGACTATGAGGACTTTGATGGATTTGTGGATGAAGACTGGTTAAAAAATAACATGAGTTCATTGTTAAATTGTTGAATAAAGTACAGCCAAACTCACTGTTTTGCTCCTATTGTGTTGCTCCTGCATGCATGCTACCGTATGTTTTAGCATGCAAAGTACCGTTTTAGTAACCACTTTATGTATGGGTTACATTAAATACCCGCCCCCGCCATCGACCGGTGGTTAAGTGTTCAGTTAAGTGTTTGGTTAAGTGTTTGTTGGTATTCCGGGCTATATGAACCACCAATTACTTCGTTAACGCCGGACATCTTACAAATCCAGCGCAAACCTCACAAATCAGATTGATAATTGTGATTCACTCAAGGGAGTTCTTCACATTATCAATCTGGAACTTCACTCGGCAGATCCGTTTGGGAAAAGAGGAACTTGCTGTACAATACTTCGAGCTGATTCGACGATGTGGCATCTTGTGCACGTTTGTTTTGACCAATCACGGCAACGGATGAAAATGTCATCTTTGTTTTCGTCGTAGGGAAAATAAATAAGCACGAACATCGTTACTAGCTAAAAATGCCCCCTGACATGGATAAAAACTGCTTTATTTTGCTGCTTAACTCATATTCCACTAGCGCAATATTAACCATAATACTATATTTAGACTACTACACAAAAATTATTTTGGGATGATTTCCCGTTTAACTGATGCGAATTTCAGTTACAAGTTTCCCACAGGTGCCGGGATGTGCCATGCACCGCCCAACACATGGTTCCTCCCCTCTTGACCTCCTCTTAAAATGTTAGTTAAGGTTTGGTTAGAGAAGAGACTTTTAATTGCCCATATATATATATATATAAATGTGAAATTACCCATGGTCATGTGAACATGCGGCTACAAAGCATTGGTGCACATCTTAAATCTTAAATTTTACTCCTTTCGGTGGTGATCTATTTATTACTCAACAACAATTTATCCCCAAAATAGTAAACCCCAAACAATAAAGGCAGTTGCTCAAATGATTTCTGGCCAATTGTGTGTGTAAATTAAAGATTCAACATACAATTGTACTTGAAAATTGACTTACCTTTGGGGTATGTAAACATGTATGTACAAAAGCTACACATCGCTTAATGACACAAACATTTTATGAATTGTCACCAAAATTCACATGCACATCTCCACTCATGTCAACTTCAACCTCTGAAAATATCTGACTGTCCTTCAATGCCAGTTTCCAACCCTTATGCATTCTATTTTCTAAAGAGGGCAGGGTGCTGCTCAGTCTTTTTACTGACCTTTTGATGTGTAATTACTAAATGACATTCAGTTCAAACTTAACATAGAACTAACCTAAAACACACCATGCTTTACTCAATTCATCGTCACCAATGGCATCAACAACTTCACTACCCAACTTTAAAAAGTCCTTAGATGGCTGGGAAAAGCAAAATACTCCATTATTCCAGTTTTTTTTTTTTGCATGTCTCTCCAAATAATGTATTTTATGCAGCTTTAAAAAAAAAAAAAAAGTGACGTTAGATCAATTTCACGCAACTGCTGAGGCTGTCCACTATTATAGTGGAAAATCGACCACCACAAACTGAGGCAAGATGAGCCAAGTGCAGCTGTGGCAGTGTACATACAGTGCAGTGTAAAAGAGGGTTCAGTGTTGAGAGGTCTCCGCCCCCCCACGGTGAACAAGACAGGAGTCAACGAGCTAATGTTCTCCAAACAACACACAGACAGGGAAGATGTTGACGTTTCTTCTTACCAGTTGAACATATGCTACTTTATAGTCAGGCCGCTTCACCCTCTGGTTAAGGTGATTCCTCTTCTTGTTGGCACCTGGCAAATAAAGAACAGCTGATATTACTTACAAGTGTAATCATCACAGAATGCAAAGACCAATTGTGAGACAGTTAGTACATGTACATGACATAAGAAAAATCTCATCACTGCATTAGGTCAACTGAAACCAAACTTTTAAAATACATTTAAAGAAAATTGAACTGCAAGCAAGATTTATATTATTCAGACTAACAGACCCTGATTATTTGATCTTACTTGCATGCATGCTATAGATTAGGTCCCTATTAAAAAAAATTGGTATTTCTAGAAACAAATAGGGCTGGGTTTAAAAAAAACAATCAATTGATATCAGATACATTTTCCTTTTCAAGCTCAATATCGATTCATAAAACCATGCATCGATTATTTTAATATCTCTTTTTTCCCACAAATGTATTAAAAAATATATAATTTTAAAGGCCTTTTTTTTTATCTGACCGTTTTCTTGAAATGTACTGTTCACATGAATTTAAAATTATTTTCTTACATTTATGAAAGACCTGACTTATTGCACTTTGTGAAGATTTTGGAGGTTTTGGAGATATGCAACTTAGGTAAGGTATTATGAGACTTCGGTGTTTCCATAATGTTAGGGGTGTTTGACAAATGTTAAAATACTGATATGATACATTACAAAACAGCTCCTGTCCCCAACACAAAACAACAACAAATAATAAAAGGGCAGAACATGGAATGAAGACAAGGAAAGGATTACTTAATCTCCTCCTGATTAATGTTTATTATTTTAAGGCACAATAAATGTGGTTACATTTGTGGTAGTGGTGGTCCATATGAAACCACAGAATCCTTACTTTAACTGAAATATGAGTAATTATAAAATAAATAGTAATCAAGACCATCTGAGGTCAATAAAGACTGAAACATCTGAGACATCGCCAATTGCTGGTTTTCTACCTATTTTAGATACTTTGCCCAAAATTGACTGCAGTTGCAATCTTCTGCTACATGTGGCAACTGTTCGCAGCACACTTAAGCGATTATGCACTGCACATATACCTGTGCA
The DNA here is from genome assembly GCF_054856555.1 of Leptonotus elevatus. Lineage (NCBI taxonomy): Eukaryota > Metazoa > Chordata > Actinopteri > Syngnathiformes > Syngnathidae > Leptonotus > Leptonotus elevatus. Next base: position 18,075,156 of record NC_141242.1, on the reverse strand, counting down.
ACGGAAAACAGTAACCCGGAATCAAGTTTTGAGTATACTGGACAGCATTATTTTGTAGTGAACCGCAAAAACAGGCCACAATTGTCAAGGAAGAAGCGGATTGCCTAAAAGAGAGGAGAGACTGTTGGCAATGACTGACTGCACGCATGCATTTTGGAGACAGTGACTCTCCACACTTTGCTTTCTAGACAAAGTATACATGAAATTATAAATATATTTAAGAGAGCTGAACAAATTTTTGTTTTTGTGATCAAAATCGTGATGTCAGACAATGCGGTTTTGTTAACATCAAAGCTGCAATTAAAAAAATATATATATTATTTTTTAAAGCGGTCCAACACCCTCAAGATCACCAATCAGAAGTGGCATGCTACTTGTGGACAAGTCACAGTAACCAGTCAGCTCCGAGCCACTTATAAAAAGTATCGCATCCACATCACATTGTCATCCATTCTGTTCATTCTTTCCAGGCTGCTCGTGAACGTACTAAGCTAACTTCCGCTGCACCATTGTGGACGGCAGCATCGGGCTGCGCGCTGCAGATCCTCTCCTCTAAGCAACTAATCTTCGTCTCCTTGGCAGCAAAAAGGCAATTGGTTGGTAGAATCCAAATGTGTCGGCCAATCACAAACCACAGTACTTACAGGACAAGCACACGGTCTCTTAACCAAACTCTTATCCTACCGCGCATATCCTCTTCGGAACATTTTCAACTTCCCCTGTAACAGCAACACATGGCAACAAAATACGGCCAAACCAAAACACCCGACATCGATGCAAGTATAAATGAATCAAAAATAAGTAAAAGCGAAAAAGAAGTGTATATGTAATTGATATTTGGGTATTTGTGAATGGTAAATTGACTTAGTCAAGCAAATTGTGACAAGCACTCAAAGAGACATTATTATCAAGCTATCTACCACTCTTACCGAAATAACAAGACAACGTGTTGATCAATTTTCTGGTCAAGCACAGTTTGCATCAAGGTGGAAAAACTTATTAACTAGGGAATGCTGGTTAACCACTTCCCCAGCTAGAGATGATAATGACGTCGTGTTTTTTCTTGTCAGATCTCACCAAGTGGAGGGAGGACAGGGAACTTGGGGAGTGAAAGTGGTGCATGTGCATGCGTCTGTGTAGCAAGGCGGGGAGCAGAGTTGTCAGACGAGCAGTCTTGCATCATATACATAAATCAATTGTCATTTCTTTCAGAAACTTAGTACAGTACGCAGAGGAGGAAGAGAGTTTAAGATGAACTCATCTATCTACCAATATGTTTGACAGGCCAATGGCCAGGTCATCAAAAATTCTTTAAATCTTTTTGACAACTTGCTTTTGGTCAGGTCAAGAGGCGGTTGTTGTCAATGATGTTGCCATGGGAAGAGTTATATATTATAACATGAAAAAACAAACATTCCACTGTGGTCATTTGAGTGCGTGTGTGTGTCTGGTACATGTAGCTAGGAATCATGAGAATGGCAGCCCACGGCTCAGGGAAAGCCGTAAGCAAAGTTGTAAAATGCTAATACCCTCCCTCCCCAAGCCAACTGGAGGTCCCTGTGTGAGTGGGAGACAGAGGTAAGATGTGTGTGGCTCTATGCGTGTTTGCGGTTGCTGAGAAAATCCGCAGGGAAATATGACTACCTTTGTAAGACACTGACCTGTCTCTCCATAAACAATAAAATAATGACCCAGTGGATCCAAAGACGCACGCAAGCATGTTGGAAAAACATTACAGGTAATCCTTTCCAAACATATACAGAAACACAGGCAACGCTTTCATAGAACACTCACAAATGCAAACACTCCCACTTTCTCCCACTTAGAGATTGCGGTTTGGCAGCCAGATATCACATTACAAATCCCAGACCAGAGGGGTATCCATGGCAACTCCTTCCAAAATACCCCTGCTACCCATGGAGGAAAGAAAGGGTCGTTTGCGCCCCTCACTCTTTTTTGCTTTTTCCTGTCTTTCTGCTGCCAATGGAGTGGAACTCTCAATACAGACAGTGATATCTTCTCTGACGCACTACAAGGATCACAGATGCCCCGAAAGATCCCTTTCTTCTCTTGCCGCCTCTTGCCAATGCACCAGTCCTTGTTTTCACCTACACACCTCCCAAGGGGCTCTCCTTTTTGCCTAGCTTTAATGACACCACCCTAGTAAACAGTGTTGATAAGTCTTTCACAATGTATGCTATAGTAGGGCAGTGTTTCCCACACCATGTTAATACTTGGGCGGGCCACCCAAGTACATTGGCCACCACCCAAGCAGTTTTCAAGAATATTTACTAAACATATATTTTAAAAGAAAAAAAATTGTCGCGACAGGATATACCGCATGTAACGTTAGTTCGCCGTCACTCACTTGTGGATCGTGAGGCTAGAGGAGACGTAGTAGCAGGACTGAGACACACCTCCCGTCTAACCCGCCTCCCATCCCCACCGCCGGAGTCCACCCACCCAAATAGATTTTAAATCTGTGGGAAACACTGTGATAAAATGGATATTATTATAGTTATAAATTGGATTTAAAAAAAATTCCATTAGTACCGGAAATGTAAAAACATATTGTTATACTGTTTACGTAAACACATTTGAATGACTTTGTTCTGTCTTCCGTACTATCATACCAAATGACCTTATAATTCTCAAAAAGACGTAGAATAGCTCATGAAACAGTTTTCCAGCATCCAGCAACTGCATTGATTAATTGATTGATTCATTAATTCATATTATCTGGCTTCGGAGCTGAACAGCCCTCCTCAGAGTAACAAATGATCTGCTTTTAACAGCTGATACTCATCTTGTTGGATCTCAGTGCTGCCTTGGATACGGTTGACCACAATATTTTAATTGATCATCTTAACACTGGGATACTGCACTAAGTTAGTTTCATTCTTATCTTTTACAGCCAACATTTGCGGTCATCAGAGACTAATACTGTTTTGGCATTTCCACCCTTGCCTGTGGTGTATCGCAAGGATTGGTTTTAGGCCCAAACTTATTTTCCATTTATACTGCCTTTTGGCCAAATTATTGAGAGCCATAACATGTTCTTCTACTGCTATGCAGATGGCATACACATATACCTTTCCCTGAGACCAGAGGACCCTCGAAGCCTAGCTGCTGTAAAAAACTGCCTTTCTGACATTAGTTGCTGGATGGCTCACAGCTTTTTCAAACTCAATAATTCCAAATCTAAAATTGTGTCTTAGTGCACTCATCACTTGTTCAGACGTGAGTTTGACCAGCAGATTTGATGATCAAACCAATCAATAGTAGTGGTGTTTCTATGGATTATTTCTCTGCAATTTTTAAAGGGAATAACAAGAAAAAATATATGTATATAATATAATAATATGATAGAAAGAGTAAGCATTCTTCTTTATTTTTGTGGGGAAAAAATCATTAAAATTGATCATATACATACAGAGATGTTTCAAATTAAAAATCATGCGGTACCTAATTTTAAGCACACAAGTTCTGCTGTGTCTTGTATTCAATATTAGACTAGACCTTCCATTCTCCCAATCATCTTTAATACTGTATACAAATATAGTATACACGCAAACATCCAGTATAAACCATTATTAACGTGTGCGATGTAAATCCATCTGTGTTTAATTTAAATACAGGACATGGCTTGGAAAGGCTGACAAAGTATATCATAGTAAAAAAAAACAATCCATGGGGTTAAAGGGACTGCCTGGAAGGACTCAGAGACAGTACTGTGGCAAGACACAGAACTGGGCAAGGTTACAAATAATTTTCCGCTGTACTTACTCATGCTCCTAGGAGCACAGTGGCCTCTTAAATAATTCTTAAATGGCAGAACTTTGGAACAACGAGGACTATTTCTAGAGGTGGCTGCCTGGCCAACCTGAGCAATCTAGGTAGAAGAGCCTTTGTAAGAAGGGTGACCAAGAAACCCTGCCTGAGCCCGAGAAATTCTCTGAAAAGATGGAAGTAAATGTTAGAAGGACAACCACACAATCTTAGAAAGGTGAGTCAATTCCTTACAGAATATTGCCTATATTTGTCAGGGTTCGACATTAATGGTGACTCGATGGCCCGGGCCTTTACACTGCTGTGTCGGGGCACCACCAACCTTCACACGGTACAAATTTCTAAATCGTGGATTACAGAAATGGCCAAAAGTGCATTTTCAGTTTCAGACCGAAATACTTTCATTACTGAAACAAGCAAACAAGAACAGTATGTTACAAACTTACAATTAGACAAAGAAAAACCGTGACAGGCACACACTTCACTGGATAAAGAAACTGAATCGGGGTTTGTCTCATGTCGCTAGCTTTGGCTAGCCCAATGGGTGTAACCAGGTTTCTAAATCACCAGACAGTATGGCTTATGACTCTCTAAACTAACCAGCCAAACAGAATTTCCACCAGCCATTTTTTGGGCAATAGACATTTCATTTTATTGTTTAACTCACTCATGACACTGAAGCTCAGAGCGTGCTGTACAAGCTTGAAGTAGGGGGTAGCACCAAGCTCATCCGACACGGCCTCGTTAACTTATACATGCCATGCCATCTTCTTTGCACAATATCATCTTATTTTGCTGTAAGTGTTGCACTGAGGGGTCGCTTCATTTAGTTTAACAAAGTTAGTTATACTTGTGATCGGCCGGCACCAGGTGAACCGTGTCTGCGCACTTCTTTGTTGGTCCGAGAGAATAGCAATTATAGTCTCCGTTCCAATCACTTCGTGGTTAAAAGTGACAACAAAACTGAGAGATTACAACCAAAAAGTGAAAGGAAATAACACTTTAAAAGTGTTAAAAAAATAACACTAATGTGAAAAAATAACACTGATAGGTGAAAGTAGATAACACTTTAAAGTGTAAAAAGTGTCAATAACACTATGGGTGTGTAAATGTTTACAATTTTGGAAGTGTAAATTTAACTCTGAACTGGTGAGAACTATATAAACTCAGGGAAAGTGTTAAATTTAACACTATGGGAGTTAAATTTACACTTCGGATTTCGCTGTGTACGGTTTCACGCCACCAAATGTGCACTAACGGAGCCAAATTGACACTGTTGGCCACAATGCACTTAACAGACGCAAGGAAGTTTGCAAATGGGGACGCTGGCGAACCTTAGAAATGAACTCACTTTGCAATACCATTGTCATGTCAAATATGCACAATATATACACAGACTACAAACATTTTGCATTTCCACCGTGAATGAAAGATTGCCTTCATGACACTACAGGCACGCGAAGCTCACCGCGAGTGCTAAAATGGAACACACCAGCTGTATGATTCATTTTACCCGCGAAGAGTCAACGGCTAGTTGTCCTCACTCACCGGCCAGCTGAAGGCTTCCTGCGGTCTCTAAGGCCACCATACTCGAAGCTGGAGCCATGAACATGGGCCGGCCGAGTGAAGACTCCGTGCTGCGGCTAGCTTAAGCTCTTATTTAAGTGGATGTGCCATCTGCCACGACTAGCTTTTCTTTTCTTTTTTACTACAATCATTAAAAAGTAATCTACTAGTACATACAAAATTGTAAATATTGTTCAGTGATGTTGTAAAACACTATTATGCTTATTGTATATACTGTGTTTTTATGACTTTGGCGATGGCTGGAGCGCGCCACCTCTCCCTCGAAACCAGGATATGGCCGTGTGCAACGGTTGCACCTAATCCTAACACTATAAAAATAAAAAAAATAAAAATAAGCAGTTTCTTCTGTGGTTATTGCTTCAAGTCTTTCCGGTGCACTGCTGTTGATATAGGGCCTCCATAGTGATGCAACACTGCAACTGCAGTTAAAATATATTGCTGCCAAGCTGGAGCGCTGCAGCTGTGTTGAGCGATATCAGTCGCTCAGGCTGGAGGCGGCGAGCAAATTAGGTGGTGGCGGCCACCTCCAAATTTCTACATAGGAAAGACCCTGGCGTCAGGCAGAACAAAACAAACCAAGTGAGCCCAAATACAGTAGGTAGTGATGGGAAAATTAAGCTTCATGAAGCACTTGCGATACTTTTTGACTCCTCAAGATGGCACTCATGATTCAAAGATGCAATGCAAATGTAATCCATTTTCATTGCACTTGCCTTTATCTTTAAACCAAGAGCACCATCTAGAGGAGTCAAAAAGTATCGCAAATGCTTCATGAAGCTTCATTTTGCCATCACTAACAGTAGGAGAGAGATCGAGAGCGAGACAATTTGCGCTCTCATTATTGAAAAGTGTAACAAAGTATTCCACAAATTTAGCTAGCGCGGCTTATAGTCAGGTGCGCCTTATAGTCCAGAAATTACTGTACATACATATATGTTTATAAGTTATATATACTATTACTTTTTATATGTACATATTTAAATTTTTGTTTACATACACGATGTACCTGACATTACTACAGCTGTAATCCCAGTTCTGAGTCTCCAAATATAAACATTTAGTACAGTTTTAGTTTTCTATCCCTGTCCAAATCAAACTATCACTCATTACAAAAAGGCCTTGTTCAAACTGCCAACCAAAATCCAATTTTTAGGTTTGAAACTGGATGGTTTTTTCATAGTCTGAACAGTCACAAACCACATGAAATCAGATTTTGCGAGATGGATTGAAACCACATTCGACAGGTTGTTTCATATCCGCTTTGGATAGGATGTGTCTCAGTCTGAACAACTCCAAACACACAGATCGGTTTTGACTGTCCGTGACGTCACTTTATGCGACGCAAGACCCAATGGCGCCAGACTAGAGAGCGCTGTCAGCTGGCTGTCAGTACCCAATCAGTTCCACCTGCCCAACTGGTTCCTCGCATGTGTAAACGGAAATATAGTGAGTGTATGCTCTACGGTGGATGGAAGGATGGATGGATGGATGGATGGATGGATGGATGGATGGATGGATGGATGGATGGATGGATGGATGGATGGATGGATGGCGTTTAATTTTGAAGTATGCAAATTTCAAAAACTAAATGCTCACCATATGCAATATTTGTAGACTAAAATAATTCCAAACATATCACTTATCTTTTTAACAGACATAATCAATAAGTACCTACTTAATTAGATATTCTTGAAAGTTGAAACAGTGCTAATCTCTAGTCAGTAAATCTCTGGGATGTATTAGATTTAAATCACTCACCAAACTGTATCCTGGTGCGGACTTCTCCCACTGGAACATTGTATATCTTCTCCAGGTAGTTTTTGACGTCATACTTTGTCATTCTGACCACACATGCCAGTCCAACAAAAGGGAGAAAACCCCACAGGTAGATTCCAGAAGAGAGATGGGAAAAAAAAAGTTATACAAGGAATTTTTAGCAGTGTTTACAGGTTTATGTTTCTGTATAGAAGTAAATGAGGCTCAGTGACTTACACTTCCTTAAAATCTAGAACTGAAAAGAAAGCACAACCACAAAAACACTCTATAATTCAGAATTTATTCCTTTGTGGCATAAAAAGCCAGGAGAATAGAAATGTGAGTGTCAGTCTTCACCCAATTAGCTCTCTGTGTGTATTGATCGAGCACAGTGAAATCCTATACAGGAAGCAGGCCTGGCACCAGCCAATCTGCTGGTCCATTCAAGCTCCCGCTAGCCCACTGGGCAACATTTGAAACGTACTGCTTTGAGCAGAGGAAGAAAGGCTTTTAACTGCTAATCAATTTTAGCAAATTTGATTAGCCTGGTAGAGAGCACTTCCCAAATGCGTCTGACAAAGTGCTTTATAGTGACGCTGTGGTCTAACATAAGTACCTCGGATATGGCGTCTTCTATCACATTACACGCTTCTTTGATTGAGTGGGATGATGTGTATGCCTGAATTTCACAAGTATACAACACAATATCTTAAAATGTTGGAACAATATTAGGTGAGGCAAAAAACAACAACATTAATTCTGTGAACAGAACACAAAGACTCCTTCAAACTCAGTATGAGGTAATGTGTGTTTCATTCTAGACAAGGATCTGCCTTTTCCACTGTAATGGCATACTGTATATGCTGGCAAAAATGACTTATTTTTATCAAGAGGTGGATAAACTGCTCGGAATTGGAGAATAATTAAGACATATTATGACTATATTATGGCCGACAATTACAATGGCCTACTGTATACGGCATGCCACTGAAGTGTCTTTTGTACATCAATTTGAACAAAAATGTTAACAAGAAGGTATGTACATCGACACTTGTATCACATTGTGGCTTTTTATAGAACCGTACGTACGTAATTGTGGGTAAGGTTTTTCTAGAATAGTACAATACATGTTGCCACGTCGTGTTTGTATCTTATTGTTTTTTCGAGTGTATGGCTTGTTTGTAGTTTATAGTCTGTGTGACTAGCTGAATAATGAACATTACACTAAGGTCAGTTTGTTTTGTGATGCAAATTATTTATAAAAAAAAAATCTAATTCTATACCGTGATATATACCGTTACCGTGAAGGGATGCCGTTTATACTGTGATATGAATTTTGGGCCATATTGCCCAGCCCTAGGGTCAACATAGAAGCGTGCTTGCAGACGATCCATGCCAGTACTGCGTGTTTTTGTTCTAGTTTAAAAACATGCAGAGTTAACACCTTCGCTATGGAACTTGCAGAAACGACTCCAGACACTATGACCGTCCACATATGAAGGATGTTTTTTTAAATTTGTTTCCCAAAGCCAAAATCTCAGAGGAATAAATATGTGAATGGGGGCCAACTTGTGCGGACGTCCAAAAGCGAGGTGAAGCCTTTCACCTTCATATGTAGTAAACATTTTGTTGGGGGCCATGCATGCTCCTACAGATGACAATCCTGATCCCTTGCCTGTCCCGAAGAGGTAAGACATTTTCTTAAATTTTTTGTTTGCTGTTTGGCACTACCCTGACTGCCGGACGACAATAATGAATAACGAGGAAAAATGCTAAAATGGCTTTGCCACTGTTGGTCGGACCTGTCTTGCCTGATTTCTTTTTTGCCTTTCATATAAATCGTGGCACAGTGGCAACGGATAGCTTGGTTGAAACTGGAGAATGCCAGTCAGTTGCGTAGGATGATGTTATGAAAGAAAGGGGAAAAAATTTACCTCTGGGCGAGATTGGCTCTTTTTACCGTCTTTTTCAGCCATCTACACTCAAACCACTTCTTCAATTAAACATTAGTATGGTATTCAATGTCTATACCAGCGAATTTGGCACCGGCAACATCATTCTTGGACATAATTAGTAGGTTTAGCTAGGTAGACATCTCATTCATAGACTGTTTACATGGGTCTAGCATGACTGACCTGCCAAGTTTGACCCCCAAATTGAATATTAATTGGGTGTGGTGACGTGTATCATGTGGCACGCTATTGTTGAACACGGAATAGTCAGCCAAACAGTGTTCTACAAGGCACAATGGGCAAGGTTGCCCCCACAAAATGGGCTAATTTCAGCAAGACAAGAAATATGGGGTGTAAAATGTATTATAATTTTTGATCCTTGGGGTGTTTTCACGCAAGTACGGTATGTCACAAACAAGTTATTGAGAGTGAGACACTTGGGAACTGTTTTATATTGTGTAAAATGGTTATGTAGCTCTTATATCGAATATCAGGTAGGGCTCATTGATTAAATACAGACAGAAGCTAGACAAACGTGCTGCCTTTGTTTTGGCCCATGTGACACTATTTGGGTCAGAGTGTTTTTGGTGTGTTCCACTGTTCTGTCATATATACAGATTAACCTGCATTCTTTTGACAGACATCCCAGATGAAATTCACCCACTGCTGTGACCTTTCAATCTTTGGAGTGTTTCTAAAAGGCGGACTTAACTCACACTGAGCCAAGAAGATTAAGAGTATCAGTTCCAAGTAGTTCAGAGCGGTCTAATTACGCCGGTGTTCTGAAAGTACTAGGTAGGTGAAAGGGCAGTGTATAGCACAAATGGCATTTGATGACAAGGACAGTTAATATTATAGCTTGCGAGACCAAATAGAACAAGGGTGGGTGATTAATTTTCCAAGGGGCCACGTGAGAAACTGGACAGTTGTGGGGGGCCATGCCTATATGGCTAACCTTTACTGAGTTCCTTATTAATTTGGTGTGTTTATATAAAGCATTAAACTGTCTTGATTTAACAAGCTGATATTTGTATAGATATGGTAGTGACTGCAAACATTGCAAAATATTAATATTAAACAAAATTCCAAGCAGCAATTACAATTCCATACATTTTAAACCATTAATAAACAACAAAAATCATGCCCAAAATACGATTCATTTTTTTTAGAATTTTATATGTGCTGACATTTTGAGCCCCAATCGTCAACTCGTATCCATTCATAATCGGGACGCCTACATTTAGATTACAAGTATATTATTGACAGTCTGAATGAGAATGGGAATCTAAAATGATTTTTTTTATTTTAGTCCTGTATAAGAATATATACTGAAAATGGGTTATTTTTGAGAACTGGTTCCCACTAGAATGGAACCTCGATTTAACAGACGCACATAGCGTGTTTTGCTTTTTCGCTACTGGTCCCTGTCCACTGCAAATAGCAAGGATCCACTTTAATGCAGTCTTAAGCCTGGTGTACACACACACACATTTTTTTCAAATCTTAAAAGATTTTTTTTTTAATCTTTGGCAGACCCCACATACAAAGATAATAAATTTGGCATTTAACAGTTTTGGCCAAATTGTGTATGGTGTGCTCAGATAATCTCTACACAGCTCCCCACACACATAATGTTTCTATTCCACCACCGGTCAACAATCCAGTCCTCCGAGAGAAACATCTCACATGATCACATGTGACTTCACAACCACGAAGATGACCAGGCTCTTCCGGGTATGCGCCAATGTTTGCCGAATGTTTCCAAAGAGGACCAGATACGTGAGTGTTTTAAGGTAGTAATGTCTGCATGGAAATAATTGCTTTGGAAAATAATTAGTACCACCTGGGGAACCAACATTTACACAACAACGACATCAGGTAGGCCGCCTATCGCTCGAAGATGGCTGGGATAACCTCCATCACTCTTGCGACCCGAGGGAGAGAGGAAAGTATTCAGAAAATGAATGGATGCACATCGGGTAGGATATTAATTAGTTTTATTTATCAGTGCATTCTCATTCGTCATATCAGAGAACTTCTTTGATTGGCTACATTCCGTCACGTAACAGTCGATGTGAGTCAACTAGCTCAGGAGACCGCCGCTTCCCTCACACACATGAAGATAAATATCGAACACATTCATTATTGAAAATTGTCGACCCCAAATGGGTTTGGATTCCGGTATCAGGTCGAATCCCCTCTTATCACACCTCACACATAAGAATAATTTAATAAGACAATCTTATAAGACATAAGATTGTCCGGCGTTTGACATCCTTGGTTGGGAAGGGGCAAAACAGCCCAATTGTTTTTATGTGTTCATGTGCTTTAGCTTTGTCGTCATGAGTTTCTTTTAAATGATTATTTAAAAAAAGGATGTGGCATAACCAATTTGGAAAACTTTCTGAATACATTCTTAATTATACAGACACCATAGTAACACCTTAGATATTTCAGTCATGTCACTACATATTTTTGTAATAATGTGTTAATGTAAACATCCAACTCAAACACACGTGAAATCCAAATACATCATCAAATTCAATATCATAAATGTGAACACACTAATAATGCAGTGAATCACGTCACAGTGGTCCAGTGTAAAGAATGAAACCGGAGAGTTGTTTCCTGCACAGATGAAAAGCCAAAAAAGCCGCCAGACCATTGTCATTCCACCCTCTTGTCAGGTTTAGGTGGAGATAAGCAAACTCACTACCTCAACATTCCCATCTAACAGACAATACGTACACAGAAATTGCTCAACACTAAGTATCAAGATGATAATAGAGGACTTTGTCTAGAGGGACACCCACTGAGGAACCTGAGACTTGACAAGAGAAAGGACAGCTGAGAAGTTGAGAATATAAAAGCAGCGTGTGAAGGATAACATTTATTGTTTGGGGTTTGCTCTGACAAAAGAACAGAAATAGATCAAAGTGTGGACAGTACAAGTCACAATACAGAGATGGTCTGTATCTTGGCAAGTATAAAGGCAAACCAAGCTGCCGAAGATGCACTCTAATATATCTCAAAGGGCTTCAAAAATCTTGGCATAAAGTACAAAGTCAGAAAACACAACGCGAGGACAACTATACCTGTGGTAACAAGTATACTTCCTCTTAAACAAAGGGCATGAGTTGGCAATGCTTTAACAAGTCCCCAAAAAGGAATTCAATTTTAATTCCGACCTTCAGGTTTCAATGTTGCTCCCTCATCGAAGAAGAAAAACGCACATAGAAAACAAGTGTGGTTATATTAGTTTTTCCTCATTTCTCAAATTAATATCACTCGTGAAAAACCAAAAAAATTATTTTCTCATGTATTTGAAGACGTTACAAGTGCTTTGGTGCATCCATGAAAGTTATTATTTACGATTGTCTGCTGTTTCATATGTTGTTAATTCATTATGGCATATTGATCAAAATTATTTATGATGGGTCTCTGTTAAATTGTCTCACACCCAACTACGATCTGGTATTTGTTCATTGCAAGGCTCAAAATTCGTTTTTTCTTTGTGGAGAACTTTTGCGAAACAATTATTTCATTTGAGAAACAACTTTCTAAATTTGTGGAGCTATTTTTCCATGTTAATCCCAGGGACCTGAAACAAGGGTTTTTTTAATTAAACAATAGAAATAACATTTTGTTTTTAATATAATTAACTGTTTTTATTTACAAAATTCACATCCTGTATAGCAGCAAACTGTATTTTCTTGTTTAGAAGCAAGGCTAAATTGATATATATATATATATATATATATATTTTATTTTTTATTTTATTTTTTATCTACAGTAATGTCATTTTGAGAACATTTGTTGTGTACCTCAGAGGTAAAAATCATAAATCCGGACTCTCTTGTGAGAACAAACATAACATTACTGACATTATAAATATTTTATACTATATATAATATGCTTTTACCCTTAGAGACAAGTCATCCTGACTGATATACGGCATATCGTACTGTAATACATTTCCGGTTACGGTTCTGTCTAGCGTGTAGATATCTCAGGTGAATCTGGGTTTTCTCTAACCAAGGTAAACGTGTGAAGCATTAAAAACGTTTTTTTTCCTCCAGAAATGTTGTCCTTTTTTCCAGAAATTTTGTCCCAACCTCACATCAAAATTCGGAGAAATATCAAAATAGTTTTTCCCCCGCAACAGATAAGAAAATGGGGGGTTCTTCTTGGAAAAAAATTACATTTAGTAGAAACATGCATATAAACACAATCTTTTGTTTATTTCAAATAGCAATTGTTCTGTTGCTGTATGTTTAATTTATTTGTTCAAGTAAGAGGAACAATTTCAGCAAACATCGTTGACCTTATTTCATGTGCATGCCCAGTGTTAAAATATTTGACAGTGTGCCAAGTCAGCATGAAGCAGTAGCTACATTCGTTAATTAACCTGCTCATGTGACTCCCATGACATACAGAAGTTAATTAGCGTGAAAAGTGTTTCCAAGTTCCAACTTCACTCATGCATTCAGGAAGAGGAACACACAAACATAGACTGAACACCATGGTGATAGCGGCATCGTTTGATCCAACAGGTACAGTATTGTACAGCTGCCAGACAATGGTGACTGCTGTTAGGCTCAGTTTTCTCAAATCAGATTACAATGAGAAACCACAGCATGGTCTGGTTTCATAGTTATTAGTAAGCATAGTTGCATAAAATTTGACTGAGAAGTACAGTCGACTGAACATTCTGTTCAGCATTGTTTTTCAGTGTTTTGTGTATGCGTCTACTCTTTACCCATGCCAGGTGAGGGGTATAAATTGGGAATAAGGGGTAGTGGGAGGAAACCTAGAAATTTGATGATGTTCCTTCAAGAGCAAAGGGGAAAGGCTAACAGCACAAAGGTTTAAGTGCAATCTTAAGACAAAGAAATAAGTCTCTTTGGTAGGAGAACTCCGGTGTCCGGCAAAGAAAGTACCAAAGACAAACAGGTTGAATTTGTGTTACAAAAGACATTAAATACGTAAATAAAAAATTAGACTGAAAAAAAAAAGGGATGGTCCAAAAAAATAGGAGTTAAAGATACAGTCAACGGAAAAAAATAATGAAAATAATCAAGAAAGGGAAAGCAAAACATGGAAAGGTATTCCCCTGCTGAAGTAAATATGTATCAACACATGTACAATATAGACCAAAAATTAAGACACACCTCATTCAATGTATCAATAGTTTTATTCTCATTACTATTTGCATTGTAGATTCTCACTGAAGGCATCAAAACTAAGAATGAACACATGTGGAGTTATGTACTTAACAAAAAAAAAAAAGGTGAAATAACTGAAAACATGTTTTTTAGATTCTAGTTTCTTTAAAATAGCCACCCTTTGCTCTGATTACTGCTTTGCACACTCTTGGCATTCTCACCTCTGGGAACTCCTTCAATACTGTTGGAAAACCCTTTCAGGTGACAACTCTTGAAGCTCAGGGAATGCCAAGAGTGCGCAAAAAAAAAAAATCATCACAGCAAAGAGTGACTGTTGTGGGAAAAAAAAAAATATATATAGAATATAAAACGAGTTTTCAATTATTTTACCTTTTTTTAAGTACATAACTCCACATGTGTTCATTCACAGTTTTGATGCCTTCAGTGAGAATATGCAATATAAATAGTCATGAAAATAAAAAATATGCATTGCATGAGAAGTCATGCTCGATTAAGGTTTTTCTGGAGGTAAATGCTCTTCCAGTGGATAAATACCCCCTTAAAAAATAAATAACAAAATTACCCATAATTAACATGCATGCTTCTTCTTGTAATAAAACAAGCTTAAAATAGGTTAAATCCTCACATTTTTGGCCAACTTTATTAGCCAATCAAATACATAGCCTGTTAAAACCAAATAAAGGTTAACTTATCATCCATTGGAAATATTTGATGCAAGACAGAAAAACAAGCTGGACAGCACATAGCATATAAATTAGTGATGCAATGAACATTCGGCCAACGGAAATTTAATAAATCCATTCATCCATCCATCCATCCATTTTCTGTACCGCTTGTCCTCACAAGGGCCGCGGGGGTTGCTGGAGCCTATCCCAGCTGGCTTCAGGCAGTAGGCGAGGTACATTTAATAAAATTTTATCAAATTAGAGCCGAAAGAATATGGCCGAAATAGGTTGTAGGTCCCGCCGCACGCATCCGTGCCCGCCTCTATGAACTACATTGACTATTAAGTGCAATCGCACCGCCAGAAAATGCGCAACCCTCGTTTGATGTTTAATGTACCATTACATTTCAATTTATATTGTGCTTTGTTAAAATGCCAGTGCTAAATAAATATTTTATAATAGTGTTATAATTTTAATTAATTATAATCAATGCAATGATAGTAACAATTAGCATAATTTTTTCCCGGCGTGTCGGTTTTCGGCCAAGCATTTTTCATTTTCGTTTTTTCGGTTTCGGCCAAACATTTTCATTTCGGTGCATCCCTAATATAAATGGATTACATAGAGGGAGAGAGAGTGGTGAGGGTAGTTAAGACTTTTTTTTTCTCTCACAAGCAGCACCTTTGGAGAAACATCCTTATCAGTTCAAGTTTGCTGTGAAGGTGTGAAAGCGCTTTTGAAACAAAGGCCACATTGTGCTAAATACCTGAGAACACCAAGATGACCACTTCTCACTAACAGCTGTTCAGCATTACAACTTACTACAGCTTTCATAAACTCATAAAAAAGTTGGAATTTATATTTGATGTGTCATTTACTATCTGTCTATCTGATGCTTTTGTGTATGTATATGAATGTCAGTGTTTCCCACACCATGTTAAAACTTGGGCGGGCCACCCAAGTAGATTTCAAGAAAATTTAATACAAATATAATTAAAAACAACAACAAAAATGTGTCGCGACCACATATACCGCATGTAACATTATTTGAAGAGCACCTGTTATGTTTTAAAAGTATTATATTTTGATATTTTAAGCCCTTCCACAGTTAACTATAGACATATCATGATTAAATCTTACCTTTGACACCATGGCGATGTAATTTTTTATGAAATATTAGGTATTTTGCTGGCTATTTTTCTAACACGAAAGTAAAACGCCCGGTTCAGTAATACCCCGCCTCTCCCTGCGTCCTAAGCCGGCTGCTGCGCGCACCACCCACAAAACTCTGGAGAGCTGCGTTTGAGCAGTCCACTGAATGGTGTCTTCTTTAAATGTGGAAATTGAATGGATATTGAATTCTTCAACAAACATTTGAAACAAAACGGGTTCCTTCCCGGAAAAAGTCATAATGGAGGAGGAGGGGAGGAGAGGGAAGGAGCGAGAGAGGGAAAGAAAGAAAAGAAAAAGAAAAAAAAACAAGCCTAAGTAGGACACGAACCCAGGACCTTCTGCTTACCGGGTGAACGCACTAACCACTACACCATGCGTTCTGTTAGGTCCAACAGCGCAGAAATTTTACTAGTAATTTACACAGGTGTCAGCCACGGAACCTGTGAATTTAAGATGGCCGATTGGCATTGCAAATGTGAAGGAAAATTGATTGCTTTGAAATTGAATTCATTTGTACGGAATGTTTACTGACAAAGGCTACTTTTATCACTATCCTGTGAGCATGAAGGTCTCAGAGAAAGTGGCCATGTGTTTAGTCCATCATTAGGTGCGGGAGTGGGTCCGCACCTAATGATGTCATAGAGTGAGCGCCTGCTAGTTTTCTCAGGTTGGGAGGAGCTAGTGCTTGGAGAGCAGAATGACCTAGCTAAAAGCTCCAAAAAATTGACTTTTTACGTTACCGTCCCTTTAATTCTTTCTATATTTAATGTTATGAGGATGTCTTCAACATTTTTTGATACACTGCACTCTCATCCTCCTCCTTTTCTAATCAGTTAATTTAACACAATTTAACCACCCAATTAAAAATGAAAAAAAATGACCCAAATATTTTGACATGAATAAATATTCTGAATGTTAAGCGCATGTCTTACTTTAATGCATGTAGTTATGTTTGTTGCTCAACACAACCTGTGCTACCTTTGACATAAGCATCCGCTGTCAAGCTAAACATGTCATCTGCGATCAAAATTAATAGTGTGATTAATCTGCGTTAATACATGATTAAAGGTGCACGACGCAAGTTGGAGTATTACAA
Source organism: Leptonotus elevatus (assembly GCF_054856555.1). Taxonomy (NCBI): domain Eukaryota; kingdom Metazoa; phylum Chordata; class Actinopteri; order Syngnathiformes; family Syngnathidae; genus Leptonotus; species Leptonotus elevatus. Next base: position 18,057,953 of record NC_141242.1, on the reverse strand, counting down.
TAACCATATTTTTCACCCACACGTTTCAAAAAGTTTATAATGGACAGGAGGCACTATTGTGGCACAATGGCTGTTGCCCCTATTTTCCTATAGAGTCGAATAATGATGAGTTTTTCGGGCGCGGAACTTAAGGTTTCTACCTGAGCGTGACGTAAGGCGCGTGCACGCTCTCTCTTTCTCGCTATTGTCCCCAGTAGCTCTCGCAATTGTTCACGCAAATTCACGGACAGCTAATTCAAGATGGATTTGAAGGGGCCTGCACCCGATAAGTCCCAATCACTTGTAGTGACTCCATACAAGACACAGAAGAGGAAAGTCCTGTCCAGTGCGACAAAAAGGGCAAAAAAATACTCGGACCAGCGTCGCGGGAGGACGCGGAAAAATATAGGAGCGGCGTTCATCAGGTGGAGAGACCGAAGAGCTACCCTGGGGATGAAATGGGACCCACAGCTAGCTGACTTCTTGCTAAAAAGGTAAGACTTCATCATGAAAATGTGATAGGGTCTATTTGTGATGAGCAATGCAGAATAAAACTACTGCACGGTCACTAAATAATGTGTCCGCACTCGGGCATTTTGCATAGTGAATGCCTGCATGCTAAGACGTTGCATGCTGTAAACCAATTGTAAGTGTCCAGCAAAGCCGACTTGCGTTTTATTGTTTATGTTCGGGTGTTGGCGCACCCCATAAAGCCTATGAAAAAAGTGATTCGCTCCATGTTGACATTTGTTCAATTAACTTGTAGGTTTGCTCGTACCGGAGAACTCGTGCACGCCTCTGGCCTCTGGCACATCGTTGGCTACCATTCCGCTTTTCGCCAGAGGGGTCGCAAATCTGCAAAAACTCAGTAACTTGCGTTATGCTCCTTTAACGCGATCATTTTTGGTGATTAATCAATGAGTTCATGCTTTAACTTTGACAGCACTAACGCAAACACAAAACCCGTCTTTATTTTCCCTCTACATCCCTCACCATCGACTTGGGAACAGTCCACCGTCTAGCAGTCGCGCTAACACTCCGCCTCCCATTTCTCGCGTAAAGCGTCAGTCAAACTTAACACATGCTAATTGATAGCATGAATTTCCAAAAACCTCCCAAACCGGATGTAAAACATTGGCAAATGGTAAATGGTACTTCACTTATATAGCGCTTTTCCTCCTTGTCCTCAAAGCGCTTTATACTTTGACTACTCATTCACCTCCTGATGACGCAGCATCATAAGCAACCGGGGGTTCTGTATCTTGCTCATTGATACTTTGCCCTGGTCACAATGGGCTGGGATTTGACCACTCTACCACTGAGCCACGCCGCCCCCAGAGGACATGTCTGGGCAAAAAAAGGACGTTTGGTCACCCTACTCCAGCAGCATGTACGTATGTCTATGCAAGGCTGCAAGCACTGCATGTTTACACATAAACCTGATTCCGATACAGCGAGAGCTGATCACATTTGGTCATGCGTCCATCAATAATTCAACGTGGGCCAAGTTTTGTATTGTGTATCACATGTTTCACACACCTTTTTGCCAAGCCTCTCTCCAAATTCCAGTGATTTACATCATGAGGATACACAAACACATTTGTGTCCACCTGGTGTGCGCACGCACACACACACACACACACACACACACAAAATTATATAAGCATTCTTGGAATTCGGCAGACAAGAGACAAGAGTCACATTAGTAGGAGGCCAAGCACCTGGATGAACAGATTACAGTCAAAAACCCACCAGAGACCCGTCTTAATCTTCTATTTTTCTCCCCAGCACAGGCTTCAGACCTCTCAGTTCTGCTAACCTCAGTGACCTTGGCTCACAGAGGTAATCAGAATGTACTTGATAACAACAATCTTCGGTTGTATTTCATGACATACAGTAACATTGCAATACGTTGCTTTGCAAATCTACCACACTCCCAAGACATGAGTTGGATGATTAAACCAGTAAACGTGTTTAAAAACAGAAGAGGACAGATAGCTTGTTGTGATGCCTTCATGCTAGTAAACTAGTGGACACACACACACACACACAGTACACAAAGTATGACTTACAAACATGTTCATTGCAGTCTACAGCTACTAAAATTACAAGCAAACTTGCTAACCGTTATGAAGAATGGATCCATTTCGGAAATGTTGCATTACATTTTTTAGCATACCCAAAAGAATAAAAAGTACAAGGTACTGTATATTTGGAATGCAGAGTTAGAATTTAAAATGGATCATTCATTTGGGAAATCAGGTGAGCTAAAGTCAAGGTCTGTATATCATATTCCAAAGGACATGGGTTTTGGAGAATGAACAATAACATTTTGCGTTCCTTCACTCTGTTGACGTTGGCGCCTAAACGTGACAAAAGTGTGACATCTGGCAGACAGTCGGACAGACAAATAAATCGTTTTGAATCTTCCACTATACTGCCCGTGTTAGCCATTCACAAGTCATCATTGCAACACAGCTCAATAAAGAGGACCCAAAAGGCGCTGAAAGAATTCTGGACAGCTGGCTGATGCATTTGACTTCTGTTATTAAGGTTGTTATACCATCTTGTGGCCATGATGTAAACTGCAGTTTATGTCAAAACATTTTTGGCTTTAAGTGTGAAACCATTTCATTGCGCTATTCAGTTATTCACACATATTTACATAGTAGTTTTGATTTATACTAAATACTTTTCTTAGGTTTCTTCCTTAGATTGTGATGCTTTTAAGGTTGTGTTGGTTATCGATGTATGAGAAACATGGTCCTGGACCTGTTTTCGATGTATCGTCACCTTGAATCACTTATGTCATGTTATGAAGGAGTGGCACAAATAAAACTGAACTGAAAGCAATCAATCCAACCATTCGTATCGCGTATCTTCATTAGGGTTGTGTGTGTGTTGGAGCCTCGCTGACTTGAGAGAGAGTATAATACGTATTAGGCATGGGTTGATTAATAGTTTGGTAGTTTAAGGTTTCAATAACCACCAATAGTGGCCGTCACTGGTAATTAGCTCTTCTTTTCTTTTTTGAAGGGGAATTTTAAGCAGGACACGATGTGATTGGCTGCTTAAAGAGTTGCCAAACGAGCTGCCTCTTTGAAGTTAATTGCCTCCTATTTACCCCCCCCCCCCTTCTCACTGAGCAGGGATGGGAGGGGGGCGCAGTTACGCATAGAGGAGGAGAGAGGAAGCAAATCGAAGAAGACAGTGCAAATATGAATGCCTTTTTGCTCTGTTGATTAACGTGCTTTGTCCTAAAACATACATTTTAAAAATTGGTGTCAGCAGGTACTAGTTAGCCCCACGGACAGCATGAGTAGCCCAAGTATCTGTTCTAAAAATAGCTCATCAGAGATTGGACACTGTGATGTAAGAATTTAAACAGAAGAATGATAACAATTATGTATATATTTATTTAACATTGTCCATGCTTCTTCTGTACCAAATATTCTATATTTTGATTAAAAATGAAGTAGATTGTGTTCAATCAAAATGTTGTTTTGATGTACCCAAATATTTCAAAAAAGGTCATTTTAAAGCTGTAATTGTAATACCGCGAAACAAAAATAAAAAAGCTGTCTAAAGTTTGGGATCGCTTTAAACTACAAAAGGATATAAAAAATTACGTAATTACTGTACTGCAAAGACAGGAACACAGGAATGTGAATGCGTGACCACAAGCCAACTGTCCAGCAAATACTATGATACAGTATATATGTTTTTGTTTTTGTTTGTTTGTTATTACTCAACAGCTAATGTAATACAATCTCCTTCAATCACCAGTTAGAACCCACTCTGTGGTGTTTGTAGACTACAAACTGTAGGGTATTCATTTTGCAAAGGATGCTTGTGTGGGCGCCTCTTTCATTTCACAAAGCGCTGCTCATCGTTTGGTGCTTTTTAAGTCAACTACTATTGAACAAGCTGAATCCTCATCACAGTACATCCCATAAAACATCTTTCATTAAATCGGTGTGCCCTGTTAAAGTTAAAGCTTCTTCAGCTAACTCATCTGAACAAAACTAAGAAATGAGTGGGAGTGTGCATACACACACACACACATGTAGCCATACGTAATGATCTCTGCAAGTAGTATAAGACTTACTCCATTGGGATGCGAAACTGGACAGTGTCAGGAGGCTGCTCTTTTCCAGGCCTCACCAGTGTCAAGAACCAGTTTGGTCTGAAGAATCTCAGCTGTGGGTTACCCAGCTGGTAGAAAGGATGTCTGCAAAGAGAACAATGTAAACTATTTTAAAAGGTTCCTGTAATGGAAAATTGACTTTTTAATTGCTGCGATTGGCCAACGACAAATCCAGGATGTATCCCACTTCTGGCCTAGAGTCAGATAGGACAGGCTCTAGATCGACCCTAATGAGGATTGGTGGGATAGACCACTGGATGGATGGATGGATTTTTCAGTGTTTCTCACAGATTTGAAATCTAGTTGGGTGGGTGGACTCAGGCAGTGGGGATGGGAGGCGGTTCGGACGGGAGGTGGGTCTCAGTCCTGTTACTACGTCTCATTTAGCCTCGCGATTCACAAGTGAGTGATGGCGAACTAACGTTGCATGCGTTTTTTGTTTTTTCTAAATATATTTTAAATACATTTTCTTGAAAACTTCTTGGGTGGTGGCCCACCCAAGTATTAACAAGGTGTGGGAAACACAGTTTTTTTAATCGCTTGTATAGAAATAGCTGGAAAAATGTTTCCAACATGAAATAATGTAAACATTGATATTAACTAATTTAGTGCATATTAATTTAAAAAAAACTGAACTATTAAAATCATAACGATGCCCATCCCAATATATCAATAAATAGATAGAAAATGCGTCCGCTACTTTAAGTAAACGGCAAATGCCACACTTTTACAATGATAGACAGCTGTTGTGGACCAGCTTCCACAACAAGAAGAGACCAAATAAGTCCGTCGTCGGGGCTCATATGTTTACCATTTCATATCTACAGCGGAGTGATATATAGAAATAATGTTTTGTGAAAATGAGGCAAGCCTGTTCAGCGTCTCATCTCACATAGACCTCTCCCTAACGATGACGTCACGTCATTGCCACGCGCATAAATGAGCCGTCTGCGTGGCTAAATTACTGCCACCACAAATAAATACGTTAAATTGGGAAACATTCCCATGACACATTTAAAAAACGTTATTTGTGCCATGGCACAGTGGTTTGGATTTGAATCACTGGTGTAAATTGTGGATTTTGGTTATGATGGGCAGTGCACTCAATTTCAAAGTTTTTTTTAATTGAAGGTAAAGCGTAGTACAAGTTTTGCAAAATGGCTACTCAACATTCACTCACTTTCTTTTAAGGGGCACACGGAATTAATTTACAGGAATGGACACACATTTTACAGAAATGAAACAAAAGATTCTAAAGCAACGGATTATTTGCAAGTAAGACAACTACACTATTTACCGTTTGGGGCAACTTGCTTTTCTAATCAAATTAGCAACAGATGAGTGTATCTTCACTATGTTGTGCATGTCATTGTAACCACAACACAGCCGCTTCTCTTGCTTGTTTTTAGCATAGCAAGATAACGTAAGAGACAGTCATGTTGTAAAACGCAGTTAAGATTCGATCATCATACGCGACTCCCTTTTTACAACACACAAAGACAACACAAAAACACGAAATTAGCACAGCGGATGGGTTAAATCGAACGGCAATGTTGGAAATCTTTCAGATGCTGATGCGAGCTTCATAAATAACCTACTGCTCGAGATGGAGACATTCGTGAGCTAAAACTGGGTCAGATGATTGTATGTGCGCTTGTTTTTCCTAAATAAATATATAAGGCGTATATAGAGCGCGATAACTTACATTAGTCTGACAGCCATAGTCGTTGTGGCTTGTTGTGTTACATAGGCTTGTCAAGTAGTTGTTTTGTAGTCTTTCCAAGGTTGTGTCAGCAGGACATGTGCGCGTACTTCCGGGAACAAACACTGCGCACGCGCACCAATCTGCACAGGCGCATTGGGTAACGCCAAGTTTACCTCCGCCAAGGCCTGCTGACATTACCTCTGTCTGAGTTTGAACATTTGCTTGGGTACAGCGTCGTGGTTACAGTGTGTGATAAATCCTGATATTTATGGGACCCCAGTTTATTTGGCACCAACGTTTTTGAAACACTGCATTTATCTTACAATTTTTGTTTGTGTTTTCAAGAAAAGCAGGAAATTACCGATCATTCGTCAAACTAAACTATCAACAGTAAACTTTATTACGAAATATTATTGAATATGCGACCTGTGTTTGGCGCAGCCAGCTAGTCCTGAGAAACCTGAGGTACATATACATACAGTACATTCTATTTAACAAATACTGCTGAGTAAATCCTTTACTAACAAATAAGGATATTTATATATATATATATATATAATTAATATAATTCTACTATGACTCTAATTGCAGTAACATTTTTGCAAATAATGAGAATTTTTGCTCAAGTACATGCTGTTTATGCCTACTGGTCAAAACCAAACTTAAAGCATGTAGTGATAAAACAAAATGTTACAAGTACAAGATGACATTTCCGAATTTTAAATAATTTAAAACTTGTTTTGTCTGTTATATTTGATGTTCATATCCTTTAATTCTGGAATAACTCTTGTACGGTACTTTATTGTAGTGTTTAATATTTTATTGTGCTTTGTTCCATTTTTTTGCCTTCAGAGGCATTTGTACCTGTTTATTCATTTTTCAATGAATTGCTATTCACATGATCATATCATAAAACATGGTGTATTTTTGGATACTCCATTTAGACTTGCTACTGTGATGCCCTGAATGGTGAGCATCAGAGGTCATGTTTTATTAAAAATAGTTAACACGTTGGAACGTTCCAACTGGCACATACGCTTCATTACATTATCACTCAGTACATGTAGAACTAAAGAGGGGGCAGCAGAGGGAGACTCTGATCCACTTCTCTCACAAAACATGCTTGAAATGTCATTTAAAGGAATGGCCGCTTAAAATAAACCACATGCTGTTATTTGAGGTGACAGGCTAATTGTTTCTGTTAATGTAGTTGCAAACTTAATCAAGGCTATATCGCTAAGTGGGCTTGAGCGAGGTACAACCTGGCCTGGTCTTCAGCTAGTCAAATCATTATAGAACATTTTTAGACAAATTATTAACTCTCTTGAGGTGTGAACTGATATTGGAATATCCCAATGCATGTGTATGAAGCTTCATTATTTAGATTTATTGGAAATGGTAAAGGTTGGCAGACCATCGATTTGTTGATATATTCTGTCCAGCTGAACCACATAACTTGTTTATTTTTATTTCTTTTTTTTTTATGTTTCATAGTACTTGTTGTCAGCAGTTTATTATTATTATTATTTATTTATTTATTTTACCTCCATTAAGGAATGTTTTCATTGGTCATACTGATTCTGGTGCTGTTTTGCCATTATCTTCTCAGAACTGCGGGCCCTCACATGCATTCTCTCGTGCCGTATTCATTCCAACCTCTGTCCACATCTTGATGTTATCAGCCTCTCCCTGGACTCCCCCTTTCTTCAACTTCTCCTTCGATGGTCATCCGTACTACGCTTACTCCCATTGTCCGTTCTTCTCCAACTGGGCTAACAAACTGTCTTTCTCTGTTACTTCTACCCTTTGGGAAAGCCGAGCAAGGAAAGCCTGGTAGGTCGCAGGGCTAATAAAACGCCTGTGATGGTAAATTATATCAATATATAATAAAGTAGTTACTGTGGAACTAAGATAACTCACTTTTGCTGAGCAGTCCACAAAGCTACACAGTGTTGTAGACGACCGTTACAAAAACCTGTAAGGGGACTGTTGCTCTCCTTACTTTCGAACTGGCTTCCATTTTAAATGTTTTTCTCTGAGAGATCAGTATTGCAGGTGTCATATTGTGTTTAATGGCCTGATAAAGGGCAGGGTATGTGACGCCCCTAAAACGCACACACATACGGCCTCTCACACTGCAAACACATCATGTGTGGTACTGGTAATTGAGAATAGTCCTCATTCCACTTGTACGAATTCCAATTTAACAAGCAATCATCGCAATGTTCAACAAGGAAGTGTAAAAATGAACATTTTACTGACAGCATTAGTCTGTGTGTGCGTGAGAGCACCAGAATGAAGGTTCAGGTCTGGGGCATTGTAAGGCGACTGTTTATGTGACTGGACAGAGGGAGAAAGTGAGAGAGGTGGCTCAACGGAAACAGTCCGGTCCACAGAAGTGATGAGCGGCCAAGAGTGGGTGCTTGGAAATTTCCCATTTTAAAGGCAGCCGGGGACAAATTGTTGGTGTTGAATATCCTGTAGAGAGAGAAAAAAGGGAAGTTATAAATGGAAGATCCAGACATGTAGATGGAAAGGTTGCAGGGAATAGTGAGCCCTCCTGTTTGAGCGATTCCCCCGAAGCCACTTTGCCTTCTAGAATAGCGCATCTTTGGCTACATTCACACTGCGGGCAAACGTGGTACAATTTAAGACATGAGACACAGTATAGCTGATGTTTTCATTTATGGGACACTTTCGTATGTTGTCCAAGCTCAAATAGATACTGCACACATCATGTTTTTTCAATTTAGCTGCAGTCTGACGGCATTGTATGGCAGCCCCTTTTTAACATTTAACTGCTAGACTGAATATGTCTTACAGGTATCTGTAATAAGTCAAAACATACCTAGTTAACTCCTCCTATCCAAAATGTTCATTTCAACATATTTTGCGAGGAGAACATGGAGCCCGGGCCACACATATACGGACTGGTATGGTGCAGGATTTATGGACTTAATTATATGTTTCTCAATAATATTACACAATGCAAATCTTCAACTTATACAATAAAAGATCACAGAACTCAAATTACACAACTGCTCTCTCTGATTTTATGGGCTTTGTTTACTCGGTGACACAGCCACTATAAGCCTTAGCACACGAGACCACAACAAACGATTCCTCATAGCTTTAACTATGGCACAAAAAACAACATCCTAGTAAATAGGAAATCTAAAACCAATACAAACATCATACAATGGAAAAACGTTGCTCTCGATCATGAATCTATATGGAAAACCTGCACTCCACCACCCTACACAAAGTAGAGTAATATTTACACTTGGAAGAGAGTAAAATAAAAAATTAGGAACACATAAATAAAAGTCACTCAAGGATTGAGGAAGAAACTCACAACCTTCATCTTGGGAGACAGCCAATCTACTCCCTGAGCCATTCAGCTCCTGCTGTGTGTTAGTATAACGCTTGTGTCAGCTGGAATCTTCCTAACTCCAAGCAGAGGAGACCAAAAATATAGTTTTTGGTTTCCTCTTGGAGATAAACAAACAGTAGGAGGGGCATAACTCGGGTGGTAGTGTGGCAGTCTCCCAAACTGAAGATCATTACTTTGTTTCTCAAACCTTGAGTGACTTTTATTTTATTTTTTTCAATTCTTTATTTTACTCTTTTCCAAGAGTAACTATTACTCTAAAACTGAGTCTATTTGGTCCCACTCTAAATAGAATAAAATTTATTCTAAATTGAGTCAAATATACGCTGCAGAATTTATTGTGTAGGTGTGTGTAGGTGTGTGCAGTTTCTTTAATAATGAGTATATACTGAGAAAAATAAGTGTACGTCACGACGCTGAATTCAAATTTGGCTTGATTTTTGAGGTGCTTTGCCTTTCAAAACGCTATTGCTTGCAAATGACAAACCGTATAGATGTCAAACTTAAACTACTTATGTCACAGATTTATGTCACATACTAATTTTGACCTAAAAGTGGGGAAAACACACTTTGATGGCATGTGACATTCTGGATAAAAAAAAAAAGTTAATTAGGAAAATGTAATGTCCTTATTTAAAGTATGCACACTAGCACAATATATATACTGTTAAAATATGTTGTAAAAAAAAAGTGTTACATATTACAGACTTTTATATGTTTGGGCACAGCTAAATATTGTAACAGTGTTGGTGAAACTTCCTTTCACACACACCATCATTTTACTCTTGCTCCTCTCTTACCAACACAAAATTAAGTGGTAGAAGATACGGACAGTTGAGGACTGTTTCCTCTTTTTTTTTTGTCATGCTGCGTGTTCACACTCTCTAAGGGAGTGGATGCATGCCACTCAACAGTCTGTGGCCTATTTATAACTGCATGGGATGGCACTGGGGGGGGGGGGGGGGTGGGTGGAGCCGGATGGTGTGTAAATTCAGATATCCCCCCCCCCCTCCCGTGGATGTTCCATTGAAGTCATAAGCTTGACCTCTAACCCAGGAGCCTGACCGCTGCAATGCCCATGTTGAACTTGAGCAGGCACACATGCATGAATGCATTATGCCGTGCTCCTGCCACTGACAGAGTTATGTGATGGATTAGGAGCTGAGGGGGATCTGACATACATAAACAGGGACAAGAGCAACTGATCTTCAAGGTATGTCAGCCAGCACCTCTTAGGACATCTGGTTGGAAGACCTTTAACATTGCATTGAAATCCCTGAGGCTCTTATTATTATTATTATCATCGGTGACATTATAATTATTCAGAGAGAAGTCCGACCTGTTTGGTGACAAAGAGGGAGGAAATGGCAAAGAGGGATTCTGAGCTCTGCCATTTTGTTGGAATGCTGACTAAGCATTCTGCCCAGTACTGGCCACTCACTAAACTTGCACTGATCTAAGGCACCCATACATTGTCGAGTTGCATGTGTCAAAGTGTGGTTCAGTGGCACCATGTTGACTCTGTGACTCCAGACACAATGGACGTTGACAGTCCGGATGCCAACGATTGCCACCTTGGACCAATCACAACTGCCAGCACCTACTTTGGGGCACACATAAACAACATTGTTGCCCTCAAGTGTCTTGCAAATACAAAACCATCACCACACAACAACTCTTGTTTCTACAATATACATTGATCGACCATGAACAAAAAATGATTTCACTTCAATTGCTGCTGGAGTCTGTCCCAGCTGTCTTCCGGAAGTAGGCGGGGCACACCCTGAACTGGTTGCCAGCCAATCGCAGGGCACACACAGACGAACAATCATTCACACTCATAATCACAGCTCGGAACTTAGAGGCAGACGTGCTACCCTCGCGAGGAATAGCGATTCAGATAATGGATGGATGTTTAATTTATTGTCTTACAATTAAATGAAACCAATTACAAGATAATGCTCTGTGAATTCATCCGGATATTTTTGGTAAATATGTTTTTGCAGACTAAATAGTATGCTTCATAACAACTAAACTAAACGAGTTGGTGACTCTCTTTTGTTGTTGTTGTTGTTGTTGCTTTTTACATAAGTTACACAGACATTCAATTTGCTGCGTGCAATTTTAATGTTCAGTCTCGTCATTAAGTACTGTACATTTCCATGTCATTTTGTCTGAGTAACTGACTCAGGTCTCTTTTGTTTAAATATTACGCGTAATCCTCTTTAAATTAAACATTGAAACATGAAGAGATTTAATGCATAGATAGATAGATAGATAGATAGATAGATAGATAGATAGATAGATAGATGGATGGATGGATGGATGGATGGATGGATGGATGGATGGATGGATGGATGGATAGATAGATAGATAGATAGATAGATAGATAGATAGATAGATAGATAGATAGATAGATAGATAGATAGATAGATAGATAGATAGATAGATAGATAGATAGATAGATAGATAGATAGATAGATAGATGGATGGATAGATAGATAGAATTTAAAGGAATGTGTTTTAATCACGTTATTAAAATTTAAAAAGTTAAATCAAGTTAATACGCTCAATTGCCATAACATTAAACAAATGCTCAATAATTATTGCTAATTTTGATCAATCAAAACCTTCGCTCCGTCCACTTTGCGTGTATGCTAATTTGTTGAACCACATGCCACAATATATCCTTACTAATTAGTTGACTAAAGCACAAGTCTAAAATATTTCAGCGCTGACATGGTTTTGTCAAGCTGACTTCCTCTGCTCTCCAAGAAAATGCAGAATGTGGCTAAGCTTTGGAAAGTGTCCAGACGTGTCAATTCCCGCGTGACGCCTGCATGTGACCCCCGCACACGAACGCGCCCGTCTCCAGTGCTTGCAAGTTGGACTGTTCACTCTTTACGCACGCAGGGCGCACGGATAGTGCGCGGCCACGCATTGTGGGGGGTCGCTCCCATTCCGAGTCGACCTTGGCCGCTTCGCCCACACTGGAAGCTCCGCTGCTCTGGCAAAGCCTCCCGATCCCCCCCACGGTTTCCCTCTCTCCACCTTTCATGTGAAGAAAGAGCGCGGCGTTACGTCAGTGCCGGGCAAGCGAGAGCGCGTCTTTGGGGCTATTCGTGGGTAGTGCTGCCAAACTCCGCTTGTGGCAGCTCAACACTTGACTGCGGCCAATGCACATCGAAAAGTCAAGCTTTTTTAAAACAGCGTCGCTATGTGGTAAGTCAACTATCCATTCCTGCGGTTTTGCTAAAAGCCACATCGATTTCTTCTCATGGCATGTCTCTATTGCTGGTATAATTGACAAAGTGCCATACGGTGCAGGGCGTGTGCAGATAAGAAAATAAAATCCACAACAACAAAAACCACTTACACCGTGATGGCATGATGAAGCAGCAACAGAGTCGTTTGGCGCACAGAGCTTTCTGCAGTATTTCTTGGTGTTTGGTTTTTTGCTGATCTCAAAAACAACATGCCTCACGCTCGAAATAGGAACCCTAGTCCCATTCCAGAGGTAACATGGGACACGGGCTTGAAGGAGATGAACGAGACGTGGAAAGGAGCGATAGCGTGTCTCGGGGTGGCCGTCTTCTTTGTAATGACCATTGGGATCATATACTGGCAAGTGGTGGACCAGCCCAACAAGAACTGGATCCTTAAGGGGACTTTGAGCGGACTGATCTGGGAGAGAAGAACCCACTCGCTGGTCATCCAGACCCTGACGGAGGACAAGACCTACGTGGAGATAGACGTCGGGAACGTGGCGAACCCTGACCTGGAGGTCCCCTTCGTGAGGAACTTGTGCTGGCTTAACAAGACCGAGTTCTGCTACACGTGGGACGCGGTGGCTGAGATCAAAATCTCCCTGGACGTGAATGAGGACACCGAGACCGAATGCTACAGTATGACCTGGACGCCGGTGCAGTGCCATGTGCAGCTCAAGGTGGGCTTGCTCTCACTCATTTGCCTTCATTTAGAATACGGCGATATTTGTGCACCTCATACCACGTGCATGCGTGAAAGCAATTATTATTATTATGACTTTTTTTTCTAATTAATTATGAAGTGATTGAATCAGCCATTTGCAGCATTTTGCAACATAGATCTACTCACTGGACAACATATTAGGTACACCTGCACAGTCTAAGTTGCCAGTAGAGAGAAAGAGAAATGCAGAGATAAATCATAGCTTGATGCAGTGCAAGACAAATGCTGTTTAGGGCTTGGTCTTTTTTATTTTTTAAACTCATGTTTTGTTGTTTCATTATATTTTTTTATGCTTTGTCTCCAGAAAACAAACTCACAAACAAACAAACAAATAATGTATTTGTCTCTCAAGATGGAAAACATTTGGGCAACAATTATTGCATTTGATAAGAACCAATCAATAAAAAATATGTCCATAAAATATCATTTGTTGGCCTACCAGGAGTTGTAATATCTGTAAATAAATGCATAAATAAATACATAAAAAAATAACATAATCATCATCATCATAATGTGCTTATTATCGTCGGTGTTGTTTGCATTTGTATGAAACTGAACTACATCCACCACTGCAAATTGCAACTTCTAGGTTTCAGTATTGTTGTATTGTGAATGAATAACTCCCTGGCAGAGTCAATCAGAATTGAGCATTATTATCTTTGTAAAGATTTGTTTTAAATTCAACTCGATGTGTACATGTGTACCTAGCATTTTGCCATGAGTGTACTGCATTGCATTGAGTGATTGTTTAAATGTCATAGTAACGTATAGCATTAATAATTTCTCCTAATTTAATGCATACATTATTCTGCAATGGTGTCTCGTTCAACCACAACCCACTGTTATTATGCTTCAAATCTTAAGATATTGCAAGCATGCTGTATCAAAGCATTTATGTTTTTGGCCATACTGGCACATACTGTACTTTCCCTCGGCGTAATTCTCAAAAACACCTCACAATTGGGATGCTTGGCGAGGTTAATCTGTCCCCACCATAACTCCCCGTCATGTGGCGTGAAAATCTTTCCAAACACTCAATTTTCCAAATCCTGCTGGGTGCCACTCAGCTGACCACTTGGCGGCCCTCCTAAAAGTCTTGAATAGGGCTCAGACTTAAACAATATAACAGAGCTTTGTTTGTTTGTCTCGGGAGGGGGGCTTTACAAAGATAATAGATTTTGTTTTGGTTATATGACACAGTAAAACCAATATATATACATTATTTGTTGTGTTTTCATACATGGGAACTTTTTGGGCCTCACAGGACTGCTTCTCCATGACGAACGTATCCTGGTACGGTGGTGCCAGTGTCAACGGTCAGACGTGGCCTATAAATAATCAAAACGCCACCATGCAGCCCTTTGTTGTCAGCGATCTCAAGGAGAATCCCTCAGGTTTCGGTTCAGCTCTGGAGCGATACTTTCTTGGCTCGTCAGGTAAGAGCTCGTACTGCAAGTCATGTAATGCGTAGTTGGACTCTACCCTTTATAGTGACAGTGGTTTGTGCATCATGGTACTCTTTGGAAATGTGACCCCACTTCAGGGGCCACACAAAGTGTGGTGTGAATCCCAGGGTGTGAGGGAATCCCGCTGAGGATTTTACATTCTTCATCACCCCCACCCTTCATTATAAACGTGTTTGTTTGTGTGCAAGTGAAGAAAAATAATGCAAAAGTGGCTCCCGGAAAAGTGCGCCCAAAATATAACGCACTAGATGGGTAAGTGGCCTATAAATAGACTGAAAGACAATACTGTCTGTGGCATATTGGTTTATTAATTTTAATTTTATCCTGGTGGTGAAGAGGGGGTTATGTGGGCTACTAGTGGACATGAATTGTTTAATGTGAGCAAGTGCGACTGGTAATTGTGGTTTTAAAAAAATGTATGCAACTGTCACAGTAAAACTGCTGCTCATAGTGGCCATTCAAGGCTGAATGCATGTCTATCCATCCCTAGTATTTAATTAAATGCAATTTATTTGGGCGGGAATTAAAGGTTGAATGACTAAAGTAACTATAATGTGACAAAAGTCGACGTGATTAATCGATGATGTCGTTGATTTAAAAAAAAAAAGAAGTTTTTCAGTGTCTCCAAATTTTTGGGAGAGCATTGTAGTCCAGCAACATCAGCGGACAGGCGAGTCGCAAGTCTTTTGTGAATGTATTAATGTGCAGTAGTCGTAAACTGGTCGGCTAAACGGTTCAACCTTTAGCAAGAAAGAATACATCGTCCTGTGTTTTTTCTTTTTTAAGACAAAAAAGGTTGTGCTTTACCTTTGTCTTTAAAAAAAGAAAAAACACAAGACGATATAGATTTGTAGACAAATTATTATTATTTTTAGCCAAGAAAGAATAGAGACACAAACATTTATCCATTGAGCTAACTTATCTGGCTTTATATATATGCACACTCTCCACTGAAGGCAAAGCATACGTGAATGCACACACATACGTGTCTGGGGTGTTATGTAATACAGTGGCAGACTGAACGAGGGGTCACATGCTTTACCTCCCCTCTCCACCTTTAAAGAGGGCCACCCTGTAATCCTTTGTTTCTTAGTTTAGCTCTGCAGAGCGAGAATAAACAGACTAGACAACATCCCATTAACAGTTGTTTGAATGTAACCATGTTGGAAGTGCGTAGCTCCAGATATGAGAAAGGAACGGCATCAATATGTTCTTGACAATTTTCTTCAAATAGTTTTTAGAAATGCTCTGAACAAAAAGTTTTTGAGCTCTTAATCATTAACATAGCCACTGCAAGAATGTAGATATAATATAATATATTACTTTAAAATATGTTTAATAATTAAACTGGAGACTCTTAACAAATGCAATGAGTTATAATTTTGGTCATTCATGACTTATTTGTGTGAGTATTGTGTGGAGTGTTCCATGAATCAACCTCTCAATTTAAAAGTAGTGACAATTATGCACTATCGCATTAAAGTGCAAATGTAGTTTAATCAATGCTAAATTTTAATTACATTTAGTGTAAAACAATAAAATATTTGTTTGTAACTGCAATGAAGGTGTATTGACTGGACAAGTGGCTTAGCATATTTAGCTGCCACTTTTCTCCTTTTAACAACCTAAATCTTCACACAAGTGTTCAAATAATTTCAGTATTGCCAACTTAAGTAACAAGTCATGGGACATGATGATGCTGGAGTCATTGAATATGAGTCATCTTACTTATTATAAGGAATATTGTTCTTCAATAATATTATTCATCTCTTCTACAAACAAGCTGAAATAAGTTTTACAAAATAAATAAATATAAACACTTGCAGAGTTAATCCTTTAAGGATGGCTAGACTGAGCGTTTTGAAAGATTTGCTGATGTAATGCATAGTTCAGAGGTGTCACCTCTAAGGACTGGCTGTGAAATTAATATTGATGTAATTTTTTTAACATTTTTTAATGTCAGGCATCTAATTTGTTGGCCTCTCTGTTTGGCTCATACCTTTTTAAATATGAATGTCAGCGCACCAGACATCACAGTATTGCACACACACATGGACAATACAGTATATCAGGAAAAAATCGTTAAAATACAATACATACAGTATCTTTCAAATTTAACTGTCCAACTAACACTGTGTGACACATTGGAACATGTAGTTAATGCGTAGTGTCGCTATGTTTACATGTGTTTTGCATAGTTTTTAACCTGCATTTAAACATTTACAATTGGCATTCACTTGACTTCTGGTGGCAGCTTATTCAATTTTCAAAGCAGCATAACACCTAAATGCTGCATCACTATGTTTGCTTTGAAATCTGGACTCCACTAATTCAGAGCCACCTGGGATAGGTTCCAGCTCACCCATGACGCTGAACTAGAAGATGGATGGGAAAAAAAACATTCAAAACAGCCTTTCTACCAATTAGTCAATGCTATTACATCCTCTGCCACTTTGCCTCATTACCATTGCCCATTAAAAACCCACTCATTGAGCATCCATCCATTTCCCACCACTTATGCTCTGGAGTTCTGCTCAGTGTTACGGACACGCTGCAGCCTATCCAGAGACTGATTGCTCATACTAGACATTGAAAGTGGAAGCACTAATAATAATAATAATAATAATAATAATAATAATAATAATAATAATAATAATAATAATAATAATAATAATAATAATAATAATAATAATGTACTGTACTGTTCTGACATACGGAGAGTAATTATTATTTTGATAGGGGGAAAAAAAGTTTTTTTGTTGTTTTTTACCAAAGTTAGATCTAACAATTCTCCGGGTACTCCGGTTTCCTCCCACATTCCAAAAACATGCATGGCAGGTGAATTGGACACTCCAAATTGTCCATAGGTGTGATTGTGAGTATGGTTGTTCGTCTCTGTGTGCCCTGCGATTGGCTGGCAACCAGTTCAGGGTGTACCCCGCCTACTGCCCGAAGCCAGCTGGGATAGGCTCCAGCAACCCCGTGACCCTTGTGAGGACAAGCGGTACAGAAAATGGATGGATGGATGGATAGATCTAACAAAGAACAATGCCCAGGTAATGAAACAGTAAAAAAAAAATAATAATAAATAAAATAAATCGCCTTTAAAATTATGATGGCAAATTGGCACAAATCCCTGGCCAAAATGAAATGCTGTTAATTGTTGAAAACAAACAGTCAGTTTTGTATTTGATATCTTCCGTTGAACATTTGAGACGCCGTGTTGCTGTGAGTCGTGTCTCCAATGGCAAGACTGTCACTGTGAAAGATATTTTCAATACAGCAGGGAAGAGGAAAGTGTGCCTGATAACCTAAAGGTGACTTGAGGATCAGCTAAAGATAGCATTGGAGAGTATGTAAAATAGTGAGCAGCAGACTCAAATAATGGCAGCAAACTTAATGAAGGAGGCACAATACTGTAAAGTGAAGTCCAAGTGGATGGATTATCAATACAAAAACGTCAGGATTACAGATGCAGTTTTCCAAACGCTTTCTTGGAAATGCTATGCGTATTGTGTTAAGTCAGAATTTATAAAGACGTCTTTCAAGTCCGAGATCAGTTATTAGAATTTATTTTTTTTTAACGAGTGGATGTATATGTTGATATGTTGGTGTAAACAAACATTCTTATCGTCAATTCCACTTTCTTCTGCACTGATCCTCAAGAAGAAAAAAAAACACAGCACCTGAACTTTGTTCTTCCAGACTGTCTGTGGTATATCATGGAAGTCGTCAATTTCTGCTGGAGCCTAACCCTGCTAACTTAGCGTGAGACACCCTGGAGCTGTCGCCATCCAATTGCAGGGCACATGCACGCAAGCAACCAGTCACACTCTCATTCAACCCTGTGGACAATTTAGTCTTCAATGAACCTAATGTGCATGATTTGAGAATGTGAGAGGAATTCCCTGATTCAAATGCCCACACTCAGAACTCAGAGATGGATGTGCTTACAACAGGGGTCCCCATGGTGGCAGGTGATGATCATTACCTCTTATGTACAGTGTACAGCTTGTATAACTGTGTAAATGTACTGTCCACTGGTTAAATAGCCAATCACAACCATAAATGTCTATATCTCATGGACCCGGAAGTAACAAAATATCCAGATTTGCTCGCAGTTAGCCATTTTCCCTCCCTGGGGTCATGTGATTCGTTTGTGTTACAAGGTCGCAGGTGTGAATGGGGAACAGGTGTGTTAAATGAATGATCACTTTGACATTCACTCATACTGGTCACAGCTTAAATTGTAAAGCGCTTTGGGGCGCCATATGGTGTAGTTAAAGCGCTATATAAAAAAGCAGTCCAGCACATTCAATATGGCACCTCATGACAAAGCACTCTCACGGTCTAAAGCACAATAGGCACACAAACAGTACATGACATCTCTTACTGATATTGGGACTCAAGACTTCACCACTATTTTTGACTAGACGCAATACGGTAGTCTCTAAATCATTCCGATTTAAAGGGGACTTAAACACCCCCCAAAAAATATTGACAATAATATGTTCTATGCAACCCCACAAGTCTAAATACAGTACTCTTATTGCGTTAGTGAAATATGAGTTAAGCAGCGAAATCAAGCAGTTTTCATCAGTATCAGAAGGCGGACATTTTGCTACTTGCTGTGGAATGAAAATGACATAACAGTTGCTCAGGTCTCAGGTAACAGCAAAGCTTCAGAAAACAGGTGAGCTGTGATGTCATTTTCAGTCGACAGCAAGTGGCAAAATGGACGTGCCCTGAGATGGATAAAAACAGCTGGATGTTGCTGCATAACTCATATCCCGCAAATGTAATATTATTCAATATGTCTTGTTTAGACTTGCGAGGTCACATATGTAATATTGTCAAGAAATTATTAAAGTTGACTTCTCCTTGAACTGATAGCTATCACAATACCAGCCAGTTTTTGAGGGAGCATGAAAAACTGTTAAACAGTCATGTATTTCATAAAAACACAACACAAACAACGGAGATTTAAATTAAATTGCTCAGTTTTATCAACAGAAATGTGAATCTATATTTTCATAGCCATGTGTGTGTGTGTGTGCGTGGGTGTGTTTAATAATGTGCACCGATCTCAGCTTGTAACAGCATGAAGAAAGGTAAAAGCGGCAATGTTCTACGATGCTCACAAAGTATTCAAAAGCATGGCATTGGTATTTGATGTTAAATTCGTACGTCTTCTCTTGTCTTCCAAATAAAGTGAATAAGGGTGGTTTGATGCAGAAGTTCAAATGGACAAAATGGAAGATGGAAAAGATGTTTATATTGGTGTTTTAAAAATAATAATAATAATATTTTTTGCTTTACAATTTCAACAGTGGGCTACATGCAGACAACAAAGAGAATCTCATTTTGTTAAAAAGTAAAAATTGTCAGGGTGAGATGCAAGGCAGTGGCATCATAGCCAATTTAATTTTAATGTAAGAGGGACATGGCTTTTTTTTAAAAATAGAGTTAAAGATAAAATTATATTCTTCATAATTTTGTAGATTGGAACGTTTTAAAGACTAGTAAGACTACCATACGTTCCAGGATTCTGCTAAACCTGTAATATGTTCAGATTTGGAAAATGAAAATTGAATACTGTCACTGAGCTGACATCCCATGAGATATGTGGAAGTTCCCAGAAGCACATCTTTCCAGAAAAGTTTAGTCAAACTTGAAATGACTTTAAGCCTGGGACATATGTAATGCACAGTATAAAGACAAATAGAATGCAGTCCGACAAGAAGACTAACTGACAAAGCAAATGCTGTGTGTCTTTCACAAGGTCACTAAGCAGCTGGCCACAGAAGAAATGCAAAACACTTTAAGAATGACTCATTTAGCCAGCCGGTGCTTTGTTCATCACAAGCTGTCATCTCGGATATGCGAAGGCTACTGTAAGATCACACTTTCCACACGCCCATGGAAATGTTTCATTATGGATACTGTAGGAATGGAATGGAGTTTGAATTTGTTTTCTAAAAACGTACCTGACATAACAAAATCTCGTAAATTTGCCACTTTATAAAGTGGCAAATTTGCTAGGAAAAACTCAGAAACTTACGGGAAATACTCAAATGTTTGTGCCAATGCTTTTTGGTCGGGTTTTCAAATAAGGAGATAATAATTTCTTTAGCAGAGATTGACCATAGCATGTTAAGCATTTGCACTTTGAAGCGTTGGGTACTGCCAACGACAGAAGACACCTCGCTTTGCGAACGGTCCACAACCTAAGGATCAAGCATTTAAGCTAATTTGTTAAAATATATATTTCATATATATTTACTTGTACATTTATGTTTCCAGAATTATAATTTACACATTCATACATTTTGGTAGTTTTTTGTACAAGTAGCTAGGTTGATGTGTCGAATCTGCTGCTCTCCGTCATTCACTTGCATTTACCTAAAGTGTGCTTGCTTCTGATTGGTTAGTGTTAGTCAGCTGATGGGGGATCAGGAAGTGTTGTCTCTCTAGCTGGTGTATGATCTGAAAAGTTTCAAGAATGAATCCGTCTCCATCCTGTCTTTTCATTTCATTTTATATTACTATTACTATAGCTACGTTACGCGTATTTGTCGTAGGTTTCTGAGTTTTTTTCTCGCAGCCACTTAATAAAGTGGCACAAAAAAAATCTCGGAATATTGCCCCCACCCTCTAAAAAATATATACTGTATTTGTATGTGGCCCTGATACGCCGTCAACATCATGATAAGTAATAAGCTGTGATCGCATGTTAGGAAAACAAATTGTCACGCTTTGAACATTAAAACAGAGCAGAGTATAATGCTATTAAGTGTGTCACTATTTCTTCCATAAGTGGACATGGAAACGTAAGACTTGCAGCATTATCCAAGTTATGTGGCCATCAATTTGTTGAGGTTGGGCATAAAGACGAAGTTTCCATTGTAAGGGAATCCATGCTGAGTACACACATGTGCGTCCATATTTCAAAGTGCATTTTATAATCCCAGTCCGGTTTGTAAGCAGCCACAGGTGTTGAACATTATACACTATGCATTGACCTGTAAAACAGCGTGGGCCATCTGGTCCCAAGCAGAAGGGAGTCAGGCGCTAGTGCTGTTTCGGGGTCCAGACGACGTGTTAAATTTGTGTTGACCCTTACTAGCTGCATGGGATCAAGCACGCGAACACTCTTTTATCGTACAAAAATAAAATTAAAAAAATAAATGAGCATCCCATTAAATAGAATTTCCTAATTGTGTGTAAAAAGATGATTTGGGTGTTCCCCAAACGAGAGGCTTTTGCCATCATTACCTGCAGATTTGAAGGCGCGCAAACATTCAGTCAGGCGTATGATTTTATTCTGAGAGATGGTGGAAAATATTCAGGGGAAGCTTGGAGTGTTTAAGGAATTGTTCTAAAAATAGCTCCCCGCCCCTTTTGCTTCCCCTCAAACTCTTGGGGCACACCACCTTGGCTGTAACCCAAGGATCCAAACCCGCTTCCCTTTCTTTAAATAACCAACAGACTCCCACTCCTGTTTGTGATCGAGGGATACTTTTGTGTGTATGTGTTCTGCACTACTGCACTTACATAAATCACAGGTTGTAGATTCTTTTTTATTGATAGGTGCTCACCATACCATTCTTTCATTGTTTTGGAGTCTTGTGGTCAAAAAAAGGAAGAACTATACAGCCCCTATTGATTAGCTTGTCCAGTTTCCGTGAGCCCCCGCAATGTCATTTCCCATACAAATTGAATATGACTCAAGAAGCCGCGCTTGCAAACACTTTCCACCTCGCGTGCACTCGGGTAAAACACACTGGCGCAGCGTGCCGTAGCTGCACATCATTGCACAAGGCTTCTGGGTGTCTGGTGTACGCCAGTCGCCTCTTTTTCCACTGCCTGCATTCCGCCTCCATCCTTCCATAAAGCTGTAACGTTTTCTCCACTGGCCCACTTTTCGCTCATCTACAACTTGGTCGAACAGTTCCGTCTTTACCTCATGAAACCTTTTGAATTCATGTCGTTTTCTCTAAGGCGATCTGTAATCAAGAAACTGCGACAAGGAGTTAGATGGTGACCTGATACCCTGTGTGGGAAGGGAAGGAAGCTTCCGTGATACGAGTATCTCTTTGACATTATCCGTTGCAAACATATGAGAGGTGCCCAAGCGAGGTCAAAGCTCCTCACTCGCCTTTTTGCGCACCTTGTGATCTGTGAAACTATGAATCGGATTAGAACGTGTGTGCTGCCTGCTCCTGGTTCCTGCCTGCCTGAGAACAGTGCACCTATTGAAACTAGAGAGGGCAGCAGAAGTGAGCCAAGCTCTCGGCCTGAGTTCTCAGACGGTCTGCCGGCTCCGGAAAGCACTCTTACATCTTAATCTGTTTAACGACTAAAGTCGAAATCCCACTTTTGGCTACTTGTGGCAAGATTGTGGAAATCGCAGATTAGGTATCTGGTGGATGCTGTCTGAGAACAGAAAGAACAAAACAGGCAGGGTGGAAGGTAAGAAAATGGAGACGAGTGGTGATAAAGGGTGTCAGTCCA
This sequence comes from Leptonotus elevatus, assembly GCF_054856555.1. NCBI lineage: Eukaryota > Metazoa > Chordata > Actinopteri > Syngnathiformes > Syngnathidae > Leptonotus > Leptonotus elevatus. The sequence goes on along the minus strand of NC_141242.1, from coordinate 18,034,761 downwards.
TCAACGGTTGAGAAGCGGCTAGGTTAGAGGCGTAACCGGAGACCAAAGACACATTCCTTGCATTCATCTGCAGACACAATTTGGTATAGTCTTATTTAATATTTATTTGACAGGCTCATTGGAAAGCTGCCCTAAGGGCCAAATCCACTGAAGGTTTGCATGGATTTTAGGCGGCACCGACCGGCATCAACCAGTTTGCACGTGATGCGTTAACACTCACGTTATGCTGATTTAAACATTTAAAATCCAAATATTTTGTATTTTATAGACATTAAAGGAATAAATAGATGATGTCGTATTCCTCTCCGTCTCTACATCTTAATGCCGTTTAATGAGGAAAACACTTATGTCCATAAACTGTTTTCTGATTGTCCCGTTGGTCCAATCTTGCGTTCTGATCATTTCATCTTTCTCTTTCTAACTGCCTTTGTTCTGCCATTATCTTCTTGGCACAAATCCGGCATTGCCATGTGAGGAAAATCATATGCAAACTGCGTTCAGCTGTTCAACTTTGTGGGCGTGTTTGGGCTGGTATATAATTAGAGCAAAATCCTTTGTGACGCGGATGTTAAGGACGGAGCAAACGAAGAGCAATTAATCAGCGAATGCAGTGAATTCGTTGTGGATTCGGCCCTAAGTGTACAAGGTGAAGAACACATGCCGGAACTAGTATGTCATTGAGTATGTTTACTGTGGTGCAGTCAATAATGGGGTTAAAGGTCCATGTCGCAAGATACTGAGTTTTTGCAGATTTGCGACCCCAGATTTGCAAGTGCCGAGACGTTAGTTAGTGGTAATTTTATTGAGCATTGCTTATCATAAATAAACCCTATCACATTTTTGTGACGAGGTCTTACCTTTTTAACGAGAAGAATGCAAGCTGTGGGTCCTGTTTCATCCTCTTAGGTTTTTCCATCGGGTCACCTCCTCCCGGGACAACTCTCGTTGCATGTCGCCAAAGTTTCGGCCCGATGGTCGGACAAAAGGAGCCACCGAGAGATGGAGGGTCGCACTGCAGTCTTGGTTTATTATTATTTTGACACACTTTTATATCAGCTGTCGCACACACTTGTCTTTTCCCACGCGCCTGACTTCACGCTCAGGGAGAAACCTTACGTTTTGATCCCGAACCCCCCATCGTTATTACACACTACAGGAAAATAGGAGCAACAGCCATTGTGACACAGTATTGCCTCCTGCCCATTATACAATTCTTAAAACATGTGTGGGTGAAAAATATGGTTATTTGAACACTCCAATTTGCGTCAATATTGCGACATGCACCTTTAAGCTAACTGCATAGCTTAATATGAGTTGGACACTTAAAAGACAGAAAATAAGCTCAAAATAAATTAAACATGACAAAATAACACGATTTAAACACGTAGGGTCTACTTTCCCATGGTAGAACTCCCAGAAATAATGTCCAAAAAGCATATCTATGTGACAACAGGCAAGCGTGGCTATTGTTTACCAGTAGCGCTACACGGTTATTATCCCGTAAAGTGAACTCTCCAGCGTGAATTGAATCCTCGTTATTTTGTGATCTCACGGGTGCAGATTTCCGGACACGTACAGCTCACGCAACGCACTCGGTGTGAATTGGGCGTCGTGTTTCACACAACAGAGAAATACCATATCAACATTATCAGCAATCTTAGTATCACAGTTGCTTCATTTCATATTGAAGGAGTTTGCAATCCTACACATCAAGGTCATACTTCCACTTGCGTTTCTTAAAATGTGTTTTGTGAATTTAAATGATTGTGAAATGTGAGAGTCAATAAATTAAACTATCTCCTGTTTTCCGCCGCGCAGGTGTTGCAGTGCTGGTGTCTCCGGACCTCCCGCTACAGCTGGGGCTGGACAGCAGACAACAGTTCTGCTTGCAGTCACTGCCCAGTTTGGCGCTTCTACCCCTGCAGTACACTGTTTGTGTAGCCAACAATGTGAAGGCAGTACACCAAGAAGCAATGCAGCAGCTATCCCAGTTCACTAGGGAGATACCCGACATGAAGGCGCTGTGGTAAGTGCTTTGGAGGAGGAGGCATTCTCAAAAAGAGAAAAGAATGGATTGATAGAGTGGACCATCAGAACGCAAAGCTAATCCATTTTGTGAAGATGCTACTTGGATTAAAAATAGTTCTTGTTGTCAATACCAGGGTAAGAACCATCATTCAATATTTAAGTGGTGTACAGATAGAAATGCAATTTGTTGGAAATGTTCCGTTGCATTTCTAGAAACTGAATGAAAAACCTTGGAAGTTTATATGAAGGATTTGTTTGAACACCTTTCTTTTTATTTCAGCTAAATAACCTAAACCTAGATTGTTGAAGATCAATTTCTTCAGCAAACATCTTCCAACTATGTAATTTGTCCACTTTTTCAGGTAACTGGCATCTGACCAGAGTGTGGCTAACGCTAATGCTAGTCAACTATTAACTATGGGTGGGAATCTTTGAATGTCTCGCGACTCGATTCGGATTTTTGGGTCTGCGATTCGATTCAGAATCGTTTAAGATTTTTGATTCGAAATGATTTGATTGACAATGATTTTTGCTTCAATCTATAGATGTGCAAGGAATTGTAATGATCTACTCCAGTCTGACTCGCTAATGCTAATTAGCGTGCTACTCGCTTTTATCACTCAAAAGAACGTCTCCACGCTGAAAAAAAACTTTTATTGGAATACCTTGATCATGACTTTTTCCTTCTACTCTCTAATGTGGCTACAACTTAACAGTGTATTAGACCGTGTGGAACCACACTGCCCCTCAGTTGCCAAACTGCACAAAATGTGATGTGAAACCGTTAATTTATCCCTGACATTTGTGTGTATATGTATTTCTATACAGATAGATAGATATACTGTAGAAATATATATTCGGTAGTTATGATATTTATTTATATTATTATAATTATTATATCTTATTTATAAATTAATGGGTCAGAAACCGAGATATGAATAAAATCTTAATTTTAGTGTATCATTACGTTACACTTCAGAGCAACTATGACGTGCTTCAAGTAATTTAAATTCCCATACCTTCCTGTTCATTTCCCCCATGAAATATTTTCAACTTTGTAAAAAAAATATATATATATATTTATTTTTTGCACATTTTAGTATAATAACCTGTAGTCATGTACAGTAGGTGTAAACTAATACAAGTGCCATTGTTATTCATAATGAGATACAATAAACAAATACTGCTTCCAGTGATTAGTACGTTTTTTTAGTCTGCCATCATTCTCATCAAAATTTGTACTGTACCACATGCCCATATTAACTATAATTCCTCTGTGTGTCCCACAGGCTACCGTCCTGGAAACTCCTCAGCAATGTGGATTCTGGACCGAAGGTGGAGAGGGAGCTGAGGACCTTCTCCAATCGTCTTAGAAGACACCAGCTAGGGGATGGAATCATCAGCCTTAATGAACATTCCACCAACCTCCTCTCTGAAATGGTACATGCTCTTCTATCTATACAGTATAGTACAAAACTTCTTTTTTTCACTGGGTTATAATCGTAAGTAAGCGTCACAAAAAGAAGAAAACTTTTATTTATTTATTTAGATTTTTGCCATACTAGGTTAAGTGTAATTGCACATCCACTACAGTAGGTGGCAGTGGCGCTCTCATTGTCAGATAGTGCACAAGGAGTTATATTCTGCAGAGGTGTACTAACAATTTTATAAACAAATTATACTATTTATAATCATGGCAGAGGCTTGGGAGTGGGGCAAATTATTTCTTCTTCCTGGGGCTGCGTTACAAAAAAATTAATTGAGAAGCACTAAACTAATGCGATGTAATTTTGATGTTGCCATAGTTACCTACAATACATTATGAGGGTAGCAAAATATTGTAAATGTCTCTCATTATGATGCTGTGAAGTTCTACACTGTTATATTCCATAAGCTTACTCATGCTGGATTCATAATTAGCGAGCAGTGTCTATCAAAATTAAGCATTGGTGTATTTGTAAAGGCAGATTAAAAAAATAAAATAATGTATTAGACAGTTATTAGATTGTATAAATAGACAAAGTATTATGTCCCAAATGTTCTTTCTCTGTATGTTTTTCGAAATATCCTAAAAACAAGATCAGCAGGATCTCTATCCAGTGTATCAAAAGCAATACCAGGTAAAAAAAATAATAATAATAAATAATCAGAAAAGAGATAACAATCCGACTGCTCAGTGGGCATGTAACAGGAACACCGGTTGGGAAAGAAACTCACGTAATGATGAGAACCTGACGCCCTCGCTCAGTGCTGTGCAGGGACCTCAGAACAGGAAAAACAAGAGTTTGCAGACTTGGTGCAAATGTCGGCGGAACCTGATTTTTGTATCACCACTAGGTTCATTGCTTGTTTGTCATTTTTGGCAGAGTGGTCTGCGCCAAGCTAGGTGGGCCAGCACAGTATAAAGTAGTATCTTGGATATGCACCTGGCAAAGTGACAATTTGGGCAGACCACATCTAAAACTGGCACATGGTAGATAGCTGGTGTACCACGATGTACAGTATTACATCCATCCATATGTGAACAGCGAGCATCAAAATTGTTGAATCTTTGTATTGTATTTCTTAACTCATCCCACTGGGTAGCACATCTATGTCGATACTTCTTGCATGACTCGTGTGCTGCATTTAAAGGGAATGCAAGGAGACGCTTTGGTTAAACGTGAGTGAAGTCGGCCGTGACCACTTCCACAATGCCTCTCGGCCTGCGCTCGTCTGCGAAATTACCAACATCGGGTCTAACCCGCCTCCACGCTGAGTTATGCCACGCTCCTTGCTGGATTTACTCTGGCCACGAGAAGTAGAGCCCAATATGTCAATGAAAGCACTTGATTTCACCAAACACATGCACGCCACTTTGGAACGTGAGCCCGTTACCAGTTCAGGAGGTGTGAAAGTATGAAAGTATAGAAAAGCAATCATCCATTAGCTTGGTAATAATCGTTTCCTATACTAACAAGAAAATGCCTTTCTGGTACATTGAAGATATAAAACACAGATATGTTCCTATCATAAAGTGTGAGCCAAGCACGCAGTGTTGATGATGGAAATAATTCGACTGCAATGGGACAAGCAACAATGATCCTTTTATTTCCCTGCAGTTTTATTACTATTCCAAAATTATCAGTCACAGGTCAGTTCTGTTCCATAGCAGTTTTATGGAGAGAAAAACACATTATATTACTGCTGGCATGAGAAAATGTGGGTCGCTTAATCATTTTGCGTCATTTCTAAATTTAATGACTGAAATGTGCATAGTTCTTTCTGAATTAGTTTGGTTTTTGCATAGGAATTCATTTGCACAAATTATGAAACCAAAGTGTGCCAGAAAATGTGAAATAATATGTTAAAACGTCCCCTTTCTTCCCATTGCTGTTTCACAACTTAGACTTAGCCTTTTGTGTTCTTAAATCACACCATTAGGTAATCTAGAATTAGTATTTGACATTACATGAACATTCCAATGTATTAATGTGTTTGTGGTTGTGTTACGTGGTTCTGGCAGAGATCATTTGACATCGTCTTGCAATGCAAAATTGGACTGGGACACATACAAATATGGAACCAAACATTAGATTAAAAGTCAGAAGTACAATAAAAGACAAATGTATTGTGATACCTCACATTTATTGGAAAATGGAAACTAAACTGCAGCTACAACAGCTCGGTCGGTTCCAGGAAGACTTTCTTCGAGGCTCCCAAGACTGCGGGACTTGTTTTCCTTTCATCCAGAAGAACATTTGTGACGTCAGACTTCACCAATGTTTGACATTTGGGTCTGGCTCACTCACCCAAAGGTTTTTGATGAGGTTGAAGTTCTTCTACATCAAACTGAACCAAAACAGACCTCTCAAACATTTTTTGTGAAAGCACAAAATGTGGTGCAGAAAATACACAAGGAAGACATGGGTTTGTCCATTATATGTCCCTCTGTGTCCTAAACGCACTTATCTCGCCATAGGACCATGACTACCTCAACAGCAGGAAGAAGGGGGCGTCTAAGAGACTCAGCAGGGACCTCCCACTTGTGAAGCTTCTTAACATTTCCGTCACTCTGTCCCCTTTCCTGAGCGTGGACACCACGCAGTTCCAAACGTCTCTCATGGATGGCACTGAGGCCTTCTGGCTTAGTCTCCCCTCGGCGCCTCATGGACAGCTGGTGAGTGGGAACGCGTGTACGTTGTAAAGGTTTACTGCGATTACCGTTCATTCTCGGCTATTCTCGGCATCCTTGAGGCCCGTAGATGATACGTGTTTCCATTCGAAAGGTCCCCTTGATGACTAAGTGGCGGGGGAAATTCTGTGTAAAGCTGAATGTCACAAACCCAGGAGCGGTGAGCTGGTTCCTGGACCGAGTGGGATCCATACAAGCCCATTTGGGAATGGAGTACATCCTGCTGGAGGGGGGTGAGAGGAACCTCTTTGAGGAGCAGACCCTGCGGCCACCTGAGGCTCTGGGTGGGGACGCATACATCAGCCTGCTGGCTGACGTGGCCGCCAGGATTGGAGACTCCACTATCATGTCAGCGGGGACAAGGTGCACTGTCAGATTTGTTTGCAACCTATTTCTAGATTAGGTTCTGCTTATTATAACCCTGTTTGTTCCTCAGGTCTAGCCACAAACCAATGTTTCTCAAGATGACCCCTCTACAGTCTGACTGGAGCCCAATGGGCCTGAAGGGCATCATTCCCTCTCTGCTACACCACACTGTGCTGGGATATAACTTCCTCATTCCTGATGCAGTAGGTAATACTGCATCTTATAGGTCAATTGTTTGATTTATGTAAACATTTTGTTAAAAATCGTTGGCTTCGTTAGAACCACGGATGAGCTCATAGACATGCAGAGAAGGCCTATACATTTTCATCAGGAACTCGTTAAAATAAAATTCACTTTGGTTCATTTGTAAAAGCACAATTGTTCAGGTTAAAGGGCCGATGCATGGCTGGCAATGGCTGAATACAAACAAAAAAAGACGTATAACATTTAAATATCAACAAGAAGCCCTTCATTGTGAGATAAAAAAAAAAACCATTGTACTACTCAGCACAAAGTCCAAAATGACATTCTGTGCTCATCAAATCATGCATGTAGTCCATATAATCATCTGTTTGTTTTTGCAGATTTTTCCATTGTATGCATGCAATCATTTTTCAGCTTTACAGGTCCTGTGCATGATGAAATCCCCCGCATCTGTTTGTCCGTACAGGTGGATCTCTAACTGGAGACATGGTCACAGATGAGGAGTTGTACATCCGTTGGCTGGAAATTGTGTCCTTCCTCCCAGTAATCAGCTTCCATACACCCCCATGGGTCTGTGGAGAGGACCGGGTAAAGACCCTTTTCCCTAGTTAAATTAACCAGCCACTAACTTTAATGACAATATCATACTGACAGTCCTCTCCCAGGACCAAACAATCCTTATTTGGACTGCACCTTTGTAGGTATCCAACACCTGTATAACTATTAGATCAAGCCTTTTTGCTGTGATAGGCGTAATAATCAATATTTGATTGTGAAGAACCCTGTTGATTTTCTGGAATTAGTGTTGACCAGTTGCTTCTTGAAGCAATAAACAGAGTGCAACGTCGACAAGGGAAGTACAGTAGAGCAGCATCCACACAGTCCTGCTATGGCACAACTTATAAAAGAGAGCCAATGGCCTCCCCTTTACTGTGCAGGTCGGTTCCCACGAGAAGATCCTCCATCCAAACACGGGCTTTACCCTCTGCAGGAGAGTTACTTATCTATTTGATCGCTCATGCTATTCATTGCATGGCATCAAAACATGTCTTGGAGTATCTGATGACGTCTCACGATGTAGATCTGGGTTCACGTGTCCTGAACAGACAACATTCACTGTTTGTCAAGAGAGGGATATGTCTTCCCCTTGGTGCATGCACGCAGTAAGAGTGATTGACTGGCAATCTCCCAACATCACCTGCGGTTTTGGGGTCCATCTGTTCTGCATTATAATGCCTGCCCTGGATTTGTAGCTCTCGCACACTCTGGAGAGCCATCAGAGGAGGAATGATAATGAATTTAAGGACAACACTTGGAAAAGTTTGATTGTGCTAGTTTAACGTTCCATGAGTATTTGACAAGCGTGACAATCAACTTATTTATTTTCCCCTGCGAGACAGCAAATGATATTGGTTGTGACTTGTGTTGCACTGCCAGAGATAAAAATAGACCTTTTGGGAAGCTAGTGAGTGTTTTCCATTTTGGCCTCCGCACTGCTCTCAATTCATAAAGTTTAGATGAGGTGAGACAGAGGAGACATCTTAGAGGAGAACAGACCGCTACTTTTTAGTGGGCATTCCATGCAGTAATTTAAGCCGAGCACATCGTGTGCGATTTATGGAGTCACACATTGGAAATGAACTGTTGTAAAAGATCGTACCAACACAAAACCCCCTGCCTTCTTATTTGCGGAACACTCGAATCAAACCCTGCACATTCCTACAAATGTTCTCCTTTTTTTCTTTTTAAACGCCTCATCAACTATTATTTTTGTCATGGAATACTGTAGACGATGTGACCCTTAATGGAATGCTCAAGTAAATTAACCAGATGGAGGGAGAAGAACAACTTGAACCTTGTCAAAACCACAAAGTCAGCACTGAAAGCCTGTATGATCGCTGAGTGCTCAAAGAGACAAATTCACACATGGACAATCAACAATGTCCCCACTAGTGGATGTAGAAGTGTTGGAGATGCATACTGATAAGCACGAATGACGGGTGTGATAATAACAGTGGGGGTTCAGTAATGAAGGAACAGGAGATTCAAACCTGCCTTTCTCAGTGGGACGAATACAAGAAGAGGTAGTTCACAGAAGACCCATCCTGTATGTCATACTCAACCATCCATCCAGCCAAAAATAATTGTTGCTTTACATAAAGCCGGTGCCTCGTGACTGACTGGGATTCAGTCGTGAGTGTAAGTCAGATTTTCGGCAAAAGTCAACTGCCCGCCCACATTTGCCGATACTGCCCGCACCAGACGACTTGTATGTAAAACGTATGCTCTAAGGTAGGATGGCTCTCAAAACACGGACATTCTTACGGCGGATTTTATTGGTTGCTATGTGCATTTATCAATTGTGAATTTGAGGTGAAGAATCTCGGGTTATTTTTAAACCAAGTACCCCGAAAGCGTTAGCTACTAGCGCTAGCGTGTTACAACAACAAAAACCTTAAGGAGGATATTTGGAGAGATCTCAAAATCGAACATCTTGACCACAAATCTATTTTCAGCCAGAGCTAGCCACGGCTAACGGCTCACATATATCACGATCGCATTATGGTTAAAAGCATTTTTACCATCTTACAATGACACTCACCTTAATCAAAATGGTCAGAACACACTTTGGTAGACTTTGTCGGTTGGAAATCCTTTCGATGTATCTTTGTGTTTTTCGTACGGCCACCATGAGTCTGCGTGTCAATTCACACCAGCGGCAGTGCTGTGCATATGCGGTGCGAAAGGGATGCGGCGCTGCAGAAGGTTTCCGCAACCGTTCTATTTTTTCCGGATGCCGCATGAATCTGAAGAAATTACATGAGCCGGACAGGAAGTTGAGCGTTGGCATCCAGGTAGATCCGGTAGTTTTCAAAATAAAACCGTTAGCTAACTACATAGCGTGACATGAGTGGGACATTTAAGACAAAATCAGAATAAATTAAACGTGACAAAATAACATTATTTAAACACAAAACATACTTACCCATGGTAGAAGAGCCATGTTAGAAGTCCCAGAAATAATGTTCAATGCGGCTATAAACGAAGTACGCATCTCAGCAGCGCGGTGCATTATGGGTAGGCCGGCTGGTAGCCTGCTACCAAACTAATGGAGTTTAACAGGAGAAGCGCTGATTTGGACCATTTCAACTGTTGGAAAGTTGATGTTTTTTATTGAATCTATTTTAAACATTGTTAAATGTATTGTATGATTGCTTGTAACTGTCAAGTTAATTTGTCACGGGACGTGTTGTCGCCGCTAGATGACGTCACAGAAAGTTCTCGAATGTTCCCGCTGCACTTAACTGTGCACCTGTCGTTTTGTCACTTAAGGCTGAAAGTCGTTTAAGCAATGCTTGCCAAGCTTTAAGGTGTGCAGTTACGCAAACACTTTCAGCACTCCATTTGCCGCCATTCGAATGACGGCCGTGTTTTGTAGCAAACGTAATGCGCACTTCGCTTATTGTTTACCATTAGGACGCTCTATACACGGTTGTTATCGCGTGAACTCAACTCTCCAGCGTGAACCCCCGTGATCTTGTGGCCTGGCGGGTGCAGATTTTCGGACATGGACAGCTCTCTCAACGCGCGCGGTGCAAATTGCAGTCGGTGCGGATGCCGTACGGAAAGCGCACCGCGTCGGTCCCGCAGTCAATGTGAATAGGGCGTCACTTTTGTTGCCAGTGGTTCGGCTGTGTATTGAGTAATTTTGAGGGGGCAGTAAATGTACACGGATATGACTACTTTATATTGTAGCGAAGTGTAATATCTTCAGTAGCTAATTGCGTTGGTAGAACATTTTAAAAAAACATTCTGTTTCTGATGCGTGCGCTTTCGATACAGAATGTGTGCATGCTTCCATATTAACGTTCTATCATGTGCTTTTTTTTCCCTGTAACTCAGTTGCTAAACTTAACCCGGATATACATAACAAAGCACCAGAGGGATGTGGTACCACTCATAGAGAAGTATGCCGACGAGTGGCTGGAGACGGGCAGCCCCGTCTATCGGCCCATGTGGTGGCTCAGTCCAGAGGACCCGGCGACCTTCGCCATTGATGACCAGTTCCTCATTGGAGACGAGGTAACCACCGTCTCACACGGTGCGTTTCAACACACGTCTGAGCTTTTTTGTGCATGTTGTAGGTTCTAGTGGCACCCGTGGTGGAGAAGGGGGCAGTGAGGAGGCACATTTACTTACCTGACGGGGGCTTCCAGTGGCAGGACAGCCAAAACGCTCAGGTGTTTGATGGAGGGACGTTCCTGCAGGACTACCCTGTGCCCTTGGAGGCGGTGGGTGTTTTCTTACGGCGAAGATGAGTGACATGTGACTTATCCTGTTACTGTCTCCCGTCAGTTTTGACACACGTGCTGTTTTAAACTTGCACTTTTTCCACAAGAGACCATTGACCCTGCCTCAGTGCCATGAATTGAGACAACTTGTAAAAAATATATATCTTTATACTTGCACTTTACAGTTCTACGTGATTTCTAATTTTGTTTTCCTATGGGTGTATTTTTCTTCCTTTTTTTTTTGGAAGAATGTTAATCAGTTTTACCTCTTGGATGATTTTGAAAAAAAATTCTGCTTCTTTGTATGTAAAGACTGGAGAACATACATACTTATAAAGTCTATACGTCTATAAAGTTATTAGTTGCTGCTCTCTCTTGATAAGGAGGAGCAAAGTGAGCCCCTTTTTGCTTAAAATGAATTTGAATCTCTCAAAAGAAGACCAAATGAAGTGAAAGGAAATAATGAATATGATGTTGGAATGGGATCTATTGAGGGAACTTCAGCTCACCGAAAGCTTCGTGCGGACACAATCGAAGGCTTGTACTTGAATGAATGTACCTCGCCCTGCAAATTGTCACTGTTTTTCAGAATCAGTAGACACGCCAGATGATATCATCCTTTAGCACTTAATCTTAATTATATATATATATATACTTTGTTGACATCTGAATGTCCTGCAGCACTGTAGGCCACATGAACCTGAGGCCAAGCCACTGATATTGTAATATCTCATCTCTTCATTTGAACCTGTTACTAACTTGCTGCACCAGGGGCCTCTTTCATATTTTATCATTTGTCACAATATTGTGCCGAGGCCCTTCATAATGACGGTGGGAAATACAGTCATGCAGAAATGCATAAAGCACGCAAATTCTGCTGTACACATTTGAATGAGATCTATCAAAAGGTCTAAAAATTTTATATTTTCTTAACTGAGCCAGCAGCATGGACATTTCTTCTTGCTGTCTATAATAGAGTGAATGACAATAAAGGGAGTTTTGTCGCACCCCTCGTATGATGCAGTACAGTGCAGCAACAACAATAAACCTACTGTGGATGGTGGATATGAAAAGTGTACACATCCATGTTACAATGCCATGTAGGTTTGTGATACAAAAGGAGACCGAGCTACATTATTTCCAAAACGTTTCAAAATCTTTTCCATCCGTTATCGTCACCGACTGGGACAATGTGGTTGCAAAAGTGTGCCGCGTTCAGAATTCACCAATCACATTCAAACTATTGTTAAATGAGCGTCAACATTGAGTGAAAATTTTAGTAGGCTTTTTTTCCTGACATTTTTCCTTTGTTTCTCTCTCTAGCAAAACCCTGAAGGTTTGGCGCTAACATTGACTGTTATTTTGAACTTGTTATACTTTCTTCCACCTTGTCTAAACTCCAGCCCTGTTCACGATGCTGCCACCAACACACTTTTTGGAATTGTGGCTAAAAAAAATTCTAACTTGGTTTCATCGTACCATAACACATTTTCCCACATGCTCGGGAGATTTGTTGGGAAAAGTCTACTAGAAGAGCTATAAAAATGTGTTTGGGGTTCATCTGAGGCATTTTAAATGGTGTGCAATTGTGTGCTGATTCTCATTCACCACGGGTTTGAATGTGATTGCTTCATTCTGAACACAGTGATATCCAATTAGGGGGTTGCACACTTTTGCAACCACATTATTTCAATTGTTTATTTTCACTCACCCCTCTGAAAATACTTTTTAAAATCGAGTCGTGCATCTAATAGGTCACATTATTGGTGGGAAAAGGATTTTTCTTGGTTTCGTTTTTTTTACATCACAAAAAATGGCATCGAACAGGGATGTTTAGACATTTTATAAGTCTCTTTCGATGTCAGACAAATGAGAATTGTTATGATTGTAAAGACCATATATGACTAGATTGTGCAGGTGTATCACATGTAGTGTACAGTGGGGGTGATTTAAAAAATAATAATTTTGTATGACAAAATATGTTTCATCCAGAAGCACTGACCTTTTCTTGCTTAGTTCCAGTATACATGTGTCAGTAATTGTCTTCTGCCATATTTCATTTGTTTTTGTTTTCATCCTGGCCATAGTGATTTTTGTTTTTGTAGAGTATTATATTTACATTCTGCCTTCCTGCGACTGTAAATGGGATAGGCAAACAATCATGTCATTATGTAGCTAGCACCCTCATTGATTTCGTCATCCGTTATCCAGTGCAACTGAAACAACAACAATAACAGAATTTCACTGGGCCTTATTACTAATTGCATTTCCACGTAGTTTTACCGCGCTGTGTTATTGAACTACTCTTGACATCACATCCATTTCTTTCTCTCAGTTAAACGGTTTTGCTTTCGTTTGTCTCCTGGACTAAATATGTACATTATTACGCCATGATTGTATATTCTTGTTCATTTGTAATCATATTCAAATTTCAGAATTAATCACCTTGCACAATGAGACAATGCTTTACATTTTTTATTGAATAATATTCTTTTGGATTTTATTTAAGTGATGTGGAGATACAGACGGACTGAATGATTTACCACTACATATTGTGTAACTGACTCGTTTACTGTATCAACACTCAGGTCTACTGAAGTTTATCCAATCACCAAATGTCTTAGTGCAACACATTAATGTCTTAATCCCTTCTAAAAATGAATGTACAACAGACAAACTGTGATTTTCCCACCCGAGCCATTTACCCGAGGGGCTGGACAGTTCCAACTCGTAACGCGTTGCAGAAATGCTGCGGTATGTTGCATGCAGTATAAACTGCAGGAAATGCTTTGTTATTCGCTCTACAGATTGAGCGGGGACTGATCGTGCCTTAATTTAATCTGGACAACACGAGTGTCTGGATTATTGCAGTATCAGCAATGTACATATTACGATGACTGTGCCATTACAAATGTTTTTTTTTTCTCTTCTGTAAATCAGAGAATCTAAAATTATTAATTTGCAAATAAAGTTTACATTTTCTTACTACCTTGAGCCTGGCAGTTGACATTTACGGAACAGGAACAGGAACCTGATGGAGTTTTCAATTTTGTATGATTTTGCCTTTATACCTCGCCACTATCATAGTGGCACTATGGATTTGGAAGCACACAATATATATATGATATTGATAGTATCAACTGTACTTGATGAGGTTTTGCAAAAATGTGGCATCGATATGATGAAGTGCACTTCTACACCACTGTGTTATTGTGGGAATGTATGTTATTGGGATTTTTATTCTGCACACTTACACCATTCAAATTTCAATTTGCTTAAAAAAGTCACGCCTCCCGGTTTATATATCATCTAATTTCACATTACTTACAGTATTTGCACAATTTAACATTAAATATCAACTTTTCCCCATTCATTTTCAACGGAAGTTCCACTTTTCACACCCACTTCCATACAGGCCGCGGGTTTGAATCCCACCTTCCACTATACACAGCAAATCTGTCAGTGTTAAATTTCCAGTGTTCGATGAAATTTGATGTAAACAGTATTATTTTGACACCGTTAGGATAATTATTATTATTTATTTTTTTAACTCTGTCAGAGTAAATTTCCTCAAGTGTTGGAGCGGAAGATAAGTGTAATCCTGAATAGCACTACCTTGAGTGTTAGTTTGACCACACCCTCATTTCCGGTGAAGGACAAACTTTCTAATTTCCAGCGCGCTGTCAACATTTTAATAGCGATACATTCAGTTGTTGTTGGGGCAGCGTGGTAGAATGGTCGTCTCCCGACAATCGGACCGTGGGTTGGATCCCAGGCCGGTTGCTCCTGATTTTTAGATTTAGAGAGCCTTGTAAGGAGGAAAAATACTATATAAATGAAGTAGCTTTTACCAGAGTGAATTGTTAGTTTGAGTAAAAATTTTAACACTGAAACTAGTGTAGAGTACTTTCAACACTACCCAGTGTTAGAGTAATGCTGGTTAAGTGTAAAAAAATAAAATAAAAAGTAACACTTTGAAAAGTGTCAAATTTACACTCATTTGTGTGGACACATATAAACACTTTTCTAGTATAAGATTTAACACTACTCAGTGTTAATCTAACATTGGCGATTTTGTTGTGTACATTGCAAATATATCCATGGCCATTATACCAAGTGTTATGCACTTATGCCAACTGACTACCATATCAAGAAATTCATAATTTCACTGAAATAAAATGCATGTTAGCTTTCAGCATCAGATGACACTTTTCAAAAGAAATACGCTATTAGCCATGATTTCAAACAAGTCAATTTAGCTCAATGGTTAGAGCAATTGCCTGCCACTGGGTTCAAAACCCGCTTGGACCACATTTTAGTAATGAATCTTTCAATTTACTTCATAAGCACATGCATTCAAATCTTAGCATTCAGCTTTTCAGCATTCCCACTTTGTCTAGTTATTATCGTAGTTCATTGCGAAGGTGTACCTAATGTTGTGTCAGAGCGCATAACCTGTATTCGTCGCTTGCTGTTCCTATCTGTTTTGAAATATTGGGAACACTCTGGGGCGCTTTCTATCCTCATGTCACCCACATCACACATGAGAGATTGCTGATGACTTCCTATGTCTTCACTAATTCCTTGTAATCCAAATAAAGGTTATTTATAGTTGAGGTAGCTTTAAGTGGGAAGGATTTGCTTATGGTAGTCACAGTCAGCCCAATCTCCACTGAGCCCCTCGTCCTTACCCACCGGTCTTGGCTCCCGTCCACCTTGAGGCCGCGGGGGGGCCTCGCTCCTCTTCCACATTAAGACAGGTGCAGCTGGCCGGAGTCATGCGTGGTCCCTCAGTGCCAACAAACAAGCTCACACTCTCCATTTACACCCTGGCTTTAATCGCTCACATTCAGAAGGCACTTTTTTTTTAAATCTAGTTAAGACTTGGGAAAGCAGCTCATTGCTATGTCAGCTGGTGAGGAGAGGACAAACGTAGGTTCCCTTGCGCAATTGCCTCAATCCCTTTGTAGGATACTTATGTGATCAACCTCACTGTATTATAATAAACCAGCTACTTGTGTGTAGTCGCAAGACATATTAGTGGGCACGTGGACATTTCTTCCAGGCAAACAAGAGTAAACTAACGTGTCAGTTATTTTTCTTTGCATGTAACATTCACAATTAGGAATGACGTAATCATTATCGAACCCTAACGTAAAAATTAATTGTCCAGGAAGACCGCTGCTCAAAGCAGGAGTGAATCACATTAACAAAACAAAACAAAACAAAAAACACACACACACACAGGAAAGACAAGGTCACATCACCCATTTTCTTTTCAGGAAGCAAAACCAGTACACAAATTAAGCCAGTGACAAGTGCAGGCTGCAGATCTCTCAAAGTCTACTTTTAGAAAGTGCAAGTCAAGGCTTTAAGTTTCAGTGTCTGCTCTTGGGCGAATAACTTCTCCAGCTTGCCAATTAAGTGTACAATTGGAGTCCTCGTTCGTAATATGAGGGTTTGTCTACTTCTCTCGTGTTTTGATTTCAATGACAATGTTTTCTTAGGAAACTATACAAACCACATTTTCTTGAGTTCATCGATGGTCATCATAAATAAAGCTTCATGTAAACTATAAACGTGAATCTGATGGTGAAAATGAGCCTTTTTTTGTACTTTCTTCATCAAGCAAACAGAAGGTTCCCAGAGTAAGCGAAGCGTAAGCGGACCTCAGGAATGCAGTCTTGAAATGTTAGCCCGCTATCGGAAGCCCAGGCCAGGGTGACATCAGGGCGGGTGTGAGTCCGTGTGTGTGTCAGAGTGAAAAGGCGACTGCCCACGTGGTGGACAGGAGCTCCAGAGACAACTGTCGCATGTAATCGCTTCCTGCTGCCTGTGCCTTCCTTGGACATCTGTCACTTTGCGACGCCTTTAAACATCTTGCTTCCATGTGAGTGACAGGCTGAACCTGCTCTTGGACACGGAAATAAGCACATTTTAGTGCTGTGAGCGTGACCATGTCAGGTTAATGTGATGTAGTGGGGTGAAGAAAAAAAAAAGATTTAAGGTTGTCGTAATTACACTATGGTGATTAAAAACGAACAATATTGCTGTAGATAAACATTGGAAAAAAAGATTTCTTTACCCATTATATAAATGTAAAAAAAAAAAAAATTCAAGAAAGTGTGTCTGGTTTATAACATATGAACAGCAAATTGAAGGGGAAGTTCCACTAGTCTAAACTCTATTCTAATTACTATCGCATTCATAGAACACGTATAAAGCAGAAAAATCCACCCATTTTTAATCCATCAACAAGGGCAGCCATTTTGCCACAGCTTCTGAATGTCACATGGCCAAACTGAGGAAATGGGTGAGCCATGATTGGTTGTAACCTGAGCAACTGTGATGTCATTTTCAGTCGAGAGCAAGTGGCAAAATGGCCACCCCCTGAGATGGCTAATAGTAGGTGCAATTTGCTGCTTTATTCATTTTATGCAAACACAATATTCATCAGAATGGTGTGTTTATACTAGTGGGGGTGCATATAAGATATGGTAACCTACCCCCCCCCCCCAAAAAGGGTTGACTTCCCCTTTAAAGGGAGAACTAAAAATGCATTCATTTTAAAAACACACTATTAATTTCAGTAATGTCCCAAAAATGTTTCTATTATTTTTATATCTATTATTATATCAATGTCGACCGCCACTTGTCTTCCTGGCTGGGGCCTGCAGGTGGTCATCGCTGAGTCCCGCAATTCAGGCTCCCGCCGCTTGTCTGTTTTGCTATCGCTAGGTTTTGGCTCTCCCACTAAATAATTGGTAGTAGCTTTGCAACGTGGTCTCTCTGAGGCACCATAGTGCACGTTCTTCAAAATCGTTGCATTGTATTAGTTCCTTTGAGGTGAAACCAAGAGACGGCTTTCGATTCCCTGACTTGCTTGATGTGACACAGCAGACTCACATACTCCGTTTCCATACAGCTTTCTGACATTCTCTTTATTGTTAAAACTTTTGGTATGCACCAGCTGCTTATCATCCTTACCTTAAATTAGAAGCAAACATATACAGCATCATCTTCAAAAAACATGCAGCAGTGTAAACATAAAGGTTTACTGATCAATCATACAATTACATAATGGCAAAGGCCCTCAAAAAGAGATCAGATAAACACTTAAACCAGAAAAGGAAAAAGACTGGGTAAATAAGCATGTCTATTATCAGTTTGTTGTGCGTCGCTAAAACTTGGAACAAATAAATAAAATGCACTGACAACATATACTCAATAGAAAAGCACTCCTATGCAAGACCAACAACTCCGTATAGGTGGGTTCCATGATGGACTGGAGAGATGTCCAAACCCCGTAGGTGATAAAGAGATGCAACTATACATCAAAATGAACTCATAAAATATAGAAATTAATGTGATGTGACAAAACCATTCCATTCAGGGAGTGTACAACTAACTCGTTAATAAACAATTGGCCATACACTGTAAATTCACGCGGGACTGTCATCCCCGATTCGGCTCATCGTGGCCGCGTTATCGTACTGCATCGTCACAACTGCTGCACATGTACATGCTGGAAATAAAAGCACTTACTACGCCAAGGCAGCATAACCTGAGGATGAAAACAAGACAAACTTTTGTCGCTACATCATACAATCACACGCAACGAGATCCTACAATGTGCATGATCCGAGAAAAGCATTGCGGGTCCCAATGATGGCCAAGTCTTCCACAATCAAGCTCACTTCCTGGCCCAAACCTGATCATGAGTTTTGAAATGTTAAGTCGCACCAAATGAAGTTTGACAAGTCGGAGTCGTGTGCAACTATGCAACTGCAACTAATGAAATGAAAGAAGACCTCAAAGAACTCAAAACAATGAATCAAAGCAGCAAAAATGTCGCACTACATTACATCTTAAAACCTTATTAAATAATAGATACTGTTCAGATGAAGGGAGATAAAAGTGTTGTCAGATCTGATCTCTCCCTTTCTGCCCTTTTTACACACGTGGTTCATCACTAAGGCACTGGTGCGTACATAGAAATGTTGATCTGCGCACTACCTTACCTGTAGCAAACCAACGCCAAGTGCTAGAATCCACAATTTGCCGTTACGCGTACAGTTCACATAAACACCTCAACAAATAAAATAAAAGAAAAGAAAGGTTTGTAAATGCATCCCAGTCATCCAGTAGTTTTCCACCCATGGTAACATCAATTAAAATAACCCCACAATATATTTGATTCTGTACAGCTTCAGGAAGAATACGCGTCTTTAGATGGACCAGTGTAGGTCATCACTTGGAAACTTTGTTCTCAAGCTGGAAGAGGTCGAGAATGTCCAACATTGCCTGCCTGATGTTGTTGCCAAAACGATGAGAATCCTGTTGAGGAAAAACAAGTAGGAACAAATTAAAATAAAGATCGAAGGAATCGTCATGATAAAATACCAGCGAGCATACAGTTTCTGGGCTGGAGTGTTTGCTGGAGATGTGGAAGTTGATCAGGTTTTCTCCAACGATGATGTAAGACACACCGTAACCGTCATCGGCCACCTGGACCACGAGGGATGAAAAACACAAGCAGGGTTGATCCCAATCTGCAAGATAGACTGCCATATTCTGCAATAATCTCTGTTTGTCGAGCTGTGTGAGAACCCACCGGTCCAAAGCCGCCTCCAGATGACACGTATTCGGGGTGTCTGACGAGGTCAAACAGCTCCACCTGCTGCAGCGGCGTCTGGCTGGTGGATAGCCGCCATGGATCAGACAGCACCTGAAACCAAAAGACATGAAAATCATCATACAGTGCTGGGGGGAAAAAAGCAAGAGCTCAATAAATAAATAACTTTCTTTGGTATGTTGACCATTTTTCATTTTCTGACAATGACAATATCTGTCATTGGAATTTGGGAGTTAAATGTTATCGTAGTAATTCATCAAAAGGAAAACGTTATTTTTACTCAAAGAGATACAAATACATAGCTAAATCAGAGAATATGGTAATTTTTGCACCATTTAATTTTTTCATTTATTGAAGTGTTGCATATCTGAACAAAAAAGCAATTCTATTGTTACTATTAATGTTTATTCATTCAAACACCTTTGAATGTCAAATTTCAACCAATCTCTTATAAGCAAAAATCACACAAAACTTGCAGTCATTGACATCTGTCACCTTGTCAAAGGCTTACAACTAGAGCTAGCAACTGATTTTTTAAATCAGATTAATCACATTTTCGAATTTTGATTAACCGCTTAATTAAACAGGCCTTTTATCAACATTTGTTTGCCCGCTAAATTTAAAGAGCGCCTGTTACTTGTTAATTCTTTCGACATTTAATGTTATGAGGACGTCTTCAACATTTTTTCATCCACTGCACACGCTCATCCTCCCCTTTTTCTTATCAATTACTTGCATAATTTTAAATGGAAAAAAATGACCCCAACAGTTTGACATGAACAAATATTATGAATGTCATACGCGAACATTTATTAAATGCTTTACCTGCGCTAGCTTTAACTTAACCATGTAACCAATGTAACGCTGTCCAGTTAAAGGATAATCTGTGGTCAAAATTAATAGTGTGATTAATCTGCATTAATACATGATTAATGCAATAACTTTTTGTGGTTAATTAATTAGTTAACACTTTAACTTTGCACTAGTTACAACCCATTCTCTTATAAGGCTACCAATTACCACAGATGAAAATAATTTTAAAAGGAGTGTGTGAATGTTTTTGCCATCTAGTGTTGAACTAATAGAATGCAACAACCTCAATTTGAAGCGCATGCATTTTCAAGCACGGTGCCTCAGAGACACAACACTAATTACATAATTCGCTAAATTTGCCTACTTTGGGTATCCGTAGCAGAAATATGCCGGAGAAACAGGTAAGCCTCCTTCCTGTAAGGTGCGGCGCAACCTATGTAATATAATTATATATATATATATATATGATGCTGACAGTTTGGGCCTGGAATCGATCATTTTTATTTCCTTTCATAGAGGTACTCTTGTACCTGTATAGCTTATTTTTGCACATATAAAACAATTCACTATAATTAAAACGGGTAATTTGCAAAAAAAAACCATTCACACACATCTATGGGCAATTTAGTCTTCAAATAACCAAAGATGCATGTTTTTGGAATGTGTCAGAAAGCTAGTGTACCTGGGAAAAAACATGCATGCATGGAGAGGACATACAAACTCCCCACATGAGGGCTTGAGATTCGAACCCAAAACATTTGACCTGTGAAGCACACATACTAACTATAACTACTACTACATGTTGCTGTCTAGTTAATATATATTATGTCAAAGGTTTATGTGGGGGGGGAAACAAATCCAGGCAAGTGAATGTACGACAGTCCTGTGTATTCCTGACAAAATTGAAAAACTTGCGCCAAACAGCTCATACCTCCTTGAGGAAAGGCGAGTCTTCTCCCAGATATTTGGAAACCACGTAGAGACAGAAGAGGTGACGATCAATGCCCATGCCAGTCATGGCCAGCCGGTACATGTTTTGGTGCATCTCTGCTGCCATTTTGAGCAACTTCAGACGTTCTTCTCTCTGAGAGACAAGGGAAGAAGTGTTGGCACGCATGGGCACATCATAATACCGAAGATGAGAAACAACTGCAAAGGAAGACGTTTCTTACAGTCTCGTCTCTGATCATGGAATGGACGAAAGTGCACGTTTCATTGGTGCATGAGCGGACGGTTTCCGTTCGACCCTCACGAAACAAACGGGTCATGGAGGCTTCGTAGGTCAGGCAGAACTTGCCCTTGTCCTGTTTGGTGATGGGAAAGTCAAACTGTTATCCGATTTGTGTGTCGTAGTGACCTTTTTGTTTTGTTTTATTAATCACAAAGAATGTATACACTAAAAAAAAAGAAACTCGGAATTGTGAGATGTCAATTTCGATAAAAGTGCTACCACAAATATAGTGTGATTTCACAAATCAACACATTTTGACAAATATACATATGCAAAAATACTGTAGAGCAGATAAGCAGATCATGCTGCTTTTTCAATAACACTCAAATTGATTGTGTGGAAATTTTCATATTCATGTATTAAACTTGGAGCTATTCATGTTACCGCATATTTTCAAAAATCAGGACTGGCAAAATTTCTGCTTTTTCTTGTAACATTACATGGTCATGCCACTGACATTGCAAAATACTAAAGGATTTGATTGACTACTGTAGAAGATGCAGACGTCAGAGTCGAATACAGCAGCAAATGTACAGTATAAAATAAATCCCCAAGTTACACTCATTAATTAATTGACAGTGTGTTAATATTGTCCCATACTAATTGAGTGGTTGGCCAGGGAACTGAAAGTACAAACCCTGTAATGAGCCAACTGCAGTGCAATCTGGATAAAGGCATCAGGACTGGTGCGGCACTTCTTGATGAGACCCTTGCCAAAATCACTGAAGGGGAAAATGTGGCTGTCCACATCATCAGCCAAAGTCCTGGCCACAGTCAGAGAGCCGTCGATGATCCCTTGGCACTAAAAGACAAGCAAAGGTGTGACATGATCGGCTGAACATGTTCTGTTGACAACATATTTAGTGCACTCTTCAATTCACATAAACTAAAAGTTGCTTTTGCTCTTTTGCATCCAGCTCAGCCTAGTGCTGTAGTTAGTTCTACCAGCAGGGGGAAGCCAAGTCCTGTGGTAGCACAAATTTAAACTATAGCACGTCTTACCTCATCATTGATGTCCCACTGCAGTCTCTGGGGGGCAGGCAGGTTGGGATGGGGCTCCCCACAGCAGTGCCCGTCTTCAGTATATCCAAGCTTAAATGGGTCCATGGAAAGGACATGCTGCAAAACAAAATCCCATTTAGCATGACTATTTGTTCAATGTGACAAAGGGAGGTGGTTTGAAAACATAAATGCTGTACAAGAATACAATTAAAAGGACAATGACACACCTCCCACAGATGACCAATGATTGGAGCATCAGCCCAGGAGTGCTCAGCATTCAGACCCATGGTGCCATTCTTAAAAACTATCAGGTTAAAGGATTTGTCAAACCACCTGAGTAAAAAGGAGAAAAGCCCTCAGTGTTTTCCACAGGTTTATGCAGATTTTTTTTCTTTTCAGATCTTTCCAACCTGTCGTAGCACTTTCCATGGAGCAGAGACTTTGCATAACTATCAAGAGACTTCACAGGGCTGCTTTCTTCGAAGCGTTGCTCCGTTTCATCCAGGGTCACAAAGAAGGCTGCCTTCTCAATGGCGTCCAGAGACTGCTTGTTCTTGCCACGGCTGAAGTAGGTTTCGCGGCTCTTGGCCCATGGAGTCCTACAGAGTTAACAGGCATGAAGCAAACAGCAGCGCAATGTAACATAGACTTGGAGTTTTTCAAAATTTAGGCATTCATTACAGTCTAATTTTGGTTAAATAAGGTTGGCAAAATACAGAATGAAAACATAAGTAAAAATATATCCAACTTGTTATTTCTTAACATAAAGTAAAAAAAAAAGGAATACTCCATTAGGCTGTTAAAAATACAGTAGTAATGTATTTTTTTTTTTTTTTGCATGTTTGCACTTAAATGTTTTCCATCATCGAGCAAATTGAAATATTACTTAAATAAAACACAAGTAAAAAAATAAAATTAAATAAAATTAAACGGTTTTTCAATCAAAGTTATGGGAGGGGGGGGGGGGATTACCACGCCACCATGCCCCTCTCCCACCATTAAAACATAACTGTGGCACCGTTAATCAAGAAATCACTTAAATAGGACCTGCCAACAAAGTGAAGTAGCCCAAAAGATCCTCGAAAAGCTAGACATCATGCCAGGATGTAAAGAAATTCAGAAACAAATGAGAAGGAAAGTAAATGAGATCTAAAGCTTTGGGATTTCCACAAACCGTGAGAGCAATGATCCACAAATGGCAACACATAGAAGACTGGTCAACCATCCCAGGAGTGGCCGGCCGACCAAAATTACCCCAAGAGCACAGTGACGACTCATCCAAGACGTCACAAAAGATCCCACAACAACAAAGGACTGCAGGACTCACTTGCCTCAGTTAAGTAAATGACTTCACCATAAGAAAAAGATGGAGCAAAAATGGGCTGCATGGAAGAGTTCCAAGATGAAAACCACTGCTGAGCAAAACAAACAAAGGCTCTTCTTACTTTTGTAAAATACCTCGAAATGTTTCCTAAGACTTTTGGAAAAATAATTTGTGGTCTGACGAGACAAAAAAAAAAAAAAAACATTTTGGAAGGTGTGTGTCCCATTACATCTGATGTAAAAGTAACTCCGCATTTCAGAAAAAGAACAGCAAACTAACAGTAAAACATGGTGGTGGCAGTGGTGTGATGAGCTGGGGCTGCTTTGCTACTTGCTGTGAGTGGTGGAACCATGAATTCTGCTATGTACCAAAAATTACAAAAACAAAATGTCCAGGTGTCCCAACCAGTTATTGGGTTTAGTGAGCACAACACAGTTTTTCCACACAGGGCAATGTAGGTTTATATTTTCTACCTATAATAATAATAAAAATAAAAAAAACTTCATTTGAAACCTGCAATTTGTGTTGACTTGAGTTGAAACAAAAGCTATTACTTATATATATATATTTTTTTTTCTTTTTTTAAAGTAGCACTACGGAACTTTTCAACCTTAATAAAATATTTTCATAACTTCTGATGAAATATCAACCTAAATCTAGTTGAATGGTAGCTTTGCCATGGCCTGAGGGGGTCTGTATCATTTATACTGGCACTAAGTAACTTTGGGGAGGATGGTAGGAACACTGCTACACAAAAAACTATAAACGTCACTTCCGCCTTTCCACATTCATTACAAAGATGCAAGTCAATTTGAGCTAAAAACAAACACACAAACGAACAAAAACAACGTCAATTGTGCTCATAAATAGTGAGCACAATTGACCGATGCTGCCATGTGCGTTGCTCACCTGTCCCCTGCAGTAAGTGCAGCGAGCCTCTCTTCTCCTGGTGCGGGCTCAGACTTGTCAGCCAAGATCCTCTCCATCTGCTGTTCGATCTCCCGTGGCAACAGAAGCCGCCCATCATAAAACATCCACACCTTGAAGAAGCGTCCTTTGTGGTACACGGCGATGTGTTTGGTCTCATTTGTGTGCTGAAGGATATCTAGATAAGAAGCATAACCAGTAAGTTGCAGTAAACAGCCAGAGAGGAACCGTTACAGTGTTGTTTTGGCATTTTGCCTGTGTATTCCAAAAACTAATTCAAGTTGGAGTGCATTCAGAATGTATTCAGTTTTCCTTCATCATTTTTCAGACGTTTGTACAATTTGATTGGAGGCTAACTGGTTTAATTAAATTTGGCCAGAAATGATTTAGATAGGCACATACCTATCTATTTGTATTTTATCTGCTAGTGAAAAAGCATGACAAAATCAAGCCCCGATGTTAAAGAGGCATCCTGGAAACTCATTCGGCATTGTAGCAAAGCTACAGCACTTATTAATGCACCAAAGTGCAGTGACCTCCAAAGAAGCTCAAACCTTTTTTGCTCTGACTTTCTTTTTCAGGCACCAGAGAGACAGGTGAAGTTAATTTAACTTCCATTAAGGTGTTTCTATCACATCAAATAGATCAAGACAAATTGAATGTGTTAACATTCATAGAACGGTCTGAAAACATGTGTCCTTTGCAGGATAATCATGGCACCAATTTTAGCTGCAACATAAACATGAATTTGGAAATATTATAGTTGATCAGAATACTTTCTGAATGCACAAAACAGTCAATATGATTTTATGGAAAAAAATACAGCTGTTCATGTTTGGATCCAGCCAACATGTAGCTCTTTCATTAATGTCACATGTGAAACGGTGATAGAAATCAAACTAATTGAGATCAGCTAACGGGAAACGGAAGGGACTACCTGAGTGGAAAAAAAGGGGCTTGAAATGGAGGACGTGCAGGAAGGAGGATGTAACATGAAACAGTTTGATGGAAAGCTTGCTTGAACTGTACTGTGCAGCATCAAGACCAACCAGTTTTGGTATATGTTCAATGCAAACAAAATGGTTATATTGTCTTAGTGATGCTCGTAGTGTTCAAACAACCACTAAACTTGTTACGGGCAAAACAAGGCACAGCGTAAACTAAGGATAGACCCCGAAACACCAAGTACTAGACATGCAGGTTATAGTTAGTCTGCTCTGCTTCCTCACCTCCAGCAACAGAAATGCTTAGAACACTTAACTTTAACTGTACAATAAATGTTCTACAATTCATTGAACTCCTATCTTCTCTTCTAAAATGCCCCCCCCCCTCCAAAAAAAAAAAACTATCCAAAACTGACCATTAAAATCATTAAAACCTCACGTTAATTCATTGTCCAACAGATATTTCAATTAAGCTGTTTCAGTTTATTATCAAATACTTCGGATTAGACAAGGTCAGCACCTCAGATAGTCAGAAAGAGGCATTTTTCAAAATCAGGCTCTGCTAATCCAATCTCTTTTCATATGCCTTCATTTCACTACACCACTGTAGTTGCTTTTGATTGGGACGGTCAGTAGCTGGCAGTTATTCACTTCAAAAACCCAGGTAGACCGCACCCCATTGAACATATTAGACACCGATGGAGTAGAACGAGGTCTCCAATTTTCTCGGCTATAAATCTACGCTTTTTTTTTTTTGGAGGAAAGAGAGCGCAGCAACAAAGTGATGCTGTGGAGACGGAATATAATATTCAAAGCTAAAGCAGGGTAACAGTGTAGCTTTTAGTGTGCGTGTTTTTTTTGCCACTCCTCTGTGCATGTCATCAACAGTTACAATGACATGCTGCTGACAAAGAAGAGGTTTGTGTCACCACATAAATAGTACCTTCCCCAGTTTTGTCACTGGAAAGTGTCAATTATAAGTAAAACCAAGAGCCGAGTAGATACCCTACAGTGTGAAAAGGGCAACACCTATATATCACTATTGTTTAGAAGAATCAGGGGGAGGAGGGCGCACCCATGCGCAGCAGAGGAGACTGGTAAGAGCTGACAAAAGGCAGTAATGGTAAGTCGATAACTGAGGTATACAAAAGCCATCTTTGAACACACAATACCTTCAATACCCGAAGAAAAGCAACAGCGGAAGAAGAACAAACCAGAGAACGGCACTGTCTGCTAAGAACTGAGGTTGCAGTCTAAAGCTATGCCATCTGCGTGCCATCCCCTCTCTCGCTCCCACTTCCTGTCTACTCTCAAACTGTCCGGTCCATCAAAGGCAACAATGCCCAAAAAATTACTAATCGTATTTAAAGTGGCTCAGTGCTGCATCACATCAACAGTTTTGTCTCATTGTAGTAGTGTGAGTGGGTCATTCTTTAGCCTCAGTTTGGGCTTCAGAGTCCCAAGTGAGCATTATTTCATTGTAACTGTATATTTCCTTGATAAAACACCATGCAGTGTTCCTACAGGTTTCTTTGTTAAACGTTCATTAACTATATCAGCAAATACGTTTTTGTTTTTTGTTCTTAATTGCAACTATGTAGCGGTGTTGTAGTGCGTGATCTTAACGGGACCTTCGCTGCTTCAGGGTTGTCATTGCATTCCCAATGATTGACTGCCCGTTTATTTCATCTACGTTGTTTAAGCTAAATGACACTTTTGAGGAGAAATGTGATACAGAAAAGTCGCATATAGTATACAATTTAAGACACAGGACTTTTTAAGTTATTCATTTTCAAAATCATAAATTCAATGCTTTTAAAACCCAGCGGGAACCCTGACCATGAAACAAAACTGTAATAAAATGGCCTCCGTATTTAACACATCTTAATCCAATACAATAGATCTCCTTTGGGATATGGCTTTAATGGTCCAGTCAATTAAATGGCAACAATTGTGGCGTGTCATTCAACATTAAAGTAGACCATCTAACATGAAACATTAAAGTACCTGTACTACCAAAGGCGCAACAGAGTCCAAATAGGTAATACGCAATATATAACTAATAAGGTGGCCGTAATTGTCCAATTTAGCAATTAGTACTTAAGTACAGTAACAGTTATCATGCAAGGCCTGGATAGCTGGTCTTGCAGGTCTCGTCCACCATTGCATACAATAAACCTGGACTACAGCCACATGCAAATTATTCACCCCGTATGCAAAGAGCGGAAACACATGGGTAATGCGAATTCTACTGGGTCAAGATTTTTCCACAGACAGACAAAATGTCCCAAGAAGAAGTACAGTCAGAGTAGCGTGGAGGAGGCAACACTGCAGACTCTACCTGTGTCTACACCTGGGACACGACTGGTGTTGAACATACGCTCGTATTGGGCAGAACACATGGGAATAGTGTTTAGGAGCATGAGCTGAAAAGCAAGAGGGGAGAGTCAAACAAATCGAGATGACATTCTAAAATCACCATAATCCAGATAGAGCAGCAGATACATACACCTACAAGGACAGAAGCATGGATGATGTGGAGAGGAAATGATGAGGATTGGATTGAAAGGCAGCTGGAGGAACCTCAGAAAGCTGCCAGGGAAGAGGGTTTCAACAGGGACCAGAAACCAGTGGCCAACCCTTTCTATGCCCCCAACAAAGCCCTGATATCGCCAATGTGAACACTTTTCAGAAATACTTACAGACATTCATATTAGGAGTAACATCTATGACAGCCAATCAGAGACTGGATTGTTTCGGGGCTTTGCTGTGGAGAAAAGAGTCAAGGAGGCAGGGGTTTCAGATGGCTGCTGCCATTGTGATGGCTTGGGTCACAGGGAAAGGGTATGGTTCAGAGGGCACAGCACAGGTCCCCTCATCTTACCTGTCTCCAAACCAGGGATGCGGGTAGTGTTAAACATTCGCTCCCACTGAGCCGAACACAGAGGAACCTTGTTTGCCAGCAAGTATATCTAACGCAGCATCCGACACAGCGAAAGGACAAGACAGTAAAACAGAGACAACTGAATGTGAGTGTTTAACATTGCAAGCCCATGCATGGGGATTTGTACAGATTCATATAGACCAGGGATGGCGAGATCCGGTCCTCCAGGGCCGGAGTCCTGCAGGTTTTGGATATTTCCCTTCTTCAACACAGCGGATTCATGATCAGCTCATCAGCAAGCTCCGAATAAGCCCGATAATGATTCTGTTAATTGGAATCAGCTGCAGTTTGAGTAGGGAAAGCTCTAAAACCTGCAGGACTCCGGCCCTCGAGGACCGCAGTTTGACATCCCTGATATAGACAGAGAGTCTTTGGAGCTGAGGTCTGTGTGAGTACACACAATATACAATAAAAAAAAATCAAAAATCAAAATTGTCATTAGGATACTAGAGAATTGCATGTAGGAATCATGCGGGTTGAAGAAGCAAAAGGAAAGGAAGGACTTGGTAAAGCTGGCAATACATCCGGCCACCAGGAAAATCATTACAATTCACTCTTTCAACTGCACACACAAGAAACAAAAGAATAAGGTAAAAAAAAAAAAAGTATAATCTCACTTTGCCAGCAATCAAGTGTCAGGACACAGGTCTTCATTTAAACAAGCAAAAACTGTGATCCAGTAACACACTCAACAATCAGTGAGTTTGAAATTTACATTAAGAAGTGTTGAGCATTGTGAACACACAAAAGCCCACATAATTGATTTGACTAGAGAAACATTACATTTTGCACGGCACTGACAGGTCATGGGGAAAGAATGCAAGAACTCAAAAAGTTTGCGCCATACTCACTGGCTTGATCTGGGCTCGGTCAAGCTTCCTCCTGTAGATCATGATGGCATGAATGGCATTACCTGCTCTGGCAGCCTGAATTGAGGTGGGGAACACATAAAGGAAGTCCTGGGGAGAGAAGAACAAATCATGCATTTGTTATAAGATGTGCCGATTCCCCAAGTGTTCAATTGTTTAGGTCACAGGATTCACCCATTCTAGTCCGCGAGGTCCAGAATCCTGCAGTTTTTAGATGTTTCCGCCCACTAGCACACCTGGTTCATATAATCAGCATGCCTGATAATGATCCTGATCTTTAGTATCAGGTGTGTTAGTAGGCGGACACATCTAAAACCTGCAGGACTCCGGACCTCGAGGACCGGAATTGGTGAACCCTGGCTTAGCACGTTGCGGTCAACTCATTTGTGTAGTTCCACATTGCTGACAGAGTATTTAACTCACAAAGTGAAAGTATGATTTGTGAATGAAACAGGCAGAATGAAATTCGTTATAAAGACTCATATTACTTTACACATAACTGGGAGATTTCCTACCATGGCATAGTAGTTGCTGTTCACCATGATGGGCCCTCGACCTCTAAGGTAAATATACTCTTCCCACCAGTCACTGACCTGTGGTGATGGATGAGAAGAACATGAGGTGATATTACTCGAGAGCATTCTATTGAAAACCATTTGAAAGGATAAAATAGGAAACAATTGCTTTTGACTCACATAATTGGAGGTCCACCATGACTTCAGTTTCAGGTACCACTGTACCCTAGGACCCAGATTCATCTCAAAGTCCTTAGCCAGTCCCTTCATCCGTTGAAACTGTTCATCGTCCATTAGTGGGCGGACTGACTCGAGGTACTTTAAAACAACATGCAAGGAAATGGTAACAGTTAAGTATAAACAATAATTGAGGAAAAGAAGAGAGCAACAATGCTATTTCATTGCTAAGGTACAAAAAATGCCGATGATGACACAGCCTAGGCATTAGCATACATTGTACGCTGAGTGTTCAGCTATAACAGCTAAAGCAGAAGGAATGAACTTATAAGATTCAATAGCTAGGATAATAACCCGGCTAAGTAAACAATAAACCTTTTTCCGAGGCACAACATACCCTTCTGCAGGTATCCTTAACAGGTGGAACAGGCAGCCGTGGCAAGGAGTTCTGGAAACTATAAAGCATTGGTTTCCTTCCAGAGAACACCTTAACTAACACCTGGAAAAGGAAAAGCAGTATTGCTCATTTGAATGTGTAGACTGCTTGCAAATCAGGTTTAACCAACACTGCAAAGTAATCATTAAAGTACTGGTATAATAGATAATAATAATAATAATAAACAAAATAATACATACTAATAAATAATAATAAATACATAAAAACTAAGCTAATAAAAACTAGTAAGGGTAAAGATGTGGCCATTTCTAATCAGAATAATAATAAAATAAA
This sequence comes from Leptonotus elevatus, assembly GCF_054856555.1. Lineage (NCBI taxonomy): Eukaryota > Metazoa > Chordata > Actinopteri > Syngnathiformes > Syngnathidae > Leptonotus > Leptonotus elevatus. The sequence continues at coordinate 18,003,586 of NC_141242.1, read as the reverse complement.
ATAAAATCTTCCAAAATGTCTGTATGGTTTAAGTATGTGGAGCCAGGCTCATACAAGAACTTTGCACAATGCTTGTGTCTCACCATCCACAATCGAGTCGACCAGGAGACAGAGCCGTGGCGCGCATACATCCAGCCGTGCCACGACAACAGGCACTTGAGGACGTTCCTCATGATCATGATTATGGTCACCCATAGACCTGTGCCCACCAGCACCCCACCGACAATCTTCTGGCTGTCTGTGGACATGTATTTACTGCATAGGAAGAAAAAGACAGACAAAGAAGTGGCACAAAGGCCATTTAAGCATCTTGGATGAGGAATATAAAACTAGTATTCTCTTCTTTTTGCCCAACAATAATAATCTCTGAAGGAAAATAATTTGGGTAGAGCACCAACAAATTAGCCCATTAACAAATTAAGTAATCTTTGACCTTAACCAGACATCTTTCCAAATAAACACGATTTTTGTTTAGAATTAGTATTTTAATTCATGTTAACGCCAATTCATGTGCAGCCCTAATTAAAATATATAATTCCCCATGTTCGTAAATGAAGGGGTCGTCTCCCAGACTAGCTTGCTAGTTTAGCGCGCAGCATCCACCACAACAAGGATTGACTATTTACAGCACCAAAAGGCATAATAACTGACTGATGAAAACAAGTACAATTTCATTTACAGTCTAATACAGACTTATAGAAAAAATATGGTACAGTACGTATAATTTGTACTGGCCCAGTCAGGTGGCCCGACAGTCACATAGTGACCCCCTGTTAATGTAGAACCCTGGTTCTGTACTGTTGTTTTGCATGCAGTCATAAAGAGGCTTACCTAATGGGCATGTGTTGACCCAGTTTGGCAATCAAGCCAAGAGATGGATCTAGCTGCTTGTATTTATTGTATGACATGTAAGACACAACCACAACCATGAAGCCAGAAGGGCTGCCTGGGTACACACCAGTCATTACTCCATTCTGTGGAAGATCAGACAGGACAAACAAGGTCATGGGCAATAAGGAAAAAAAATACTTACACTGATTTACAAACAATTTAGTGTAGCTGATTAAGAAGACAATATTATCAGTTTATTATACTTGAGTGACTTAAGTATAGTGGTGTGTAAAGAGCCAAGTAGGCCAAAGGCTGTAACTGAGATAATTGACAGGCATGGAATTTGTGAGTAGGTGACCTTCTATAGTGAGCATGTTAATAGTCACCAATCCACACAATTGTAAAGAACAATGCTGTCAAACATTGCTTAAATTGAGCTGTCAATGATTGCCAAAACAAAAGAAGACAAATATAAGTAAATAATAGGTTGCAAGATTTTAGTAGCTTTATTTGAGATGACCCCAACTGGCTCAAGTGTCTAACGTTGCTTGTATGGTGCATACAGAGTGCCTCTCACCTTGAAGCGAATAAATCTTTTTTTCCACGAGTGGAGCCCAGAGAGGTAGATTTGGCGCAGAGCCTCATGGCACAGCTGCAGATCGATGCCATCTGGAGTGACAGTGAACTGAAAGGCCACTGCCTGGTGAGCTTCTGCCATGGTGGCTGCTTCTGTGCAACGTTACTGAAGGAAGCAAAAAGGGAGAGAATGTAGAAAAATGCTGCCTTTTCACCATTTCACAAATTTTCAACGATTCGATTTTTTAAATGCAGACGTATCGAATATATTCGATTTATTGCCCCGCCCTAATGGAAGGGCTTAACATTTCGTGATATAATACCTTTAAATATATATTTCTAAATAATCGGCAGATTAATAACTAGCCTTTTTTTTTGTGCCAAAAATCAGGAAAAGTTTCTAACTTCCTCTGAAGTTTCCATTAAATAGATTTCACGCAACTTGTTTTAACAGGGACCCTTCGTGAGCACCAAATGAGGAGATGTTCTTGTTAACAAGTTCCTGCAAGCTTAGGCCTATCGAGATGCCCAAGAAAGGTTATCATTATCCGCCACATTGTTACACTTATGAAAACAGGTTAGGCAAAATTGTAATCCACCCATTTTCTTAACTGCTTATTACTCATCTTCTACATAAACCTCTTCTGAGTAGAGTATTGACAATATGGTCCAGGTTATATCCATGTCCGCAGCTCTAGACTATGGACACTAAACTAATTCCCATAGTTTTTCCACAATCAGCCTTTGGAAACAAACTAAGCATTATACCAGTTATAGTGGCTGTGTCCAACTTAAAGCCACTGAAGGTGCAATAGACATTTGAAGTGTTTGACAGGTTCGATCGCGTTGGTGGAAAAACAAGTCTCTCGTGTTGCCTTTAAGAAATGTATTTACTCACGTTGACAAGCTTTTTGTGCTACAAAGTACATCCAAATCTTTCCAGCAATTAGCACAACGTTCCCAACTCCTAGCGACCCTGTCGACTGAAGATGACATCACCTGTAACGACCAATCACGGTTTGGTCAGCAAACTGAGCCATGATTGGTCGTTACCTATTTCCTCAGCACAGTTGATGTCATGACGTTTTTATTCAACAGCAAGTGACAAAAATTCGTTTTTTTTAAAGGTATTAATTGTTCATTAAAAAATAATGACGTTATCACATTAAAGCTGCAATATGGAACTTTTTCCCCAAAAAATAACTTTACAATAAACTTTTTATTTGACCATTTATGACTGAAATGCCTTCTAATTAGTAGATTAGCACCTTAGCTGTTCACAATGGGTACTACTGCAAGCCGCTGGCCAATAGTTTTCAGACTGGATTCGGGTTAGAATTTCCCGCGCCCTGTCTGCGGATGTGACGTAATGTGCGTGGTGTGTATGTGAAGGACGGTATGTGCAGTTCCATTTTTCGTCAGCAGGTGGCAGTAGCGATTCGAAATGGAATATTCTACATTCAGTAGCTTTAATTATAGACAAAATATTATCTTTTTACGGTTGAAAATGGCTCAATGAGTCAAGTATCCCTTTAATATCGCACACTAATTTAGAGGAAATGTTAAGGTGGCTCTTACATAGTATTCTAGTCTGTGCTTTGTGAGGAAGACAGTAAGTAGGATAGCTTTACATTGTCAGGATTTTTGGGGCCGAGTACCAATTAGGAGAAGAAAAAAACATAACTATCAGGTCGTCTTTTTGGATGGATATATTTTAGAAGGAAATGGCACTTTTACAGTACTGACACATTTATTCAAATGTAAAAATTACAACATATTAGTAATTGGATCACATCCTATTGAACTAAGCCGCGTTCCACCTGCCCATATCTAATTGTATTGGAAACCGAATCAAAATTGTATTTTGTGTGGAGACGCACACCCCTGCTTCCTGCTTCACGCACGCACACGCACTCACACCAAGGACCTCTAGACGGTATTATAAGTTCAGTCAGGTCAAAGTAAAACAACATGAGACAGAAATAATGGGTGCAACAACTTACTTTAATTAGATTACTTGGCACATCCCAGTTCAGCTCATTTAGACTGATATGACTGGTGACTACGTTTACATGCAGTCAATAACCCTTTCAAAACCCGAATATTGGCAAAATTAGCCATATTGGTGTTTTGAAAGGCTACACATGCAAAAACCTGAATGTTTTTCTTCTGGCTTTTAACCAAATTAGTTTTCCTGCCCGAAAATGTGTTCATTTTAACACAATCGGAATAACACAATCGGAATACCTCGATTGAACGAGACGTGTTTCTGTTCTGTGCATACGCCATTCGCAAAGAATCTTGGTCTTTTGAGTACGGGAACTAACTACTTGTGCGTGCGGCGCCGTCCCACTCACTAAACGAGCCTAACTCGAATACATTTGATTTCTCCACGCCGTTTTCACATTATTTTCAGCCTCTACGGCGAAAAAAAAAACCCTATATGCACAGTTAAATACGTGTTTAAATGTACATGTAGCTGGCATGCAACATACCAGAAATACACAACCAGAGGTAAACAAACAACAACGCAGCAAAGAACTACAATTTTGGAGCAGGGAAGACACAGACAGACTACTTCATTAGTGTAGTGAGTGACATGAATATGTCTTCTTTTTTTTTTTACTGTAGAAAGTTAAACGCAGAAATGACATCTATTCGTGTAATGACGTTGTCCACGTATCACAGTTTCGGTCAGGATATTCCGCGTACAACTCTCACACATGCAAACAGGCTAGCATGAATGTTTCAGAAACCGGAATTTTGACCTTAACCTGAATACTGATTGCAGTACGACTCATTTCATTGTTGATTGTAGTACTGATCATTTGCAATGAACACACTCACAAAGCAAAAACATACCACTTTGTGATGTATGGTAAGTATGTGCAGTACTGCACTGTTATAACAGTTGTTTGCCTAAGGATTGTCATCTTTTATGGCTACCAGGTGCAAAAATAAAATAAAATAGCATTTCAACAATAATGTTATGTTTTTCCGTGCATTTCAATAAGAGCTCGTCACCATTGTGAAATGAAGCACAATGACAGAGGGAAAGTCCAGACTGAAGGACACGTTGCGAGGGTATTTATTTTCAATCCGTCAAGAGAGCAGCGTCCCCGACTCTCCGCAGACCGCCCCTCCCCCTCCTGATCACATGATACAGCCTCCACTGCGGAAACTGGGGGAAAGGTCGCTGAGCAGTGCCACTCGCTTGGAGACAGAGGGAAACGGAAAACGCTACTAACAAACCTTCCCATGTGACATACGTCTCTGTGTTTCTGACATTTTAATAGGTGCACAGTTTTAGCTAAATCGGCGATGTTTATTCAAAAAACATGGCGATAAATCGTAGGAACCAATGCCATCGTGTACGTTGCTTATGTGCATTCCAGTTTTAATCAAGCAGTCATCGCTATTAATAATTTAAATATGCCGTGACAACCAAACACCCCCAGAAACATGCAATTTTGTCAGCCAAGACACACAACATACGTGTGTCAGCCATTTAATGGGGCTCTACGGGAGGCACCACTAAACCACGTGGTCTGTCAGAAATGGGTCACCCCGGTGTAAATAAAGCATATTTTGGGGTTTCCATTCAATAATGCAGCCTTCTCTAAGATAAAAACGCTTTCAAGTGCATCTTATCTCTTATGTGGTGATACAAGTCCGAACCACAACGCCACCAACTTTGACTGACTTTAGTGAGAAGGTGAAAACATAATAGAATAATAGTTAATTTAGTATATTTGCACCAAAGCCTACCGTGATGTATAAACTTAATGCAATTAATTATTACTAAATGATTATGTGTCCTGCGTAAGTGTGCAGTGTCCAAGAGCCATGACAATGAATGACCTCTATTTGCACCATTGCCTACATAAGTATTGAGAGGACATCTGACCGAGTGATACCACCTGGACCATGCAACGTAAGGTTTTAAATAATGTCCGAGGAGTGTTTTAAAACGAATAATAATAAAAGGCCTGACGACAACATGTAGAAGAATGACGAGTGGGTGCAAGATTGAGTCAAAATGTTCCCACTCATCATGAAATGTTGTTGTTTTTTCGGACTTACTAAAGTTGGAATATTTCACCTAAGCGAGTCGTTCACTGCACCAACAACTCAACTACCATATTCGAATGGACTGCACCACAAAAAACTTGAAGCATTTTCCGCCACATCTATCTGAAAGCGTTTGTGTTTTCAAATCCGACGCAGCCATATTTAATGAGTGATTCCCTAAACTGCACAGCGGGCTACACAAGACCGCGGGAAAAAACGCGATTAAATGAGAGCTTTTACTCACCGAACCTTCCTATTAATCCGAGTCTGTACGTGGAAGACTTTAGTGTTGGACACAACGTGACACCGTTCGGTTGCAGAGAGTGTGGACCGCTAACGTTGACACAAGCTACGTGAATGAGAGGTTGTGTACGCTGCATGCTTCTTTTCCTACGTCACATTCGTCTGGAGTGAAACAGCGCCACGTAGAGGACCGCACCGGTATTATAAGAGGTAAGTGAGGACGCCAAAAGGTGACGTCAGGATTTTGCTTGATCGCAGTAGGCCTTTTTTTTCCTGTGTGCCTGGACTCCAATCTGTCTCTACTCCACTGTCTTGTCAATCAAACACAATCACGTGCACCAGTGATTTCCAACCACTTTGCCGTTGATCACTCAGGGCGTTTCCAGACACCCTGTGACCCAAGGTTCCCTAAAGGTCGCTAGCTGAAAGACAAAGTAAAAATAATTAGATCATGTGAATGGGTTACATGCAATTGTGCGTTGATATGGACCACAAAAAAAAAAAAGAAGTAATGGGTTCAAGAGTCGCGGACTGCGTATATGCAGGGATTCACTTATTGTGACATTTTTGGTTGGTGATGTGCCATGGGATTTTTAGGTTTAAGATTTTGAAGGTGGTCACATAGCAATATGTTGCTCACATAGTCACATTGTGATATGTTGGTGCTTACTTGGTTTATGCAATTTTTTTGCTTTTGTCTTGGTTTGCTCGAAATATACAGTACAGTAATTCAAAAAATACCATGCAGTCCATCTACGATAAGTGACAAGAGAACAACTTCATGTAAACAAGTAGACCTACAACAATAAATAAATACACTCTCAGACATCTGTACCTATGTTAACAAAAGACAGACTGGTGCATCTCAATAATTTAGAATATCATAAAAATGGTAAATGGACTGAGTTTATAATGTAAAGCACTTTATGATAAATAAATTAAAAAAGTTTATTTATTTCAGTATAGTTCAATCCATATTCTGAAAAATAAAATAATCTCAGTGTGTAGTGAATATATACAATATATGAGTTTTACTTTTTTCCAATTTATGCTACATTTTCAAAGATAAGATATACCTGTCATATAAACACGTTTAACAAATCATCACTAGGTGGCGCCACAATTCAATGCTAATAAAACATTCAAGACGCGAGACTAATTTTGTAAATATGTGATATAAAGTTTATTCTTTTGTGTGAGAAAGTTCTTTAAACGTGGTTGCACAAGTCCACGACCCTCTTATAAATGGGGATGTGGCTGTATTCAGTACAAAGCAATCACATTCAAACTCGTGAAATGCGAGTCAGCACACCTTTGCCTCTGATTAACCCCAATCAAATTTCAAATGATCGAGTAAGCTCTTCTCCTTATCCAACATGTGGACTGTCACGAGAGAGAATACAACTCTGGGCCTCTTCTGTGCGGAAGGTGACTATTTTATTTAAAAAAATAATTATTTTTATGGGCTACCTATTATTATTATTATTATTATTATTATTATTATTATTATTATTATTATTATTATTATTATTATTATTATTATTATTATTATTATTATTATTAGTGTATTGTTTTAGGTCCGATCTAATGTACAGCACCTTGTGACAGCTGCGTTTGTTGTTAGTGCTCTTTAAAATTGAGTTGAGTTAAAGGAACACATTGAGAAAGTGTAGAGCACGTGAGTATGTGATTTTCTGGTTGATTACATTGTTTTATGATGTTTAATTTGGGTGTATATTTAATTTATACTGCGATTGGCTGGCAACCAGTTAGGGTGTACCCCGCCTACTGCCCAAAGCCAGCTGGAATAGGCTCAAGCGCTGCCGAATTCAACTCGTAAATCGAGGTGAAGCTCGTAAACGTGTGTTCCATTTCCACTGATCTGTATATATTACTGCATAGTCAATAGGCCGCGAGGCCGCCATAGAGAACATTTGAGACAGTCGTAGAAACTGTGGACTCCAGTAGTCCCGGGAGAGGAGTTACACTACATAATTTACATTAAAAAACAAAAAACAAATAAGCATTACTAACCAATCAAATGGCTTCTATTTCTGTGTAATAATAATTTTAAGCAATGGCGTCATTACCAGAGCTTAAGCCATTAAAATTACGGCTCTGGGAGATCTAAATAGTAGTTTTAAAATTCTGATAAACATAGGCCCGGTTTCACGGACAAGTCTGTACTAGGCCTAAATCAGATTACTTAAAATAGGTCATAAGTGGCTTGCATGAGCGTAGCTCAAATTTGTCTTCGTTGGTCCTAGCCTATGGAGTCCTGGAGTATTACATGAGAATGGTGCTCATGAAAACCTGAAATGGAATTCAGCCGGACAGCTTTGATGGAGTAAATTCTGGCCCTAAAGCATGGCTGAAAGAAAAATAACACGTTCAAAAAATGATAAAGATAATGTCTATCTCTCCCTTAATTTTTTATTTCATTCTAAGGACGATGTGAGTTTTTCTAAAATTGATGTTTTCCCAGAGGAAAAATTACTCTTGTGAAGGAGCCATTGCACAAAGACTGTGAATCCTCCACATCTGGTATGGCATCCCTGAAAAAAAGATGCTGCCTTCCAGCAGAGACCAAGGATGCCCATGCATGAAAAGATACCCTTGGAATTTCGTGAGCAGAAAATTACATATATGAAAGACATGAAAGTGAGAATTCTACATACTAATATGGATATGAAGTTAGAAGAGAGAACTGTTCAAAGAAAGATGCATGAGAAAGCTGTGTAATTAAATACATTGTGAAAATATTTTTTCCCCCCTTGAGAGTATTTTGGCCACCACAAAAGCCTTGGTTTAATTTTGTCATTTTAGTTTTCATCATGTTATTTATCTATGTTGTACCTCACAAACAAGCCATAATCAATCATTGTGTGGTTAAAAATCATATATTTTATAACTGAAGTGCTGCAACTTGAAAGGAGCTCTGAGTGTAAGTCCTCTGTTTTTCTGCCATGATAGGAACATCTGGATCATTCATGGGAGTTGTGCAGCACAGATGTAGCCATGATCACGTCACCTTTGTGCATACGAAAGCAATCTCTGAAAGTTATTTCATCAAATTGATGCAATTGATTTCTCCTATTCACAAGTATTTGCCTGGCTGGCCGCTGCAGTTATTCTCATGTCTAGTATTACACGCTCCCAAATTATCTGTGCTCCCTTTCACTAACAGGGGCCACAATGGAAATATGTATATTTATACAGTAGTCTGCTCGCAGGATGGGAGGAGTAAGATGGCCGCCCTGTGGCTTCAACGGCTTGCATGGGCGTGTATGGGCTATCGGCTATCGGCTATCAGCTATCAAGTAATATATACAGATCCATAGATATCTATAAAGACAAGATGTCTTACGACGCAGAATCCAACGTCCGCACGGGGCGGCCATCTTGTCACAGGCAGGCAGTCTGTTCAGCTGTATTGACTGTGAAGGAAGTTGAGTGATCGTTGTGAGATGTGTGATATATAGTCTTAAAAGTGAAACATTCACTCACCCTTACCTTTCAGCAATAAAAGCCTAAATAAATATGATACAGAACAATGTATTATTCACAGAGGAATTAATTTCAATAGTTTTTTTTTTTTCATAAATAAAATAAACATGTTGGACATGTGTGCATCTTTATATACGCGAGTACTTGTGAACAGTTACAAAATGACACACACAGGACAGCGATGTATTTATTTACAAGTTCCGTCTTCAATTCCGCTTATCCGGGGTCGGGTCGCGGGGGCAGCAGCTTTAGCAGGGAAGCCCAGACTTCCCTCTCCCCAGCCACTTCAGCCAGCTCCTCCGATGGGATCCCAAGGCGTTCCCAAGCCAGCCGTGAGACGTAATTTATTTACAAGTCTGTACTATTATTTATTTATTTATCTATAATGGCTGCCCGAAGGTGGCTGGAATGGGCACCCCCGACCGACCCTTGTGAGGTAAGCTGCCAGGAAATTGGATGAATGGATGGATGGATGGATTTAGACAGCTCCCCTTCACGCTCACTATTTTCCCAGCTTTTGAGAAAAAGGCGTCGTTCAGAAGCTGGAAGACACACATATTTTCAAACCTCAACTGGTCCCAAACGCTGTTTTTCACTGGTCACGATTACTAACACACACATTCCATGTGTCCAAATTCATAAGTCTGGGTCCTCCGAAGGCCGAATTTGTCGACCATATGATGTAATCCCGGCGCTACCTGACCACCCACGGACTTACATATGGACTGTCAATGCTGCTTGTTGGTAGCGCATTGAAGTCATTATGACGTCACGGAAAACATACCGGTGTGGGTACCAAATCTACAGATGGACTGTCAATGCTGTTGTTGGTTGCACATTGACAAACAGTCCATTCTTATGTAAGTCCGTGAGTGTTGTCGAGTCGCGCCGGAATATCCTCATATACAAATAATTGTATTTGTCTTATTTCACGAGTGCTAAACACATGAGAAGTGTTGAAAGAAATATGCAGTCTCTGCAAATCACACTCAGCAAATCGGTCCGTGTTAAATTTGCAGTGTTCAATCAAATATGCAGTAAGCAGTGTTATTATAACACTGTTAGGATAAAAAGTTGCACTGTCAGAGTAACCTGAATAGCACTACCTTGAGTGTTAAATTGACCATCCTCTCATTTGTGGTGAAGGAGAAGCTTAGCAATTTTCCAGCGCGCTGTCGACATTTCCATAGCGTTACATCCAGTTGTTGTTGGGGCGGCGTCATCTCTTGACCCTGAGAGTGTGGGTTCGATCCCAGGCCAGTGTGACTATGTCAAAGTATCCTTCAGCAAGACACTGAACCGGACCCCTTGTTGCTTCAGATGCCGTGTCATCAGTAGTCAAAATGTAAAGTGCTTTGAGGGCCTCGTAGGAGGAAAAACGCTATATAAATGAAGTACCATTTACCAGATTGAAAGTGTAGTTTAAGTTACATTTTCAACACTGACACTCGAGCAATACACTTATAAGTGTTTAAACACCAGAGTTAAGTGTAGTTTGGCAGAATTAAATGTTTAACACTGACACTAGTATAAAGTACTTTTAACACTACTCATTGTTTACCAATGTAGATTTTTAACATTATACAGTGTTGGAGTAACACTGGTTAAGTGTGAAAAAAGTAACACTTTGAAAAGTGTCAGATTTACACTCATTGGTGTGGACACATATAAACACTTTTCTAACGTTACATTTAAAACACTCAAGTGTTAATCAAACACTAGCGATTTTGTAGGGAATTATTATTATTATTAGTATCCATCCATTTTCTTAACCGCTTAGTCCTCACAAGGGTCGGGGGGGGGGGGGGCACTGGAGCCTATCCCAGCTGACTTCAGGCAGTAGGCGGGGTACACCCTGAACTGGTTGCCAGCCAATCGCAGGGCACACAGAGACGAACATCCATCCACACTCACAATCACACCTATGGACAACTTGGGGAGTTCAATTGACCCGACATGCATGTCTTTTGAAATGTAGGAGGAAACTGGAGCACCCGCAGAAAACCCACGCGAGCACGGGGAGAACATGCAAACTCCACCCAGGAAGGCCGAAGCCCGGACTCGGTCTCACGTCCTCTTCACTGGGAGGTGGACGTGCTAACCAGTCAACCACTATTATTATTATTATTATTATTATATGTCATTAGTAAAAATAGTTACTTTGCCTGGTAATGAGTTACTTTTATTATGAAGGCATTCAATTACTAACTCAGTTACTTTTTTAAGCAAGTAATGAGTAACTGTCGATAACTAATTACTTCTTCTTTTATTTTTTTTAAAAGTAACCTTCCCAACACTGTTCCAGTAGCTGTGAACGACGCAGTAAGTTGATGCGACCAGTCCACTTAACTTCCGGTTTTGCGAAGTTGTGAGAGAAAGTGCGACTTCCCACGTGATCCGACGGCGAAAAACTAATATGTGAATAGAACACATTACAATATACAAATGTGAAAATAAAAACAAATAAATAAATGTATGGATTATAGGTACGTTATCACTTCGGTCCAACTCAGAAGAACTACTGTTAAATGCAGGATGACGATGGAGGGTGTGGATTAGCGTGAAGAAGCTGCGTTGAGCCGGAAGTGAACTCGCATCATATCAAACATGTACCAAACCGCTGTGTGTTGGAAGCGAGCGCGCCCCCGCCCGCTCTTGTCGAGCGCGCGCGTGCGTCCTAACTGTCACGAAAGAGCCGCGGCGTGCCTCACAGCTGCCGCCTGCCAGCCAGCTTGTTTGTGGCATGTTCAGATGACTTGACTAAGCAGTGTAGGGGAATTAAGTCCGACCATAGCTTCGATTTGGAGACTGCAGCAAACACGCGTTTTTGTGTGTGTGTGTGTAAGCATACTAAAAAGTGACATGAGCGGCTGCGGTGGACGGCGAAGGAGAGAATGAAAATAGTGGATTTTGTTTCCACTCGTTGGTACAGCGCAGAAGAGAACTCACTCCAAAGGTAAGCAGAGGCGCCGGAAGTAAGCGTTAGCGTTCTAACTGTAAATTGGAATCATTTTGTTTACTAAATATGTAATAGCAAGACTGCTAATGGTAGTGTTTGTATGGCCATTTAGTTACTGTCGTGGATGTCCTCGACCAGCTTTATACACCTTTTCGTTTGTAAATAAACCGAACCAGACAAGGAGTTTGAGTTCGTAACGCGTGTCAGTTGTAATGCTCCGATGAAACACTCCCAGAAGGATGTGCACAGTTGAGTAAGTTCACCATCCCTTTAAAAACACACAATTAAACGCTAAGATTAGAGGTCCGTTCATTTTCTTCGTGAGGCACTGTCAAATCGGACGTTCCCAGGACTTGAATTGCACGCAAACGTCACTGCCACTACTGTATTACCTATACTATCTATTTACTTTGAGATCGTAGAGAAAGAAGTAAGAACGTGCTTAATGATATGCATACAGGAGCTGTGTGTACATGAAGGTGTTTTCCCAGTCAGTTTGTAAAACAGTGCGTGTACCGATAACCGTTTTTGCACTGACCACAAATGCTTCAGCATTAGAATTAGGCTAGTGGCTGGTTTTGCTGTGCTATGTCATCCATGCTGAGACCTCTTTAGAACGTTAACTGGGCGTCTAACTGGTTCATATAGGGGGAGGGGGCAGGCCACAGACAATTTGAATGGGAAATCTCTTGTAGCACAGCGCTCATCCCTCATCCCACGCCAGATGTCATTGTTTATTTTGTGTGTTTTTGTCTTCAGTGTGATGTAGCAGATGTGCACGTTGCTATTTGTAGGTATACTGGGCCTGCACTGTAAAATTACACGGAGACGCAATGTTTTATAAATCACAAGCGTGACAGAAGGCAAAAAAAGATGAGTAGTCCTGCAACACTGGTCAACATCTGATTTGCTATCATGGACTATAAGGCAAGGATTTAAGTGACCGTTTAACATTTCTAATTTAATTGTCACACAACTGCACAAATAATTAAAACTACTCTTAATTTTGATGAAGTGTGTAAGTGTGAGTGGTAAAAGGTTACGGATGGTGACTCAATTTAACAGTCAGTAATCCAGAGGACTTTATGATGAACATTCCATTTTTCTATCATTTATAAAGTTAAAATACTGCTTTGGCCAAAGATGGTTCCGACATCGGAGCTCAGTTTCTGGTCAATCATCAAGTTTTCCTCTTCTATGCCGTCACTACCTTACTTTCTGTGGTGGCATTACAAAAAAGAAAAAAGGAGAAGAAAAAAGCAGAAGGAGACGCAAACGACACTTGAAGTTAATCCTTTATCTGAATTCTCCCACAGGTTATGCTAAACTCTTTCACGCTATGCTTACATCTTCCATGATGGCAGTTCCACCTCTGAGTTTTGGTTACTTTCCCAACCATATGACCTATAGGGTGTTTGATTGGTCACATTCCATTGTACTGTTCATACAGTTGTGCTGTTGGTCTCGACATAGTTTGTGTAGGAGGCTTGATTTTGATGAAGACGTAGGAAAAAGCTTAGTCATTATCCGTAGTTAGGATTGGAAGATTTGTTGTAGTTGCCAAGGTGCAATTTACCTTGTGTGCGATGAGTAACTCAAATCAATGTTTGGCTGAATCAAATTTCGTAGAATGACAAACTAATCACAGGATCACAGTACATGTCATCCTGTCATTAACATCTACGGTTGATGCTATTTTGAGTTCACTGATCATGTTTGAATCCTGTAAATCATTCCTGCTCTGCACAGAAAGCCACCCCGTACATCTCATCACATAATAATGGTGATAATCAGCACATTTTGGGTATTGATGTCCATGATCAATAAGTGTTTTGCATTTAATACAAAGCAATTAGCCAGTGAACTGATTTGACCAGCTTTATTGATTTGAAAAGAGAAGATTATCGTGTGAATATAATTCACATCATAAAGATAAACTGTTACAATTGTATGACATCACAGTAATAAAAAAGAAAAAGACAATAAGTAATCCTTACACAATTTGATATTTGCCCTTACGGGTAAAACACAAAATTGATTACATGACCACTCACACTTAATCATCAGAACAATGGAATCACAGCTCTGGTGAAGATGTAGTAACATTGTAAAAAAAAAGAAAATTAATAAAGAATTAACAACAGTAGGCCTATTTTTAGCTACTTGTGTCACATTGTGTTGAACAAGCTGTGCTGTGGGCATGCTGCCACTTTAATTGGATACAACTTTCCTCGGCAACGAAACACCACAGGATAATGTATCTATAAACGAGTCCAAAGGAAAACTATCATTTGAAATTCAACTTTTCTCTATAAAAAAATGGGTCCCATCCGTAACATGATATCCAAAATAACTGTTTGTATAAATGCCATATTACGCTATCTTGGAAATTCCCTGAGTGATTGTTTCCACTCTTATTTTTGTTTCTGCTCGGGAATACATCGTGTTTGAGGGTCATGTTGAAATTGCGTTACCCCCTCCAGTGCAGGAATGACCCTTCCCGTCGATCGTACCATAATCCTCTTGATGCGCTTGCAATCACTGAACATGAAAACCCTAATATACATCATCACCAGTGCAGCAAATGCTTTTGACTTCACACCAGCTGATGGCGGAAGTGGTTGAATCCATTTCAACTAGGTAACATTTTCTGACTATGGTTCCCTAGCTACGTGAATTATTTAGTCTGTTTGGCATGGCAAGACAATCCAGCATGTGGTACATTTGCAAGATTCCAGTGATATTCCAACAGTGAGCACTTTCTCATTTTTCTTTTTCTTTTCTATGGCCTGGGATTGCTTTAGAAAGATTGGCTGGTTGACAAGGATATTTTTGACATGGACTTATATTGTCATTACACTGGTCATTAAAATTGTAGATGATAGCTTTTTGTTCACTGTTTTTTTTTCTCTCATGATGACTGCATAATTTCCAGGAAGATGCTTCAATTATGAGAAACTGACTCCTTGAGTATGATCTTGTGGTTATATTTTTAAGAATAATGTTCCCTTGACATTCCTGCCGCTGTCATACAACCCCTCTAAAATATTCTCAGAGTCTGGGAAACAACTGGCTGGCCAGCCGTTTCAGTATCTATAAGTTAGTGTGGTCTTTGTTATATTTAGACAGCCCACCCCCTCCCCAAGGTAATGATAGGGAAGCAAGGACAGGACCACAGGGTGTTCTGGCCTAACACACATGCAGATTGAAGTGAAAGAGCCCACCCCGAGTCTCACCATATAAACCTTAATATGTGGAATTTGTTGGGTAGGTTCCGAGTGGTGTTGGTGAGTCTGTGTTATCAGGAAGAACGATAAGGCCTCTGCCACAGTGGTGGCTTTTGCTCATTTAGGGACCACAAGCTATTCTGGGCCTTTTTCTTTTTCCACTGTCACCCTCTGGATGGGTCACACAATGCTTGTGCTGCTACTATTTTAAATACAATAACAGAAACCTTCTTGCCATAAAAAGAGATGGAGGCAAAAGAGGCTCAGACTTGGGTTTTTCCTGTGTACAAAATTCAAAGGCGGCCACCTTCACCTTATTTGCTCCCCACCTCCAGCCTAAGTGACTGATAATTAATGAATGCTTTAAGATGATAATAGTCATATTCTTATTTGAACGATAATTTTTATTATTGAAACATGGAATTATTATATGTTGCCTGTAAAAAATGAAAGCGAGTTAGTTGAATTGACAGAATACACATTTACACACGTCATGGCACAGGGTTTAGGGTTGTTCGATACCACCTTTTTTTCGACCGATACGCAACTCTTGAGTAGTGATCGCTACTGATGTCAAATGCCGATACCACTAGTAAATAAAATGCCCCACCCATAAATGACAGATGATTTTAAAGAAAGACGTATGTATCCCAGTATATTATTTTTTCCTTAATATTGTATGAAGTTAATGGCAACTTTGTATTCATATAATTTCTCATTTCTTGTCCTTGATCATGAAACGGTCGCAGGAGGGCGGCCGATTATGGTATCGGTCACCGCCGTGAGTATCGATACCTTAAAATAAGATTTATCACCATCTTGTCCTTCATTTTTACTACCTCAAGACATTTGTGCTCACTTTTGTCTCTGGTGTTGATTAAAATCAGCTGTAACCTGTAACTATGTGGGACCTCAGAACTAATCCTGTGTAAATGACAGCCATGTAACAGCCAGGTCACGTTTGCCACTGCATTGTTGTGAATGTCTGCGTAACAAAATGTGTTTTGGAGGTACATATCCTGAATGACTGAACAATGTTTCAAATGAGAAAAGTTGTCAAAAGCATGAACGAGGACACCTTGTAGTTTCCATCACTTCATTAATAGCCAGCAAAACAATTAGTTTGTTGTAATTTTTGTATGAATGAATTGCTAACGTATCTCTTTGATTCTCGCGCTATCGCTGTCACTTTTTTTTCTTCCATACTCTCAATGCATTGTGATCTATATCAATCAGTTGAGTGACCATCGATATTCGTCACTCTTCAAAGTGTATTTTGGGTAATTATGAGAGCGCTACATTTTTTTTCCTTTTGGACATTCGGACACCATTACAAAATGCCATGACCCCTTCATAGTGCACTATAATGGGAGTAGTGTGCCCATTCGGACACATCCTCAGACTAATAATTTGGGACAATACTGTGATCATGTATTATCTACATTGTGGCTATACCTGCATCTTTACTGCCATTTTCCAATAAAAATCAAGTGTGGACTTTTTTAGGGTTATGTTTGGGGGCATATGTTGCACGTTGTAAATCAGTAGTTCGCCAGAAGTGTCTATAGTTTAGCTTCAGACAGAATTGGTGCCTTTTTATTTTTGGTTTACAGCAGAGTGAACAACACCGTCAAGACAAAAGCCTTCGGGCATGATAAGACCAGATGGCGATGACTCTTTCATTCTGTCCTACAAAATGAATGTAGCTTTTTTGTGACTAATCGAGAGCTTTTGTTGTGAAGAATGTGGCGTATGTCTCTGAAAATACCTTCAAACGAGTAGCCCTGTTGCAATAGAGATACAAATCCATTATGTGCTGGAGCTAATGCGCACAAACCAAAGCAAGTCTGTGTGGTTAATGCCTTACTAGTGTTTAGATGACCACTGAGGATTGAATAATCATCCCATGGCAAAAAGGTCTTCTCGGGTCTTCCAGTTACTTTACAAATGCCAGACTCTTAATCTAAGATTTTCCATTTTCTCCAATGTAATCCTCTGTTGTAAATCCCGAATGAGCTCAAGTTTGATTATAGACACAAAAATAGATGATCGGAGGGATGAAGGAAATGGAGAAAGCTGCAATGATTACTTACATTTTGGATTAGTAAATAGACATTTTTATGTTTACAAACTAAAATGGTGCACATTGACTTTGTATACAGATTAGGGTCACTGCCTTTTTTTTTTTTAGCCTGCCCTTTGCTAGGATGCAACAAAATAGTTCCAGTGATTTATACAGATGAATTGAGTCTGATGCAAAATGGTGCACAGCATTACATTACAACAGAACAGCAAATGGTGTCGTCATCTATAGGAAGTTGAGGTACATCCAGATACACTCGAGACTCTTCCAGCAACAACACTTAATCAGATAATTAATCATTATTTACCCCAAGCCGATTAAAGAGAAAGCAACCCAATTTGTTTCTTTACAATAATATATTATGTATGCAGTCTCAGTCTTAACAAGATATTGTGATACATATTGTGTTTGTGGAATGTGTACAGTATAAAGCAGTAAAATCCATCATTTTTATCCATTTCAGCGGGGCGGCCATTTTGCCGCTTGCTGAAAATGACATCACAGTTGCTCAGGGTTAAGGTAACGGCCAAACACGGCACAGCTTGCGAACATCACATGACCAAATTCGGAAAACAGGTAAGCCATGATTGGTCGTTGCCAGTCCTGAGCAACTGTGTTTGTCATTTTGACAGCAAGTGACAAAATGAAATGGATAAAAATGGGTGGATTTTTTTTAAATTTAAAATTCCACAAATACAACATTAATCAGAATGCTGTGTTTAGACTAGTGTGGGCGCGTACAACATATTATTGTAAATGCAACTTTTGGATCGCCGGTCCCATACATCTGCTCTGAGCTCCACTGAAAGTTTTGCTGATTTTTATTCTTTTTTTTTTTTAAGGACATCTGACCACATGTGTCTAAACAACACTACAAATAATCCAGAATTCATAATACTTTGCAAACTGTTTACGGTTGCAAATTTATGAACTGAGAACAAGTTTGAGTTGGAACTTTATGTCATAACAGGACATGATGTCACTCAGGCCTCTGTCTCAAAGTCTTGTGTCCTTTAAGCAACCAGGTTATCACTATTTAGTCAACAGAACTGTTGTTGCTTAGATACTCAAGGTACTTTATTTTCTTCTTTTTTTCTAGCCCACCTAACCACTTCCTCACAACTTCTCACTCCCCCCACTTTCTGTTGACACACGCATACAATTTTTAATATGCTTTTTTGTGAAAGTTGCCACTTGTTTGTATTTGTGTGCTAATTAAAAATGCATTTTGATAACAATGCACTACCAACAACAAGTAGCCGCAGTACAACTCCAGGTGATGATGATGATGATGCTTGAGCTTCCACTCAGTGACCTTCTGGTGTGCTTAGTCTGTTTTCTGTAGCTTCCTACTGTCTGACACAATGTTCCCAAAACATTAAGTTAGTCTTAAATCTTTCTTAATTTATCTTGACATTTCAACATTTCAAGAAAGACAAGCGTCTCAGCTGTACAGGCAACATAACAAAAGTGAAAATGAGAATTGATACTTCATTCAGCTAAAGGTTTTGTTTCAAACTCTTTGCAGTTCTTGTTCAACCTGTTGTTGAAGGAGTGGCAGTCACTGGTTTCCTTTTCTTCCTGACCCCTACACAATACTATCTGTCTTCAGAAGACTCAACACAGGAAGTAAGCAGCTTGAACCTATAAGATGAAGCAAAACAGCCCTAGGACACAATTACTTACCATTGATTATGGTTTCAAATCATCTTGTTTAGAACTGGATCTGATGTTGTCAGGTTATTCTTACAAATCAGGTTGTTCTTACAAATCCTGCTATTTGTGTGGTGGTATGTAAATTGTGAGTCTGTTTAAAAAAAAACCCCAAAAAACACTGACAGAGTAAGCCTTATGCGCACTGTAGCATTTGTGTTTCACAGCTTAATCTGTCTTCACAGATCATTTAAGGAACAAGAAATGCATTGGAACTTCCAAGGTCAAAGATATACATTCCAGAATGATTTAGACAGTTTTTTCCCATAGGAAATAATGGAAAAGAAAAAAAATGTAAGTCCACACCACAGTCCAAAAAAATTCCATCATTGATTGTTTTTTAATTGTACAGGAAATGTTTTGAATGACTAATATACTAAACTTGTTAAAACAGTAAGACAATTTGCCTTTGATAACAAGTGTCAGCTAGCACATCTTTTGGCGGCTATTTTGCTAGCAGCTAAAGTTTGAAGTAAACTAGACTTGTTCGACGTCACTGTGACATCCTAAGCAGTACGATGGACAAATGGCTAGTATGTCTGTGGTTTGGGGTCCGAATCTAACCTGCGACCTTCCTGTTTAGCATTTGTTTGATTGTTCTTCTTGTGCTAGTATATATTTTTTTCTGCAGAACTGCAGTCTGCTGCTTTATATATTTATATATATACATTTTTATGATGTGGTCTCACGAGTTTTGTGAGTTGAAGTTAGACACGATATGCTGGCATGATGACATTTGCCCCTTTTAGAAGTGCATGTAGCCAAAATGTTCTGTTTTAGAATTGTGGCTATACCACCGAGAAAATGGGCAAAAAATATTTACTGTATTTTATAAATATTCAAGATCTTCCCTACATGAAATAACTGTTAACTGGCTCACTGTAAACCATGTTCAGGACAAGTTGAGCACATGCAGGAACTTGCAGAGCTCACCATTTCCATCCTGTAGCCCAGGGCTGGGCAAAACTTTTGTGCTCAAAGGTCACATTTGACTTTTAAAACAAATAGGCCAGGTTAGTTGTAGATGAGGTAAATGAAAAGAAAACCTTCTATGAAAAATAGGTTAGTTTATTTTCACAAATAAATAACAATTCAAATTCACATTAAATTTGTTCACATTTGTTTTTTTTACTTTTGTTTTTGTTTTTTGTTTTTTTTAACTTTTGTTTTTTTAACACTGCTTGTCCTCATCAGGTTCACAGGTGAGCTGAATCCTATCCCATCTGACCCTGAGCGAGAGGCTGGGTGCACTCCAAATAGTTGCCAGCCATTTGCAGGCACAAGCAGGCAAACTCACATTCACACTCCTGGACAATTTAGAAAAGACCAAGCATGTTTTTTGAAATGTGGGTGGAAGCCACACAAGCATGCAAACTCTGCACAGGAGGAAATTGGAGTCGATTTTAAACCCTAAACCTGTGAGGCCGACATGCTAACACTATACACCGTGCTGCTGATAATGTTTACTTTATACAATATAAAAAAAAAGGTTAAATATGTGTAAAAGTATTTTAATTTTAAGGAAAAAACAAATCACAATTTAATGTAACAAATAATTATATAAAAATAAATGATTTCGTTAATTTGAATTAAAGAATTAAAAAAATCTAAAAATAAGAAATATATTTAAACCAAACAACAACAAACAAGAAAAAATGTCTAAATACACCAAATATACTGAAGGACACTTGATAATGTAAACGTGCTGTTAGGCTGAATTACGGAACGACCCCCAGGCCATACTTGGACCACCCCTACTCTAGTCGACCTGTTAGTCTTACAGCAAATGCTTAATGGTAGAACTTTTGAAGAGCTTACTCAGCTCTACACAGCGACAAAGTTGATGGCACACACAAACAAAAAAGGAAAATCAACAAGAGAAAATAGCCCGGCCACAGACTGGCAAGAAAGGGAGAGTTGTTTGACGGAAAGCAGAGAACAGCGAAATACATCTGTTGAGTGGTCTTGTTAAACGGCCCACCTGTTCGACAAGAGGGTCAGCTGTTCTGTACAGCAGATAATTCTGTGGCCGTTAAAACCACTGCACCCACACATTATTTCAACATTTAATGCTATTTATTTATTTGGTCTTTTTTCATTCTAAATGTGTTTTTCTCATCCTTCCTTTGATCTAAATTAGTGGTGAGTGATAGTGACAAGCTATAAGTTTCTAAGGCTTCTTTTGCACTCAATCAGTGTACTCAAGTCTAAGCTATATGTTTTCAATACACACTTTTTAATTGATAAAACTTTGTGTTGCAGGAAGTGCATCCTTCATAGACACTAGTAAAAAGGTCTTTGTGTGATTTGACAGGTGTATCGACACCTGTTCCAACACATGCCACTCTAATTGCCTTAGGTCTTAGCACATGCTAGTAAACATCAGTGAAAGTCTTCCTCATGTTGCCACATTGTAGGAGGATGAGTTGTACTTGCAGTGTCCCTTGTAGTTTAGTTCCAGATAGTGGATTTATGTTTTTTTTGTATATGCAGGCATTGGAAATGAAGGTTCAGCCACTTATCTTTGTTGACATGTAACTGTTTCTTTAGTCTGTAGGTTTGTTGATAAGAAGGTAAATGGTGGTTTTTGGTATCCAAATGCTTCTTGTGCCGATAACAGGCAAAAACCCTTAGGGGATTAAGGACTGTAGAAATATTGCCACATAATGAATTTATAGAGCGTAGCAAAAAAAAAAGACTAGCCCAACTCTTTCCATTCTACAAAACATTTGCGTTATCAGGAATGTCATGATGTAAAGTAGAATTAGTTATGTTCTGCTACAAAAGTAAGATCTCGATACCTTTTCTTTTTGTAGCCATGAAGAAAGACATAGACACCCTGATAGCAGAGGAACGTGCTGACATCATTTCCAAATATGACAAGGTGAGAGAATCAAAAACGCACACCATCACAGAAACTGCTGCACTAGCGCTTTCCTTGTCAGCCTAACCCATGATTTCAGTCACAACGTTTTCTCTTCATGTTTATGACATGTTTTTGTTTCAGGGCAGACAAGAGGGCGTCCGTATCGACCCTTGGGAGGATGCTGACTACAGCATCTATAAGGTGACGGACCGCTTCGGCTTCCTGCAGTAAGTTCACCAGCTCTAAGGGATGATATTTTTTTATACTTTGAACATAATTGCATTTCTTGTTAATTGAATTCATGCCACATATGGTTTATTTTGTAATGTTCTATACGTCTCAATCTTTGTTTTAGTGAGAAAGAGTTACCGACACCCAGTATGCTTGAAGAAAAGGTATTCATTTAAACGGAGCCTCACTCATCTTAACCATTATGATTGCATTTTGCCCCAGCATATACCACTATCTATATGTCCTGTCATTTATGCATTGTCTGCATTTTCCTTCCCCAGCAAAAGCAGCAGGAGATTGATCGTGTGGAGAAGTGGCTAAAGATGGTGAAGAACTGGAGCAAGTATAAGAATAGCGACAAGGTGCGTTCTCCCTCTTGCGTTGGATATGACTTTCATTTTATTAGGTTGTTCGTAGGCACTCAACTTGATTGCAGCTTTTTTCAGCTACTCTTGGTGCAAACTGTGAACACACATTTTTTTTTATAACATACTGCATGAGTGTTAGTGATGAATAAAACCTGTATAATCAGTTAATCTCACTTTATTTATTTAACCTTTATTTACTTGACAAGTGTTGATTCATTTCCTCTCACAAATTAGTATGTCAATGTTTTGTGCCTTGTGTGTTTCAGTTGGTGAAGCGTGTTTATAAAGGCATCCCCCTCCAGCTAAGAGGCCAGGCCTGGGCCTTAATTTTGGACATAGACAAGGTTAAAAAAGACAATGAGGGAAAATACGAGGTGTGACTCATACTAGATCCTGTCATGCATTAGCTGCCACCAGCATTTCCCATGATATTCGTTTTGTGCTTTTCATTTTTTCAGAAAATGAAGCTGCAGGCTCGCAACTTCTCCACAGAGATCAAACAGATTGACTTGGATGTCAACAGAACCTTCCGCAACCACATCATGTTCATGGACCGATTTGGAGTCAAGTGAGTCCTCTTTCACGAGGTTCTGAGGAACGTCTTGTAAATGTCGAAAGATATTTGATAATTGTGTGAAGTTACATAAAGGAAGTGACTGAGCTAAAAGTTTGCATCGCAAATATCTTGGGTTGTTGTCTTTTTCTGTGTATGGGACCATCCAGAGTTCAGGTTTGTTCATGCTGGTGTCCAGTCGGGCGTGACCTTTGGGTTGTGTGTGTGTTGGGAGGTCCTCAACCCACACACAAGGGCACACAGACTAAATCACTAGTTTCCTCCTCTTTCTATTTTATTAGCCTTCCTGTCAGTGCCCCACCGGAAATGGAATCGATTCAAAAATGTGCTCATACAGAACATTCATATCGACAATGAGCTTGATCTAAGATAGATTTAATAACACTTGAGATTTCAAAATGTTGTGTGAGCATGTGTCAGTGTTCTCCCCACCAAAGAGAGCAAAACACAGCCCCATCCGGCTTTGTTGCCCACTCTTTCCCTTCAAATCAACAGCTGCACACCCCCCACACACACACACACCTACACACTCGTGCGCGTCAACACCGGGCCACTATTTAAAGCTCCTTTCCTGTCTCAGTTGGTGTCTGTAAAACGTATATTCTGTAGGGGGCTGGTGGGGGGAGACATCCTCTGTTGTCCACATTGCATTTGTTAACGCCACATGCGCACACACATTTAATGGCAGGCTTTATGTCTTCAACTGTAGAGAACAATCAACAGAATGCATTGATTCTTTTACGCAATGGGCTTGAGTTAGTGTGGTGTAACAGCTTGTAAGAAAGAACATCTAGACTGACTGACTGATGGATTGATACATTGACTGATGAGGTCCCCTCTGGGCTCTTTTCACCTGAATGGGGAACTAAAGAAACGGACTTCAAGAGGAAGTTCTCCCTTATAATAGTTGCCGCATATATGCTGTAACTATAACAGTATTTACTGTATATTCTTATAGGATAAAAATAGTGTAGACAAAGGGATACCACTTTGTCTCTTTTCATTTGTATGTAATGACATTTAATGCAATCTAATACATTTGTTAAAGCCAAAGAGTGTCAGCCTCCCTCCCTAAAGTGTTACTTCCAGCTGTTTTAATGTGGTAATGTGCTGGCTGGTGGGGTTCATTTGGGGATATGGTCATTTCATCATGATTTAATAGACTAAAAACTAGGGGTGGTACTTCAGCTTCTCTAATTGTAAACCAGTCATATTTACATAATAACTGTTGGTTTCTATGTTCCCTTTTCAGGCAACAGGCTCTCTTTCATGTACTAACAGCCTACTCTGTCTACAACACGGTAAGATGTGGATTGATTAGCCTGCGCGTACACAAGTGCATGACATAACATAATGCAGTCTCATGTGCATTGCCACAGACTGTTGAAAAAGAAAACACCCCGCTGGTCCTGCAGTTCTAAGTCGCTCATTACCAGGATTTGCAATTAAATACAACAAAAATGTTATTACAAACAACTCATGTATTGCAAAAAAAAGAAAAAGGAAGAGTCAAAGCCGAGCCATCGCTTGTTGTCAAGTTGGTGATCTTTTGGTGCAATACTTTATTTATGGGTTTGACTTGAAAGTATGTAAAAATAATGGAACAATCAAGTGAATATGCATAATTATCATTACTAAATGTGCATTGTGTAATGACAAGCACTCGCCCCTCTCCCTGCTCCATATGTCAATGCAAATGAAGCAATTGGCACAATAGTTATCCAATTTGCTCTTGGTTGATTACACACCTGTAGAAATATGCTTTAAAAAGATTTAAATGTATTTTCTAAATCTTAGAAACAGGTGTCGGTGCTTAGGTTTAATATTGTAATTCTTTGCATGGAGGCTATTAAGTGTCACTGTATAATTTTAATATATGCTGTATTGCTATTATCCTTAAAGCAGAAGTCAACACAAAAATGTTTTCTTTACAATAATATGTTGTTTGTGTCCCCACTAGTGTGAACCCGGCATTCTGATTAATGTCGCGTTTGTGAAATATGAATAAAGCAACAAAATCCAGCCGTTTTATCCATCTCAGGGGGCGGCCATTTTCCATCTGGCTGTCGACTGAAAATGATACCGTTGCTCAGGTAACGACCAATCACGGCTCACCGATTTTCTGAGTTTGGTCATGTGATGTTCGTAAGATGACGCCGTGATTGGTCATTACATGAGCCCTGAGCAATTGTGATGTTATTTTCTTTTGACAGCAAGTGGCAAAATGGCCGCTCCATGAGATGGATAAAAAGGGGTGGATTTTGATGCTTAATTCATGTTCCACAAACGCACTATTAATCAGAATGCCGTGTTTAGACTAGCGAGGGCACATATTATTGTAAAGGATTTTTGGGGTTGATTTTCCCTTTCAGGATTTTAATCACATCGACCTAACAACAGTATAATATTGTAAACATTTAACAAATAAATACAATTAAAGACAATTGAATGACTTACTGACACAGATTGCATTCATTTGGAATGGGTTGAAATGTTGGCATGTTTTTCCTTTGCTTACATGTCAGTGCTCACATGTTGGCAGTTCCTGTGTGGAAGAGGTGTTGGAGCCATAGGAAATGGGCATGTGCTAATTCCCTTTTCCCTCCACTCACAAACTGCTCAATAGAAACTGGGTCAGTGGGAGAGCACGAAAGTAAAAATGGGAGGAAGGGTGCTGTTGGTGGTGGTTGTGGGTCAGAGGGGGCTTGTCCTTTCGCCTATGTGACAGCAGAGAAGAATGTTAAGAATGCTATGTAACCTCGGTGCAATCGCATCGTCGTTTATCCTTTCAAGGGTACTGTGAATGGGCAATTCCTATGCCCAAATATGGATATGGGAAGTTTGTTCATCCTACTCACTGTGGGTTCAAGATGGTAGAAATTCAAGATGAAGACATGACAATTCTGAAAGTGTACATTTGACGACAGTAAATATTTAAACAACGTTGGTGTAAATGTTTATCAATTGCCGCAGGCGTACAGGTCTGTGTGGTCTAAGTGAAAAAAAAGGAAAGAAAAAAAAACGACACAAATCCACATCAGACATTCAGTACACTCTTAAACCCTCGTCTCCAGCCCTTTGCGTGCTGTGATAAATTATGAATTATTCCTCCTAATTTGCCAGTAGCGTTGACGCGTCTCCTCTGCCCTGTTCCCAGGAGGTGAGCTACTGTCAGGGGATGAGTCAGATCGCTGCCATCTTGCTCATGTACCTGAATGAGGAGGACGCC
Source organism: Leptonotus elevatus (assembly GCF_054856555.1). Lineage (NCBI taxonomy): Eukaryota > Metazoa > Chordata > Actinopteri > Syngnathiformes > Syngnathidae > Leptonotus > Leptonotus elevatus. Next base: position 17,977,108 of record NC_141242.1, on the reverse strand, counting down.
TTCTGGGCTTTGTCCCAGCTCCTCACCAACAGCAAGCATGCCATGCATGGTGAGACAACACAAGTTGCAGCTGAGTCAGAACTGAAAAATGACACCAACATTTGGATATAGACAATGTGCGTCTGAACATTTAGGAACAATGGAAATGCAGTCTTTTTCAGCTAAAATCTATATTGGATGCAGTTGAGTACAACTTCTGACCCAGCATACATATACAGTAGTAAATGTCATTCTAGCTAGATTTTGATGATGTTTTTTTCTGCACAAACGTCTTCTGTACTTGTCCTCACAGTTGAGCTAAAGCCTATTACGGCTGACTTAGACCAATATGAAGAGGTATAACTTGTCTAGTCTAAACACGGTATTCTGGTTAATATGGCTTTAGCGGAATATGAGTTAAGCAGCAATATCCAGCACTTTATCAATATCACAAGGCGGCCATTTTGCCACTTGCTGTTGAGTAAAATGACATCACAGTAACAACCAATCACAGCTCAGCTTCAGAAAACAAGTGAGCTGTGATTGGTCGTTGCCTGAGCAACTGTGATGTCATCTTCAGTCGACAGCAAGCGGCAAAATGGCCGCCCCCTGAGATGGATAATAACAGGTAGATCTTGCTGCTTTATTCATATTGCACAAGCGTAATATTAATCAGAAAGTGAGGTCACATATAACATATTATTGTCAAGAAATGTTTAAGGTTGATTTCCCCTTTAAGATTATAATCTTAATTTGAAACATCTATGGTCTGCCGATGTGCGTTTTTCCACTGCGCCAGGTTTCTTTATCCCGGGATTTCCCAAACTGCAGCGTTTCCAGGCCCACCATGAGCGGATACTGTCCAAAATGCTGCCGAAACTGAGGAAGCACCTGGTGAGTGACGGCACATTCACATCAGTCCTCTCTTTCACTCGTTCTCTTGAGGACTGAAAGATGTCTTACAAGGTCCTGCGCCAGTGCTTTCATTTTTCGGGGTTACATTTGTAGCATCAAAATCAGATTCAGCCTTTTCCTCATGAACTCTCCTATTTCACAGGACAAGGAGCAGATGTCATGCGGGGTCTACACCACCAAGTGGTTCCTCCAGTGCTTTATTGACAGAGTGAGTGTTTGCTTTCATTTCCATTCCGTACATTTTCCTATAAGGCTTGTTCTGTACACGATCGCAGGGGGTGCTTTAGCCCCGTGGTCACCCTGGGACCCACAGTTGCGACCCACTTTATTAGAAGTTAAGTCATTTGAGGAAAGGGTGGGGTGGGGGGGGGGGGTAAATATAGTAATTAAAACACATTTATGGTGTTTTTAAATGGCCTTTAAAATGAGTTTGATGTACCGCCATAAACAAATTGCTAGCCATGACGTCCACCAACCAGAGGCAGAGTTTCACTGTTTGTTTACAGAGTAAACTCGTCACTATAGTACAAGGAAGTAACATTCCTTTTGTCCTTTCCTAATATATTCCGGGTGGGAACTTCATCAATGACAAAAAAACAAAAAACTGATTATTAATACATCCATGCCCCCTTGATTTTCCTCAGCTCTTATACAGTGCCTTGCGAACGTAGCCTCCCTTGAATTTTTTGACCTTTTCCCATATTTCAGGCTTCAAACATTGAAACAACAAGATATAACATTGAAATGGGGGGGGGGGGGCGCAACACCAAGTGAGGCATAATTGTGAAGTGGAATGAAATTCAAAGGATATTTTCAACTTTTTTTCCTTACAGATAAATAGCAGAAATTATTCACGCCCTTTTCTCTCAGTGCAGCCAACTGATTTTAAAGGTTCCCCGATGATTTCTGAATGATCCAATGTTGACCTAAATGATTGATGATGATGATGATGATAAAGGTTTTTCTTCAAAGTATTACCTTTCAGTGGGTGGGTGGTCTTGAGATAATTTCACATGTCCTTCTTTTTACTTTTATTGTATAAATTCTGTTCCACTTACTGACTGTGTCCTACTTGGTGTTGATTCTTTAAAAAAAGTCATATTCTAGTGGGAATATTAATTCTACATATATATAAATATACAATATAAATAGGAATAAGCGGTACAGTGGATGGATGGATATAGTGTTTCCCACACCATGTTAATACTTGGGCGGGCCACCCAAGTAAACTGGCCACCACCCAAGTAGATTTCAAGAAAATGTAATAAAAAAATAATAATTTTTTTAAAAGTGTCGCGACCAGATATACCGCATGTAACATTAGTTTGCCGTCACTCACATGTGGATCATGAAGTTAGAGGAGACGCAAGTAGCAGGACTAAGAAAACCCCGCCCCCGAATTCCCCCCGGAGTCCACCCACCCAAGTAGATTTCAAATCTGTGGGAAACACTGATTTTAAATAAAAATAATAGAATAAAATAATTAATTGTAATCCCAATTCTACTTTCATAAGGCGCTGTAAATATAAACCAACAGTTGTTTTTTTTTGAAAATTGGCGAATTTTTGTATTTTATTGATGAATTATTTGGGAATAAACAAGTCATAGCCATCTCTTATCACATCACATCACATGTTACTGTCATTTTTAAGGATCGCTGTGCTGTCTTGTTACATAACAGAGCCCCTTCACCCTCACCCTGCGCTTGTGGGACATCTATATTCTGGAGGGGGAGAAGATGCTGACTGCCATGGCTTACACAACCCTCAAGTTACACAAGAGTGAGTATGAGACCCGTTGGCTGGTCTGCCGTGCCTCGCCTCTGTACATGTTGCACTCAAACATGGCTGCTGTTGCTATACGGCCGTGCGCGGCGTCCTAGTTGGCTGCCTCCTTGCCGGATGGCTTACATAATGCAAGTGGTTGCTGTGGAGAAGAATGGAAGGCTGACTTTTCATTGGTTGCTTCTGCAGTGTGAGCATCACTTTGACACGGTGGATACTTAGACAAGCCTGCTCTTGAATTAGCACCTTGAACAACATCATGAATTGTAACTCTATAGCAATTGTTGTGAACCTTGTTGGAGGTATTGAACCACGTGGCAATTTTTATTTTTTTGCTTTAGTGGGCCATGTCAAGTGTTGTGGACCGAAACTGGCTCCTGCGCCTTGACATCTGTGCTATATATTGTGTACGTTATAGCCGCTTGAATGAAATGTGGTCCCTCTTCTTTGTGTCCAATCAGAGCGTTTGCTGAAGTGTCAGTTGGAGGACTTGAGGGAGTTTCTTCAGGAGCAGCTGGCTGCTTCGTACCTGCTTCCCGACGACGTCGTGGTGGAGCAACTACAGGCTGCCATGTCTGAGCTACGCAGTAAAAAGTTGGACCAACCTCCTCCCGGTACAGTCTTTCACCACATTGTATTGATATATAGTGAAAAGAAGATCAGGTTTTTTTTCATGCTGATACTGATCATTTGTAGTCAAGGAGACCGATAACCGATATTTCAAGCTGATATTCATTGCAGTAAAATTGAAAATATAAGTGTCCAAATAAATAAAAAAAATTAATTTAAAAAGTCGATATTCATTGGCAGTAAAAGAGAGAATATTAACTCATTCACTGCCATTGATGGCTATTGACGTCAAAAATTAATTTGAACTATTTCTATTAGCTTAACATTTTTTTCCACTTTTGTTAACAAGAGTATGAAAACCTAGATTTTTTTTAAATTCTACATTTAGAACAGATATCAAATTTATGATTAATCGTGAGTTAACTATTGAAGTCATACGATTAATTACAATTGAAAATTAGGAGCGTCGGGCAATTAAAATCGTAATTAATTGCATGACTTTACGAGTTAACTCACGATTAATCAAAAATTTGATATCTGTTCTAAATGTACAATAAAAAAAATCTAGGTTTTCATACTCTTGTTAACAAGAGTGGATTTTTTTTTTTTAACTAATAGAAATAGTTCAAATGAATTTTTGTCGTCTATAACCGTCAATGGCAGTGAATGAGTTAACGTTAGAAAAAAAAATGTTTTCTTTTAATTTTAAAGATATAAAGAATTGGCAGTTTTGTTTAAAAAATTATAACAAAAATTGCAGGGAGCTTCCAGTCATCAGCATATGTTAAGGTAAATTGAAAACTAAGTAAATAGTTCCCTAAAGTTTTCTATCGTAAATAAAGTTTTCCAAAATTGCAATATAATTGCTTAATTTTATTTTTTATTTTATTATTTTGAACAATAAAAAGCGTAGGGAGTTCCCAGTGTTAGCATCATTTTTTATACAGTTGAAATTTAAATAAATCCATAAATGAAAAGTTCCCTTTATCTCACTGAGTGGCAAATGCATGCGAATGTAGCTAATTTGTTGTTGTTTTTTTGTCAGGGTTTGTAAAAGGTTTCAAAAGAGTAAGAAAGTAAAGAAAAGTAAAAACTGTCTGTGAACATCTCACAAATCCTGATGAAAACCTTAAATTTGCTACGTTCGCAAGCATTCACCTCTCATTGATATAAAAAATATCGGTATCGATCTTATCCCTATATAGTGTTTACCATTTTCAGTGCAGACTGGTAAGGAGGAATCACTTTAAATGTTTTTTAATTAATATTAGATTAATATTTTTTGGGGCCATTACATACAAATGTATTTATTCATTTATGTATTTGTTTGTAGCAAAGTCAGAGGAGCTACCAAAGAAGCCCCTCGGTCAAGAGAGGCCGATTCTTCTGCTCCCTCTTCAGCCTACCTCACCTCTCGAGGTCAAAAGTGATCTGCAGCCCCTCAGCCAGCCTAACAAGGAGAGCGTCGCCTCGCAGCACATCAAGCCTCAGGACTCAAAAAGCCCCAGCAGGTCCAGCACACCCTCGTTGCGACCGCCTGACCCAGCTGCGTTGCTCACGAAAGCGATGTCATCTCCCATGATGCCTTGCAGAGCGCCTCCATTACCTCCCAAGCCAGTAAAAGCCTTTGCTGAGGTCAATCATGCTGGAGATGTGAAGGAAAGTGACCCTGAAAAAGCACAAGGGGAGAAACTTGGTGCAGCACCAGACGCTCAGGAGGAGACGATGGATTGGCCCCCACCTTATCAAGCCCCGCCTCTGGATGATCTTGGCGTGCATGCAGAGATGTTGGACCTGCCAGATCTGCCGCCTCCTCCGTTGTTTGACTCGGAAGAGGAGCAGAAAGTCAGTCCGCTGGCCCCTCCCCCATCGGTGGCAACATTTACGCCACCTCCCAAGGTGCCACCCAAGTCGCACGTGCCCCCACCCCGCGGCTTCACGGCATCTTCCTCCCCCAGGCTACCTCCCCCCAAGCCCACCAAATTCCCCGTGTCCCTGTACGTGCCGGCATCTTCGGCCGACAGGCGACCTTCCAACACCTCCCAGTACGACAACCTGTCCGAAGCGGACGATGACGTTCGCTGCCCGGAGAGGTTGCTCGGCTCCACCCCCGAGGAGGTTCCTTTGGACAGAGACTACGACCCCGCCTGTTATCCGCTGCCTCCGCCTCCCATCTTCATCCCCCCGCCGCCGTCCCCGCTGCCGCCCTTATACTGCGCTCTTCCCAGTTTGCCTCAGGAGCCGGAATATGAAGGAGAGGACCGCTGGGTGGAGGACTCCATCATCATCCCCCCGCCCCCGCCCAGCTTTGCCGACAGACTCTCTCCCCAGCGGTGTCACCTCGCCACCTCGCCCAGCGCTTACTCCAAGCCGTTCGCTCGGGGCCCCAGGGACCGGGCCGCCTTCCCGGCGCCACTCTTGTACACCGGGTCTCACCCGGGCAAACCCAGGCTCTCGGGACAGTCCGCATTGGGGGTGCCCGAGGTTCGATCCAGCCCAGACTTTTGCAGGATGCCCTCTGTTGGACAGCAGCTGCCAAAGTCTGTCACCTTTTGAAGTGGAATTCACATATTGACTGTCTGATCATTTGAGTTAAAAGGCCAGTATATTTTCTGTGTGTCTCCATGGCAAGCTCTTATCATATCATACTAGTGCACTTAAGTTTCCATGCACTACTACACTCTTTATCCTCACTCGTAAAACAATTCAGCCCATTATAGTAGAACGACCGTCTTACTACTGAATAACATTTCTGCACACTAGTAGAACAACCAGGGTGCATTTGTAGAACAATTGTCTTACTGATGTCACTATAATAATACTATTAGCACAGAGTTGTAGCTTGTGCACAGTTTTGCCTCACTAGTAACGCGGTTCTACTAGTGCGCCACGTTCGTGCTACATGTACCAAAATATACCGATTTTTGTAGCACATTTTAAAAGACAAAAGTTGACACCAAAGTGCTGTACAAGACAAAAATCAAGTGTGCAGTAATGTCATACAGTAGTGGAGAATAATGTTTTCTATTAAGAATTTGCGTTGTATTGAGAACAGAGCATTAGTGTATGGACAATTCAGTGCGCTAGCGGGATGCTCAAACTGCTTAGGCTTCAGGGAGGCTTTTTAAAAAAATTGTTTTTACTGTTTTGGTTTTACCACATTTCTACGACAGAACCTTTTTCATAAGGTATTTTCTAATTGTCATTTTGTACTTAAAACTGCTGTTTTGTTGTCATTTCATACCATATCAAATAGGCATAAATAAATGAAGCCATCATTGCTTCATGTACAGTTATGTTCAATCTTTTCCTACAAAGTGTCTTAAATGGACTCCAAGGATGGTCTCAAAGCTCACATTTGGTCCTTCGGTTCCCTGGAAGCCTTTCGCTGAACGGTGAGCTGGCTCACAACTTTTCTTTTTAATGTCAAAATGTAGAATCTTGAGGTTAAAGAGCAACAACAGAGTTTGTGTAAACACCAGAAAGGAAGTTATGGTGCAATAAGTTCATTTTTTAGGTAGCACTGGTTACTCTGCTTTTACGATTTGTTGTCATTTTATTGGTTACAGTGATAGCTTTTTCTTTAGTAATCCCACATTGTAAGCCTCAGAAGGCGAAAGCATGTCATGCTTATTTGAGAAGTAGAAAATGATCACATATGAACAACATCGCCCTCTAGTGGTATTATTTTTTACTGTTATAACCTGTAATATGTTCATGGTTGACGCTTTGACAAGACGACATGCCATGTGGGCATATTTTTCTATATGAAGGCATTTCAAAGACCCTTGTGAGAATATGAAGACATATTTAATATATTTTATTCGTACGTTGTCTTGAGGTTAGGTCACTTTAATGTTGGAATGGCTCTGTAAATGTTCTGGAGAAATGGACGATAAGCCATATAGATCAAAGCAAAACCCTCTTATCAGGAATGATGCTAAATTCCACATAATATATACTGTACTGTACATTATTGCTGTTAATGTTGTATTGTTTGATAAACGAATAGACTATCAAAAAATATGTCCCACAGGCGAACGCTATCTTTTTAATCAATTTATCTCTATCAAGATGAACCTACAAATGGTTGCATTACAATCCATTGTGGTGGCGAATTGACAGCAGACGAAATGTAGGCTACATGTCTACGTCTCACAAAATATCTATATTGATCAATGTACAACGAAAATCCCAGTACCATTGCTCCAAAGGAAATGAAAACTAATTTTCATAAATTTTCCTTTTGGCTCAGCTTGTTGAGATTTGCAGGGAGCTGGAGCTTAGCCCAGCTAACATTTGGTGAAAGGCACATAAATAAGCCTGTGAACTGAAGATCATCAATCAAACAGGCGCAAACTTGAACATTTACTGGGTGGGAATTCGGGATGTACAGTATGCTTTTTGTTGGATAGCAATACATTTTATAAAAAAAGAAATTGCACATTTTTTCCTTCTCAGACACCTGGTTAATTATTTGGTTTATTGCACTCCCACAGGCATATAAATGTTAGTGTCGTTGTGTTCCAGCTATCTCAAATTCTTACTTATTACAAAAACAAAACACAAGTACCCTGTTTGCACTTCACACAATGACTTGTACCCCAAAAAGTAACACTGGTTGGGGAAAAAAAAAAGATTACATCAAACCCTTCAAAATGATCTTAAGCAGAAATGAAATGCAGCTTCCCAAAAGTATACTATATTTTTTGCATTCAATGTGTATATATATTCATAGCTTAATGTAAGATGTAACAAACTACAATTTCTTTGACAATATATCTCCATGTGCTTATAGTATAAATATAGAATTTGTAAAAATGTGTGATTTATTTCCCACTCAAAGTCAATATACAAGATCAAGACAAACAACAAACAGGACGGTTAAAGCTTGTCCATACATTCAAACTTGTCAAGCATGTTAACCATCACACGTAACGGGTGTCAGTAACATGGCGTCAGTCCATCTGTGACGGAATCCCCATCCTTCATATCCTCAGCTGACTCATGATGTTAGTGAGCGAGCTGATGCTCTCCTTCAGTTTGGAGTCTTCCTCCTTCCCCAGTGACACACCAGCCAGACGCATGGAACCGCTTGAGCCCAGGAGGCACGGCAAGCTGAAGAACACCTCCGCACCTACGCCGCCCCAGCCCTAAACAATCAGCACAGATCAACCACCCATTAAACACCAACTTCTTACGGTCACGTTTACCCAAGAAAGGTATTTAAAGGGTTCAGAGAACTTGATGATAAAACAGAGTTCCCAATAGATGTTTCTCTGCTGACGTGTCACCTGGGCAAGTGTGGCGATGGAGTGGACTTTCTTCCTATCGGTCAGGATGCTGTTTGTGATGTCAGCAACAGATAAACCAACAGACCATGAGCGCTGTCCTCGATTCCTCATGATGTCAAACGCTCTGGAGGGACACGTCAACTATTCAACTCCATATTCCAAAGTTCTTTCGTGAACCCTGTGCTGGACCTTACCTGCTGAGGATTGGTTTGGTGGAGCTCGATCCTGAGACTTCCAGCGGCTTTTGGGAGCCCGGCTCATTCTTACTCATCACAGGCACTGTTGTGTGACAACGTGCTGACAAGTTAGTATCAATAGGAAGCCGTACAAAACTAACTGGTGAAGCCAATACAAGTGAAAACAAAATAAAAATAAAATCAGACCATGGAAACGGTCCACAGAATGTTTGACATTCACCTTTGTTGTCCGAATGCTCGCCAATGACCCAAGCCTGTTTGTGCGTGTTTAAGGAAATATCCAGAATGTGACCGAGGCGCTCCGAGTCCAGATTGCAGCCCGCCCCGATGACATGTGTTGGAGGCAGGCCGCTCTGTCTCCATGCAACGTGCGTCATCACGTCCACTGGAGACGAGGCACAAACGCAATAATAGTCACTTGGATAATAATTTGCTTGTGTCCCAATACTTTTGTCCACAAAAGCCTTGATTTAATACCTGGCTGCGAAGCGATGATCATGACAGCGCCGGGGTTGAGACGCGCCAACGTCGGAATGATCCCTCTGAACAAGTCGACGTTGGTCTGGACCACGCTTACGTACGACTGGTCGCCGCTCCACGCGTTGGCGGTCACCACGATGACGTTGGAGCCCTTGGAGGCATTCAAATCTGACAAGAGTGGAGTGGAAATGTCAAAAGTGGCTGCTGCGTTGTCGACGGGAAGCACCGAGCAGAAGAGGAATGTGGGGAATTCCTTGCCAGCACAATTCCACCACGTAATCGAATCAAATGTTTTAGTGCAGGATTTTAAAAACGGACACAATGGGCCAGCTTGTTTATGGATGAGGTAAAAATAAATATTATTTGAATGAATGAATTATAGGACCCTTGGCCATAGTTTGCCTACCCCAGGTTGAGTGTGCACATTTTGTGTGGCTGCATTAAGAACGACTATAAATACCTTTGGACACTTCCACATTTGGCAGCCTGAATATCTCCAGATCTGTGCTGCCCCCTTTAGTGGAACTCTCAGCAACGTCAATGAAGACAAGTTTATCTACTTGACACTGAGGGAGAACAGAAGAAAAGGTACATTTTCTGTACAAGGCTGAGAATCAATTCAAAATGACAGACAGTCAATGATAACTGTCAACATCCTCGTTATCACTTTGCGATTATGACTATATTGTATATGAACAACAAACCTCTGAACCGCTGACAAAAAAATCAAAGGTATGGGGTATATGCCACGGAGGAGGCGGGACTTCCGACTTCCTGGTTTTCACACATCAGCTTTGTTTCCGTTTCCTGTTTGCGACAAGTTCTTTCGCTTCCGCCTTTGTGCCCCTCGGTTGCGCGTTCCCGTCGACGGGTGCGAGTGTGTAGTGTGTCTGTCTCAGTTGTACGAAGCATTTAAAGAGTTAGGGGGCACAGGGGTGGGGTGCAAATGTTGGAACGCGGCCATCAGTGGCCGGAAACGACGCTGATGTGTGAAACCCGGAAGTTGGAAGTCCGTGGCATCTACCCCATTGCGTAATCGTCCGCACACTTTCAAGTACAGTAAGTGCAGTGCAAAATACGGCTCCTATGTTTTCGAAGTTAGATGCATTGCAACGCTAGCATCTAAAGCAGGGGTGTCAAGCATACGGCCCGCGGGCCGGATAAGGCCCGCCAAGGGGTTTAATCCGGCCCGCGAATCAATTTTGTAAAGTTAAAAAAACTTTTGTAATCTCGGACCAATTAATCAGCCGGCCACAAAAACATATAAATTCATAATTTCACAAGCAGTCCTCAGATGAGCAATGCAACTTGTACACGGAATTGTCCTGAATGTCATTATTTTACGCACAACCTGAAATTACAGTTTGTTAAAAAAAATTTTTTTAATTATATACCGACATAAACGTGTTAAATAAGACACAAATTCAATTACTGGTAACATAAACACATATGACAAGGATTAACATCCTTATAACTTCATTAACCGCGCCACACAATGCATTCTGGGAACAATATTTATACAGAACAGGTAGATTTAACACGTCTGGAACTCATATAGTTACATGTTGCCTGCCATGTTACATTTGCATTCGTCTTATTTTTTTGAAACTATATGATTACAGTTGAGCACCATAATTTAGGGCTGACCCACAAATGGCTAAAATCTGCGTATTATTGACGGCAATTGTTTTTGTTATATACCATTATTACCGATCTGGCCCACTTGGTAATATAGTTTCCTCCATGCGGCCCCTGAGCTAATGTGTGTTTGACACCCCTGATCTAAAGTCAAGCTAGGATGGTGATGTGGCTTTCAATCCCAAATTGAAGTGGATTTCTTTTCACACTGAATATTTTCTGTTATCTGGGAGTCACAGTCAAATTGGCTTGATAGATGGATACAACTTGTCGCCTAGGAGTGACGTCACTTCTAGGCGAAAATCATTAAAAAAAAATCATAAAATCAACCCAATTTCTCATATATGAAAATGAATGAAAATTTGTATTTGGTTTGTTGGCAAATAAAAAATTCAACATTGTCAACAACAAAAAAAAAGACAAACAAAAAACAAATTCCATATATAAATTAATTGACAAATTAAAACTGTAGCTAGTTTTCATAATTTTTTCATCAAATGTTTTCAGGTTTAAAAAATAAAAAGCATTTTAATTTTTATTCCATTAACAAAAATATTTTCCCAATTTTAGTTGTATTGATTTCATTAACTATAATAACCTTGGTAGCAGGTGATCCTGCATCCTATTACGCCACTTTGGCCTGTAGTAGGCATTGGTCTGTGCTTCCATACGTGCAGCCAACAACACTTTTACATCTCCTGATCAATTTTCTACACCACTTATCCTCACTATAGTGAGCTGGATGACATCCCAGCGGATTTGAGACGGGCTCCCCCTGGACCGCTTGTGAGCCCATCGCTGTCTGAGAATCGCCACAGTGTTATTACTGTTAATCCTCCGGTCAGATTGACCCATTGTAAAGTTTGTAATTTTTTAAAGTAGTTATTATATTGGCTTAAGTACATGTTTACTGTTTCTGACTCCTTTTTTTTCCCTTTCTTTTTTTTTTTTTTATAACGGGTCAAATTGACCCACGAATATGAGAGCCGTACGATAGGAAACAATGTTACAAGTGGGTGAAATAAATCCCTGGGCATAAATGGGTACCAATTACTTTTTTTTTTTAGTACTGCAACATTACAAAGCTCTTGAGTCCATGCCTGTCCCTTCTTATGTAGCAGGTCAAATTGACCCATTTTGAAGTAGTACGTGTAGTGACACAATAAAAAAAAAAACAACTAATTATTCATGAACTATTGAGTTTCTGAATGTTACGGTCTTTCACCGTTCAAGGAATAAATCTTATGCACAATACTTTATTACAAGTTGCAAACCTTTGCCAAAATGCTCATCACGGCAGCCATTCCTAAATCCCCTCCTCCGATAACAGAGACTTTGTGGGCCGGGTGATCGTGGTGTCTGACGCTACCTGGAATTGAAAAAAGGTAAAGGCTGTTAAATGGCAAAGGCTGAGCACAAGGTGAGCACTTGAAAAGACGTACGTACTCTCATTGATCTGGAGATTGTTGACAAATGCCAGGAGCTCCTGTGGATCTTTCTGTCCTTGGGTGTTAGCGGACAGGGGAGGATCCTCTTGAAACTTGGAAGTCATCTCCTCCAGAAGATACACCACTGACGACTTGGGCTGCAACACGGGGAACGACTCATGAGAGCAAGCGACACTGAACATTTACAGACGAGAAGAACAACATACGTGATCCCAGTTGTGCAACACGGGAAGGTAAATGCGTCCTCGGGCGTCCACGTGTTTGCCCTCCCTGATTATCATGTCTGGTGTGGGCCTTAAGAGGCAAATGGGAGGGGTGACTGGGAAGGAGTCCATCAGCCACAACTGAATGGGGAAGTTGTAGGAGCGTCCTTTGAGAGTAAAAGACATCAGAATCCTTCATCACATGACATTGTTGTCAACCAGATGCTACCATATAAAAGTCTTACCTTCATACTTGACTGGAAGGTTGCCATTCAATTTCAGGAGCTCTTTCTGGGAGCCATCGTTGAATGCTACAATTTGTGACAGAAGTTAGTGAGACATTGTGGTTGTTGTATGTGTGTGGGCGAGAGGGAATTGTGCAGATACACAAAACTCACTATATTTGCCTACAGAAGGGATCATCCCAGGGAAGGTGTTCTCAATTTTGTCCAACTCCTCAATAGCAACATCATGGAACTTGTACTGAAATGAAACCGATATGCAGTTGGACAGCTGATCCATTCAATTTAGATATGACATACAGATTAATCACATTTTGTTGAAATTACTCATTACTCCTATTGTCTCTTATCAAATGCAATCTTGTTTATTCTAGTGTTTGTGTGGATTTCCTCCAGCATGGCTCAGGTGGGGCAGCATGGCGTATTGGATAGGGTGGTCGTTTCCCACACCGAACTTGTAGGTTCTATTCCATTTACAGTCAAAACACATCATGCATGTCGGTTAGCTGAAGATTCGAAATTTGTGCGAATTTAAAGTGTGAAATTGGTGAAAGGCAAGTACTGTACACCAAAAAAAGAAAACGTCTCTGGCCATGGAAAAGGCTTAACCTCACTGAAGACTATATAGCCACGTGATGTTTCTTGGTCTAAAAAAAATAGTTCAATAAATCGCTTTACTTGTATGTTAAATTTGTTTAGTTTCATTTCTGATGTAATGCAGTACAAGTGCTCTATTGACATTTACCAATTACAAGACGTCACCATTATAATAGAAGTTAGACAAATCACTTTTATTTATTTAACATATATTATACATACATTACATACATATATTATTAAAAAAATACATAATCGAATAAACACATTTACATTGTCAAAATGATTAAACGCTTCCGTGTTAATTTAGGAACGACTGAGTCACGGAGCTGGTCGAGCCAGTTGACAGATGACAGTGGCCAGCTTGTGTTAGCACGCTGTGCTTAGCCGGCCGAGTCATTTACGTTCTTCCTCACTGTTTTAATATCAAAATCTATTTTTTTTTTATTGTAACATCAACTTACCTTGGATAAGACCCGTTGTATTTTCTCCGAGCGAAGGTCCATCTATGGAAAGCTTATTTGACGGCGCTCACTTCGGTTCGTTCTTCCAGACAAACTGCACTAACTTCCGCAAACTTTCCCAAGTAGCTAAGGTAGTAACAGGCTCCGCCCCTCGCTTTTCCTAGTCAAATACGGTGGCCCGAGAGGAACACAACTAGATTGCCTATTGATAAATACGGTGTGTTTTAGTAAGAAAGATAAATGTAATTGTAATTTCTGCTCTGAATCTGTGTTCAAATGTCCTCCACAAGGCTATGTGTATATTCTGTGCTGTGTCTTAGGAATGTTCTCTAGCTAAACCCCTTCTGCTCTGTCCCCATTTTCTAAACTCGTCTTAAAACTCATTTTATCTGTGGCTTTTGACTCAGTATGATATTTGGCATGGTGGTTATTTTGAAAGTGCTGTATAAATATAGTTGAGTTGAGATATTCAACTCAAAACCCTGAACTTTGAGACTGGCTGGAGGGAATGCATGCTTATCACTACACTCCATTATTGCACAGCAAATTCCATAAAGACACAACCCTACGAGACAGACATTTGTTTCAAAGTATTTTACAAAGAAGCACAAATTACACGATTTGTGTAATTATAATCCAAATTCATGTGAAACATTATACACCTGTTCAGAAAATGAGATTCTGTCTTGATTGAAAGGAAATAAATAATGGGGAGAAAGAAGGGAAAATGTCACTTGCATCTAACAGCAGAAATATATGTGCATATTTTGCTCGTAAAGGTTATTTCTTCAATCGACTTCAAACAAAATCATGTATCCTCCAAGGTCCTTTTTGTTTCAATGTCATGTATCAGTTCTTTCAATGTTTGTGAAAACATGGGGCGAAAAGTGAAAACAACCAAACAAGGGTCCCATAAAATTCATGTATGTGCCACTGTGCTTTACATGAAATCATTGTCCTGTTGCTGGCCATTTTCAAGTGTTTCATTTCATTTTTTCCTCTTGGCATTCATCCTTTTCATCTCCTCTTGCTCTTTTTTCTCCTCCTCCAAATCTTCCTGCACAGCCATTTTCAGACTAACATAGGCAAGGGAAGAAAAAACATTAGCAAGCTCAAAACACACAAAATATCTGGAAATTGTGAAATCAAGGTAATCATTTATATTTACCTCCTTGCTTCTTCTTTCTGCATATCTCGCCAGCTGCTCTCCATGAATTTGAGAGCATAATCACTTTCGTCTTTGTATCTGTGTAGGTTGGTTAGAATAAATAAATACAATCATTCACTGACTTGATAGTAAAAGGTAGAAGTATATTAGCAACCCTTACTTGTTTCGGTCATATCCAAAAATTTCCTTGATGTGTTTGGAAACCTCCGCCTGCTCGTCATCTCCATCATCAATAAAGTCATCCATTTCAGAGTCATATTCGTCTTCCTCCTCGTATTTTCTCTTGTATGCTATAGTGATGGGTGGTAGTGTTGTACCTAGATAACAGTAAAAAACAGTATTTACTGATCTAACTAGAAATGCAGTCAAAAACAAAATAAGTGATGCATCTTACTGTGCATCCAATTGATTATACACACAAGAACATAGAAGGGCTAGATTCTATTTTTGTTCATTTAAATGGCTTCAAAGCATGCCCTCACATATAGAGGTGCAACAATTAATTGAATAATCAACAATTGAACAGTAATCTCTGATTTCTGTATTATTTCAGGAAAGCAGGCTGATTATCTTTGTTACACCTTAATTGAAAAAAAAAAATTATATAATATATATATATCCCTAATATTTCAGTGAATGTTGAAAGTACAGTGTACTTCAAGGGATAGCTTTAGAAAACTATTCCTGCTCCCCCCCTTCTGCCCCCGGTGTTCCGTCCTTCCACACGGCGGGAGGTGGGGTGGGCGCGGCTGCCCTCTCCGCTCCGCTGTCCGGCCCCTCTTCGGCGCCGGTGCCTGGGTGCGGGTGGTCCCCGGGGGCTGGGGGTCGGGGGTTGGGGGGCTGCCGGTTGGTCGGGGTGGGGTCGGGGGGCTTTGTTGGGGGGGGGGGGGGTGCTGGGGGTGGGGGGTGTCTGGGGGATTGGGGGCGGCTGGGGCTGGGTTGGGGTGGGTGGCGGGGGTGGATGGGGGGGGCGGGGGTTGGGGGCCGGTGGGGTGCCTGGTGGGCCTGCAGTGCCCCGTCCTGCTGCGTTGGGCCGGGGGCGCGGGCCGTGTTGGGGCGGGGGGTGCTCCTGCTCCTGGGTTTGCTCTCCGGCCGGTGGCCCTGGCGGGGCCCGGGGGTCGTCCTTTGGCGCTGCCGCGGCCTGGGGGGCCCTGAGGTGTTGCGCTTGCTCTGTTCCGGCGGGGGTCGACGGCTCCCCTCTTTGGTGGAGATTTTCATGCATGCCAGATCCACCACACCAGCATCTACCGAAACTCAGACACAATCTGTTTCCTCCTCAGGTTATTGAATCGGTGGAGGCTGGTGTCTGCGGATCTCACGCGGCTTCGTCTGTCCTTCCTTCCTTTTCTCGGTCTCTCCTTTGGTCTCTTGAGGCCTCCCTGATTTTATGTTTTTTGGATTTGTTGGGGTCTGGATGTTTCTTGGGCTGGGGAGGAGTTCTGGTGGGGGGTGTCTGGTCGGTGCTGGATTTCACCTTACTTGGTTTTCTTCGGTCCCCTCGGGTCTCCTGGTGTTCGGTTTAGGTGAACGGTATGAGATTTTTTCTAATAGGTTTTCTGGTGAGCTAACAAATACACGCACGCACGCACGCACGCACATACACATACTCACCCACACACACACACACAAAAAACAAACAAAAAAAAAAAATATATATATATATTAAAAAAAAAAAAAAAGAGCAATGATGATGACATTTCAGAATGAACAATACTGAGCTCTAAAAAAAAAAAAAAAAAAAAAGTCCAAAAGAGCACCCATGGAATGGCGCCACTCTACCAGCCCAAAGACAACGAATTGCAAAAGTCAGCGTTCAGCTGGACGAGTCATGGTGACTGTTTTGGGACGTTGATGGCGCAATACTGCTTCACTCGACACCAACTCACTTTATTTATTTTTTTTTACAAGTTTTCAAACTACAAACTGTGAAGAGTGTGTAAGAAAGTAACCGTGTATAAGAGAGCAATATATAATGTAACTGTACTGTACTGCACTGTGTATTATATTTTACCTGGTGGTCTATTCAGAGCTCTGGTTGGCTCTCCTGGTCTGGGGGTCATGCCAGGTCTTTGTGGCATCCCTGGTCGAGGAGGAAGTCCAGGTCTGGCTCCGTTGAAGTTTTTTGATGAGATGGTCTCGGACACCACGGTGCACTTGGGTCTCCCAGGTCCGGAACCAAAGCTGCCTAAGGGTTGCCTGTTGGGCGGGGGTCCTCCGCCAGGACCTCGACCCGGTCCGATCCCTGGTCCTCCGCCAGGACCTTGACCCGGTCCGATCCCTGGTCCTCCGCCAGGACCTCGACCCGGTCCGATCCCTGGTCCTCCGCCAGGACCTCGACCCGGTCCGATCCCTGGTCCTCCGCCAGGACCTCGACCCGGTCCGATCCCTGGCCGTCCGCTTGAGGTTTGACTCTGTCCCAAGCCTGGTGGCCGGCCCCCTCTCCCCGCAGGTTGACCCTGTAAGCCACTAGCACTAGCCTTTGGCTGTGCTGTTACCCCTGGTCTTGCCTGTGGTCGGTTCCCTTCTTTCGGACAGCCACTTGATGAAGGTCTGACCATGGAATTAGAACTTGATTTCTCTGCAGGATTGCTTCCAAACCTGGGTGGTTCTCCCTTTCCTAAAACTGGACGCTCCTGTTTTGCTGAGCTACCCTGAGTAGATCTGTTTTTTTGCGGGTTGCTATTTGAAGACTTGAGTTCTCTGACAGGCGTACCCTGAGGCTTGGACTGAGGCATGCCTGAAGGTCTTCCTTGAACAGATAAAGTGCTATCTTTTTTTAATCGAAGGTCACTTGAAACGGCGTATGCATGACTAGATGAATGACTAGATGAAGGCTTTGGGACTTGCTTGGCTGAAACTTGAGAAGTGGCGGCTTTTGAGGAAACGGGGATCTTGGGTCTTTCTCTCTCACCAGTGGTGACCTTGCCAGGTGTTGCTCCAGACTTTTTCATTACCCCATTGGACTGATTTGGCCTTTCTGATAAACTCTTTTGTGGTTTACAATTCTTTGGCTCTTTCTCAGACACGTTTTTTCTTACAGTACTAGAACTAGACAGAGGCTTGTGTTCCCTTTCTGTCTTCAAGTCTTTGTTGCGGTTCTTCGCTTTGCGTTCCATCTCTAACTCCTTTAACTCTTCAGCTGTGCGGAGCCTTTCCTCCTTCACTACCTTTGCTTTGAGCTCGACCGGTTCGTGCTGCTTCTTCTCAGCCAATTTGAGCAAGTCTGCAAAGTTCATGCAAGGAGGAGGCTTGGGAACACCTCTAGTTTTTTTAGGGGAGGCTCTGGAGCTACCACTGCTTGCACCAAAACTTGAGTTCTTGCCGGGTCTTAGAGGCTCTGGATCTTGATCGGGCTCAGAATCTGTCTGCTCATACTCATAATTGTCTTCATCATCCTCTGGGTCAACTGAGTAATTTCTAAATTTTTCTCCATTCTCTCTTCTTTCCATCTCCATTTCCTGCTTTGACCTCCTCTTCTTTGGAACGTCCACCAGAGGGATGCCATTGTAACCTCTGAAATTGTCTTTCGTTCTAGAAGCCATAGCTCTTGCTTTACGGTCAGACTTCAGCTCAACCCTTTTTGCCAGAAGATCCTCCTTCTGCTTCTTCAGTTCACTTTCTGAAACCAAATATAAATATAATTGTAGAAGCATTTCATAATGCATGCAAAACAATATGTATTTGTTACCTTTAAGTCTGGCCATATTGTGTCGCGTCTTCAGGAGAGCCTGCACAGCAGCAGGATTGACCCCTTTTGACTTGGGGTCCTTCTTAGGGGGGGCAGCTTGTAAACTGTATCTTTTCTGTAGAAAAGAAGATAACAAAAAACATGTCAAGAGAATTTTCTGCATTCAACATTTGACATGAAAAGACAAAGCAGGCTTTCATCATTGAGATAGTTGAAGTCAAGTGAAAGTCAGCAATGTGAACTACTACATCACTAATGGTGCCACTACATTCTCATCCTATAAAGTTTAGTCCAAATTTAAATTGTTTCTTTTTTCTTGTTTCGTTTTGTTTTGTACATCTGAAACAGCTTAACTTGTAATAAATAAGAGCAAGTAAATAAGAGCCGTTATTACTCCCAAAATCAACATACAGACAGCTCACAATGGGTCCAACAGTTTTTCATTGCAGATTTATGCTTGCCCCTCAAAGGCTACTATTACAACTACAAAAGTAAATAAATGTCATTATATGATGCCTCCTGCATTCAGTTATTATCAAGTTGAATGAATCTTAACCAACAAATTGATGGATAACATCAGAAGTAAACAGGGAGTGGTGGTGACAAGCACATTTTCAAGTAGCTACAGTGGGACTTTACAGTAGCCTACAAACGCTGCACATGACTAACGTAATTTGGAATACAGCCAACATTGTTGTGGAAAATATGCCCTCAAATTATTCAAAACAGGTCATGTTTAAAAATAAGATGTAAGATGAGCATTAGTGATGCTATGTTTATTTTTGTTAAAGAATGATTTATTGTTGTTAACGTAAGCATAGACTCCCTAGGGTCTGCTTAATATATACACATATATATTCCAATAAATAATTCCGTAAGTGTTACTTCGTTAGGTCAGTTCATGAGTGACATCATGGAACAGTGTATGTACTTATCGTAGTTAGTCAACTTTGTTCAGTTTCACTAGTATTACAACAAATTCGTATTAACTTGCACAGGTAACCACGGCAATCTAATGTTATTTTAATCCGCATTTAGAGCCCCCATAAACATGCTATGAGAGATGACTGTTAGCAGCATGTTTGTTAGATGCATCATTCGGATATGCCAGCTTGGCACTTGTGTGCCCACGCGATCGGACACTAACCCCAACTTTTCTTCGAAATTAAGACAATATTTGTGATCACTTTCCTTACCTGTATACTGCCGACGCCCTGGTTTTGAGTAGCGATTGACAGCACGTTGTCAAAGTCCATCATTTTAGCAGCATATAGCGTCAGCTGTCCTTTTCGAGGAGCAAAACTCCGGACGAAGGTTGTTTTTCTGCCAACAGCTCACACAGCTGTAACGCTGAATTTGGCGTTTTGTAAACGCCACGTATGTCTTATTAGCAAAAAAATTGTCAACTGTGTGGCGATTGTGTGGCAAACAGTAAGGTGTAAAACTACTTTGCGTCCCTAGCCTAGGTTAGCACTAAGTAGCAAAGGTAGCTAACACCACGTCAGGGCTAACCAAATAGCCAAGGACGTGAACTCTCCGATACGTTAGACTGCTAGAGACACTTCAGTCATATTCAGTCATTCTGAAATAAAACAATTAACTCAACCACAATACGAGACTGGTGTTTAGTCGATGTTAGCGACGAGAAACACCGAAATGTCAAAAGGACTTGGAGGCACTTTTGCGGAAATTAGATGGTTCAGTGTGACGTACTTCCGGCCCTAGAGTTGATCTTGATTTAAAAACGTTGTCTTTTCCTTACATAGTTGTAGCGGGATGTAATATTTACATTGAAGTTTTTTTTTGGCATCTAGTGGCACCAACCCAGTGTCAACAAACATAACTACATTTTAAAACGATTAGTTGAATAGTTCAGCGCGATTAAAATAAAATAAAAACCCAGCACTGACATAACTACACCACGTGAGGACGCTGTCATTAAGCACACGTCATACGTAGTACATCACTTGGAATTATCCAGAACTGCACTTTTACCTCACTATATCGATTTGACTCATTACAGGTACAAAGTACAATAAATTTATCCTAAAATTCTTCACAAAATACATAATTTGAAGTCTTCGACATCCCAATTTTTGGAGGTTCTACTTTTTGTAGTAGTTTGAAGTAAGGAGGCAAGGCGTCTTCTGCATAAAACAACAATTCACTTTGTTGAATTATTCACTTTATAAATCCATAGCATTGGTTAGAAATATAAATAATATTACATGTAAAGATTGTTCTTTGAAACATCCTACTATTCATTTATTCATTTATTGTTTACTATGACTGTCTGGCAACCGGTCCTCTGTGTACCCCGGTACAGAAAATGAATGAATGGATTTATTTAAATTCATTTTCCTATAATTTATTTTTAGTTTTATTTGTGGCAGCTCTCTTGCAATATGTTAAATTACTTTATGGCATTGTTCTTTTTTTAATTGCTCTATTACGGTAAACATAGTTGGGTTGAGCTGAGTGATGTTACAGTGCTGTATAGAAAATGAATGGCTGAATGGCTGTTGTTGATAGATCAGTGACAGGAGCCCTCTAGTGGGTTTATTATGTCATTCGCATTAAAACAACGTTACACTGTACAGTTGAAAATATCTATTTTTTATTTGACATTATTATTATATTATAGTGTGTACAATTTGACGAGCTTCACATTTACAAACTGAATTGTATTTTTCAAATATTAGACAAGCTAGCAGACTTCAATAAAACGGAAGTATCATATGCAACAAATAATGTTGAATGTGACATTAATGACATACAGTAACTAACAATTGTTATGTGTATCAGCAGATACATGGAAAACTGTGCTGTGCTTAGGTATGAGTGTGTGTTATAAGAACCCCGATTGGTCCTATTTAGTTGACACGTCTGGGGAATAAACAAATTGTTTTTTTTGTTTGTTTTTTAAACTGACACAAATTAAACAGAGTAGCACCTTGATCTTGAGGTAACGTTTAAAAGGCAATCAAAAATAGTGCAGATGCATGCGACCAACAAGCTATCCCTTACTGTGAAGTTATCCGTCAAATGTAAATAAAAGGCCATCTGCTTCCAGACGTAAACATGAAATTGGTCCTTCCTATATGGGCGTCACACATATTTGTCCCGCCTACTAACAGTCCAATGTCCGTTCCTATTGGTCAACAGAGACACGCCGCTCACCTCCTACATATTGTCTGCCCGCCCACCGGAGAGAGGACAAAAACAATCGGCATCTCTCGCTCGCAGTGGAACTTAAACAAGAGGACATAACCCAAATTCATTGACACAACGGCTTAACTAACGTCCTCGACATGGTTTCCCCAGTCACCGTGGTGAGTATCACGTTTAAACTATAACGCAACGATAGGTACTAGTGATTGCTAGTTTGATTAGCACATAACAAATCGCTGCATGCTTATTATCGCGTGTATCATTGTGTTGTTGTTGTCTACATCGTTGATTCGGTTAATATCAGTAAAACATACGTGTTTTTGCGCCGTTACTCGTCATGCTAAGTCATGTCATACATGTACACTAACGTAATCTCTTAGGGGACAACAGTTCATGATGCAATTGTTACAATAATCATAATGCGGCACGTCTGCTATGATGTCAATCTGGTCGTTTCCTAATAGTATACGACATATATCGGTGGCGATTTAAACGTTATTTGCCTACGCTATATGGCAACATGCATGCATATGTACAATCGAGACATTTATGTATGTCACGTGACGACTTTTTGTTTGCGTGTGTGTTGTGTTTTCTTTCTTGAGCTTCCAATGACGCATGCGTCATCCGTAACTCGGATTTTCGGGTCTAATGCGGCAGCTGTACTTGGCATGATGATATAGTGTAGTCTAAATATCGTTTCATATTGCTCAAAGTGTCAATAAGGGAGATGGCGATGTGTTATGAACGAAACATGAATAATTCAACCTGCCCCAAAATTGTCTTACTTAACTGAACAGCTTAGTAAGATTTGTTCCCTTGTAGTGGCCATGAAGGATGGGTAGTGTGTTGTAACTTGGCCCCTTGCAAGTAAACCCTCCTTTGAAGCCTGTGTTTACTGTAAGGGCAGCCTGTGTGAAGGAATGCATGCCAGGCAGACTTGTTCCCATAGTGATTGTGATGCAGCCCAAGCAGTGTGAATTTGTTAAATTAATTTAGACCCAGCCGTGGCCCCTGGATTACAATGAGATGGAAAATGGAGGCACGCACTGTCTGAAATAGAAGCGCCGGCTCAAGTTCAACTAAGGACATAGCTTTATGTCAAGACAGCGTAAAAGTATTGGCAATTATCAGTTCCCACATTCTTTATAAATGTAAATATTACATAAAACAGTTGCGGGCCATGTGTTCGGTACTTCAGGCGGGAGTTATCCATCACAATCCACCTCTTACTACCATTATCGGGTTGCAATTGTAGAAACCATCAATAAGCACAACATAACACACCACCTCGGAGCAGTTCAGTATCAATATTGACTGACAAGATTATAAAAACATAAAATGTATAAATTAACTACATTATACTCACCAGAAATTAATTGTGATTAAATATATTAATTTGTGCAGATAGGTATAGACATGATTTGCTCATTGAAGGTGGTTGAAGTCTTGCTGTGACCAACCAATCAAAGGACAGAAACATGCTGATGCTATCAAGGACCAGCATGTTGGCCTTGTGCACCAGATCAGGAATTTTATTGCTTTAAGTGTCAGTCTCATTGCTAGTGTGGTTCATTTACATTGGCCAACATTCTGGAAACAGTACAGCAGATAAATGCTATGAAATGAAGAACATTACTTGCTTGGAGTAAATCAGAGCAGTTTCATAAAACAAAAGTTAACAAAGTTAAATTAAAAAAAATCCTGCTGCTGAGTTGTTATAAATTTTCTACCACCTCACAGGATGGCCAAATTGCGATAGCTTATCCCATTAAAATGCTCTCACGTTGTCCCACATAACCCCGTTTTACCTCTGGCTTTAAATTATATTTTGACTTCACAATCAGTTGTTGTCATATTGTTCTAAGTCTAGCTGTTTTACAAAACATTTCAAATTATTTTATTCGTAACTAAGCCATTGTATTTTTTTAATCATTAAGTTAATGCATTGTATCAGGAAGCAATGTTGTCTGATGTTACATGGGAATGACTTTATAATGTGACTCATGTGCCACCTGTCTGCCAAGGCCATCCTTATGTTACACATCTCCATACAGGCATTTACAGGTGGTTTATGTTTCTCAGTCACAGGTTTCCGACACTTGAGTAACATGAGTCAGACTGAATAATGGTTATGGGATGCCATTCAGTGCTTTACCTGGGTTTTATGGGTAAGATTAGATGGCAACCACACCTCTATATGATGATAAATTTCAGGACACTGTATTTATGTATTGTTGTCTACAGCTCCAATAACATATCATTGTGGCTCAAGTATATTCTCATTTATATTCTAGCAAAAGTGTTTGCCCCCCCCCCCCCTTGTTGTTGTTAATTATTCAAGCGTTTGTTGGGTGAAGAGAAAAATAGTGACTACATTTACAGCCATTTGATTGGAAACGAAAATGATCAGAGCAATGTGCTATCAGCTGCTACGACTTTTTAATTTTCCTCCAATACTAGGTATTGGTAATCAACTGACTTCTTTATGAGTATCCCTGCAGACACGAGTAGCGTCAGCTCCAATTTCAATTTGATGCTGATAGCTTGAACTTCACTGGATAAGGAGTGGCGCAATATCTGGTAATAAACTGTAACAATATAAACGACTGAAGGCACTTGGCCCATTTTTTGCAATTAATGACCCAGTAAGGATTTGGTTTGAAGGGTTTCCTCTATTTTGTGAACTACTGTTGGTTTTCCACCTGGACAACACAGCATAAATTACACCAAAAATCAATTGTCTCCTTTTCCGCAACCTTGGGCCAGATATTAAGAGGTCTTAACAAAATCTCTCGAATATCCTTGTTTTATACTCACCATATAAGATACTTTTATGGTCTGATCAGCTTTCCCATTAATTTTCCGCCTCTTTCATGTTATAAAGCTGGCCTCATTTTGTGAATCACAGGTAGGCCTGTGTACTCAAAGTAGCACTAAAGAACTTTTCAACCTTAATAAAATGTTTTCACAACTGTCCTGATGAAACATTGACTTGAAACTAGATGAATGGTAGCTTTGCCATGGCCTGAGGGGGTCTGTATGATTTTTACTGGCACTATGCAACTTTGAGGAGGACGGTAGGAACACTGCCTCACAAAAAACTACAAATGTGCTGACTGCTTTATGGCATACATCACTTCCCCCTTACCCCATTCATTACAAAGCTGGAAGTCAATTTGAATGTCAACACACGATTATTGCTTTCCTGCCAGAAGCTGCAAAACAACTGAAAAGTTTTATCTGAGGAGACAAAAAAGAAAAAGGAAAGCTACCTAGATAAAAAGACAGTCAAGGATCAACATTGGCCCGGCTTTCACTCGATGGCGTTTGCTCAAAAACGACGCAATGTGCATGTCCTCATGGGAAATGTGGTCTTCCTTCAGGCATAACAATACCGCTTTTGTCCATATGGCGCCGCCATATTAATCAGAATGTCATGTTTAGACTAGTGAGCTCACATATAAGATTAGTGTCACGAAATGTTTAAGGCTGACTTCCACTTTAATAAGAAATAGATTATAGAGAGGCAGAGAAACGATTGAATGAGTTTGCATTAGGTGTAGGCTATATCCTCCCTGGAAGGAAATGTCTCAGCCATTCTTAATTCTAATTAGGAATAAATGGTATCAGAACGCAAGTGTAAGCAGAAAGTGTTTTGTGTGTATCGTTCTTTAAAGAAAACCAGTGGTTGGGCAAAACACATTTTGTTTTTAACAGGATTCAATTTAAACGAGAGTAAAAAACAAAATCTGATAGCAGACATTAAACAAAACATAAAGAAAATGATATTGTCCATGTTCATTCATATTTTCCAAAACTATTGCCAATAATATAATCATAATAAATTCTGCCAGTGCATGTAAACTTAAGCGGGCAACTGCACCTGCCTAATTTGCTACTTGTCTCAGGCCCCGTCCACGAAAGCCCGTTTCAATGTATCCTCACAAGTTTCTTACCGTTTAGGTCGTTCGCACACATGAAGGCGCGGTTTTTGCAGCTTGAAACCGGGCTCCAGAGTGGAAAGATTTCAATATGCGCCTCGTACACCTCCGTCTGGACACCGTATGCAGGATATTCCTACAGTGATGATGTAATGGTTGCAGCTCGATGACGACCCATTGTCTCAGATTGATGACGTATGCGCCAATCCTCGAGTGACTGCGCGCGAACCGTCAGTCTGTCAACAACAATGGCGGATAGCCGTGTCGTAGTCGTTTTTGCGCAGCCTCCTTAGCTTGCTTATGCTTTTGCAGCAAAATTATTTGCTTCTTTATTCCCACGTTCAACAAGCAGTGTTGTACTTGAATCACCCGCCATTGTCACTTCTCCTGTGTTCGTCTTGTTCCTGTTGTTTTGATACATTCAAAGCCATGTTTGTTTTGTAGATTGCAATAAAAGTGTTCGTCTTCTTCGCTGATTCTTCTTCTACGCTTTTTGTTAACTCCCTGTGGCTGCGCTAACTCCAGACTTGGTATATACATTACAGCCGTTAAACGTCTTCGGCGTCTTCTTTTGGACACACGCAAGTCTTGTAACGCTTCTGTGTGTACGAGATTTGTTTGAGGAACAAAGCCGGCTTTGCTTCCGTCTGTACGGGGCCTCAGTATATTCTGAAAATTCCCCACTTGTAACAATCAGTGGAAAAACCTGTTTTCTGACAGCTCAGTTTGTGGCATTTTCAGCTCCCAAAATGTAAACGCAGACAGACGGATGGAATAAGGTAATGGTGCTGTGAAGGAGGAAAGGCAGGGAGAAACTGATCTGTCTGGCAGAGGAAGGAGGAAAGAACTGCTGATGAGGAAACACAATAGCAGGCAAGCGCAAAGAACAACAGGGTCAACTCGGCTCCAAGACTATAAATAACCACTTGATGTGCATTTTTACAGTTATTGCTGAGAGCTTAACCATTACTTCCATGGGCAATTAATTGTTCTTGTGGTCATGTGTTTGTGTATACATGAGACGAGACAAGATGTAGAAAAGGGGTTCTCAACATGTGGCCCCTGGGTCACATAAGGTCCGCCTGCCTATTTGTGGCCCCCCGAACGGTTCCAGCCCTGACAAAATGAGGCATTCTCAGACTATTGATATGGCCACCCCTTTATTTTGCACAGCGGAGTCAACCAACCCATTGATTGTGTATGTAAGGCTGGCAGCACTTCCACCAGGGTGGCGTCTGCTTTCAGGCACACGCTCACAGATTGAACAATTTTGTCCTTCACTATGCATTTTGGCTGGGTCAGCACATGTACGCAGGGTTAGGCCATTTATTCTCCTTGTGAGTTTTTTTTTCATTTCATGTTTGTCTGTCACTGAAACAATATAGACGGTTGTGCCCCCAACTCATAAATTGGTCACTCGTAAGGGAAGATACCACTATATTCAAAATTATGATTTTGCCCGTTTCTGGGACACTACTTTCCACATAAAGTGGCGTGGGAAGCGAGTCTTGGGTCTGGTCTTGGCTGGTGGTGTTTTGCCTCTGGTACTATGTTGCCGGCAAATTTACTGGTCAACTTTAACCACCCCCTACCTTAAGTAACACTCAGAAAGGGAAAAAGCCGACTTAAATGGCCATCATGAAAGGGGTTATTGTTCCTCCACTCTGCTCCACATCACTTGACCATTGCTAAATCCAGTTGCTCCTCCTTTAGAGTGCCCCTTCCTCATGCAAACTCCGGCTTCCTCTCTTCTGCCCTACTTATTCTTTTATTAACAGTGCAGTCGAATTGTCGCTTTTGCTTTGTCATAAAATGCTAAGCTCCCACTAAATGTTTTTGATAGAGGGACATCATAGTTGTCTCTTGGCACTGCCGTGGCCTGGGGGGGGGGGGGGGCCCTGGGGGGTTGTGCTTGCTCTGTCCTGGCCGGGGTCGACGGCTCCCCTCTTTGGTGGAGGTTTTCATGCATGCCAGATCCACCACACCAGCATCTATCGAAATTCAAACACAATCTGCTTCTTCCTCTGGTCGTTGAAACGGTGGAAGCTGATGTCTGTGGATCTCACTCTGCTTCATCTATCCTTCCTTCCTTTCCTCAGTCTCTCATTTTGTCTCTTGAGGTCTCCCTAATTTGTTGGAATTTAAATGTTTCTGGGGTTGGTGAAAGACTCTGGTTGGTAACCCGGTGGGGGTAATGCCTGGTCGGTGCTGGATTTCATTTTCCTTTCTTTGATCCTTCCTCAGGTCTCATGACAACCTCACGACTCGAGCTGGATTCTGAAGTATTCGGTTTAGGTGAACGGTATGGGATTTTTAATAGGTTTTAGGTGAACTAATGAGTACACACTCGCACGCACGCACACATGCACACACACATACACACGCACATGCACATACTCACGCACATACAAAATAAAATTAAAATTAAATTAAAAAAGAGAGCAATGATGATGACATTTCGAATTGGTAAAATTACCGAATGAACAATACTGAGCTCTCAAAGAAAAAAAAAAAAAAAGAAAAGATAAAAAGATATAGGACATCAAGTTGTTGTTCTTGCAACATCCCCATGTAGCAAATGTAGCAACTGTATGCCTCCTGCTCTATGCCCCCTTTCTCCTCACTCATCTTTCTCAACTTTCACACTGATATCAACAACCTTAATCGACACGGACCACCCATCGCTTTCTGCCTTTGGATGTTTAATTCCCAGAACCACGGTCGGATGTCGGCTTTTGAGGTGTTTGGAAACAGTGCTTTGTTTTTTTGTTTTTACATAGTCGGGAGTATTGCCTCAAGTGTAGAATAAGTACTGAGAAGAAGAGAGGAAAGAAAACAAGATGTCTGGTTTGTCAAATAAGAGGAAGAGAAAGGTTATATGAAGTCATATAATTCCATAGACGTACATGTTTATACGAATGTTTCTTGTTTCAGTTTAGTACAAAATCATGTGCATAGGCCTTCCTGCTTTGAGACCACAAAGAGGACAACAAAAGTCCTAATACAAACTACTCTTGCACAAATGAAAAGTACTCTACTTTGAACTTCAGATTGTCCAGACTGCGTTTCCCGTATTGTTTTTTTTATGGGCATTAATAAATAATAGAGACAAAGAACATCATAAAAATCAAATACATAAATAGTATCACATTAAGACCCTAATGATGATGTGCATATTTAAACTGCTTTCAGGTCAAGAGCGAAGGCCCCAAGCTGGTGCCATTCTTCAAGTCAACCTGTGTTTATTTCGTCCTGTGGCTGCCAACCTCAAGTCCATCCTGGTTTAGCGCACTTATCAAATGCCTGCCCATCTTCTGCCTCTGGGTGTTTCTCCTGGCACATGGCTTCAGCTTCTTGGGGGCTCACTCCAGTGCCCGCAAGATCCTAGCCGGCCTCATCTTTTCTGCTCTGGGTGACGCTTTCCTCATCTGGCAGGAGCAAGGTTACTTCGTCCATGGTAAGAAGGAATGCTACATGCTGTGTAACGCAGATGGGAATGAATTTGACTCCTTAAAGGATTACTTCAAATTTGTCCTGGAAAGCCGTAATGGTTGTGTTAGTTGAGTCACATTATACCTACAATTGGCTTGCCCCTAGGGATGTACTCTAAGGGCCCTATTTTAGCACAAAGTAATCTAACTGTGTAATTTGGAGAAGTGTTCTTTCTTTTGGTATTGTTGTATTGGTATTATTGGTATTTGGTAAATTCAGTGTAGGAGAGGCGCACATACATTGACATTGCGGAAGCAGCAATAGACTCGCATATTTATGAATGAAATACGAGGACATCCACCACACATGTCCATGGAGCTCAGAATCTGTCTGTACCTTGATCAAATCGACTAAAATCACGTGATACCACTTGCACCACAACTTAGAACTGTTCCGAGCTGGTCTGAGGTCTCGTCTACTTTCAGTCACCAAGTTGTCAGATGCACCGTGGCGTGTAAAAGAAAATGCCCTTGGTCCGCCAAAGCACGGTCTACAAGTTCCCAAACACAGTAATGTAGACTTACCATGGCACGAAAATCAAAAAGCGGCAGTTTTTATGCTGAGCAGACGTGAAGCTTATTTTAACAGCTTGGGAACATACCTGTACCTTTTTTTGTGGATACACACATTTTAACCTAGCAATGTTTTTTGCTTGAGTTTTCCATTTTCATAGTTGTGAAAACAAACAGACCCGCGCCCTTTAACACGCTTTCATTGGTGTTGTACTTAAACACTACAGTTGTGTTGTTTGGTCATCAGAGAATTGACACTTCTGTTTGACAACAAGATTGGAAATGGAAGAAAACTGGGTTAGATAAAAAGAACACTTGTCTGTTCTTAAAACTCTCAAATTCATTGATACTGTCACCTGGTATCATGCTATTTCACTTATTTACCTACCATTGGACTAAAGCTTAGTCACTAAGCCATTCAAAAAACGGAACTCATACCACTTGATCCAGGTTAGTGCATGTCTTTCAAGTTTAATTATAGGGTTATACCCTGGCTCAATGGACATAAGCAACAAAAGGAAACAAACAGGTAGGTATCATTATTGATATGGAATTTGTCAAATCGAAGGTGTCACAAACCGTAGCCGTGTGACACAAAGTTAAAGAATCATTGAACAAGAATGCTTTGTTATTGTTATATAATTCATTGATTGTTCCATACCTGACCTATCGCATTGAGGTGTGGGGGTGTTCAGCCAAAACCTACACTGAAGCCATCTTTCTTTTACAGAAACGTGCTATTCGTTTTGTTTGGGGTTGTGGATACAGAGACCACACTAATCCATTATTTTTATAACTACAAAGTTTTACTTCTTTCTGTCCCGTTTCATTTATTTTACTTTACTTTAAATTTGATTTTTGCTTTATATTGTCTTTTTTTTCTTTGACAAATGAATGAAATAAATGATCGAAACAGTTACAGGAAGCCAACTCATTGTTCCAGGCTGCAAGGTAAGAGAGGCTAAAATTGAGCGAGTGGGCGAGTTCATGCAGCAGACAGCAAAACAAAGCCACACTGCACATGACGCACGGGCCTATACAATCTGACATTAGGCTTGTAAAATGTATGTGCAGTCTTGCTTTGTTGTCTGCTGCATGTTGTGTATTGTACTTTATGACTTCATTGGCTCAAAGCATTTTACGTGTCTGCTACGCGCATATCGATTTATTGTGAACACTAGGGTCGGATTTAGTAAGCTAGTTAGCTCGTGCAAAAAAAAAAAAGTAGGTTTACATTTTGAGTGATGTTTTTATTATTTCACAGGTCTTCTGATGTTTGCCATCTCTCACATCCTCTACTCATCTGCCTTTGGAATGAAGCCCATCAATGTGCGTGCCGGCCTGGTGATCACTGCTGTGTCCAGTGTAAGCTACATATTTCTCTACCCTTACCTGTCGGGCCCGTTTACTTACCTGGTGGCTGTCTACATTGCTCTGATCGGCTTTATGGGCTGGAGGGCCATCGCCGGCCTGCAGTTAGCCAATGACCTGTGGACCTGGACCAAGCTGTCAGCCTGCCTGGGCGCTGTGCTGTTTATGGTGTCGGACCTCACTATAGCCGTCAACAAGTTCTGTTTCCCCGTGCCCCACTCACGTGCTATCATCATGGCCACCTACTACGCTGCCCAGATGCTGATCGCTCTGTCGGCCGTGGAATGCCAGGATGTGGAGGTGGCGCGAAAGAGAATATGAGGGGCCGCTTTTGTGGTAGCTGCACCCCGAGTGATCATGGACACATTTCACTACCACATCACCTAGCCTCAGCCCTCATCTCCAATGTTGCCACGGCAACTGAACCACCACAGTCTCTCATGATAGTCTCACATTTCTTCCTTACAATGATGCTGTGGTAGTATTATCTTCAGCCTCTCCCAACAGCAGTCCTCCCTGCCTCTTCTGATCCCCGAATGGAATGCATCCTGCTACCTGATGACCGTGTAATGTGCACATTATTGCTAACCTACCTGACAAAGTATTAGTTCTATTTCTTCTATTTTAAGGGAAGCATGTCATTGGGGACTTTTAAGGAATGTGTTTGGGGGGGGGGGGGTCTGGATTGATGTTTTTTTTTTCAGGTCCTATACCTCACCTATCCTTTAGCAATACATCATCCTCAGACGCAAGACACTTAAAAATCAACTGATCCTAGGTCCAGAAATACAATTCAACATTTGTGACATTTGACAATTTTTCACTATCTAAGGTTATGTGTAACTTTGTCACATCTGTGTTGTCAAATCTCATTCAACCAGGTCAAAATTATCCCCAAAGTTGAATCAAAGACAACTGGATGCTTTAGCCGAAAACCAAGAAGTGCAGTTGACTTTGATTTAACTTCTGTGGTGTCGATTAAGCTGTCTGCAAAAAGGGATTTCTAACTGACTTGCCCATATTGGACTCCTCGCGTGATCTTATTCTGTCTTCCCCTATATTAAGGTGCTAGTTTGTTTGTTTTTTAAAAGGGAAATACGTGCAAAAAAATTCTTAGCAAGAATATGTTGCACACTGTACTTGTGTAATTTGATTCATATTGCGTTTGCGGATTAAAAATTAATCCATCCACTTTCATCCATCTCAGGGGGCTGCCATTTTAACATTATACCGCCCTTTGCTGTTGACTGATATTGACATTGCGAGAGTCACATGACCAAACCCAGAAAACAGGTGAACGCTGATCTTCACAAATGAATGTATTATTAATCAGGATACCGTGTTTATACTAGTGGGGACATTTACAACATACTCTTGCTAAAGAACATTTTTGTGTTTAGCTGCCCTTGAAAAGTCGAGCCGTTGTATTAGCTGCATTCCCCTCCATTCCACTCACAAATAACCATGATGCTTTTATTTGGTCTGCTGTTTCACAACTTTAGCAACACGCCCAGTCTTAATGTATTAGGATTGTGACTCTTAACTCAATCCCCATTTTGTGGAGTTGATTTGCTAAGCAGCAAGCTCATTGGTCATTCATTTGTGAATGGTTGAACTTGTTATTGTCATTAGGGGTAATGGATGATCTGTCTCGGATGTAGTCCATTTTACGCCAGTTTCATCTGAGATTCACTGGAGCTCTCCTTTGACCGGTATGATGGAGGCAATACTGAGCTGAAAATGTTGGCATTGTGCATTATAGGAGAAAAAATTATTTTACGTGGCCTGCAATTTTCACGTTGACTGAAATGAAAGTGGTTTTCTTAATGAAATATGTGTGTTCATATACTGTAAATGAAAACCAAGACACATGTCTTGTCATGCGGGGAAATTTTCCCCGCAGATCCTACGAGTCTAAAGAGTTAATTCGTTTAGGTTGCACAAACAAACAAAAACAATATGTGACCTATTCCCACAAAACTAAGGCCAAGGAAGATAAAATTTACTTTTGAAATCCTGCTAAATGTGAAAATGCAGGAATTTATAGTCACTATCCTCAAAAGGACGATAGCAGTCTTTTCCTCACATCTCATGTTATCCTCCTTGCACCATGCAGGAAGTAGCTTGAAAACTAACAAACTGATAGACTAACAAACTCAAGTCACTCTGCGGTTATTTTCTTTTCTTTTATTATCAGTTCAGCCTTGGCAGAGGGCTCTGTTGTATTATATCACATCTAGTTTATCTTTAACTATCCCACCGCACCTTTCATCGTTCACCCCATCTCCACCATTTTCCTATTAGAATATAATAGAATATTACAACTTTCTTCAGCTGTCCACACGGAGCATGTTAACATTACTCACCAACATATGCTCCTCCTACGCTGCAAAAAAACAACTTTTATTGGAAATTGAATAACTTGATCCTGACGTTTTCCTTCTACTCTCTAATGTGGCTACAACTTAACAGTGTATCAGAACGCGCATAACCACTCTGCTCCTAAGTGTCCAAATTGTGTACAACTTGAACAGTGCTCCCAATAAAGGCACACACAAAGACAGTAAGACAAGAATAAAACAGCACACACCGCAAGACAGTATAAAATAATTTAAATAAAATCGATTTTGGGACATTTAGAATCGATTGTGAATCGTACTAAATGAGAATCTCGATTATTATCTGAATTGATTTGAATTTATATATATATATATATGAATTATCTTGGACTTATTTTTTGTCACAAAAACCTGGCATTTAAACAAGGCTGTGTTTACTTTTTTTAACCACCCACTGTATGTTCTTGCTGGCCCGTCTTGGACTAATTGCAGCAAATATTTCAGACAAAAAGCCCAAAGACTGAGGCCTCGATTGATACCGTGAGATCTCACTTGACATCATGCATGACGGCGGTTTAAAATCTGAAGTCTTACTTGTACCGAGTTAAGCCGTGTATTTTTGGGTGCAGTTCCAAATTGTATCCTTTCAGGGGCGTTCAATTTCAGACGTCCACTGTATTTAATTTGTCATAACTCAGAGATTATGATTAAGACCACTAAATTTACACTTGCAGTTGTCTTCAATCTCTGTAAGATGTTATGTTTAATCAGTTTGTTTAACAATTGATACGTAATGTAGCATACAAAACAAACTGGAATAGGAAAGAATCTGACCTGGATTTCGGGTCTCTGCTTGGTCAATGACCCGTGGACTTAATACACCCACACATGGGCAAGACATTTTTACACACTCTGTTGTTGTTTCCATTCCACCATAACGAATCTGCAGGCGAAGCATAGTGATGACTTCGCTTTTTTCCAATTTCCTGACATCAACAGGAATGGGAATAAGTCAAGAGTATATTTGTTGCTGTGGTTTCGCCAGGTCGTTCCTCAATCTGCTTTTGTCCTGTCAGCATGGTCGTCAGTATAATCGCTTTGTCAGTCAGATCCATCAGCGTGACCACGTCTTTTGAATCTGTCCACCCAGCATTGTGGCATAGTCCCACTCAGAATTCTTCCTCATCGATGCATTTGTCTCCATGTTTGTCTTGAGCTTCAGGTTGAACCATGCTGGGAGTAAGAAGATTGAGTCAAGCGTTCTTACTCATCCGTGGGCAATTTATGTAAGCAGCCCTTTTGATTTAGTTATCATTTCGACTTTAACACAACCAAAGCGAACCACTCCAATTCTGTTCAGGCAATTACGTTTGGCTGTGCTGCTAGCATCCTACAGCCTTTCCAATTAGGAAAGGAATTTGTGTTGACTGATAATAATGTTGCTGGAATTAAATGAGGTGAAGCGCTCCCTGTGATCAGCCTGTCAGACTGACCGGAAGGACACTTGACCTCAGCCAATCGATAGGCCTGTTGTTCTGAGTTTGGTGCAAACAGACAAAGGGAACCGGTGAGAGCTGCATCAGGCCTTTTGGGTCTGTCCATGACTGTCATAATGATCCAGAAACAGTAGCTAGTGAAGTAGGGAGGTTCCAGGTTTTCACTTGCACTTTGCCCCCATCTCTGTCTTGGGTTCTTCATTTTGGAACCCTTGCATCTTACGTCTCATCGTGACAACGTAGGCTGAAATTAATCCACATTGTCAACTCATCTGCAGGGATGAAGTGCAGACCGTGTGGATGTGTTTTTTGTTTTGTTTTGGGTTTTTTTTCATTCTAAGACTGACAGACTTCCAACATCTCTACAAAGGTAAAACATATATGGTGAAAACAAAAAGCAAATCCCTGGCCAAATGTATTTGTTGGATACTTTTAGCTGGAGATGAAACAAGAAAGCTGCTGTGCTATATTTTGACAAAAATGTAATATAGTTTGGCAATCACTGTATGTCCCATGTTTAAATGTAATAGTAGTTATTCTAAAGGCTACTATGTTTCATTGGACTTAGAATGGTCTGAAAGGTGTATTTTTTCCCCAAAATATTTCAATAAGAAATATACTCTGCTCTCTTGTGTCATTTCCAGCCAGAATACAATTCAACACTAACTTAAAAATTCGGCCATCTTAACTTGATGTAAAAACAATGCAATCAATCTCATCCAAATGTTAGACTGAATCTTTTATATGCTGCTATTATGATGTAACCCTTGTAGCAACGACATAAAAGAAGAAGAATGTTTTACTGATGATTGTTGAAGCACAATAAAGCAACGTGTAAGAGGATTTTTTGTTCAAAGCATTTATTGTTTTGGAAGGTGTTTCAAACCCATTAGTGTTCTTTTATTCTGAAAATCATAGCGCAAAAAAGGCATGCTCTTTCCCCCTTCGGATGGCCATGTATAATTTAACTTTATTTAATGGAAAAGTGTGTCCTTGTATTTCGATGCTATGATACTGCATATTTTTCCTTATTGTCCTTGGTTTTCACTTGTGATTTATTATTTCTTTCAAGACTATAGACAAAATAGTTCTTTGCTGTAGTGAAACTGCTATGAATGTGAATATCTATTGGAGAAATAAATGCAATTGCAATGCAACTTCAACAAACAATTGTGTCTCTTAGTGCTTCCTCTTGTCAGTGGTAAAGTGCCACAATCCAATCAATATCAGCCAATATTTATAATTGTTTAGTATGTCTACAGGCCCTCAGCAACTTTTAGTGTTACGCTGGAAATAACTGCACACACAGCTCTGTTTTAGTAATTGCTACATTTTGTTGTTTGGCTGAGGTGGGAAAGCTTGTGGAAGGCCACCCAGACTGCTATGAAGCTCCCACTTCCCCTCAACCTCTTTCATTTGCCAGTTTTCCCCTCACTTTTTCAATACACACAAACTGGCCTTTTTCTGCAAATGTGTGTCATTCATTGACTGCCAAGCTCATACCATCAAAAGGCTCCATTGTAATCCTAAAATGAGGCGTCTGTGTACTAACCTTTATTTAAAAAAAACGTCAGCAGAAAATCTCAAATCTAGGGAAGTGAAATCAGCAGCATTGACTTAGCTGTACAATACTGCTGCAGTTTTTTTTTACTCATTCAAGGCCATTGACGGCTATAGACGTCAAAAATTCATCTGAACTATTCCTATTAGTTTAACATTTTTTTCCCACATTTGTTATCAAGAGTATGAAAACCTAGAAAAAAAATATTGTTCATTTAGAACAGATATAGAATTTGTGATTAATCATAAGGTAACTAGTGAAGTCATGCGATTAATTACGATTAAAAATTTTAATCACGTGACACCCCTAATTTGTAAAAAAAAATATTTTCTTTAAAAAAATAATGTAAATTGTTTTTAATTTAAAAAAAAAATATTTAAACAATTTTTTTTATTTTTTTTTATTTTTAACAATCTAAAAAAAAAAAAATATATATATATATATATATATATATGTACATTTTTAATAAGCTTTTCTTTTTTTCTTTTCTTTTTTAAAGAAAAGATAATTAAAAATTAGGGGTATCAGGTGATTAAAATCTTTAATCGGAATTCATCGCGTCTGTAATCTAAATAAATTTTTTGCCTTTCTTCTTTTGTTTTTGGACATTTTATGGCTACTTTTTAAACGTTTTCTTTTCTACCATTTTTGTTAAATTCTGTGACATTATTGGCAAATTTCAGTGACATTTCATGGCAATATTCTGCTTTTCTTCCTCCTTTTTTGACATTTTAAGGTCACTTTTGAGACATTTTTAGGTAATTTAAAAACGTTTTCATCTGCCTTCCATCTCTTTTTCTGACAACTGACAAATTTGGACTGTGACTTTTAATTATAAATTTTTTAACCTAAAAATCATTCATTCATTTAAATTGTATTTTATGTGTATGTAAATGTAAATACATGTTAAAAATAATAATTTCTACAATTTTTCCCCCCGAGATCCACAGGAAGCCACAGGAGAGGGACTAAAGAGCCACATGTAACTCCAGAACCGCAGGTTGCAGACCCCTGGCCAAAGAGAATAGCGTCCAGAGCAGCATTAACATGTTTACATTCCATTAGGTTTTAGAGTCAAATTCCAGATACTTTCCATCCAGCCATCCTTTTTCTTTACCACTTATCTTGTTCAGGGTGGCAAGGAGCTGGAGCCCATCCGAGATGACTTAGCGCAAAAGGTGGACTACACAATCAATAACAAAACGCAGAGAGTCAACCAATTACATTCACATGCACTACTTACAGTCATTGAGTGGGAAATGAAGTCTTCACAAAATCAGTGACTCAGTTATGTTTCATTGTGCAATTTATTGTTCAGTCTTTTTTCGAATTGTGTCACTTAACTTTGTCATGTGGCGTTGTCATGTGGTTTCTGAGGTGCTTTTCATTGCACGCTATGCACATGCACATAATAATTTATAGACAAGGTCACACTAAATACTACTTGAGCCTTTGAGATTTTTCTGCAATTTTCCAATGTGTTAAAAAGATGTGGGTAAATGAAGTGCAATAGAGTGACTTGAACACAGTGCACTCAAGCAACATAAACTAATCAGAAATGCTAGACCAGTTGTTTCCCTTCGGAGCAGCAGCCTTCATTTTCTATTACGTTCTGTGAGATTGACTGTTCAGGCTTACACCCCACTTCCACTTCATTGTGCCTTAAGTGAGCAGTGAAGCAATGATATCACTTTACAGCCCCGTCACTGCTCAATGGATTGAAACTTGGCAACCTGACACTTGATTCAATTGACACCGCGTTTTGTGTGAGCCAGCATGATGACGTCTGGCGATCGGTTTCAGCTCCACTCGCACTCAATGAAAGCCGGTAACCAGAACACACTCGAGCACCACACACTCATCTGTCAGGCCTCTGTGACCTAACACGAGCTGTCACACACTGTCAGAACACATTTTTGCAGTTTCTGTTGTATATCCTTCCCTACCTTTTGATTCATAAAGCCACTGAAGTACTGTATATTACTCACAAAAGGTAAGTGATATTAAGCTTTCTGACACAATTGATTGTTCTTTAATCGGAATGAACACAACACGCACTAAATTCATGAATCTCCCAATACATTTGCTGGTTCAAATCTCGATTTAAGACTTATTTCCACACTGTGGCATTTGGTTAAACCACACTTTGTATGCCACCACCCTCTCACTCTGCCTTAACCCCTGATTTCTGGATTATAGTGCTGAGAACACTAAATCATTATTCATTATTTAATATTATAAAAAAAAAAATCTTTCATCATATTGCTATTCATCTTTACCTCCATTTAACAACACTGGACAGGTTGTTGGGCTGCATGCACAAAAGCCACACAGCTCATGTATAATTTTTTTTTTTTTAAAAAGTAAGAGACTGACCTCTAGTGTCCATTTATTGCACTGCCAAATCAAAAGAGCAGTTGCATGTTTGGGTGAAGTGACGCAAGTAACACATGCATGTAGAAGAAGAAATTTGGCCAACTCAAGTGAATGTGTGAGGACATGGCCAACAAGATACGCTTCTCCTTGTCAGCTTGTTTAACCAGACTCTCCAACAAGATCTTGTCACCCTCATCTGGAAGACAATGAAAAACTGAAACTTGTACAGGTTTTTCAGTGTACCCCCGCTATCTGATTTGAGACCGAGCCCTGCCAAGAACAGCGGAACATCTTACTTAAAAGGATATTTACATTCTAGATGCCACAACATTGTGGAAAAGCACTACTTTTGCCCAAACGAAATGCCTCAACTCATTTCAACATAGATCCTTGGTACCAACATGATGCCAAAGTAATACTTTTATTACTTCGGCCCGTGCACAAAAACAGCAAGTAGGTGAACTTGGAGCAAATAATGAAAAGTAGGTTCACCTTAGTGCTTTCAGGTTAATCTTGAAACTTCACACGAAAGCCATTAAATATCGTGAACCTTCTGTGAGAATGTGAGAAACTTAACAGGGCATGAAAGTCCTTCACTATCTGTGTGGGTGCCACCCACCTGTCGATCACCAGTGTGGTGCGTTACACTCTCCGCTCCACTTTCAACCTCTCATCCTGTGCATCCATTACGTCGTCCTTGTACCATGTGACTTTTTGAGAGGGGGCTTCCCTGTAAAGGGGATCTTAATGGTGGCAATGTGGCCAGCCTTCACTGTTACAGGCTGGCTTGTCAAATGTCCAACAAAGAGGCATCAATCTTCAGTGGGTCTGGGTAATAGAGTTTATGATATTTTTTCCCCCAGCATTTATGACAGTGAAAATAAATGTGCTGTCAAAAACACACGTACACAAGTTTGTTTTACTATCTTTGTGGGGCCATCTCATTGACATAATGCATTTCCTAGCCCCTTCCCCTAACCCCGACCATCAAAAATGATTGCCTACCCCTATTCCTTGCCCTAACCTTAACCATAACCCAATTCAAACCTAAACTCTACAACCAAGTCTTGACCCTCAAAAAGAGGTCTAAACTTGTGGGGCCCAGCAAAATGGCCCCACATGGACGGGTGGGCCCCACAACTCTGGGAAATCATGAAATGTTGGCCCCACTATGTAACAAAAACAAGACCACACACACACACACACACACCTACAATAATAGCATGACTTCACTCTGCCCCTTGTCTGTGAAGGTACTTGCCTGCATGAGCATCAGTCACACCAGAAAATACCATCTTCTGAGCAGTTCCCTGTTTGACAATCCTCTGTCCCATAAACTACCCCAAATCACATCAAAACAGCAGTTACCTGAGGTAAAATAAATAAATAAATAAAAAATGTCCAGTAGCAGTTTTCCCTTGTGT
The DNA here is from genome assembly GCF_054856555.1 of Leptonotus elevatus. Classification (NCBI taxonomy): domain Eukaryota; kingdom Metazoa; phylum Chordata; class Actinopteri; order Syngnathiformes; family Syngnathidae; genus Leptonotus; species Leptonotus elevatus. The sequence goes on along the minus strand of NC_141242.1, from coordinate 17,936,755 downwards.
TTTTTTTTCTACAGTACTTATTTTATTTAAATTTAAATATATATATATATATATTTAGAGTACTCAATGTTCTCTACTACTTATTTATTTACTGTGCTATATAGTTGGTGTACTTGTGGTGCATGACAGTCTTGTACTCTACCCGCTATCCAGACCATCTTTTTGCCACACTCCAGGAGCATGACACTGATTGTTTGACAGCCGCTCTTCAAAGAGTTCTGACAACATAACAGAAAACGTCTTAACAATTCATTGACAAAAAGGCCTCTCAAATCTCCGTGTTAGGGCTCAACAAAGTTACATCACCCCGACGACCTAGCAACAGGCAGACAGATAGCATTTACCATCCACAGTGAGATTGGCTGATGTGGCATATTGCTGTGTGGCATTGTCTTGGATGCACACCACTGGACTTTCACTCATCTGTCTGGTCACACTCCTCGATGATGACATCTGCCCTCCTTCTCTCTCGTAAAGTCTTAGCCCTGGCAGGCTTGCAATGAGATTGTTCCCATCTTCCAACCAGCAAATGTGAACATCCTTGGAGCTCATCTCACAATCCCTTTGTTTTTCCACATTCTTCAATTAGGCTGGTGAAGGTTATAGGATTCCCTGGGAAAAAAACCCCAACAACCTTAATTGGAGTATTTCAAACACTTAAACTAAATATAAACAAAGAGAACAGCAGAATTTATTAGGTATCCACCAAGCGCATCCTCATTAAAAAGGTAAAATAACAACTAAGGCTTTCGACTCTGACTAATTAACACATCCTTAATGACTGTTCTTTCCTTCTTTCAACCCCAAAGGACAAATTTGCTTGTGAAGATCTTTGGCAAGTCAGCATCTTGTTACATGGCACAATAATAAATGTGCTTGTTGTGAGTGTGGGACCTGGTTGGATTTCTTTCAACTCAGTATATGGGAGAACATTTATCATGCTACTTCATTTGGAAGCTGGGTTAGTTTTTGTTTAAAAATTTTAAGACCAAAAACTTGAATCTTAGGAGAGAAAGATTTAGCAGAGCAGCATCTGTTGATTCTGCATATTGTGTGTCTTAATGATGGATTCTTAATGCAATAAAACATATACTGTATAAGAATGCAACATATGCTGTTTAGGGGAAAAAGTACTTCAATCAATCAATCAATCAATCAATCAATCAATCAATCAATCAATCAATCAATCAATCAATCAATCAATCAATCAATCAATCAATCAATCAATCAATCAATCAATCAATCAGTCAATCAATCAACCAATCGGTCAACCAATTGATCAATCAATCAATCAGTCAATCAATCAACCAATCGTTCGACCAATCGATCAATCAATCAATCAATCAATCAATCAGTAAATCAATCGACCGATCATCGACCAATCGCTCAATCAATTAATCAAGCAACCAACCAATCATTAAATCAATCGATCAATCAATTGATTGATTGACCAATAAATAAATAAATCAATCAACTAAAAATAATAATGAGAATGGGGGGCCCCATTGAGCTGTGGCCTATCCTGACTGATTTGGGGAAAATGTACTGGTCGCAGGCCAATCTCGGGGCTCATACCATCCCCACTTCCATTTAACTAACGTTTGGCCCAAATTATTGCTGCAAGCACAAAGACAACAAGCAAACCCCCAAAAATCACAACTATGAGGCAGAATTGCTGACCACTTTATAGCCATGCAACCATGAAAACTTAAAATGATCTTAAGTCTTTTGCCACTTTTTTGTGTCACTTCCAACTTCAAATATTTTTGACAAATTGCAAGCTTAACTTCCAGTAGGAAATTTCTAGTAAGTTATTAGAGCTTTTATACCCAATGGCAACCCTACAAACGTTCAACCAGTGCTCAAAATGTGATTTTGGATTCAACCTTTCAGAGTAAAGGTGAATTTGTCTTCTTGAAAGCAGCAGTTTGGCACTTTTGGGGGTTTGAATTTAGACAGGAATTTAAGAGGTTCATCTAAAAGATGAATAGTTTTGCCAAACTTTCATATGAAGCTTGATGTACTGACTGTTTTGGTAGTGTTGTTAAAGTTAAAGCATGTTACATTACAGTTCTAAACCTCCACAAACATGCTGTTAAATATACCATTTGTTGAACAATGCATCAGTGCCAACTGCCAACCAAAATGAGTCAATTTTACCTTTGTAAAGGCAATTGGTATATTATGCAGGGTAACTAATGTGGGTGCTGTTGGCAAAAATACATTTTATTCATGTGCTTTCTGTGCGTGCGTGCGCGCGGCCGCGAATTGCACAGTGACAGCTCAGTCAGAGATCTCTTCCTCTGCTGCTGTGACAACACGATCATGCGGTAAGTCTTTAGATCTCATCCTGTGGATATTTATGGACGCGTAAGGGGGTGGGGTGGGGGGGGTGGTGGGGGGACAAGGTAAAGGACAACAGAGCATTGAATGTTGACAGATTCTGGGAGTGTCAAGATTGTAAAAGACAACCTTTCTTTAGCATATTTTTAAAGTTAGATGGTGCAAAAAAAAAAAAAACTTTACTGAAACAAGGTTTACACTGACTGTTTACGATTATTAAATGTTTGGTCTCGTTTTCTGTAACATTTAGAGGAAGGCCGTAAATGGCATCTCCATGCTCATCAGAGGCAATACATTAAAATAAATCTGTATCCTCCAGTCAGGTTTTTGATCTGAAATGCAAGGAAGTCACTCACACAAAGAGCTCATTAAACTGTCATTTATTAAGGCTGACTTTTGCAGTGTTCATTTATGTCTGCAGATGGCAGTATAGTGGCAGTAATATGCTGGTGACTTTTAAGCACTCCAACTTTGAACATATTTCTCCACCGAGAGGCAGATGGTAAAGGGAGATGCATATGTCAGCAGCCACGCGTTAATTGCTTCGTAGTGGCTATTTAAAGCTTCACTTAAGATCCCCGGCTGGGACAGAGAGAGGGCTAAATCCACCTTGGAGTGGTGAGAGATAAAAGGATCAGAGTGGTTACTCTCTATCTATTTTTCATCCTGATGCATTGAATGCTGTCGGATTTGACAGCACCAAGTTGGTAAAGACCCTCAACTGAAGTGCTCGTCTCTACTAGTCATTTTCCTTTACATGAAATGCTACTGTATGAACCACCAGAAATTTAACAACTCATGACGGACTGCATATTAGGCAAGTGGTTAGCAATGTCTGCTTCACAGTTTTGAGGTTCGGGGTTCAAATCTTTCCTTCTGTGTGAAGTTTGCGTGTTAATCCCGATTTTTTTGCAGGCACGAGCACTTTGGCCCACATTCCAAGACATTCATGTTAGGTTAATTGAAGAATATAAATTGTCCATAAGTGCGAATGTGAGTGTGAGTGGTTGATCAATATGTGCCCTGTGATTGGGTGGAGACCAGCCTAGAGTGTCCCCAGTCAGTTGACACAGGCTCCAGGTCACACCAAGAAGGCGACTATGAAAACAAATAATACATGTTGATAATAACAATAATAATAATAACAATAATAATAATAATAATAATAATAATAATAATTTCTCTAACAGCCTGATTTTACATGATGTGCAAAATTATAATAATTTGACATATTTTAGAAACGCTCACATTATATGTAGCCAATATTGTATGCACATCATGGCATCTTATAATGCCAGAAAATTGTGCTGTCTTGGTTCATAGAGAAGGATGGAAGACGGGCTATACCATTTTCCTGGCATTATCCATCTCACTGCAAAATAACCGGTCATCTGGGAATAAAAATAAATAAATAATATATAGGCATGATGTGATATTTGTGGGTGCCAAACCTTGAGAACAGATTGATTGTTAACGTCATCATAAACCAATTTTGTGCATCCGAAGGTGAACTCCCCCAGGCTCGTTCCCTTCCGACAGTGGGTTTGGGCCTCCCAACACCTTGGCCTTGAATGCTGCACTGTCACCTTTGAATGACGGACCAGACAGATTATCAGTAGATTGACAGGAATTTTATTTTGTCTAGATGAGTGGATTGTCAGTCCTTATGGCATTTCTGCAACGTTCCAGATAACTTCTTCAAGTGTCTTGATCTATAATTCATACATAGAGCCATATTGAATAGGGCTAAAGAGACCACTAAATTTATACACAAAAGTTGCACGCATTCAGATGAAGCTCTGTCACAGATTCTTTGTGCTGCAAGAGGTTGTTGGAAGGGCATAGAGAGAGTGGATTTGAAACACTTCCATACAGAGAGACAATCTATTCTCTTGAGTTTATACAATTGTGTTTTCTATACTCTCACATATGTCCCTGTGGAGTTAAACGAAAGCAATACTAGGCAAGGGTCTATAATTAGACTTTACAAACTCAAGAAGCAGTAACACTATGAGAAGTTCTAATTGACTCGATGATGACTGGACCACCTCACCCTGTTGGGCAGTATTGTGTAGTAGTCCTCACTATCTGGGAAAGACTGCATGGCTTCTGAACCTGACTTAAGTTCTCCACTACAGTGGGTGGCTTGTGATGCAAGCCAATGCTGTCTAATGGAGTATGAAAGACATTTTATGGGGACATAAAAAAGCAAATAACACATTTTGGTGGGTTTAATTCTGGCAGGAACTTCAAATATAGCCTTGAGAGACCTTTCCCAGCCTGGTGGGCCTGATGGAGCAACTGAAAGTGTAGGAAGAGGAGGACGTCTGCATTGATGTCATATTTATCGGAGGTTCCTTCTGCTCCGTTCTGCTCCCAGTGGCCAATATACCCCCCACCCCACCCCCCAAAAAATGATCGAAAACTTTAATTCCTCTCGTCCGCTTTTTGTGCAACCTTCTGCTTTTCAGCAGGCACCACAACAGCACATTGCATGTCAGGATTACACAAACATAATTCAATAATAATCCTCACACCTGCCGTGTGAGATAAAGCGGTGTGTTTACCTCTTTTTGCTCTTTCTCTCTCATGTTAAATATGGATGTTTCAATCATATCCCGCTCTTATTATTTCAGTCTCCCAAACACGAGAGCTGGTGCCTCCCTGCCTGCAAACATCACACACGTGCACACTTGAAGTATAGCAGAGGGAAGATCAGTCACATTGCAGATGTTAAATGAGAAACACCGGCAGGAGTCAAGTTCCACTCTCCTAATTAAAATATATCTCTTATTGCACTACTATGAAACCTTGACTCAATAAATCTCAAAATTAAAGGTAATTGTCATCATATTCTGCACACCATTAGGTAAAAACAAAACTGTGTAATACGTTCTAATCTATGCATTCAGGTAATGACCATTCACGGCTCACTCATTTTCTGACCCTGTACCATGATTGGTTTATTTTTTTCTGAGCTCCTAGCAACTGTGATGTCATTTTCAGTCAACAGCAAATGACCGCCCCCTGAGATGGAGAAAAACGGTTGGATTTTGTTGCTTAACTGATATTCCAACAATGCAATAATAATCAGAATGTCGTGTATAAAAACTATTGGGGGCCCATACAACATATTCTTGTAAAGAAAATATTTGTGTTGACTTCCTTTAGAATGACAGCAGTCTTCTGTTTTGACTGACATGATGATGTAAAATTTGAATTTAGGAATATTTATTACCATTGTATTATTTTTTAGTATTGTAAAACTACACTGCATTCTTTTAAGAGGTGTCTGTAATATGTACTCTCAGTATAATGAAATGACAACCACATGTTGTTAAATACATCTCTGACATTGTCAATCAAAAGACAGCATTTCTGGCATCATGTTCATATTTAAGGCCATTAGATTGCACAGATGTACCTAATGTTGTGGCCAGAGAGTAGAAAGCAACATTATTCAGTGACAGTCTCAATAGTGATAAATTAATCATATCCGGGCCTCTACAGGGAGTTGTTTTTCATAGAGAGGTGTCAAAACACAATTGTGTGAACACCAACAGACTAGAGGAGCTACAAAGTGTTAAATAAGTTACTGCCTCCCAGTAATGGCAACATCCTTGTTTCCTTTTTGTCCAGTGTCCTTGATCGCTCTATCCACTTACCCTCACACAAACGGCATCCAGGATGGCAAATTACACGAGATGCTGTTTCCTCTTTTTCTTTTATTGACACTATTATTTGAGAACAACTAGTTTCACCATCAACCGACTTGTTAAAGCAAAGCGGAGGTTGTTTGTTCAGCTTTTTGCTGCCAAGAATATCCCCTTAAGTGACGTTCTTAGTCCACATCCACACTGTTTCCCTCTTCTCTGACTCCTGTAGGCTTACAATCCTCTAAATTCTTTTTTTTGGTACATAATCTACTGCTGTGGCACACAGAGTAATCATCTTTGCGCCAATAAGGCAGTGATCTGAGTAAATTATAATATTATGAGATGGATGAGTGTAACTAATATCTCCCATTGGCCAATCAGTTAGCGCATCCTCTTTGGAATATGGGCTGGAGCATGAACTTTCTTTAAAGAGAATGTGTTGATGGAGTCTTTGTAGCAGTCTCCGAAACTCTTATTCTTGTGCGTTCTAGAATACATGGCATAACTCTAACATAAAATAAAGTGTACAGTATATCTTTGGAAGACCACAGCTTTTTTTGTGTGTTGTTTTAATTTAACAGAAGCAAGAGTAACGTGTTTCACAGAATTCACCTCTACCCATCTCTTCCACAAAAAACAACAACAGAACAAACAGGTAAGCACAGGAAGAACATGCAAACTCCTATTGTAAGGCCAGAGTTACGCGTTAATAAATTAATTAAATAAATAATTAATTGAATATCATTTTTACACCTGATTTGGATTACACCGATTCAAACTAAAAGTCCGAGGTTAAAGCACAGTTCTTTTCATTCCAAACCCATTAAGAGCCAAAATGAGAATTGTGTTGCTGTCCCAATTTAGAAACATGGTAGATCAGTGCACCTCATGCCCTAATGTAGTGTTGCCGCTGGGCAACAGAGAGAGAGGCCAATATGCAGAGAAACAGAGCGCCCCATTGAAAGTTCTCTCCTCTAATCCTCTGTGCTACACCTGGCTGTGGCATACTAATGATGGAGGAATATGACCTACATTTCTTTCTCACATTCATATCACAGATCACAATGGAAGCGTTGGAGGGATTTTGTCACTTGTGGCTGCGATCTCTGTTGCTGCGTAAGACACAATACAGGGGGTTATCATTTAGTTTAGAAATGGCAACAAAAAAAGAATCATAATAATATCCCACACTTGTCTCGTAACAATACAACAAAATACTCTATTTTAATGGCGCATTCAAACACACGCACATGCAGCACAATTGACAAACTCCTGATGGTTAACTATGAAATACTGCTTCATGACAGCAGCTGCAAGCATGTGATCTTTCAACCGCGTTTCTCAGCAGAAATTGTTTTCAGTTTTGTCCAAATGTTTTTGTTGCTCACATGTTCGGCACTGTTTGGTGCACATACTGTACAAGTGTTGGTGAAATGGTGATGTTACGTGGAATTCATTAAAAGGTAAGGAATAAATTATGCTGATATGACTAACATCCTTTCTTCTCTGTGGCTAAATCTCTTCTTTTCCTCTTTTATGGAGGAAAGCGGTTTCCCTGGAGGGAAATTCAAAAGGTACACCACCAGGCGCCAACTAAAAGTAGAGGTGGTCTGCTGGGATCCAGGAGGAAAAACCTCCTCTGAAACTTCGTGACATTTAACTTGGGCATTCCAAAGAACTAGCACCCCGTCTAAAAGGAAGATAAGAGGTTTTGAGAGATAAACATGAGATACAGGACTGCTTAATAGAAAGGCAGGGGGAAGTAGAATAGTGGCAACCAAATATTTAGGTACAACACTATTGTTAAATTTTTAAAAGAATGGATTAGGCAAAACAAAATGCTTGCAATATCTATTAAACGTTTACATCTTGGTACATATTTTCTGTCAGAATGAAAAAAAATGAATGATGATGAAGAAAGATGAAGTAAATACTAATGCAGTAGGTCACATAAAATGATGCGGCAGACCATTCAAATTTAGCAGCTAATTTTTTCAAGACTTCTGACGACTTCTGACTTGACTTTGACTTGGCATTCATGAGACTCAACTTGCCTGACTTAAATGCTGTAACTTGAAAAGTGATTCTGTTTACATTTTATTGTTATTTTTTTATTTTTTACATGTAGTGTGCTTTTTGTTTTTGAAAGAAATGTTATGAATTATTTTGTATCGTGTTTTCCACTAATTGGCAATCCTGCAATGATGGCCACCAGTGTGCCCCAGCCACTTGCTGACTCATTGAGCAAGTGTCTCCAAATATGAATACCTTTGGATTCAAGTCAGGATTGTTGTTTTGATGAAATCAGGAAAGACAACAACATGCAAGGTTTGAAAGTCGAAGACAAGATACACAACATCTATCACATTAATTTTCACCTGTCAGACACAGTGAAGCTAAGATAGCTACTAGGTTAGCTCGGTAGATAATCTCACCAATACTTGGTGAAATATTAACTATATTTGATATTGGTTATGCATTTAATTGAGAAAACAATAAAGTGATAGAATAGACATCAAGGAGAGTGCAATTTAGAAACTAAGCCATTAAAAAAGTGATTGTTATTTTAACATAGACTCCACTTTCAATACATTTCTGGTCTTTAGCATGTCCCCCATATTTGATGTGCCAGTAAACTAGCACATCAACATCACTCAACTTAATAAAGAGACAACTCCAAAGTGCAAAGTTCATGCCTCTCATTCACCCGTTTACACACACAAATAGATTTGTTAAACACATTGGCACTAAAAACAACATGGATAGCTTTTAAATCTTTATATATAATATTAACCATCACAGTTCCAGTGTCTTTTACAAACGCTAGTAAAAAAATTAAATAAAATAAAAAAATAAAACACTTCTAAATATTTTGTGTATAGTGTATACACTATACACTGTATAGGCTACATTACTCTAAGGTTGTTGTTCATTAAATTTTTTGAGATAATGTATTTTTTGTGTCATGATCAGTGTAAAAATATTTGATCACTCCAATAAATGTTGTGACTGAGGAATATTTTATGACTTTACAACTTGCTTAGAGCAGGTAATGACTGGCCTAGACTTGCTTGAAATTTGATGACTCAATTTGGCTTGCTTGATTATTATTATTTTTTTCTGCAGTCACTTGCTTGAGACTGGGAGGTTATGACTTGAGACTTACGACTTGCACATATGTGACTTAGTGCAAAATCTGCCAAGTTCTGAAGGAAAGTGCTGATTGCCCTACAGACACAGCAATATGTTGGAGAAAAGTTTTAAAAAATAGTATGTACTGCAAAGGGGAGACTGCCGTCTCAAGTCCTGTTGCTGTAATAGTCCGCTGTCCCAATATGTCACACAAACACCCTCTCCTGGCTGCGGCACCGTGTCCAGATTTTATGAAACTCAAAACAAAGAGACGCTCCCCTGCTGAGTTTGTGATGCTTGGCTGTCCTTGGTTAAAACAGAATAAGTAATTGAGGAAACAACAGAGTGAGCATCGGGTGCTAATAAGTGAATCAAAAGCAAGTGGTGGTGTGTTGAGAGGAGAATAAACAAATGTGCTGGCACGCTTGACTTTCAGATATGTTTTGTGTCCGTGTGATGTAGGCTATTTTACTGGTAGGTCTGTTTTCACCACACCAGCGATCGCAAGGTGAGCACAGCCTAGTTTAAACAATTTCCTATTGAGGTCACGCAGTATTTACTCCCCCCCAATACAGTCCAGATGAATTGTGAAGCTTTTCATCTGTGCAGTGTTTGCACCGAAGATTACAATATTAATCCACACTGACCGAGGATTATGGTTTGATTGGGAAGGCACATCTGGGACAAATTGAAGTCATATTCTTCAAAGTCAGGTTTGTGTCCTTTTATCCTTTGTCTGGATTTATAAAGGCATCACTATTTTAGCATTCCTAAAGAAGGATTATTGGACAAAGGATAAACCACATGCACGGTGCCAAACGTGGCAAGGAAAATGTCACACATTACTTCTATCTCTGTTTAATGTCAGCATTGACTCAGAAGTAGTTTGTTTAAATTATTTAGTATTTTCTCACGAGTAGTATACTGTGACCGTGGTTGGTGGTCACTTTAGGGCAAGAAGGTTTGAACTTGCAGGAGAATTGCATATCCGCCCCCTATGATTATATTTTCCAGTAGCCTACTCTGCTTTTCTTTTGTGGTGGAAAAAATACATTATGAAAGGATGTAACCCATCTCTCACCACAAGCTGCTTGTAAAAATCAGGAAATGCAATATTGACAGATGATGCCCACTGCAACCCCTCCCCCCTACATTTCCTCTACATATACTAATCATGCTGGGGCGTAGCCAGATATTTTTTTCATTGGGGTGGCCACAAATTCATACCTAAAATGTAAAAGCGGGTCTTAACCATGCAGCCATTCCGTTCGCATGCCGACCTTTGGCTGCGAGCACCGACTAGTGGGCTGCATAAAATAATTTCAGAGCATATGTTATGAATTCATTGCATTGGAGCTGTTACAATTGTCAATGAGTTGCTCAGTTACATTAGAGCTTTCTGCCACTTGGCGGCAATAAGGCAAATGTCAGTTACTGACCTGTTCACAATAAGTAGAAAAGAAAACCAAACACCGAAATTCATGACTAAGTATTTTTGGAAAAAAAAAACTATGTTGATTTTACACACATTTATTTGTCAAAACACTGAACATTAAACATACAAATAAATAAATAACAAAAACAAGTAAATTATGCCTTTTCATGGACTAACATGCGCTAACATAGGCTGACATTCAGGCAACATGACAACTGTGTCCCAAAAAACACCCACAGATGCGACACAGTTGTTTGTTGACTTTTAAAAATATATATTGAAGGTTTATAATGATAAACTTAGGTTTGTGTGAATGCCACATGTGTAAGTTCTGAATTTTTGGGGGATATATGTTTAGATTTGCTTCAGGAGCTGAGATACCAATTATTTTGTAGGCATTGACAATATTGTTGAATATCCAGGATCCAGGGGGTGGCCACCACGCGCCTACGCCATTGCATAATCAGGAGTGATGTTTTTTTGTTTTTGTTTTTTTACAGTGCATTTGAGGATCAACCAAAAAGCTGAATACTCCTACGTTTTTGTGAGTAGTGCATTTGCCAACAACAATAATGTATACCACAATGAACACTGAACCCAAACTGGATGGCAATTTTACACAAGTTAAATTTTTGGATCCAAACGTTTCCGGGCTCAGTTTTACTATAGTTTAGCCAGAGGGAGGCAGCAGTGCACACATAACCTGAGCGCATCCGCTTGAGCACCTACTCACCACCCACACTCACTACCTCGTATGTAATTACCTTTAACGAGCGACTTAATGAGTTGCAAAGTGGTGCTATAATTTTAGCCGTTGCTTGAATTGCTAAAGCATACTGGAATATCAAAGATTTGTGTCATATAAGGTTAAATTAAGTGGTGAGTACAGTGCACATTTTAGTTGTAAACAGGTAGCATTTTACATTTCATAAAACATATTAATAAACCGTACTTTTTTTTTCTTTTTTCTTAATGATCCACATGCATTGATGTCAGAGTACAATTGTCATTCAACTTGCTAAACTATTGGATAATGAACCACACGAGTAAAACAAAACAAAACAAGAAACAACGATGGTAATAACTGGTTTTGTCGCTCCGCCCCTTTGATCATTTTTCCGCGTTTTAATTGGCTGTTGGACGTGTCACTCGTCATCTTCCCAGGGTAGGTTGCTCTGCACCTTTCAGATGCTCAATTGATGGGCGTCCCGAGCTCAAAGCGGTTACGTTTACGCGTTTTATCAAAACTAAACAAAACCACACTGCGTATACTTTGTAGAGCTTACTTGCTACCGTTATACCACCCACGAAGCTCGTCAATTTTTTTTCTTTCTTCGCGACACGCCGTGGCCAGCGGATTTGGACGACGCTATCCGCTTCATGACATTTTACCATGAAAAGACGATACACGTCTACAGTAGCTGTAATTCTTTTCTTTTTTTTTTTTTTTTTACTCTCCAGCAGATGTTCTTCCTTTATTGTCATTTCGAGGGACAACGCGGGCGCTTTAACAATCATGGGTAAAATGCACCTGCCGCGGAATATCCGACTCGTTGGAGCGCAATGCAATCTTCACCGTGGATTTTAAAACGGACAATCAGAATGGAATGCTTGGCTTGAAACGCGATGGCACATGCCCAGTTGTTTTGGTGCATGTTTGAAGTGTTGAGCTTGGAGCCGGGCACGGTGACAGCTGAGTGCCCCTCCTCTCACGGGACTTGAATAAAAAGGCGCTCCCGTTCTCCCTTCTCACTTTCACAAGCTTTTCCCCACTCAAGATGGAGCTGTGACATGTTGACACCTCTCTTCATCCGGTTACCTTCTCGTCTTACTCCAACGCGGGGCATCTGCACTGCAAGTGTATGGCATCAAACTATTCTCCGTGACATTTCCACACAGACGATCCTGCAATAATCGGTGAAGGCTTGAGCCACCGGGGGGGATTTGTGTAGATTATCGCCAGACTGCTATTTTGTTCCCAGGGTCACACTCCGAAGCGAATTTAGCGGCTTTTAACCAGCTGCCTTTTCCCCGCTGGCCCACGCAAGGTCGTGGGGCTTTGCAACATGAGAGCCACAGGCGTGGTTGCCGCCTTATGTGATCCCGTATAGAGCTGTCACCGCGGGGGGAAATGACACCACCACTCCACGCTATTGTTCCCTCGATGAAGGCGACAGTGGCTCGCGGTGTGTAGAGCCAATTTGGACATCATCTACACTCTCCTCCGGATCAGTTGTGACTCTCTCGGGCCGCCACCCGGAGGATGTTGGAGTCAGGATGCTGCGCTTCCCCGTGAAGAAGATCCGGAAGCAGTTTAAGCTGCTGCTGCTACTGGTGCTGCTCACCTCCGCCGTGTGGTTCACCTACCTGCACATACACCAGGGAAAGACCATCAAACTCCACTTTAACTACGGAAAAGGTAGGATCGCAACAGGACCGCTTGCACAATTTAATGAGATGGATGCAAGGGCGGTTTCAAAAAGTCTGCCTTTTCTTAGACCCCCTCAGTTGTTTTTGAAATAGAACGATTTAAAGAATGCAATTTCTGTTGAAATTGTGTGTGGACGTGGACTGTGGAATTAATAGCAGTGTTGTGTAGACCTATGAAACGTGGAAATGCGGAAACCAGGTAAGTGTGTAAAATCTCCTATGGGAATTATTTTGTGAATATTTGGGCACTTGGGGAATGTCAGAAGATAGTTCCCAAGATGTCCTGAATGACCTGACTGTTTTGAGGTTGGAATGGTTTAAATTAGTCTGCTCAAGAAAGATGGAAGGGGGAGGTACAGCAAATGTGTTGTAAACTACTGAATAATTAGGTGTGAAATGTGTAGAATATTTGGAATGTGGAATTGATTAGAAAATAGTTCCCAAGATGTTCTGAATGAGCTGAACAGTTGAATGCTATAATGGGAAAGAAGGGGAACATTTGTTGTTGTTGTTGGATGTCTCATTCATCCCATCCATGTCATTCTCATTGATCTCATTCTGAATATTTTCTATTGTAGGGGAAAATGCAGGAATATGGAGAATGTGGGGGTTTGGGGAATGTGGAAAATAGTTGCTCAGATGTCCTAAATGAGGTGCATATGTTAAATTTTAAATAGTGTGAATCAGTTGCGAAATGTGGACAGAGTTGAGCAGTGAAAATAATAATAATAATAGTCATGCATTTGTGTGTGTGTGTGTGCAGAATAACATGTAAATGCTATTCAACAATCACCCATGTTGGTTGGGTGTAGCTGACTGGCTTTTATTGTATACAAAAATACATCAACATTATTTAGTCCTGATCTACACCACTGAAACCCCCCCCCCGAAAAAAAAGCTCTCCATCCATTTTCTACACAGCCTATCCTCATTTAAGTTGCGTGTGAGTTGGAGCATATCCCAGCTGACTTGTCGAGAGGTGGGCTGCAACTTGAACTGTTTGCCAGCGATTCGCAAAGGCACACAGACAAGCATGAAATTAAAATAAAGACAAATAGAAAAGATAAATAAATAAAAGCTATCCTAAATACAACTAAATTATAAAGTGTAAATGACAGTGTATATGTACTATGGACAGTAGCAGCAATGTTGAATGAATAAAGTAAACAATACTAAATTGGTAGCGGAAATGGCAGTAGGGCTTGTTATGTGTGCTGTAGCAGTAGAGGTAGAGATGTTGAATATACAAAACTTTGATAACTAACTAGTCACTGATTTTATTTTTGCAATCTTTTATAATGATAATTAGCTTCCAACTTGAAGTGTTTATGTGCAAACTAAAAATAAAGACAATTAAAATAATAGTACATTCAACTTTCAATAACGTTTGCAGCTTGCACCAACATTCATACCGTGTTTATATTTGATAGTGAACATAAAAGCCGGTTCAGAAATGAGCGACTAATGCTTTATTTAACCATGTTACATGCATTGCTTTTGATTGGAACGTTGCCCCCATCAACATGGCCGCTGCATTGGCATGTCAAGCTACAGTGCACTGGTTATCAAGTCTTTTATTCATACTTGTGGTTATAACCAGGCATGCACATGACAATTTTGGTGGCAAATTATGAGACACATTTTTCCCCATTAAGAGATTTTGTCCTCTAAGACTCAATATTTATGGGCGTATTCTCACATGTGCTCAATTAAAGCTGCTCAATGCCGGAAATTTCATCTTGAGACGTTAGTGCCACGTGTGGCTGAAAAATGAAACTGCACACTCCCTTCTTCCCGTACACAATGTGCACATTATGTCACATCTGCTAATAGAGGGAGGGAAATGAAATCCAGTCTAAAAACTGTTGGCCAGAGGCTTCCAAGAGTACCCATTGTGAATAGCTGTGGCGTTCCTCTGCTAATAAGAAGATGTTTGAGATTTTGAGTCATAAATGGTCTAATAAAAAGGCTATTGCAAAGATATTTGCTGGGCAAATTTCTACATTGAGCACACTTTTTTGGCTGCACATATTCTCTCAAGTCAAGTCAAAAAATGTCTTTACATTATGTTCCATACACCCCCAATAGTCTAAACATGGCATTTGGATTTACATTGTGTTTGTGGAATAAAAATTAAGCTGAAAAATCCACACATTTTTATCCATCGCAGGAAGTGGCTATTTTGCCACGTGATTAAAAATGGCATCACTGTGCTTAAGTACTCAAGTAATGACGGCTCAGCTGTTTTCTGGGTTTGGTCATGTGATGTCTGCAAGCCCCCTGCCACACCTACCTGGTTGCTATTGATGAAGTGGTTCTTAATCTGCTGCCTGGTTAGATTTGGCGTTCTTGGTTACCCTTTTTAAAGTCAGCTCTGGTTGCACTGTACATTTTTGCTGTCGGCTCTGAGGAGTAATTGCACCTGCCTTTTCATTGATTATTTTTTTTGTATTTTTTTTACAGTGGAGAACTGCAGAACTAGTATGTAGGCTAAGAGAGTGACATGGTGTTCAACTTCACTCAGCCTGTGAGAAACAGGCCTGTCCTTGGGCTTCATGGTTCTGGTCAGAAGTGGTATTAACATCAGATGGTACCATGTTAGTGTTAGCACCGGGTGGTATGTAAACAGTGGTGGTTAGCACAGCTGCTCTCGGGACAATTACAATGGCCGTGATTTAACACGGATGTGCTCTATGTTTGGTGAACTTTGTCTGTGTGCAATGACGTTATTTTTGGATGTCATCATACACATAACCGCATAGGCCCCGCTGATAGAGCGCAAGCGGCCTGCTAGCTGTGGAGCCTTGTCCGGAACGTGCAGATTTAGCCAAAATTGTTCTCGATTTTGTCTGATCTATGTTGTGTATATTATTCAATAAGGCCTGACCGAAGAGGTAGTTATGGAGTGGGTAGAAAGCACAAATTGAACACAATCAAATGCAGGGGCAATTTTTTATATGTAGTAATATGGTGAGGTAATTAATTATACAGTTACATAATTCACACAGTCACAACAGGCCTGTGATGAAAATGAGTTTGGCATCCCTAAGTTAGAGTCAGGGGGGAATCAGAATAACATGCTTGTTTTTGAAATGTAAGGAGACCATACAAACTCCACACAGAAAGGCTGAGGCAGAATTTTGAGGCGGATTTGTTAACCATTTGTCTAACGTGCTGCTCAAAAATATATCCATATCGTTTACATGACGCTCGTTCGGGTTGACGAAAGGAATGCAATTCCATTCGGATTCAGCCTTTTCATTCCGATTGAGGTGTTTATACGGAGCAGTAACTATTCCATTCAATTGGGGATGTGAAGGTTCCATCTTTAACCTGCTGGTTATCATATGGTTTATATCATACGGTGTGTAATAGCGGCTGCTGCCGTTGGTAGCAAATGATAACTATATGATGTCCCCACTCTTGTTACACATTTAACATGGAAGCATATCTAGTGCAGCTGTTGGTGTAAAGAGATACGCGATGATTAAAATGTCCTTGAATACACACACACGCGTGCGCACACACACACCCACCCCCCCCACACACACACACCTCCCCCCCCCCCCCACACACACATACACGATCATTTTCCCGTGTTACTTTTGATCTCGGCTGCAGAATCTCCCCAACGGCTTAAGAAAATAATTGGAGCTAAGCGGTATAAGCCATTGTTGTAAATAAGGTATTTATAATTTATTTAAACGCTATTTGCACGGTTTCAGATATATAAAAATTTGTAATGTTTGCTGAAGATACAAATTTATTTTGCTCAAGGATAACATGAAACAACTATTAAAAACTATAGAAAACGAATTGATTGTATTAAAAATATATATATTTTACGCGACTCAAGGACAATTTTTTGGTTTTATTTTTGCGCAGAAAGAAACCAAATCAATATTCACTTTTTAATCCATTTTAGAATCGTAATAGAAATACTACCTCGCTAATAAAAACGTCTTACTTCGGGTTAGGATTTACACATTAAGCATGTAAGAATGTTATATTAATGGAACATTAAGCTTTAATATTTGATTTCAGTGCTGTTTAAACATGAAACAGACTGCAACCTGAATTTTCAGATAAATACATTTTTTTTCATACAAATCTTACAGTGTACAAGTTTACTGATTAGTATTTTCTAAATTTGAGTTAAAATCGCAATCATCAATTTATAGATTCGCATCGGGATTAATCGGTATCGAATCGAATCGTGACCTATGAATCATGATACGAATCGAATCACCAGGTACGAGGCAATTCACACCCCTACTTCTAACATTATGGAATCACATCACTGACTACTGACCGATTTTTTCAATTCACACCCCAACTCGCTAACGTTCGCTAGTATGCCAACACCATTAGATCAAGCGTGGGAAATATTCAGTTCGCCACTCCTTGTTTCATCTCGTCATTGGCGAGGTGGCGAGCAGGGATCGCGCACCCTTGATTATCTCCTTGTTGTGAACACACACGTGCACACAAAAAAACACATCCTTATGAAACGCTTGGTGAAACCGTCTGTCAATGGAGGAAGCTTTTTGTGTGTCTAATTCACCGTCTTCCATTAAACTGGCATCTGAACAGGTCAACTCACTTAACCTCTTATGAATAACATGTCCCCTCTTGCACCAAGGGGGTTCTAAGTGAGGTGTAGCCATTACGGAAATTGGGGCTTTAAGAAGCGTGTAAATATTCATATCAGGCTGTTTTGCAGTCTCTCCACATGAATCTTCATTGGTGCCTGTCCTGGTGAGGGGAAATAATGAACTTCCTTTCTCTTATTTGAATGTAAAAGTGACAGCTTTACATACATTAGTCAAGGTTTCACTGTTCCCACTCCCGCACACATCTGTGTTTCAGTGGTTTGGTTCTGCGTCCGCTTTTTGGTGTCTGCGGAGTCACTGGACTCTAGCTTGGCATTTCCCAAGGGCGGACTAGAGGTGTGAATTGTGCAGTACCTGGCGATTCGATCCATCTCACGATTTATAGGTCACGATTCGATTAATCCCGATACAAATCAATAAATTGATTATTGCAATTTTTGTAAACTTAAATTGATAAAATACTAATTAATAAACATGTATACTGTAAGATTTGTATGAAAATGTATTTATCTGAAACTTAATGCTTATAACTGGGCCACTGTATTTAACAAACAGGTTGCAGTCTGTTTCATGTTTGAACCGCACTGAAATCAAATATTAAGGCTTAATGTTCCATTAATATAACATTCTTCCATACTTAAAGTGAGAACCCTAACCCTAAGTAAGACATTTTGTTGAATATTTTCATTTTCATCTCAATAGATTATCGATCCGCCTACGCAAGTATCGCGATATTTGTAGTTTATATACAGCCAGTATCACGGCTCCATTGTTCATTACTTATTGAGCAATTACATGGCAGGCCGCTAGGGGGAGCACCTCATGAAAGTGACGGGAAAATGTACGGGCGAAGAAGACTCATGAGCTTACTCTTACTTGTGTATTATCTGTCCAGCAACTGACACAGTTTTACATCCGTAACATTTTAAAACATATTTTATGGTTCGACATTTTGAAGCACACAATTTCTGAGGAATATTATTATATTTTTTTATTTTTTATTTTTTATTTTTTATTTTTTATTTTTTATTTTTTATTTTTTATTTTTTATTTTTTATTTTTTATTTTTTATTTTTTATTTTTTATTTTTTATTTTTTATTTTTTTTAAGGTGTGAGAGCCAAAATGAACTTTTTATTGCTTTATTTTATTTATTTATTTTGTATGTGGGTGAGTATGTGTATGTGCGTGCGTGCGTGCGTGCGTGCGTGCGAGTGTGTGTGTATTCGTTAGCTCACCAAAAACCTATTAGAAAAAATCCCATACCGTTCACCTAAACCGAACACCGCCGTCAGGAGACCCGAGGGGACCAAAGAAAACAAAGGAAAGTGAAATCCAGCACCGACCAGACACCACCCACCGGGCCACCAACCAGAGTTCTTTACCAACCCCAGAAACATCTAAATTCCAACAAATCCAAAAAATCAGGGAGACCTGATACCTCTGAGGAATATTATTTTGATTGAATTGGATTTAATATTTAAGTAATTTTATTTATTTACTTTTGCAATGTTACACAAAAAAATGTCACAGTTTATAAAATGAAACAATTCACTATGTAACTGACTGACATGTTGCATGACAATAGTGTTTAAGAAAGACACAAATTTGTTCACAGAAAGTGGTCTCTGTTAAGAAGACATTTGTATTTGTTTTAATAAAATACACTAAAGTACTCACTGTGAAGAAGACACCAGTTTTAATATTTAGTTTCAGTGATGGTACAAAAACAAACTATTTTCTTATTGAAAAAACATAAATTTAAGTCTTGAGTAGTTTTTTCTTAGATTATCGTGGATTTATTACCTGACCAATATATATCGATAATCACGGTATCGTCATATCGTTATCGTGAGCCTTGTATCGCATATCATATCGTATCGTGAGGTTCCCACCCCTACTTCAGACATGCATTTCTAGGTACTTTTAGGAAAATTACACAAAGCCCAGAAATAAAAGAGTACATTAGTTATGCGAGGGCTTCATACATATGCATTACATTTAGCAAATAAATAAATAAATATAAAAATGCTGTGACTCATTCACAGGGGGAAAAAAACCTTTCTGAGGAAGTTGTTTTTGTCCACATTCTGAAGCGATTCACATTTCACCTGTGTGCAGATGTGTGGTTAAGTTTGGTCAACAACAAGTCGCAGAGGGCACACATTTTGAGAGGAGGCCTTCTTGCTTGCTGACGTTTAAGTTTTCAGGGCAAACGCTTTCACTGCAAAACAAACTGTGTGAGTGTATTTACTCCTCTAAGTTAAGGCACATGGAAAATGGGAGCATATTTTTGTCCTCATCATGGTTTTGAGTAAATGCTTTTAAAGTGCTCTCTTTTTTTTTTCCCGAGCAAGATCTCGAATATGGAATGGACATGCGTTATTATTTTGATCTATCCGAAGTTTACTTTACAAATGCTGAGTTGCGATTTAGGGTTATTAAAATGAATGTTAATAGTTTGCTTCAAGCAAGGTTGAGGGAATTCTCATATATTTTTCGAGTATCCAATAATGCACTATGAGACAGTGGTGTATAATTAGTAAATTCTCGCTGTGTTTGTGTGACTTTTGTTGCTTTCCCATAGCCCAAAAACATGCACATGCATGTTAAGTTAAGTGAAGACTCAAAGTGGAGCTGAGTGAGAATGTTGTTTGTCTATATGTCCCCTGCTGCTGGCTAAGCGTTTACCAATCAGAGCCTATGCAGTTGCAAACTCAATGTAAGTAAAATCATGGCTATATAGCCTACGACCAGATGATTTTACAGATGAGAGGAGGAATCATGTGGTGACATTGAGTCAGATATGTTATGCATGATAGAATCATCTGTTTTCTGATGGAATAATGATTAGGCAATCTTTTTTTTTTTTGGCATGGACTGCTGATGGCACACATTGAGTGTTGAGTAATACGACTTGTTAGAAGAAAAGCTTTGTCTTTCGCGTGTTCGTTGTCTTTCGGGTAGTGAGAATGTTGGTTATCCGAATACAGGCTGGAGATCGATGAACAGTTGCTT
This sequence comes from Leptonotus elevatus, assembly GCF_054856555.1. Lineage (NCBI taxonomy): Eukaryota > Metazoa > Chordata > Actinopteri > Syngnathiformes > Syngnathidae > Leptonotus > Leptonotus elevatus. The sequence goes on along the minus strand of NC_141242.1, from coordinate 17,916,129 downwards.
CGAAGCTTTTATTTCTACAGAATATTCCGGGCACAAATGAGATCCAGACAATGGCTGCAACCTCTCACTAGTGCGAAGATTCAGAGGACTTACAACATTCTTATACTATCTTGAAGGGCGGTATCACAAAACCCCCAAGCCCCCAGCCCCCCCTGAGTTCACCAGACATGAGATAAGACTTTTAAAAACATCATTCAATACACATTGCCGATGGCCTTTTGATGTGGAAATAGAGTAGGTCCCAGTCATGACGGCACCTGGCAGAAATTGCGATAACACTCACAAAGCTTTACTGAGGAAATAAGGAAATTAAAACAGTTATGACTAAATCTGGGCAGAAGACCCTCATCAGGCTCCAAACCTAACAGTGTTTTAATACAAAGTTTCACAAAAGTCTTTTGAGAAAGTAGCACATCTCTTCTGTTGTTGGAAGTTTGCATCATGTCACGTTTGTGTTTGCGATGAAGTTTCAAAAGTAGTGAGCAAAATCAAAAACAGCCTTGTGCATGTTTTCCACCTATTTTCACAAAAAGCTCAAATATATTTAGATTGGAGAAGCCTTTTAAGTATATCAACATCGTTTTCTGAACGTGCGCTTAGCGCCACTGTCCTTCTATTTAATCTGAATTTAAATGAGGAATTTGTTGGCAAGCAGCAGAGCAGTGCATATTAGATGAGTGGCACATTTATGCGGCTACCCAGCTGCACAACAGCCCCCCTGTCTCCAAGCATCAACAGGTTCTCTGAGTAGGAGGGGGGGGGGGGCTGTGAATGCTGCATACAGGCTTCCATTGAGGAACTATCAATTAAGTAAACACACATAAATACGAAACTGCTCATCTATATTGTGCAAAATCATATCTAGTAAAGTGCGACAACCTTAATGAACACAAATGAAGTGTGTTGGTTATGCAGTGAGAAATGGAACATCAGGAAGATTATTTGTTTTACCGCAGCTGATTCTTTTGCAAGTTTTATAGCTCGTGAACGGCTAAATAAAATGCAGCTGTATTTGGCACATCAGTGTCAAACTGATTTACAGCCATCTCATTTACAAAAAAACACACACACACACCTTTCAACAGTTAATATTGCCGCAATTTAAGCTGAATTTAACCTTGCTCGTTGCATCGTAACAGCAATCCCCGCTGGCTGTCTTGCTGTCATGGCAACCATGCCCTCTGATGTCACCTTCCCTAATTTTAGCTCCTGTGGCTCTCACGGTTGGTCAGCTTGACCTCATCCAGAAGCATTGTGTTTGTCAAATGCTCCGTGAAAGTTCCTTTTTTTTTTTTTTTTTTTACTTTTAGAGCATATCATTCTTCGTGCGTGTTGGTCATGCTGGTTCAATGACTCCTTGGCACATAAAAGTTCAATTTTGGAACCTGAAGCTCAAACTGATGATGCTTTTCTTTCAAAACGATTCTGCATATTGCTGTGGAGTTTGATTTTCAGTTCACTCCCATGACAGTCAATACAGCTGCTGTAACACCAGAGGCGAGAATTTTTTTTTTCTCAAGCTCACATTTGTTGTTAAGGTTGGTATATTACATGCTCAGTGATGGTAATTATTCATGTGCTTTTCTTTTGATCTTACTTTTGAATTGATTTATTTAGAGGCCATATGTATGATACCGTAAATACACTCAGCCGCAAGGTTTACGTCAATTATGTGACTGATTTCCAACAGTGATCTTACATGAGAGTGATGATGATAATTGAAAACCAGTTTCCTTTAGAAGAGCTTATTTAGGTTGCGCGTTGTATGGTAGACTTGGATGCAAGTTCCAAACTTACATTTTGTTCAAATATGTAATATAAATATAGTCACAGTCACAGTCAAGCTTGTTGTTAAAAGGAGGTCAGTTCTGGTGGAGTTTGGCTTTTGCTTTTGGGTAAAATAAACCTAAGGCATATTAGTCATTAGGAAAGGAAGAATTTGGTGAAATAAAAAGCTGCTTCGGTAGAAGTGTAGAAGATGTGTCCGGTAATGTTAAGAACCACTGGAAACCCTGTATTGCTCCAAGAGAGTGACTCTCTTAAAAGAGATGGAACCACGTTTCAATGTGATGAAAAAGAACAGCGGTAAATTGGAGAGAAAAGAACAAAACAACCAAAGTGTTCAGTGAAAAGCAATTTCCTGGAAAGTCATGTTTTATACTTTAGGTGAGCTACTGACGGGTTAGAAATTCTAAGGCTACATGGTTCAAGTGACAAAATTACAATGTTTTTTCCCTCCTGTGTGGCCTGTAGTTAACTTTACATAAGAGGAACTAGCTACACCTGAAGCAACCGGGCTGTTTATGAAGGTTTTTAACTCCACTGAGATTTTTTGGGACAAATGTATACTGTCCATAAGAACGTTATGAAAACTACATTGTTGCACCAAATAGAAAGATGACAGATGCAGACCGAGAGAACCTCTGCCAAATCTTTTATAGTCAGGTTGCCGGGACTACTTTAATGTGATCTAATCATAGAAAATGCATTATATGTGGAGCAGTCATTCAATCAGAAGCAGCTCAATCTTATGGGTCTCATTTGGTTAAGAGGTCAGTGTCATAAGAGCCACCGTGGGGGAGTCTGTCCAATGTTTGATTGGATTGAAGCACAGTAGTAGTGGTGGTGATGGTGAGGCCTGTCATTGACTCAGCAATAAATCGACACACCACAGCTTATCTGACCCACACAGTAAATCTCCCTGTGGGTGATTCCAATGTGAGGATGAAGGAATCTCATTTACCAACTGACGCTGCATCCAAACTGCGCTTGGATGGCTGAGCTGCCTGACCCAAAGGGAGACAACCCAGGGATTAAGAGGAATTGTGTGCTATTTATATGGATTTATTGTTTTGTAACATTATATGGACATAAATCCTGACACGCTTAATCAATCAGGGCTTTAGGCCCCTTAGTTCTTACTTCATCTTAATATGTTGACATCTGACACATTAGGACATTCCTATGCTTCTAACTTGGGGTGTTAGAAAAAATCGATTCGGCAATATAGCGCGATATTAAAGCGCGCAATTCTCGTATCGATTCGATATGCGGCCGAATCGATTTTTATATATTAATTTTTTATGGGAATATTCAACAAAATGTCTTACTTAGGGTTAGAATTCACACGTTAAGCATGGAAGAATGTTATATTAATGGAACATTAAGCCTTAATATTTTATTTCAGTGCTGTTCAAACAGACTGCAACCTGTTTGTTAAATACAGTGGCTCAGTTATAAGCCTGAATTTTCAGATAAATAAATACATTTCCATACAAATCTTACAGTGTACATGTAGAAGTTTACTGATTAGTATTTTCTAAATTTGAGTGGGGAAAAAATCGCAATAATCAATTTATAGATTCGTATCGGGATTAATCGGTATTGAATCGAATCGTGACCTAAGAATGGTGATACGAATCGAATTGCCAGGTACTAGGCAATTCACACCCCTACTTCTAACATTATGGAATCACATCACTGACTACTGACCGTTTTCCGTATGCCAGCTCGACCTATGGGTAGTGTTTTTTTTTGTGTGCTTCTCTGCCCTTGTCTTATCCTTCTGCACTTTGGCCTCAGCGTTTGGGCGAGCAGCAGAGGATGCATCTGAATGTTGGCACCGTGTGCCTGCTGGCAAGCGCCCTGCACCCTGGGAGTAGAACAGCGCTGAAGATTGGATGCCCGTCTCACACAGAACCGAGCATGATGCGTCAGGAGAGGATATAGCTGTGGCTTGTAATTAACTCTTGGACTGTCTTGCACAGTCAAGGACTATGTGTACATGCAGAGCCATATTGTGATAGTCATCTGATATAAGCAAGACCCTCAAGAAGTCTGTCATGTAACGAGCATTTTTCTTGGGACTTGCAGTAAAAAACAAGATTATGATGTAGCATGGTGGGGGTGCAGGATTAGTCTTGGTTGTAATCATTAAAAAAATATATATATATCTGTATTATTGGAATAACATTAGGTTCTTCTGTAAGTCTTATTTCATGTGCTGCAAATTACTAATTTGGTATTAGCAAATGTAGTCATTTGCTCATGGGTGCATTGTTTTATAAGATGAATTTCTTAATGAACACAGGAAAAAATTACAGATTTTTGACATTATTAAGTGTTATTCTAATCTCCGCTGACTTGGTGCTAGCTAACATAGGGTTTGGTGTACCAGCCCTAAAAACAAGGTGGGGTCATTTTAGTACAATTACATAAATTAAACGACTAAAGCAAAATAAAAAATATGAAAAATATAGTTAGTGAACACTTTGCCTAAATAAATACCGGTAATCAATAATCATGTAGTTACGTTGCCATCAGCCATTGTTTTTTTTTTACATCAATGCCACAATCCTTCCTCTCAAGGCAAATACTGTATCACGAAGCATCCAATTCACAATACTGTATATCTGTCACAACAGTGTTTTTTTTTTTAAATATATTTAACAAAACCACAAACACGCTTTAATTACAGTGAATCTCATAACTTGATCAAAATTGTAAAGAGGTATTGCATTTTTGATCAATGTTGAGAACTAATGTACCATTATAAATGGATTTTGACCATTGACGTGCAGTGAGCTCTAGGTTTGGGTAGGCAGGCAGTCGCAAATTGAGACGCACACACCAATTACAAATTTGTAATTGTGTGTGTACGTATCCTGGTGACCATATTTTCAATTCCAAAATAAGAGGACACTCAGCCCTACCTCGAGATACTTGATACTCAGATACAAGATGCCATACAGTCAAACTGTTTTAACATATGCCTTCTCTTTATGGGTAGAAAATAAAACTCTTTTGAAGTCTTATATATTTTTTGCTCTGCAAACACTTGCCGCACAACGAAAAACGGACAATTTCGAAGCCGCCCGGATGCCCGGAAAGAATGTGATAAAGTGAATATCTCCCTGTATAGCAGCCTAATTCCTCACAAAATCAAGCTAGCAATAGCAATAGCAATATCAAACACCATGTAAAGTGAAACAGCCAGTTCATCGAAGCACATCCACAAAGCCAATCTTTCCTTTTGCACCATTCTTTGTCAAAAGTACAACTATTTGTTTCTTTAAATCTTTGCTGAAGATCCGGTAGCTAAGGCGTTGGTCTACCATCTTTCAAAAGCTGACGTATTTCCTCAAAAGAAAGGCATGAAAATAGTTTTATATTCTCCAGAGTGGCGTCGTCTTACCGATTTGCTGTGCACTAAATGTGTTTTGAATTCACAAATGCACCGTGCGAACGTACGTTCGCATAGGAATAATCCAGCGACGTAAAAAGGCTGCGTAGCGATCTGCCTATTTGCGTAAAGGTCTTTTCTACTGGGAAACTGACCACGCCTGCAGGCTAGACAAAGTAATGAGTCCTTTTTAATTGAGGTATGAAAATCACCAAATGATTTTTAAACCTCTAGGTAGTGTAGGCTTTCTGAAATGAAAGAAATAATTAAAATAAATAGAAAAAGCCAAACGGTTTCAACTTTCAGTTCAGCTGATTTTGACATTGATGAACAAAACATGAACCTGTGTTTTGTTTGCAAATTAAATCAGTAGTGGCAGACAGCTTTCCAGTGGAATACAATAAGCTTATTCACTAAAACGCACTAAGCTTATTGAATGTTTTTACATGATTAATGTGAAATAGATGCCCGATCACAACGTTAAACGATATAATCAAGAAAAAACTACTGCGAAACCAATAAGGAGAAACTCATAAAACTTGCACAGTTTAGACTGACCCCGCTGAGGGATCTAGAGGAGTTGGGTGTTAATTACTAAGCAGAAAGTGTAGGCGCTGCGCAGTAAGTCAGAGTGAGAGGAGGTAAGAAGTGTCAGAGAGGCAGAATTGTGGTAAGAGTATTGACTGTGGACGGGCATGATCCTGGTCGTGATGGGATTTGTCAGCTTCCCTGTGCTTAAGCGCGCTCGTGCTCTTTACTCCTCACCTCTACAGGGGGATTTTCTTTCATGGGGTCTGTGTGCATCGCCGGGCGGTATCAGCTCTGGTGTTGCTTTTCTGTAAGCGATTCACAGCTTGGCGGATTTCAATCAATCACCAAAAAGTCTGAGTCTGTGTGCTACCTGCCGCTCTCAATGAACTTTCTTTGGTAGTGGTTAATGGAAAAAGGTCATGTCTGTTTGAGGCATTGCTGGCTTCTAATACTGCTATACACTTACACACACACACACACACACACACACGCACACCCCCACACCCCCACATACACGTGCATGCAGAAGAACTAGATGAGGTGGAGGGTGACGTCATGCTCGTCCCCGTGTTAGCATACAAAACAATTGGGATGGAAACTGAAAAAAACAAAAACCAAAAGGCAAGCGTCGAGCACAGCCCAAATTCAATCTCTCAGGCTCCAAGAGAAATACCCCCCCCCCCCCAAAAAAAAACAAACGAAAACAACAAAAAAAACAGAAAAGTTTATTCCAGCCTATGTACTTGCTTGAACAACAGGCACACATACTGCAGTTACACTTTAGGCCAGAGGTGGCAGTCATGAGTACAAAAGTGATATGTGACAACGCACCTTTAAAAATAAATAAATAAATAAATAAATAAGTAACAAATAACTAAAACAAATGTATATTCCCTTTTGTTTTTTGTTTTTTATATTTGCTGTCATGGGCTCTGTTATCCTACCTGAGTAAAAGTTAGCTCACTGTGAAACCAAATGTGTGGTTAAATTAATATTATAAGAGAGACAGCATAGTTTCAAACATTTTCACATTTTTAAATCATCACACCATTTCAAATGGTCCTTAAACCTTTCCATCTTATTTGCAAAAGCGAAACCCTGCTGAATTTGAATTTGTGATCGAAAATGTTTGATGTTGCTCTGTCATCTGTATTGTTTTATGGCTACAAAACACATTTGTGGACCAGTTTTGGGTAGAAGGGCTTGCCATGTCTCACAGGACTCCTACTTTTAAAAACAACCCAAATAGAACTCATACACACTCCTCTGTTGAATTTTCTTTGTTAAATTGCTACATGACAGTATTTCCAGCCACTTTATCAAAGTTCTTCTTTACAAGACGAGTGAGCTGAATGTGTCTCGTGTGCGCTTGTACAACTGTGCATACTGACTTCCGAAGTGCACACTGAACATCTGATGAAATAATGCAATTCAAAGTGCAAAATCTACAGTACAAACCATACAGGCTACCTTTAGATTTCCGACGATTGTACTCGTTCTACCCAAACACGGTAGAAAATCAAATATTTTGAGAGATTAGTGCAGCCAACAGGAAAAAAGAGAGTCTTGATGAAGCGAGTATTAAAAAACAACAACAAAATGTATTTTTGAAGTAATTAATGTTTTTCTTATTAATATTTTTTGCACTATTTTGTCATATAAGATTCATCCCAATATCGTGTTCATATTTGACCTACATTACCAAAAACATGATGTCTATTTTGTCATCTATGTGAGGTAGGAAGTCAAGCAGTAAGCATGAGATTGAGATTCCATTTGATTGTTAAGCATGACTGTTTAAAAAAATGTTGTGTTTCTTTTGGATTAACAAAATGTACCCAACCCGCTGGCACAGATTGATTTCCTCTCATGTGAGCATAGAATGTACTCGACATGGGAGTCAACCATCTGCTGTGGTGTGTTCAAGTGCAACGTTTTGGCTCAGGCACACGAGACATGAGGTCACACCATAGTTGGCCTTGGTTGCTGCTTGTTCTTTGACGTCATTTTGCCGTGTTCTTGCTCTGTGACCAACCCGTGAACAGTAAAATTGAAATAATCCAGATTATACCGTATCCGCATACTTTATGATGATGATCCTGTAATTGTTGATGGTGTGTATTTGTAATTGTAGACCTACCAGCCAGTTCTCTATCCACCATGATTTACAACTCAAGGTTACAGGATTTGTGGGTCCAGAGGGTCACCATAGCCGTCTCAGGTGCCTTAATGAAGTTCAGCAACTCTTATCTAAATAGTGATAATTTACTGTAGTCTTTGCACATAAACCTGTTCAAAATGAGTACAACAACAACAAGTATTCTTTTATTTGACTAAATAAGGAAACCGACATTGTCCAACAACGTCATTACCACGGATCCTACACACCCTTCATTAAGCCGCCAGGCAATCGCAGACTTTGCAATGTCGCAAAAAATGCAGCTCAGCATCCAATCTTTGTCAGTCTCTTCACGTTTTGGTCGTTTTTCACCCTCTTTGGTTTATCTTTGCAGTAAATCGCCACTGGCGGCTCTACTTTGTCTCAAATCACGCTGCCAACATTATCAGTGTTGCCTCCTGTGAAACAAACCACTCCACAAACACGGTAGTGATAACCGTTTCCCACTGTTGCTGTCTCAAAAGCTCTCCGTTGTTTTCATGTCGATAGAATCAAACCTAATCTCCAGGGCCGCCCGGTGTGCCCGCTTGACTAATTTCTAAAAATTATTTTCTCCCGTTCAACTGCCAGAACAATTAGCAATACAACTGCGGATTCTGTCTGCCAAGTTAATTTTGTTTAACTCGCTGCCACATTTTTTTTTTCCCTAATCAGAGCTGGTCCTAAAAGCACTAATATCGACTCTTTCCTTTTGGGACAATCAACACCTGTGCTGAGAATGGAGGAAATGAAAGCAGCCTTTTAAATAATGATTTCCACGCCTAGTGTGGGTCCAATTACTCTCTGCACTTTTGCTGAATCATGAATCTTTCGGAAGTAACTTTTATTGTGCCATGGGGGGGTGATTGAGAACAGGAAAAAGTTTGGTCTAGTGTTGCTTAACATGGCGTGTAAAAGCTGGAGCTTGCCATGGAGAAAGTGAGCCTCAGTAGAGTGTGTAAAATACTACTACTACTAACAACAACCATGATAACCGCAACTCACGGGTTCACAGTTCTGAGGTTTATGGGTACCTGGTTGGACTTTGGACTTGTACTCTGTGTGTCTTAACACTTTCCAAAAACATGCATGCTTTGTTCACTGAAGACTCTGGATTGTCCATGGGCGGGAATGTGAACGTGAATGATTTTTTTGTCTGTATGTGCCATATGACCAGTCCAGCGGGTACTTATAATTTTGCTTAGGGACGTTCAATACCTTTTTTCTTCAGGCTGATATCATTGAACTAGTCACTGATATCAATACCACTAATACTTTTGATACATAACATTAAAAATATATATATAATCAAATAAATATGTATATACTGTATCCCTATATAGCATTTTTCTTAAAGTTTCATGAAATTAGTGTACATATATGTGTGTGTATATATATATATATATATAAATAAATAAAAGTATCCTTATGTGATACAACATATATATATATATATATATATATATATATATATATATATATATATATATATATATATATATATATATATATATATATATTTATTTATATTTTTTATTTCCATATTATTTAAATTCATGGTGTGTTTATGAAATGAAAGCACATTGGAAAATTATTATTTTTTTACACGCTGTCCATTTAAACTGAAAACTATTTGAGACTGGATTGTCAAGCTTTCCGCTTCATTTTGCCGCAATTGCTTCAAGCCTCGATGACTCAAACTACCAATCAGTTCTACAAAATCAGCAGAATTCTTAATCATCAGCTAATTTTAATGCTTCGATATTGTTTACAGACGGTCAGAACTTTCCTTCCGTAACAGCATTAACGTGTATTTAAATTTCAATTGATAAAATCATGTTCTCAGTAATTACAGTATTTATTTAAAGGGGATTTATTTGTTGTTGTCTGTTGGCTTGTCAACCTGTAGTTTGGTTGGTATGAATATCCTGCAGTAGTAATACTTCCTGTGTGTGATGTGCATGTAGAACGTAGCACCTGTGCCCCACTGCAGGCCACACTCCCCCTGGGGTGTAACCCACTGGTAACGCACGCACGCACACGCACGCACACGCTGGCACACCCCTCTCATTCAAGCTCGTTCTGCTCATTTATATGCTACAAGGGAATCCTTATTTGCTGCCTCCATTCCTTCCGGGGTAGTGGCAATCTGCACCTGCGGGGACCGCACACACGCTTACAATTTCTCGTGTGAATATCTCTCATTTCAGCTGTTTTAGAGCTTGGAAGCACTCAGATATGCCCCCTGGATCGCATTTGGGAGGATAGAGATAAAAAAAAAGAAAGAAGAAGAAGTATAATCATAGGAAATGGCACATTATCAGGCTTTAGTTGTCACTTGAAATGTATTTATGTGTAATACTGTATGACATTGCACAATGGAGCGCCATTGCTTTTAAGCCAGATCCCGTTATTGTTTCTCTACCACAAGGGTGGTCTTTTTATATCCCTGTTTATGATGTCAGCTACTGGTGTAGGAACGTGTGAATATCAGTGCATAGAGGTGCTGAATTTCAATTAAGTTTAGTACGAATGAAGTCAGGGCAATTGCATCCGTGTGTGTGTGTGTGTGTGTGTGTGTGTGTGTGTGTGTGTGTGTGTGTGTGTGTGTGTGTGTGTGTGTGTGTGTGGATACGTGATTCTTTGCACAGAAGCCATCCTACAAATGACAGTGAAACCACCTGAAGTCAGTGTTCTGCCGCGGCATTCACCTGTCAGCGGCTTGACTCGCAGCTGCGTGTGAGTCGGCGAATGACACGTGCGTGCGTGCGTGCGTGCGTGCGCGCACACCCTCACGGGTCACACAAACTTGCACTTGCCAGAGAATCTCTGACAATCTGGTTTCGCGGGCTCGTGACAACTATGGAGGTAAATTTGGTGCAAAACTAACTTGTGCAAAAAATTTGTACCTGTAGAAAAAAGTCTAAATTTGTATCTGTAAAAGTCGTGATTTGTATCTGTAAAAAAAATGTGTGCCTGTAAAAAAAAAATTTGTGTCTGTAAAAGAAATGTGTACCTGTAAAAAAAAAAATTGTGTCTGTAAAATAAATTTGTACCTGTAAAAAAAAAAATGTGTATGTGTAAAACAAATTTGTATCTGTAAAAACAAATTTGTACCTGTAAAAGTCATGATTTGTATCTGTACAAAAAAAAATTTGTACCTGTACAAAAACTATAAATTTGTATCTGTAAAAGTTGTGATTTGTACCTGTAGAAATGACAACTTGTAGTCAAAGAAGTCGCCACTAGGAGTCACAAGTGGGTTTTCTGCTGCTGTACTGTGACGTGAGTTTTGCCCCAATTGTTGCGCTACAAATGTAGCAAAACTAATTTGTACTTGTAGAGCGCCTGATTTGTACTTGTAAAGAAGGGGGCGGGCTCTGGTGCAATGAAGGGTTGTTTTGACCAATCAAGTGAGAAGGATTTGAGCGGATTGGAGCGCAACCTCATTGGTTTAGCGAACGACGGTGGCGGGACTCGCGGAAGGATACAAGCAGGACACATCGTCGCCAACCAACATACATATTAAGAATACTTCTTAATATGTATGTTGAGGAAGAATACTTCAGTATTCTTAATATGTATGTTGAGGAAGAATACTTCAGTCGACTGAAGTATTCTTAATATGTATGTTGGTTGGCGACGATGTGTCCTGCTTGTATCCTTCCGCGAGTCCCGCCACCGTCGTTCGCTAAACCAATGAGGTTGCGCTCCAATCCGCTCAAATCCTTCTCACTTGATTGGTCAAAACAACCCTTCATTGCACCAGAGCCCGCCCCCTTCTTTACAAGTACAAATCAGGCGCTCTACAAGTACAAATTAGTTTTGCTACATTTGTAGCGCAACAATTGGGGCAAAACTCACGTCACAGTACAGCAGCAGAAAACCCACTTGTGACTCCTAGTGGCGACTTCTTTGACTACAAGTTGTCATTTCTACAGGTACAAATCGCAACTTTTACAGATACAAATTTATACTTTTAATACAGGTACGAATTTTTTTTTGTACAGATACAAATCATGACTTTTACAGGTACAAATTTGTTTTTACAGATACAAATTTGTTTTACACATACACATTTTTTTTTTTACAGGTACAAATTTATTTTACAGACACAATTTTTTTTTTTACAGGTACACATTTCTTTTACAGACACAAATTTTTTTTTTTACAGGCACACATTTTTTTTACAGATACAAATCACGACTTTTACAGATACAAATTTAGACTTTTTTCTACAGGTACACATTTTTTGCACAAGTTAGTTTTGCACCAAATTTACCTCCATAGACAACTCTCTGCTGCCCTCAGCAACATCAACACGTCCTTCATATCAAGAAGACGCTCTCCTCCACTGAGATTTGAATGTCCACAATGTTAAATAACAGCTCTGTCAGCTCCAAAAATAAACCAAGGATGTCTCCCTGGGGAGGGAAATGTTCTGTGTATTGTTAAACGTGTTTTATTCTGCCCATGAACTCGGCCATACTCAATAAGCATACATTGAGATTGTTATTAAAATATTGGTAGTATTGCAGAAATGGAAAAATCACCTGTGCGTAGACTGCATCAGCCACAACAATACCTGCACAACCTAAGGAAGTATAATGCAAGAGTTGTATAAAAATAAAAATCCAGCTGTCAAACGATTACATTTATTAATCAGATTAATCACATTTTAGAATTTTGATTAATCACGATTAATCGCTTAATTAAAAAAAAGGCTTTTTTATCAACATCCCCCCCCCCCCCCCACCAAATTTGAAGAGCACCGGTTATGTATTAATTCTTTTGACATTTAATGTTATGAGGACGTCTTCAACATTTTTTGATCCACGGCACACGCTCATTCTCCTCTTTTTCTAATCAGTTAATTACTTGGATACTTTAAAATGGGAAAAAATGACCCCAATATTTTGAAATGAACAAATATTCTAAATGTGATACACAAACATATTAAATGCTTTACTTTAATGCATGTAATTATGTTTATTGCTCAAACACAACCTGTGCTACCTTAAACGTAGCCATCCGCTGTCACGCTAAAGGATAATCTATGGTCAAAATTAATAGTGCGATTAATCTGCGTTAATTTACGATTAGTGCGATAATTTTTTGTGTGATGAATTAATCAGTTAACGCTTTAACTTTGACAGTACTAGAATAATTCTCAATATAATTGACATTGTTGGAATTGTATTAATTTAACATTATTGCATAGTCTATTATTGAGGGGTAGGGATGTTCGATACCACTTTTTTTTTAGACCGATACCAAGATGAGTACGAGTAGTCATCAATACTGATACCAAGTACTTTTGAGACATAAAATTCCCCCCAACCTAAAAACAATTATAAAAGTTTAAAGACCTATTTATCTCAGTATAGAATTTTTCCTTAAAATTGCATGAAATTAATGACTATTTTCTATTCTTCAAATTTCTTGATGCTGATCATAAAACGGCCACAAGAGGGCACCTGATACTCTTGTCAGCTGCCGTTGTGAGTACAGATACCTGGTATTGGTACTCACCCATCCCTAATTGTGAGAGTTGTTTACACTGGTTTTGAACCGCACTGCATCACCAAGATAAATGTTTCTAATATTTTGCCTAATTTAGCAAAACCGACCATTATTACAGCATATTTGCAAAGGCAGTCATTTTGATGGTCCTATTATATTGGCTCTATAATGAATGTGGTAGTTATGTAGTTTGAATGGCAAACCTGTGTGTACTGAGGGGAAATTTAACAATAAGAAAATAATAGGAAATTAAACATGCTGCAAGGACTAACCAGTGCGAAAGAAGGTGATGAATGTGCCATTTAGCATAAGCGGGTTTGAGTTTCTGATGTGCAGCCAATATATGCATTTGCAAATAGAAATTAAGATTGGAACTAGGAGAGAGTGTCTTTTTTAAATGACACCTGTTCTGAAACTTTTCATTCGTCTCATTTGTCTCAAAGGTCAACCCAAAAGTCAACCCAATTTTTTATTTATTTATGATATGTTCTATGAAGCCCCACTAGCTTAACACAGTGTTCTGATTAATTTTGCATTAGCGGAATATGAATTAAAATCCACTCGTTTATATCAATCTCAGGGGGCGGCCATTTTGCCATTTGCTCTTGACTGAAAATGACATCACAGTTGCTCAGGTAACGACTAATCACGGCTCAGCTTGCAGATGTCACATGGCCAAACTCAGGAAACAGGTGAACTGTGATTGATCCTTACGTGACCGCTTAGAAAATGTGATGTTATCTTCAATTAACAGCAAGTGGCAAAATGGCCGCCCCCTGTGTGATGGGTAAGAATTTGTTCAATTTGATACTTAATTCATATTCCACAAACACAATCTTAATCAGAATACAATGTTAGGATAATGGCGCTGCATAGAACATATTATTGTAAAGAAATATTTGGGGTTGACTTCCCCTTTAAATATTTTTTGTAATCTCTGCTTGTTGTCAACAAAACTTTGGCTTGACAATAGCGTTGGACCTCGTTTTCTTTTCGAATGTGAGCTAGAAATCCTCACGTGGACCTGAGCTGCCAGACAACCGTCTCCCACACTACATTAAGACATAACAGGGCCAGAGAAAACATAAGCAAATTTGAACGCTACTGTTACAATCAATTGTGAAACATGCTTGTCAGCAAAGCTTTAAAAGAAAGTGTTAATAAATATTGTTTTTAATTATGACAAACTGATACTACACAAAATTGGCCAGTGGGCAATTCCTCACCATTGTGCCCTCTGGTGCTTTTTGATAAAAATACATTTCCTCTCCTCCTCTCTGTCTCTCCCAGCATACCTTGGGGATTTTTTTTTTTTTATAATAGCAGTGAATCACTGATTGGGAGAATGGGGTGTCAGGAGGGCTTCAGGGGCAGTGTGGCCATGTCGCTGCTGCACGCAATCACGCAATCATGTGTTATCCCTTTGGGCCTTCTGGGAGTTAAAACGTCAAGACGATTTCCAGCAGGAATGTAATTAGACTGCAAGTGTGCTCGGGGGTGAAGACTTTTCCTTTAATTGCAGTCATTAACGTTACTTTTCAAGCTTTTCCACAAACATACTACTTGTTACGGATAAAAGACAACATCCTCATCTGCAGAAACATTGAAGGGAAAAAATAAACAGCAAAATGCAGTTTGGTGTGTTATCGTTTTTAAGCTTGGAGCAAAGAGGCGATGCCCACAGTCAATGTTTACCAAATGTAGGAGAAATAAAACGGCTGCCTTCACCTTCAAACGGCTGCGAGATGAAGCGTGCACTAACTAGTCTATATAAAGCTTTTGTGCATATTAGTTTGTATGCTGATGAAAAACCATCTGCTTCTTTGGATTTGTTCATGTTTGGGGTGTGTCAATTTGAATTCGCACATTGCTGGCATAATTCACAATTAAACACATTTTTTTCAAACATCTATGTATACTTTTGGTCAGTCCACACGCGTGGGTGTCATTTTTTTATTTTTTTAATTATTGACCAATGTAAAGTGTTGAAAATGGCTTGCTCGCTTTGATGATGCAATGTTTTTTAAAAATATATTTTTAAATATTTTTTTTTTTTAATTTTTATTATTATTTTTTTCTCTATTTTTCCCTCTAAGCAATGTTAATGGTTGAACAAACACCGTTTTGGGGGTTTCCTGAAAAGTGATTTCGGATGGAGAAGGTTTTGGCCTGATACATTTATGCTTTGAAGTTGAATTAATGGGTTTCTGTGTCCAATTTATTTTCAGCTTTTGTGGTTTGAGCTTCGGGCTTACATTTTCTACAAGATTTTGGAGTGTGTGAATTTGTTTGTCCCTCCAAAAGAAAACATGAGACTAGAGTTTGCTGATGCACCACAAGAATGGGAGATTTGGTTGGGGTCAAGTCTCTGAAGTTCTTCTTGACCAAACCTTTCCAAGCATACTTTTTATGGACCTTTCATTGTGCACAGGGGCCTTTCCTAACCGCATTCTTCATCCGTCAGCGTATAGGAGTCGAGCTCCAGCATTGTCACTTGTCAGTGTCGAACCACCGTATTTGTTCAAGCTCCAATAAACATGAACAAGTATCCTTGTGCCTAACCAGAACACACATAAAACATATTTTTTTTAAATTCTTCCTAAAAAAAAAAATCCATCACATCAATGGTATTCTAAAGCTTTTCATCCTTTGTCATTCAACTCTTTAACTAGAAACAAACATGCTCCTCCACTATGCACAGTAATTTAATGCAGTGAATCTTGTAACAATATTTCTAGAAATGATGTAACTCTCTACAGACCTTGTCATCATTGTGAAATAAGAGCTATGTAATTAGTTTAATTACACCTTCTAGCGACTACTACAATGTCACACCCGTACCAGCCTTTACAAGAAAAGTACCTTACAATGTAACCATTTTGTTCTATTTCCAGTTATTGTTTTGAAGTCTTCTCCTCGTGACAACCTACCAGCTTTATGTGTCTCAGCATCACAGTCTCCATATCTGATGTGTGATTTTCAAGGTTAAGAATGCAACACATTCTCACAACCAGCTGCCGATTTTCATCCTCGTATGGCACTTATGGGCGAAACACTTCAGGAATTTTGTAGATGCAGGAATCCCTCTTACAGCGCCTAGCACAGCAGGGGTCGTAGCAGTGAGTTCAAACAACATTCTGATTAAATTAGATGCTCTTGAAAACCATCATTACGAGCTGTGAAAAATATCGAAGGTAATTTGCTCGGTAATTTACAAATTACTGATCGAAGGCATTGGCTTGAATTAACCAAGGCTCCAAATATACTAAGTATGCAGTTTTAAAATCATTGTAATAGATGTGCACAAAGATGAATAATACACTATTTGAAAATGAGCAAGTAGCTACAGGCCTATAATCTACATTTCTTATGTTCTAATAGTAATGACTTGGCCCGGGTTAGTACTCTCCTTCCGGCCTCTCATACTATGTACTGTGATGATTCAAAAATAACAATGTGACTAAATAGTCACGTTCTGGGAACCCAGTTTAACTCATTCACTGCCATTGACGGTTATAGACGTCAAAATTAATTTGAACTATTTTGATTAGTTAAACATTTTTATTCCACTTTTGTTAACAAAAGTATGAAAACCTAGATTTTTTTATTGTACATTTAGAACAGATATATACATTTTTTGATTAATCGTGAGTTAACTAGTTAAATCATACAATTATTTACGATTACAAATTTTAATCGCCTGACGCCCCTAATTTTTAATAATCTCTTATATTTAAACAAAGTAATAAAAAATATATATTTTGTATATAACAAAATATTTTAATAACATTTTCAAATTGTTTAGAATATTTTCTTAATATGTTTTTGTAAAAAAATCATTGTAATTATTATTATTTATTTATTTATTTAGTATTTGTATTATTTTATTAATTTTTAATCATATTTTCTTAAAAAAATATTTGTTTTTAATTTTCAATAATCTTTTCTATTACATGTTTTTATTTGTAATCTTTTCTTAAAAAAAATATTTTATTAAAAAAATATATTTTCTTTTAAAAAAATTATTAAAGATTAGGGGCGTCGGGCGATTACATTTTTTTATCACAATTAATCGGATGACTTCTCTAGTTAACTCACGATTAATCACACACTTTATATCTGTTCTAAATGTACAATAAAACATTTTTTTCTTGGTTTTCATACTTTTGTTAACAAAAGTGGAAAAAAAATAAAGTGAATTTTTGACATCTATAGCCGTCAATGGCAGTGAATGAGTTAATGTGATTAAACATATATCACATATGAGTATCAATTATATCTGTTTTATACTGTGAGAGTTACAGGTGAGCTGAATCACTGAAAACTGGTCTCCAGTCAATCGTAGAGCGCTTATAAGTCAAACGACCATTCACACTCACGTTTTACACAAAAGCATAACCATAGTCATTTTTCAAAGTACTCTGCATGACTAAACATGTCTGTGCTTTGCTGCTGTTTCCTCCCACCAGCTGACGAGCATAACCCTTTTACAACTTAAAACAGTTCCCAGGTGTCTTAATAAAGGGTTGCGACATGCTTTCGTCTAATTCTCCCAAGAAGAGTTGCATCACTTGCGTTACTTTGCAAAATAATTTTCTCTTATTAATGTAGCAAATACGTGCAAGGGACAAATGCAGCCAACAAATTGTCAACCGCATATACCCTCATGTTGACAACGTTGCTAAACCAGAGTTGTTAATCGTCACTTATCGTCGATGACGACGCCCACCTTTCGGCGAGTGCACAATGACGCAAAGCCACAAAAAAAAAATACACGGACTGAGGTTTGGCTGAAACACGTTTACGTCTGTCAATCGGGGTGAGTACAGACGGTCCCTCTCATTCTGTGTATTTTTGTGAGGCTTTGCGTCATATAAAGCATACGCCGAATATTCTGAAGCACTCGGCGAAAGGTGGGCATTGTCATTGACGATTAGCGGAAGTGCTCAGCTCTGCGCTAAACAGTCAAGCATGTGCCATCAGAACACTGCTAGCTAATGCTAATTTCTGCTTAGCTTTTGGCTTTGACATGATTGACTTTGTGTTTCTGTGTTGTATAATGATCACTTGGAAATGGCAGATTTTTGCCCCTGTATGGAGTTAGTAGAGGTGAATTGTGTCACGTGAGCCCACATGAGTTCACTTGACACATTTACTCTGTTACATTTACTTGAGT
The DNA here is from genome assembly GCF_054856555.1 of Leptonotus elevatus. Lineage (NCBI taxonomy): Eukaryota > Metazoa > Chordata > Actinopteri > Syngnathiformes > Syngnathidae > Leptonotus > Leptonotus elevatus. The sequence goes on along the minus strand of NC_141242.1, from coordinate 17,897,559 downwards.
AACTTTTTGAAAAAAAATACTTCTAAGAGTAGTTTTACCACACAATAATTTTTCTTTTACTTGAGTAGATGTGTGAAGAAGAAATACTACTCTTACTCGGCTATATTGGGCTACACTTAGAGTCGTTACCTGCCACCCCATTCATAAATTTGATTTACCGTATTTTCACGTAAGCGCTCCCTTGACTGACTTTTCCACCAACAAAAATTTCCGGGGTAATTAAATTCCCCAGGGGACATACGAGTACTATCTCAGCAGCAGGATCTTGCTGAGCCAAGCTGGAACTTTGAGGGGACGGGCTGCACTTATGGAGGACCAAAACTGCCAAAATTAAAAATAAATGACTAAATAAATACATAAATGACTAAAAGTACAAATTAAAATGGATACAAAAAATAATTTTCAAAAATTAAATTTAAAAAAATTATATAAATGGAAATAAAAATAACAAAAAATACATATATGCATAAATAAATACATAAAAGTAAAAAATAAATAAAAACGAGATTGAAAAAATATAAATATAAATAAATGTCGAAATAAATACAAAAATAAATATATAAATAGAATTAAATATCAATAAATAAATAACATTTCGTCCTGGCAGAGCGTCTGCAGCATGAAATAAATAAATGTGAGAGCAGAGTGTTTTTATTTATTGATTGATATTTAATTCTATTTGTATATTTATTTTGACCTTTATTTTTACATTTATTTTTTGAATCTTGTTAATTTTTGTATTTATTTTTACTTTTATTAATGTATGTATATATATATATATATATATATATATATATAAAGAGAGAGAGAGAGTTATTTTTATTTCCATTTAGATTTATTTTTTGGGATTTAATTTTGGAATTATATTTTTTATATCCGTTTTTATTTTCCCTTTTAGTCATTTGTTTATTTATTTAGTCATTTATTTATTTTGAATTTTGGCAGTTTTGGTCCTCCATATGCACTGACCAAGGAAAGGGGGGTGGGTTTGTTTTTACATCGGCTGGGCTCATCAAACTCATACGTCATCAAACTCATTTGAATTAATTACCGAGAACTCTAAGACGCTGTGGAAACACAAATTATAAATTCCCAGTGGAACTTTTACAACCAAAAACTTCCTTTACCCAGAACTCAAAAATCCTGGACTTGTTGGTGGAAAAGCAGCTATTGCTTTAAAAAATAAATCTGACTTTATGCTCAAGCAGTTACTCAGTACTTGGGTATTCTTTTCAGCAAATAGTTTTTTACTTGCACTTGAGTTTTTTTTTAATGACTACTTTTTACTTTTACTTGAATAATATTATTTTGAAGTAACTACTCTTACTTGAGTACAATTTTTGGCTGATCTACCCACACAAGAGCACCAGCAGACATAAAAGGGTAGGCTTGCGCAGCTGCATGTCTGATGAGAAGGTTGCCACTTTGTATGATGCCATCATCATGTGTACACACACTCCCATGTAACTGGAGGCGGGAAATAGTACCACGATATTAGGAAGGGTCAGTTTGATTGCCCCTTTTGTCTTCAATAATTGAAAAGGAATGGAAACAATTTCTGTTATCATTCAAATCCACATTTGTTATTCATGTTGGACACTATACTCATTTTAATCCTAAATTTCCCTCCAGTTTTATTTGGAGCCTCTATATTTTCAAACTTGTACTCCAAATTCATAGTTTCCCTTTTCCTACCTGCTTGACAAGTTGGGTGCAGAAGAGCATCTGGGGAAATGTGCACTGATGTGTGGGCCGTCAGTGAGTGTGAGCAGAAGGGGTGAGAGCTTTTGCAGACTTGGCTGCTCTCAGTGTCGAATGAGCTCTTGGTATCGAAAAAACAACTTTATTTTCTGACAAAACTTTGTTCTTTAGCAGAGTCACTGGTTCAAGGTCTTGATTAATTTTGTATTTCAGAGGGCTTTTTTTTCTCCATAAAATGTCTGCAGCAAAGCAATTCCAGCTAATCCTTTATGTGCCACATTTTTAACACGTTCAGTGAGTCGCTATGTTCCATGTCTCTCCCGAAAACACTCTGTGGCTCTGACTGGATTCCTTGGCTCGGAACTCCGACGTCCTGGCATCCGTTCATGAGTGCACAAGCGTGACATTGACTCGCACAGAGAGAGCTCTGAGTTCTCCCGCCGGGTGTGCCCTCTGTGGCTCTTTGCCGTCACCACCACCTCACGCACACTGAGTGGGACACAGACGCTGCAAGGCCAGAGGAAGGAAACTCTGGTGATGTAACGGCGGATTTATGGGTAGCACGATGAGACAATGACGGTGATCTCATTGCTTTCTTGTTTTATAATCCAAATAATATTGTTTTGTATTCCAAACTATCACTGTGTTGTTTCCATAAGCACAATCTAGGGAAAAAGAAGAAGCTGAAAGTCAGCTGAGATGGGCTCCGGCTCACCTTAATAAGGCCTTGCTGTATAGAAACAGATGATTAGATTTCAACTGAGCGTACATTACACGTGCAGTATTTGCAATAGTAGATGACTGAAGATACAGTATCTCACAATCATGACATTTTCACCTGGGGGTGTACTCACTTTTGTTGCACTGTACATGGGGTTGCAAGGGCCAAATGCCACATTTGTGAATGCTTCACTGCTAGCACTTGTTTTCCTCACTTTGCAGAAACAACACACTCTTGTCTGCTTCAGCTTGCGTAAAGGAAATAAATAGGAAGTCCGGGTCCCACTTTATCATATTTGAACTGGAAATCATTAGTCTCTTCTGCGGCCCAGACTTGTGTGTGTGCTAGATTATAATCACCCTAGATACATTCAAATGTAACCCAGCATGTTGATTCATTCACTCCCTTGCTCTTGCACTGCTGGTCGTCTTTCAAGAAATAAATCACTTTGTGGAGGGCAGCGACATGATTAGATAGTCTGTAAAATGCTCGTGTTGGTCTCAGCCAAGATGAGAGAAGCGCCTGGTGTGATTCTGCTGGCACTTGTTAGGCTTGTCATGTCAATTGGTTACTCCACATCATGAGGGGAAGGATTGACAGTCCTTATGTCACACTACAGTGGGTAGGCTATACTGAAAACTTTACAGGCCGCTGATAACAGGGCAAACTCTTGCCAAGTTATCAGTTAAGAAGACACAAATAACATGTCTTCATACTTATCATGACAAAGCTTATAATTGAATGAAAATGTCAAACATTCATCAGCCAAAAATAATCTGATTGCGCTTTTTTTTTTGTATCAGCATTGCTTATTTGCAACATTTGCCCACTACTTCCCGGAAAGACTTTCAAAATATGCCAGATTGTGGGGGTATCTCCTGTGCCCAAGATCATTAGACATAATCAATACTTGCCAGAAATTCCAGAGGCTTTTAACGGTGGCAGAAGCATCTTGGCAGCTTCCTTGACAAATTTTCTTTATGGTTTTTACAGGAAAAAGAGAAAACATGATGTTCTTATGGTACACCACAAAAAGGGAAGCAAAAATGGCGGGAAGAGGCTGGTAGGCAGAAGTTCTGGCCTTCAGCTTGGAGAGAGAAGAGAACAAAGAGCAGAGCAAAGTGAGCAAAAAGAGGGCATGACCCCTGGGTTTTTCTCTGTGGCTGCTATCCCCCTAACATAGGTTCCCTCTCGGTGTCTCAGGTTTCACACAGAGGCTGGTGGAAAATTACCAGCCAACACCTCTTTGCAAGGGAGAATTTTGTGATGTCCCATTTTTGACAAATCCTTGAGGTCAAAGTTCAATCAATTCGAACATGGATAATATTAAGAAAGTAACCCAAAGCTTACAACCGTTACTCATTTACGTGCACTAATGAAACAGTTAAGTTAATGCCAAGAGAGGAAATGCCCACACACATTCACAGTAAGTCAGTGTCAACATTTTAGAATGAAAACACATAATATTAAAAAGAAAAAAAAGAAAACACCCAGTCACTTCTGAAATAGTTTATTTTTATTTTTTTTACTTGTTATCTGTGGGGTCTCTGCTGGATCTTGCATTCCAGAGCTGAGAGATGGTCGTCAGTGGAGGTGAGCCAGTCGCTTTGGGGAGATGTCGACACCTCATAGTCGCAAAACAAAGGAGTTATTTTGTCTTTGGTGAGCCTGCAAAAATAGCAGGTTCACTACGTTGTCTTTGTTAATCTCATTTGTCATTTATGCACTTTCTTATTTATATGACGTCACAGTATTTTCTTGTGATCTGACTACACACTAGATGAGCTTTCGGAACCCCCAGAAGGAAGAATAAAGGACAGAAACTTAGATCTTAGCATGTATTTGCCAACACGTCTTTGACGTCCCACACTGACATTTTATTATCCCGCTATGTATTCCTGAGAGCTGCTCTGGAAAGCTAAGTAAATGCCAGGAAATATGCAGACCTTTATTTTGGTTTAATCAGGGTCAATTTATTAGCAGGTGTATACAACTACTATTTGACATGTACTGGAATGTAACCTGTTATTTCTGACCTCGACCATGCACATTCCCACTCTTTAAATGATGTACAGATGAATGACTATATCCACTGTATATGTGCCAAGATTTCTTTCATGGCCAAAAGGGAATCAATGCAGTGGACTAGACTTTGTGTCTGGCACTTCTTCTCCCGATTTCTGCGGAGGAGTTGGTGTGGCCAATCGATGGCATTTAACGAAAGCTTTGATAGCATTTAATTAAATACTGCCCATCAGAAAAGTGCCGACAGCTGGTTCACTTCACACTGCACATTTCTCTTATAAGATCTTTGGTATTTAATAGATGTCCACCACTTTCCCCGTGAGAGTGTTAACTTTAAATATGCTGTGGTATTTTCACATTTTAATGATCCCTCTGCAGCTTGGTGTAGGTGAATAAATTGCACCAAGCCAATTACTTAACCATGACATCTGTTGAATCGGAGTAGTCTTAGTGATTGTTGGTCATCTGAAAATTAAGGTAATGAAGCAGTGGACTGTAGAAGACACACGGTTCAAATCTTGCATGCCAATATGATCACACTGTGCAGAGTCTGATGCCTCGTCTTCAGTGCTCCAGGACTTTTGTTTTGTGTCCTCTCTTTCAACTTTTGTCACATACACTGCTTCGCAGCCTTATTTCCTGAGGGCTGATAGTAAAAGGCAGCAAACCTCCTCTTCTTCACTTTGAGCACAACATGTCCACTTTGATATGTTTATATTGCAAGACACTGGTGAGACGTTGTCCATTCTTAAAAAAAAAAAAAATGCTGATGGAAAACTTTTTCACTGTGGATCTGTGATTAACCATCAGTTTGCACAAACTTTGAGCACAGCATGTCCACTTTGATGTGTTCATATTGCAAGACACTGGTGACACGTTGTCCATTCTTAAAAAAAAATGCTGATGGAAAACTTTTTCACTGTGGATCTGTGATTATCCATCAGTTTGCACAAACTGAGGTCAAGGAGTACCGGTAAATCATTTAGAAGCGTGATAATGATGAAAAACAAATGCACATAATGATATCTTAAAACCCTGATAATTACCAGTTGCTTAATCGAATGAGAGTCATGACAACAACTTTTGATTGACACAATCAAAGACATTATTATTTAACTCATCACTGACATGTATTAAAAAGAGGTGCCCATTATTATTATTATTATTATTATTACATTCATACCCAAAACCGTTGAACTGTAATATCCCAATATGCTGTTTTATTTTACTTTTATTGTGCAGAAAATGGGTGGATTGATAATAATTTGTGATAAATGAGGGAATTAGTAAGATCAAATGCCGTTTAAGAACAATTTATACTGAATAGTTTGTGCTGTAAACACTTGTTACAGGCAATGGTGAGTTATTTTTTTTTTAAAAAAGAGAGAAAACTGAGGGACTCAAAGGTGTTCCAAGTAAAAGGCCTTTATTGCCACATGGCCAGTTGATTAAAAATTGCCCACGCTTTTCGGCCTTGGTAGGCCTTCGACAGGACAAGGTGAAAAGACTTGCCGAGCACAAACAATCTATAAGAACTGGCAATGCTCTATACTCTATGGCATTGCATTTTAAATATTCCAATCATTGCAATAAAACTTAGAAAGCCTACCTTATAGAGCATATAGCTGAGTCTATAAGGGGAGGAGATTAAAAAGACACCTACAGAGGGAGTCTTTTTGGATCACACTAAGTTTCCTGGTCTGAATGGTGAACTGGATTTCATTCCTTTTCTTTAAGATCTCTTCTGAAAAATACATTGTAAATAATGGTATATTATGTATTGTAAATCGTATATTGTGTTTCATTCTTTTATTATCGAATTTTAAAAGTATTGCCGATTGTTGCTTTCTGATTGGATGATGAGTACCAGCTGACTGTGTGTGCATCCCACTGTGAACATGTCACTAACTTCTCTATAAGCAGTTGACGAAGGCCTACCAAGGCGGAAACGCGTTGGCAATTTTTAATCAACTGGTTATCTGGTAAAGGCCTTTTACTTGGAACACCTTTGAGTGCCTCAGTTTTCTCTTTTTTGAAAATTATTTTGCGGATCTCTCCACTGAAGAGCACCAAAGAGAATTTTTTTGGATAATTCCAAAAATATCCTAGCAGCGCTCCTGCATGCTCTAATGGTGAGTTATTGTTTGCATCACAAGCTTTACAGGCGTGTGTATGTCCACTAAAGTTGGATGATGATTATACTGTAAAAATGTCCATTTCGTCATTGTCAAGATAATGTATCAAGACATGTTCATTCATTCTTCATAGAAACAAATGCACGATGCTGACCCCTCGAATACGCCCACTCGGGGATGTGGACATTGGTGGTGCTTTTCATGATTGAACAATAGCTTTCAGTAGCATCGGGAGAGTCTGAGCAGGATTCGACAAAACCTCAGAGGGCTTCCTACAAAGTCGCCTTTTGTGCACGGTTGTAAAAAGAAACATGGTGCCTCGAGAGTCTTGTTCTGGCTCTTCGTCAGAGCCGCATGAAGGCCGCATCATTACATCTAAAATGTGCTTGTGTGCGGAACAAACGCTCCATTATTGCCTATAATTATGTAGGTGAATGAAAGCAATTTTAGCAATATAGATTGAAGGTGTCAGATGTAGCAGATATCAGGAGTCAGATAAGATTGATTTGCCTTTTCATCTCTGAACACAAGTTCTTTGTCCTATTTGTTTTATTTTTTGGAGGGATTAATGCCACCATATAACAGCACCAGTATATGGCAAGCGGATTCAGCATGTAAAAGCTAACGTTTGACTAATCTGAATTAACGTTGTGGATGTCTTTCTGACTAGTTGTGATAGTAACTTGGAATTGTTATTTAAAATATCTGGAACGACTGGTTGAAAAGACAGCGATATTGTAATTGTTGTACCTAGTGAAATTGTAATTACAGATACTTTACGTTTATTTGCCTGAGGCAAATTACACCAATTTTGCCATTTATGGTCACCAGTCAGCCACAGGGCACATATAGAGATGGGCAACCATTCCCGGGTCACACTGAGCGGGAACTGAACCCACGCTGCCAGCATCGAAGTCAGGCAAATGGGCCACTACACCATCAGTCCATTTAATTTTTTCCCAAAATGGGTATGGGTAGATATGTTGAACAGGCAGATTAAATCCTAATCTTCAGATGGCAATAAGACTAGCAGCACTTAGTAGATACAGTATTTCCAATTACAATATCTACAATTGCCTTGCAGATACCCATAATTCAGATATATCCGAGGCGAAATAACACTGCAGATATATGAAATGACAATTGTGGATAGTAAGAATGAAGTGTTGGATCTCAGAAGCGCTGTTTTGACTAAACAGAGTGATGAATGGTAAATCAAGTGGAATTATATAGCGCTTTATCTACACAGTCGCGGTGCCCAAAGCGCTTTACAGAAGCGCATATTAACCAAATCATGCACATGTTCATATACCAATGGGTGGTTGCTAACCATGGCCACTGGGAGTATATCAGAGTTTAACGTCTTGCCCAAGGATATTTTAACAATGGACAGTTGGAAGCAGGATTCCAACTGACAACCCCTTATGATCACTGGATGACCGAAGCATTACAGCACATACACAAGTTGACTTGACCGAACAGATGCTAAACTTGTATGTAGCACGAAGTAGAAAAGAGAATGAGTGCCATGATGATCAGAGAAGCATGCCAACAAAGTATGTTTTTCATGCTTAATAAGGTGTTTTCCTTCGTTAATTCAACAGTCTGCAAATACTGTACCATCCTGTTCGTTTTCCCTTATGTGTTTTTGTACCATTAAGAAAGGTTAAATGACGGTGGGAGTCCAAATCTGAAATAGAAGGGAAGTCAAACCCCCCAAAAAGTCTTTACATTCATATGTTCTATGCCGCCCCTTCCCCGCTAGTCTAAACAAAAAATTTGGATTAATTTTGCATTTGTGGAATGCGAGTTAAAAGAAATCCAGACTAACTCACGGCTTTGCCGAAGAGTGAGTAAAAATCCAACATGGCTTCTAGCCGAAGAGAGAAGACCGTAGTGAGTGACTTATGTAGTTGTTGCGGGAACATTTCTAAGATTCGTGGTGTCATGAGTCACTCTGTTTTGATATTTGGACAGCTTTATCGAACAACTAGACACATTTGATTGGCCGGCCTGTTTTCGGCCGTGCCGAATCACTGTCTATGGACACTTGTCCAGAACCACTTTATTTTTCAAGAAAGTGGGCGTGGCTTGCCAGGCTTGGCCATTTTGCCACTTGCTGTCAAATGATAATGATATCACGGTTGCTCTGGGCTCGGGTGACGACAATTGCGGCTTAGCTGGTAAACGTCACATGAGCAAACTAAGAAAACAAGTGAGGTGTGATTGGTCGTTTCCTGAGCCCTTAGCAACTGATGTGACAAAATGGCCGCCCTGTGAGATGGATAAAATTGTGTGGATTTTGCTCCCTTAATTCATGTTCCACAAATGCAATATTAATCAGAATGCTGCTTTTGTAAAAGAAAATATTTGGGTTGATTTCCCTATTAAAGCTTAAGAATATGAGTGAATTAATGTTTGGTTCTTTCATCTTTTTTATTTGTGAATACTTTCAAGTCTGCATTTTTCATCAGGACTAAAAGTAGTATTTGTTTATTTTCTTTTGTTTGCATGCTTTATAATTGCAAGACTACAAGACATGACCTTTCATGTATAATTCATAATTGACATGCTGAATGATTTATTTTCTTCCCCACTTTGTCTTTCTTAAAATAAAATGGTCTTGACAGCAACGGGTCAATTGTTCTTCTTTCTTAGTTTACTGAATAGTGTCAATCTTGGCTTTAATACAATTGGCCTTTTCAGTCAGTAATCATGCCTTGAAGCTCTGATAATAACAGTGCCTTTCCTCTTTCTGATTTCCTATAGCAGTCTTAGTAAAACGTTATCAGTTCAATGACGAAGATGGCGGAGGGCGGCACCTCACTACATTGCATCAATAGTAAATCACACAGAGGAATCGCTTCCTCCACAACTCGCTATTTACCTTGGTGTCTTCTCTTTGCTGTGCATTGTAAGAGACACTGGTGGACCGTCCATGTATGCGTGTGTGCACGCTGACAATTTGATGTCTTCTACTGTATGTGTCTGCTTTGTGGCTCTGTCCACGCTTTGTTCACTTGACCTGCTTTTCTGGTGCCAAGCGCCGCTCTGGCGCGGGGTGGCGAGTGTGCGCCGCATTCATGAGCAGTAAGTGTTTGACAGTGCCAGTCCATCATCAGACCGTGTGATAGATGCCTTGCTTTGTGTGGCAGATGGGTGGAGGCTGCTTTGGATTGGGTTTGCTTGTGGGCATACAGTCTAATTCGGCATCGTTTTCCTTCAGGAACAAATATTTCACACTGTAGTGACTAGCCAGTTTTTAGGGGCCGAGCCTGAGATGCATTGTGCGGGGGTAGATATTTTGTACATTTGCCTAACTGTCAGTTGGGCGGAAGTGCAGAACCGCTCGCTCACAGACACATTTAATGAAAAGTAATGGCAAATGTATTTGATTGTCAACGCTACGTTTACATTATGTTCTTTTTGGAAAACGGCAGTCACGTTTTAGGCCACCATGAAGATATATTATGGCCGTTAGGCACTACAGGGGGACGGGATGTAGAAAACAGGATGTGATTGCTGTGGATGCCGGGCATGATTTTGAAACCATCAAATTGCCTATAAGTCACAGGTCTGTACAAAGCATACAGTATATATTTTCCCGGCATTTCCATCTTTTTAAGTTATGTTATGTTCTTCTGTATTTGGTCATGCATGTTTTGTCACAGTTTTCCTGGCAAACGAGGGTCTACAGTAGCTGCTTTATCACATCCAGAGCATATATCAGTTTACAGGTTACCTTGTCTAATAATCCTTTCAGTGCTGTTTTGTTCCTTGTTCAGTGACACAGCACAGATGGCCTTTAGTTTGTCATTCAGACAGACTCTTGACTCGACCAATTTTTTAATTGACCTATGAATTCTGCATCTGACAGCAACAGGCTAAAAGGTTTGATTTTGCTAAGTTTCTGCTTTAATTTTATGTCTATATTTTTAAATTAGTTATGTTTTATAATATCTTTGTCATATTGTCTGTTGTTTATAACATTGCGTGTTGGAAAAGAGCATCAATTTACACAGAAAGCAGAACTCTGAAGCCTTCATAAGCGCATGTACCGGTTTTATATTTAGCCTTTCCTTACATCTTAGAGAATTAATGCGAAAACCCTCAAGGATTATATTAATGTATAAAAGCACTCACCAAATGATATTAAGTAGATGTTTAATCTGGCACTTGCTGTATCCAAGATTTGTGTTCGTATGGCCACAGTGAAGATTCTGATACTCTCTTTGGTCATTTAGCGCTTTGCGAGAATTAAGAAAAATCAAGTTCCTCGAGCTACAGATGATTTAGTCAGCCAGACTCCTCCCTAAATTTGCATTCCCCTGGCCTAAGCAAATTTATTGCTGCTGGGTATTAGTCACTTGTGCCATTGACACACCCCAGAGTTTTTTTTTTTTATGATTAATTTTGTCAGCCCACACAAGTGTTGTCCTTGAAACCCCAGTTCAGTGTGAGTGCTAATGGCTTTTGTCCAGAAAAATGAGCATCATGTATATGTGTTGCAACTTCTTTTTGTTTACATTACTGCTGAGACCAGCTTAACTCGTCTGACATCCACTTATGACATTTGTCATGATTTCCCCTGTAAAATGGACAGTATAGACTACAGTAATTTCTGGACTATTAGGGCCATGTATACACGTAGTTGGGTTTTTTTGCAAACTGGAGATATTTTTCTCTGGCTTGTCCTGTCTTCCACATGTCCGCGGGAATTTTTTTCATTAAAAATGAAGGTTTCTAAAAACTCCGGCCAAAGGGAATTTTTCAAAGTTATTTGGGCTCACTTGGTTTGTTTTGCTCTGCTTGACGCTCTTGCGCTTCCTTTATAGTGCGCCCCCTTGTGATCTGATGGATGAGCCGCACCTTTGCAAGTGAAAAAAAGTAGCGGTTTATAGTCCAGAAATTACTGAAGTTGAAAAGCTTGTAATTGAATTACTTGTACAGATCTGGAAAAAAATGTGGATCATGTATCCCGCCCCCCTTTTTTTTTTTTTTTTTTTACTGTTTGAGTCACACTAGAACAATTCCACAGTCCCAAAATGAAAATAGTAGCCTACTTAACCTGATGACTTTTATCATGAACAAGAGACTGTACACCCCCCCCCCCCTTCAGAAAAAAACTCACACAAATGTGACTTTTTTTGCAAGATAGATATAATCTACTTTCTGTCTTTGCTGTTTAGCCAAAAATGAGCCATTCCCTTCATCGTACATAAAAAAATAAATAGAATATGGTCCAGTTGTCTTCCATCATCCTCTGCAAACCAGGAAGTAAACCCTAACTGGACTGACAAAAAAAAAAAGCATATATGTTATGTCCCCCAACCCCCTTTCCTTGCAATGAACGAGGGCGTTGGGATAGGCTAGCAAAAAACACACATTGATGTACGATATTTTGTGACTTTCCAAAATTCTTTCACTGAATAATACATGAGTCTTACTGACAAAAAGGCAGACGTGGAGGACCAAGTGTTCAATTTGGTGCTTTGGTATATTTTCAAATTGTTCTGCCTCTGTTGAGGTCTGTGCTCTACCGAGCTGTGATTGTACCCCCCCCCCCCCCCCTGCTGCATTCAATTCTATATTTGCTGTCCTGCTGCTTGCTTGCTAAAATAAATAAATAACGTAGAATAACTCCTGTGCTGACTTTTTTTTTTTGCATAGGTTAACATTTTGCCTTACATTTGACTTATTCACAATCACCCATTTTCCCTTCCTTAATCACAAAAGCACACCTTTTTCCCGTCAAATGGTGGCCAGGGCTTATCTGGGCTCTGCTGCCAAACATCCATTCCACGCCACCGTCCTCATCTCTTCCGTCCACTCCTTTCAGCCCTCATCTTCTGGTCCTTCTTACCTCTGCGCTGGCTTCTCCTTTCTCCTTTTCTTTCCAATTTCCTCTGCTCAAATGAGATGTTGTGCACAGAGGAGAGTGTGCACATTCCTTATCACTGGCTCCTGTGGGGGTGTTAGGCCGAGGAAATGGGCCCGTAATGAAACCGAGAGCATCACCGTGCAAACACACGCGCGAGGCAGGTCGGTTAGCGTTTGTGTGTCCGTGTGCATGCACATGCTAGCTTGAGAGTGACTGATTAAGGTCATCCACTTTCTCGTTTCATTACTTTTGCAGCACTTCTCTCATCCTGTCTGGTTTCCTCACGCTCTCCTTTTTCTGTCTCCTACCATTCGTCTCTACTCATTGTTCCTGTTTCTTGGTTGGTCTTCGTTTTTCGGCCTCTACCTTTCTCTGCTCGTTTTTGTTCGACAGGCTAAATTGTGTCAACAACGCACCCTTGATTATGTTTCTATTTTCTTTTGGATCATCATAATAAGTCGGACACTTTTTTATATATATATATATATATATATATATATATATATATATATATATATATATATATATATATATATATATATATATATATATATATATATATATATATATATATATAGCACAAGGAAGTTATCTCATGTTATCACTTAACATGGAAGCGATTGTACAAGCACATTCCTCACTTTTTGGAAAATAACCTAACCCCACAAAATCAAGCAGTATACTGGTCAGCTGGGCAAAAAAACAAAAACAAGGTTGAGTGTGTACTTTCACTGCTTCATTCATAACACTTATCTTACTGCTGCCACCTGAATGCAAAATATTGATGGTTCTTCTCTTTATTTATTCAGCCTAGGTCGACTACCGCCTCTTGAAAATATTAATACCTCCCCAAAAACTTCTAAAGTTTAAATCATGATCAAATATTTGTTTTAAAGAGGGAAATAAAACATGGCGTTGTAACTTAAGACGCCATCGTGTTGGATTGTTTGCAATTCTGCTCAAACGTAGCCTGTCATAAAACAGGCGTAGTGCTTATCGCATTTAGGAAAGGAACTGTAGCTTGCAGCACATAGTAGATGCTAAACATTGACACGGGTATAACAGCGTGCACAACATTTTTTTTTAAATGTTTTAAATTTGTTGTTTCACATTGCGGATGAGGGCTGGCTCACTGCATGAGACAAAGCTGCATCTAAAATAAGTTAATTTTAGAACAACAAGAATATACTGTATAAATATGAATATAATTCTTGATGCTTCGGGTAATTTTGCGAAAGCATGTCTCAGACATTTTATTTAAAGATACCTGCAATCTGTTTAAATTGTGAAAACATGCATAATATGTCTCCTTTAACAAAACTTAAAGCTATTATGAGCCAATAAATCTGACATAAGATAATATGAAGCTGATGAATATAAGTTAAACGCTAGGTATTGTTCAATGTTAGTATGCAGATACTGTAGTTTGCTCTTTACCTTAAACTTCGGGCATCCTGGCTGCCCTCGGTGATCGTTTTAACTTTGACCATGACTCATTCACTGGGAGAATGATTGGTTGCCCAGGGAAACGCATTCTCTGGTGTGTCACGAAAGAGAGCTGATGTTTCATCTTATTGTCGTCAGCAACTCTCCTCTTCTATGGCTTCCACTCAATGAGAAAATTACTCTTTGTTTGCACATTATGTGGTGTAAAAGGTTTTACTGTTTTTTTCTTTTTCTTCATGTAGCTGTGAAATAATGACATAATTTCACAATAAATAGGATGGGGAAAAATCATTAGGTTAGTCAGTCCTTTCAGATCTTTTATTCATACAACTTGTGATCTATTTCAGCCAAGAGCCCTACATACTATTATTAAACCCAAAAAGTCAATTTTATTTTACCAAGCAAAAATGGAGCATTGGGGGGAACTAATTGGGTGATTAGAGGAGATCAGCGTCAGGAATTACAGTAGATGCGAGGAAAAACTATTAGACAAAAGGCTAAAAAGCAAACTGTATGGGTAAAAAAAGAAACAGAATAAATAACATCTTGTTGCGCTCTTCATTGCTTTTCCCCAGACAAATTTAAATTAACAAACTAACAATCTCTAGTATTCTAGTATATTTTTTTAAAGTAACACAAAAATATCTATGTTCTCCACAATTAAAGTGCAAAGCTTTTGGTAGCTCCATTCGTATTTTTAAATTAAAATTGTCCGTCCTTACTCATGTATGTAGTCAGAAAAGCTCCCCCCCCCCCAAAAGAAAAGTCAAAACAAAACAAAACCAACCATAAACAAAAAAGGTAGTAGAAGAAATGGAAGCTGAAGAAGTAATAATACCTTTGGCCTCAATACGATGCTGGATTCTAATTAAGGTACAGTATAGGCCATTTTAAACTAAAAAGACACTCTAATGCCACTTTTCCATTAACCTCGCACCACACGCTACCAAACCACACCGCACCTCACGGAACGACACTACACGGCCCCCATTGCATTTCCATTACAACAGGCACGCGGCGGGAAGGTTGCGGGATAATTTGAACTGTCCAAGTCAAGCTTGCATTCCTGACATAACATTTCACGAGTGGCAAGTCGCGCCAACATTGAACCTTATTTCCAATTTCATATGGACCACCATGGATGAAATGTTGCGATCTTGATTTCTCGACCGGAAGCAGTACGAGCGAGAGTACGAGCGAACACTGCACCTGTCGCAGCATAGGATGTGTTCATTACTGTTAAGGAGGTTGCCAAGCACCGACCCATACGAGGCACAGTTATTTCCACACCCGTCCGTGTTGGACACGGTGTGATCTGGACTGTGGGCTATCAAAGACTAAGTCAACCAGGCATCTGTTCCATTAAGGAGATTAAAAACATGTTGTTTTGCTCCTTTTTGCTTGCCATGCGTGTGCCTCCTTCCCCTGACAATCCTTTCACTATCAAAGTGGAGCTTTCAGAATGCTTTGCCAATTACTGACTAACATGCTCCCTTTTAACTTGACAGTCTCATCTTCTTTTATAACGGTTAGGTCATTTATTTATTTGAAGCTTTTGTATTAAGTACAGAAAACCGTTTCCTAAAGAGTTGAGTTGGCTAAATGTGTGTGTGCGTGTGTTTACAAAAAATACAAAACAATTGTTTAATGCTTCATCATAGACAATCTAAACTGTCTATTATCAATGAGGCTAGTCTTCTTCTGAGGGTGAGCTGCAGCAAAGTAACTGCCAAAATTATTTAAAAGTGCTTACATTTTTCATTATTCCCATCATATCTTGAGTCTTACAGAGGCAACCTCATACCTCAGTCTTTACTGTCGTCAACGGGTGTCGTCGCACGCACAAACTTTCTACATTTGCCTCCATCATTCGGAGTGCTGCTTTGCGTACTAAATGTGTCTCTGCACTTGGATCATTCCTATTTCTGCCTCCTGCATGCGTGCGGCAAATTTGTCCTAGTGCTGAACCTGCTGCTTCACATCTCCTTTTCATTTCCAAAGTGTCGTTAGAGGTGTCGATCAATGGCTCCGTTTCTCGTTTGTGACCAGCCTGTGCTGTTGCTGGAGGGCAAAAAAAGTAACACCTATGAATAATTGATTCCAGGCGGGAATATGTGAACGTGTAAACAGACACTACATACAAAATGCAAACAATTGCAGCAGATTGTATGGATTAATTGCCTGGCCAAGTGCTTAATGCTTATTGGGGCTGAGTCAGGCCAAGATTGTTATTGGAGAATTATCGAGAACTGGGAAAATTGAACAAGATTGACTCACAGAGCCCCCTGCCATAAAAAGGGAGAGGTGCTTAGAATAGTTTAGAAAAGAGAGACACAAGTTGCACCCTGTTATTAAAAAAACATAAACAATCATTACAACACAAATTAATTTAGAAACTGAATCACCACCACGGCATCAATCGGAAAATGTATGTTAGAACAAAACAAAAAAAGCACAGACGCCACATCCCCATCTGTTGGATTTGGTTGGACACTATGCTGCTTGCTGGACTTCTCCTTTGATACATGTCCCTCAGCCATGACCTTAACGTGATGGAGGGTTTTGTGTGTCCCAATGATCCTACAAGTCAAGTTGTCTGGGCCTTTTTGTGTTCTAACTACAGGGGTATCACACTCCTCAGCCTCCCTGGTAAGTCTATATAGGGATGCTGGAGAGGAGGGTGCATGGGAGTTCGGCCAACCAGTCTACATGTGCTTTATGGACTTGGAGAAGGCGTTCGTGGCGTACGGTTTACCGAAGCCCCTGATACGAGTTGTGTTGGTCCCTGTACGGCCGGTGTCGGAATATGATCCACATTGTTGTCAGTAAGTCGGATTTGACCCCGCCAAGGCTGCCCAATTTCACCAATTCAGTTCATACCCTTTGCAGACAGAATTTCTAGGTGCATCTGAGGCTTTGAGGGGTTTGGTGGCCTCAGTATTGCATCTTTGCTTTTTGCAGATTATGTGCTACTATTGGTTTCTTAAAGCCATGATCTCCAACTCACACTGAAGTGCTTGGGATGAAAATCAGCACCTCAAAATCTAAGATCATGGTCCTCATTCGGGAAATGATCGAAAGAACATGATCCTGGATATTGTACAAGCGGCGGAAATGAGATTCCTCCACAGGTGTCCTTAGAGAAACGGTGAGAAGCTGGGTCATCTGGGAGGGACTCGGAGTCGAGCTGCTGCTCCTCCACGTTCAGCTGAGCCAGATGAGGTGGTTCTGGAATTTGGTGCCTCTCGGAAGCCTCCCTGATGAGGTGTCCCGGGCATTCCCAAAGGCAGCAGGCCATAGCGATGACCCAGGACACACTGGAGAGATTATTTATCTCAGCTGGCCTGGGAACACCTCAGGATCCCCTCGGAACACTCGGACGAAGCGCCATGGTTGAGGGAAGTCTGCTAAAGCTGCTGGATTGGATGGATGGTTGCTGTCACATGTATCAGGTAACAATGAGGTCACTGATCCCTGGTAATCAGGAGTTGATGAGCTGAAAGGCTTGCAACATTGAAGCTGGCAGACGGACAGTGAGGATGTAACTAGTGAAGCCCCATTTGACGTTCTCATCAGGTCCCAGGAGTGACGATACTGACCTGAGATGAAATGAAACCCAGCTGGTTCCTTCATGGCTGCTAGTAGAAGAGCAGCAGTCGGAAATAGCAATGGGTGCAGTGAGGGATGGAGCGTGTTTGTCATCAAGCACGGACCAAGCCGGGAAACTCCTGTGAGAAGGGAATTCATCACTGTGCAGTGATAAGACAAGGCTATTATTGTTTCTGTTCTTTTCCGCCTTCTTTCTCTTTGTATGCAGCACATCAGCTCCTTTTTTTCTCCCCTCTCATCTTTTTCTTGTCCTCCTTTCCTCTCCCCGTATTCTCTTATCTGTAGTTTTCATGCCGTAAAGCCTTACCATTGCTGTCCTCGTCTTTCCAGTTTTTTTGCACTTTTCTTTCTTCATCCTCCCACCCTCACCTCTCTTTTTTTCCGTCCAACTCTCCCTCTCAGCGTACAGGCAGTATATTCTTAAGTGTAATGACTCTTTGGGATGATGATCAGATAATGACCCCTCCTTGGCCTTGCAAGGGAACAATACTCCCATATTAATGATATGCAGGGATATAATTGAAAGCAAGATGACAAAAGGGCAGAATAAATGAATTGGTCTGGGAAGGCAGGCGATTTTGGAAGTACAAATAAGACAAAGAAGCAGAAAACTACACCAGCAATGTTACAACCACACAACGAGAGAGAAAGGGAGAGGGGATGTAAACAGAGTAAGGTTATTTGGGGTTCATTCTTAAGTATTTTGAGGCTTCACTGATATTTGCCTGTCTTCAAGTCTGGCATATCTAATGTCTCCAGATTTCCTTCGATATTCTTACTCCTCTTTCTTCGTTCTCATTGCTACTGCAAAAACAATGTCATTTTTTCCCACATTTTGTGGCGCTCATGCCTTAGGCTAGGAGACCGAAATGTTAGGCTATGCATTCACGTTTAACTGTCATATGTTGCCTGAAAGGAGGCTTTTGGTACCCGCCAACTGTCTGCCGCGCTGTCTCTCGGCTTTCATGAGCCCACAAGATGGATGAATAATCACAGAAAGGTTACGGCTAGCACCCTCGCCTCATTTGGATGCTCCGTTCTGCTCCCACTTGAGCTAACGGTGTGCCTGCACATTAGTCTAGTGAGATAGTGTCAGGTTGGGGCATGGGATTGAAGACCCAAATGCAGGGAGCAAAAGCAGCCAGGCAAGGATGCGGTCAAAAAGGGAATTGAATTTAAAAAAACAAGGCAAACGAGGTACTTGGCAAACATAACAAAATCAGCAATGTCCAAAAACATAAGTCAAAGCAACAAACCAAACAGGAACACGGCTAAGCAAGCAAATAATGACGACTGGACATGGCATGGGTGTGAAAATGACTCGACAAGAACTGAAAGGGAACTAAATTCACATAGTAACGAGACAATGAGAGACACCTGGACAAGACACATGGGGCTAGGGGAGCTGATTGGGTAACACTAGGGACCGGGATGACAAGAGCAGGAGGACATGATAAAACTTGACGATACTTTGACAAAGGGAGATGCACAAGGAAAACATGACCCATAAACAAAAACAAAACACAGATCATGACAGATGGTCCATGTTGCTTTTGTTTCAGGGTTTACAAATGTATGCAAAAGCATGTAGCCTCTTTGTGCTCTCTCTTAATGCTTCCCTGGTGACACATGAGCTGTGATGGTGGCTACGCGCTCCTCATCTCAGCAGCTGGGAGTGGAGCAGCCTCCTCTGGGTGTCACTAGGATTGCTTTGTGCTCTGTGTTCACACAGTGTCCGCCCGTGCACTTGCATGTGGATTCACAATGAATACCTTAGAGTCATATTTTCCCCTTCCCTCCATTCTTTCTCTAACTGCCTTGTTTTAGATTTTGTTTCACTCGTGGGGCATGCTTTTTTCCCCTTTCTTGTCTCTATGGCAACTGAGTGTTGTGGTCAAAAGGATATTTTCACCCCAAAATAGATCTTGGGGTGTTTGAAAAATATGTTTTAAGTCATAAATTAGAGGCATTGTAGAAGGCTGTATGACTAATCTAGATCTTTTGGAAAAAAGGCTAATAAAATCCTATATAGTTAGTTATTTTACTATCACAAAACTTTAAAATACTGTAGGTTGGTATCGTGCAGTGGGAAAGGAGATACTAAACTTTTGACAGTTTTAGTTCTGGTACGTCTATTAGATTAGATTAGGTAACCTTTATTAGTGCCACAATAGGAAAATTAGCATTGTCGCAGTAGCGATAGTGGTTTCCGGAAACAAACAACAACAACAACAACAAAAAAAGGAAAAGGGAATGGTATGCAAGGAAAACAGAACATGTACCCATTTTATGAGCACAAGCACATTAACATAATATACATGAAAATTGTACACTGTGCAGAGGTAAGAGAGGTTCATCAAGTGATTCCTAAACGACATCCTGATGTTAGCGCTGTTAGCCACGTCTTTGGAAATATGCTAAACTCTGTTCTTTGCGTAAATGATTCAAGATTATTTCTTAAGGTTTTCTTAATTTCTGGTCTAATATTCTCAACACACTGGTCTGAAATATCAGATTTGCATCTCAACAGTTTCCTTAATCAGTCACATTGAGAACGGCTCAATGCAATGCACACACTTGTCTTTATGTTGCCAAGAAACATAAAATCAGTCGCTTAATAGACAAGAAATGCTGGTTGTTCTAAAGCTTTTGTGCATTTGAATGCTCAATATCTTTCTTCATGTTCGCAGTAGTAGTAAAGACGCATTGACAGAAAACTAACTATTGTGCTGCCTTCTTGTAAATATATCATGAGAAGCTTTTTACACACTAGCCTTTAGTCTGAATGGAGCACCCGAATGTTTGTTAACTCTCTAATGCAATCGTTATTGATTGTATTTATCAGATGAGCTTTAAAACAATACTCTCCCTCTACCAGTTTGTATGGGTGTGATTGTGGTTGTACTCCATCACTGCAATCAGGTCATTCCACTTTGTGTCTGGCTGCCTATTAATCGTTGAGTGCACTGCGCCTCGGGGCTTTGATCGTATGTTTGTCTTCAACCAAAGCTCCCCACTTTTTGGTATTTGAATGTTCCCTAAGTGGAAGCTTTAGTGAGTTATTAGTGCAATGCATAACATTGCGGAGGAGCCTTGAGGAATAAGGATAAAGGGCGGGTCCTCATTTGCCATGACCCACATTACAACACATAAGGCATTGCTTGTTCTTGCTCTAAAAACACTTTCTATTGCACCACTCCACATTAGATATCTCTTATTATTTGTTTGCATCCAAATTCCACAGCTAGCTGTATCTTCAAGTGCTCTCACTTTACTCAAGAGGTTGTGTGAACTGTATGGCCAGAGAGAGCCTTGCCCATTCATCAGTGTCATGGCAGCACTCCACTTGCCTTTGTTACTGTCTGGTTAATGGCACACATCAGTGCAGTTTATTTGCTATAATTAGCCATTCCTGTTTGGCCAACACTGCCCTTTGCTGCCCCCTGCCACAATCACACCACGCTGTCTGTGTTCATGAACCCATGACTGTTAGGCCTAAAAAAAAAACACTCTAACAGCTACACTGGATTTCAATTTGACATCTCGCATGCCATTAGCCATTAGCCTTGTAAAACTTTATGAGCTCTTGTGCTATTAAAAGCAGTCTATTGTAAAAGGCAGCAGGGAAAGAGTGCAAGACTCAATTAACGTTGAATAATTAGTTATGGAATTATCAGGCAACAAAACGTCTGTTTGAGGTTCTGTTCGTCTTTAAACTCAGGGTGCTTGCTTTACTCCACAAGTTCTCATTCTCGCATCCCTCTCAAGCTCCTCTCCACCATTAGCAACACTTATTTTAATATTCTCGTCCGAAGTCTCTTGGAATCCCTGCCCTTGCTCCCCACTGCCTCATGTCCCTTTCCCACTGTTGTTTTTAAAAGCTTTAAAAAAAAAGAGCTAATTTTACCACAACCTAACACAGCTTTAATGTTGTTAAGGAGGAAAGGAAGGAAATGTTTTAAGTACTGAGCAGGACTGCAACTTTCGTCAGTGAGATGAAGTTACAGTGTGGTATAGATGAGTGCAAGAGAAGATCGGATTTGTCAATAATTTATTTAAAGTAAAAGTATACTGTTTGTTGTAACCTTATTCTCTCTCTTAAGATGTTTTTCCTCGCCTCCCCCCATCATACTTCCAAACTAGCTTTACTCAGTCAGTGTCGGTGTGGTCACATAGAAGATAGGTCTGCGTGCTCTCACAGCATGACTAATAAGAAGCTTTTAATGATGTCCTAAGTGAGGTATAATTCTTGTAGTGCCAGTGGTTACAGCAGCATTTTTTGAGACAATCCCACACCGGGGCCTGACCCAGAAACTCACGTTAAAACCAGCAAATCACTTTCACAGTGAGAAAGGACATATGAGAGGAGTACAAAATAAATGTTGCTCAGGTTCGGACTTTTGTGCACAAGGCTAATTTCAATTTGAATAAAATAAGATTAATTTTAAGATCAGAATTGTTTTATTCTCCATAATGAATGGTAATTCAATGAAAACAACACCATGGGGCTATGTTTACGCTTTTTGTCAATGCCAAAGTGTGTGCTGTCAATGTATACCATTTTATAACGGGGTCAAACATACGTTTACCCGTGAAAGATAACTACCAGTTCCCGTATACACGGTCCTACATTAAGCCTTTTTGGAAAAGAGCCACCATGAGCCATGTTGTAGCGGCTTTGTAAGAACTGCCACTGGTCATGTTTATTCTTGATAAAATACGAGAAGTTTCAATGATTGCTTCATGTTTAGTGTTTTTATACAGTATTGTTTAAGCTTTTAAGAAAATGTTACTTCTGTGTTGTTAGATTTTTGTTTTTGCATGTTTGGTATGTTTTTGTATTATGAAATCTAGCTGAATATTTAACATTTGTGGGAAAAAATAATTGTAGAAGATTCTTCAGTACCTGTAGCCTTGGTGTCATATAAACCACACAGAAAGAGCCAAATGAGGACCTTAATTGTGCTCAGTACACATCACCATGGTGCCATGACAGTGTGTCAAATTCCCACCAGGTTTGAATTATATGAATGTAATGACCTAGGGCCTAAGTATACCTTCAACCTTTCGGCTTCCGCTTTTGGATTCAATTTTTTTAATTTTTTTTTTAATGTTTTCAGTTTTTCAAACTTCGGTTTTCATACATTTTTAGACGTTTCTGCCTTTCTGTCAAATATCTGACATTTTTTTGAGGCAATTTTATGGATATATAGAAGGTTTTTTTTGCTAACAATTTTCTGAAATGTTTTGCTTTTCAAAGAGTTTCTTTCCTGCCTTTTATCAAATAAAAGTTCTCACTTTTTTGGCAATTTTGTGTACAAGCTGAATCAAAATGATTGTTTTGTAAGTTTTGATAAATGAAAAAGTGTACCACATATTTGTTGTTTTCGAATGCATGAACTAAAAGCATTAACCTTACATTTGCAATGCTAAATTTACATTTTAATAACTTGATGAAGACTTAGCTACAATGATTAAAAAAAAAAATCTCTACTCTGCCCTCTAGCTACAGGCAACATCATTTACTGCTGCTTGCTGCTTTTGGGCTGTGGGACATGAAAAGATTAGGCAGAACAATAGAGACGAAGCTGCTAAGTGATCAGTATTCCACATTGGCTCCTGCTGCTGGCACAACTCGTAGTCGATTGGCTTCTATTAACCTGCCAGTCAGCTATTCATTACTTCATTAGAGGTAGCATGGAAGCTTGAGGAAGTCCCGTCACAGTCCAGCAGTTGGTATGGACTTCTCCGCACTCGCTCAAGTTCACCACCTTCTCTCTCGCCCACCGACACGCTCCACCTCGAGTGTGGCCTCTGAATGGAAATGTCTGGTGGTGAACTCGGCACTTTTTAGATGCGTGAACTTCAGTGGGTGGCAAAAAAGAGGCATACCTTTATGCGTTTGACGTGTATTGCTCTTAATGCTCTTAGGTCAAATTGAGATGAACTGTCTTAATGGCACAGTGTTATAGAGATAAATCACAGCCTAAATTTGGGAAAAAAAATGTGGTTAGAGCTGCTGCTGCAATGCTTTATGATAGAACACTTGTACAAGCACATTTTATTCAAATATCACTATATCTTGAATATACTAAACTCTACTTTATAGTATACTTCTAGAACCTACTGTATTCCAGCTGATTAAAAAAAAATATATATTTTTTTTTGCCAACAGGTGGAGTGCACCCTTGACTGGTCGCCAGTCAAATGCCTGTGCAAAGGACACATATATACAAACAACCTTTCATACCTATAGGCAATTTTTTTTTCTCTGATCCTATGATGTGGGAAAAAGCCGGAGTACCACTAGTCTGTGCTGGCCTTCATCTTAAAAAGATAAAATAAAAATGACAAAAATCAATTCAAATTAGAAAACTGTGAAATGCATTTTCTCACACTCCCTGAAATGTTTTAATAACCCTAGTTGGGATCCTAAAACATCCCCTCTCAATTCTGTCCGGGACATTGCCTGTAGGATCCCTGGCCAAGTTAATAGAAAAGTAGTTACTGTCTATACCTTTTTTTTTATCCTCCTATCTCCTTGTCGATTATTTTGTTTGCAGGTTTTTGAAATTTCAGAGATAAAATAGGTTTTGATGGAATAGCAAGCTTAGAAGTTGGAAGTGTCCTGCTGCTTTTAGTTTTCTGCTCAACAATAGATGGAGAATGAAACTAGGTATCAAGCATAGTTGGATAGTGCTGCCCTTTGATCTGGTTGAGCTTTGAAGGACCCTGGAGGCAGCACTTACACAAACGTGACGGTTGGACTACTGCCTAGCATTTTTGATAGCATGGTTCTTATGGCTCGAGCCCTCTTGAAAGTTGCTGTCACTGAAAGCTGACTTGGCTTTCATTTCCTGGTATTACTTTTCTCTGAAAGCTTAGGCTTTCTTTTTCCAGAGTGGGTGAGAGTCAGAACACAATGCATCCTCACACAATCGGAGAATAATGGTCTAGCAGTTTGAAAAAGAACGCAATCTGAGCATGGCAATTTCCTCTGCCATTGCATTTCAGGAAGTTGGTCAAATGTTTCAGATCATATCACAATTGTTATCATTGAATCAGTGAAATTGCAAAGAGGGCGAGACGAGCAGGACGGTGTTCAGTGTAGGAGGACAACAGATTATCAAAACTAAGTTATGCATGCTGGAACCCTTCCTGGGATGTTCACTCTGCTTGCACATTTAATTATTGTTCCAAAACGTTTTTTGTTAGCAATCTTACAAATAAGCCTACTCATTTACACTTTTGTCATAGTGGAAGAGCAGGCCATGACCCATGAAAGAATCCATTAAATTTTGAGGCACACTCTAAAAAGAAGATGGTCTCTTATTAATGATATAAGTGATCATCTTCCGGTCTTTGCAATCTTCCAAGACTATTTTGATTAAAAAAATAAAACCAACAATAACTTACATATCAGAAACAAGACTAAGAACACAAAATAGATTATCCAGAATATTTGATAAAAGATAAAAATAGTATTATAGAAAAAAATTCAGACATAGATTTTAACGAGTATTTTGTTAATGTTGGTAGTAATTTGGCAAAAGACATCCCCGAGCCAAGAAACAAACATGAAATAGATAAGCATATAAAAAAAAAATCCATCCACTATGTGGCTTAATGCTGGTAATGATACAGAAGTATTAAATGTTGTTAAAATATTAAAAAATAAAATGTCCACTGACTGCTTCAACATTGATGACATTAGTAAAAAGTATTATAGAATATGTTGTGCAACCTTTCACATATATATGTAATTTGTCTTTTAAAGCCAGTATATTTCCATCAAAAATGAAAATAGAAAAAGTTATTCCTATTCATAAAAATTGAGAAAGACATATATTCACTATTATAGACCAATATTACTGCTGCCACAGTTCTCAAAAATTCTAGAAAAAATATTTTCATATAGACTGGACAATTTTATTGAAAAACATAAGCTTTAAGTGAAAATCAATATGGGTTAAGAGGAAAAACGGACCACCTCAATGGCAGCCATGAAACTCGTATAGAAGCAATATCTACTAACATAGATAATAAAAAAATTACTGTTGGAATTTGTATAATTAAAAAAAATATATTTGATACTATAGATCATTTTATACTAATGAATAAATTAGAAAGATATGGCATATGAGGTTTGGCATGTAAATGGATGAAAAGTTATTTGAATAATACAAACCCAATTCCCCAAAAGTTGGGGCACTATACAAATTGTGAATAAAAATGGAATGCAATTATGTGAAAGTGACAAATTTTAATATTTTATTCAGAATAGAACATAGAGAACAGGTCAAAAGTTTAAACTTAGAAAATGTAACATTTTAAGGGAAAAACTATGTTGATTTTAAATTCCACGGTGTCAACAAATCTAAAAAAAAGTTGGGACAAGGCCATTTTCACCACTGTGAGGCATCCCCTCTTCTTCTTACAACAGTATTGCTGTTGTATTGCTGAGCCTTTTATACACAATTTGTATAGTGTCCCAACTTTTTTGGAATTGGGTTTATAGATATCAGTACTTATAGTTTAACAATATACAATCAAAACACTTGAAGATTACTCATACAGTCCCACAAGGGTCTGTGCTAGGCCCCAAATTATTTATATTGTATAGAAATTATATCTGCTGTGTCTCAAAAATAGAATGATAAATAGATCAAAATATACAATCAAATTCCACGACTTAGTTGAATTTAAAATAGCACAAATAATGTATTAAGTACACAACAATCTACTCTGCCACAGTACTCAGAAGCTGTTTGAAATGAGAGAGAGAGTTCTTATAATATAAGGGGTACAAGAGTCTACAAAAAAATTAAAACAAGAACAAATATTAAGCAAAGGTGTGTTTCTGCAAAAGGTGTTAGATTTTGGAATAATTTTGTAACTGACCTGAAAAGATGTCAGTCACTTGCTGAATTTAAAAAAATTGTTTAAAAGCAAAGTAAAAAAAATATATACTTAAATCAGACATGAGCTGTGAAAATTTTAATTTCTTTGGATGTATCCGTATGAGTGTAATGCAAATTGTATATGTGAGTATGAGGATATGATTCATAAATGTATTATGGCATATGTCTATGAATTTCATGTACATATGTCGCTGGCAAATGTGCGTATGTTAGAGTGCACTTGTATATATGATTAGGTTTATACATTTCTTTTTGTTGAACTACATTACCTTATCATCAACATAAAACGAATAAGGGGTAGGACTAGATACGTTTTTAACGTCTTCCTACCCCTTTGAACATATAAACTCTTTTATTTCTTCCTATTCTTGTTTTCTTTTTTACTTCAATTTATATTTTAGCCTTGTAATGTGATTTCTTAACTGAAAGTTAAGTCAAATTGAACCCAAGTAAAGGATGGGTCCATTTTTGACCCATAGTAAGGTTCTTTTTGACCCAACTGTTTTTAGAGTGCAGATCCATGTAAAATGGAAGTCTAGATTAATATAATAGAATTAAAGTGTTCCAAGAATCCATTTGACATGTTTTTATCACTATTTCAATTATTTATTGTCTATTTGATTCATTACTATACGCCAATTTGTTGTAAACAGATGTCACTCTATGCAGTTGATTTGCTGCTGATGCTAACTGGATTTTGCCGCCTTAGTGGAGATCTGCTCTCTACTAAGTGCCATTGTGGTTCTATTTAGAATGTTTGACGCGTACACACGCACTACTTCCGCCCTCCAATTTAGTCTATTCAGACTCTTTGTTAAGGAGACATATTGGAAAACCTTTAGCTCTCATTACACTTTATAGGTCCCCTACCCGCTCTCCCCCCACCTTGTCTTTTATTCACAATCTGTCCCCCTGGTGTGTGCATGCACATAGAGCATCCCCTTCTCCAGCAGGCAATAAACCACCATGTAATGTATGTAACAGCAAACAGGTAGGGGGGGAGGGAGAGAGGGGGGGAGAGAGGGAGAGAGGGGGGGGGGAGAGAGGGAGAGAGGAGAGAGAGAGAGAGAGAGAGAGAGAGAGAGAGAGAGAGAGAGAGAGAGAGAGAGAGAGAGAGAGAGAGAGAGAGAGAGAGAGAGAGAGAGAGAGAGAGAGAGAGAGAGAGAGAGAGAGAGAGAGAGAGAGAGAGAGAGAGAGAGAGACCCATGCTCACCTCAACCCATGCTTGCCTTGAGGCGCCAAATTTGATTGCGTCCCATCTGAACAGACCAAATTGTCAACCAAATTGGAGATGTATTGACTGGCTCTTACTTTTGTCCTTTTTACTTTGATTCGATAATTCACAATAATGCGAATTGTCACCATTTTTAGGTGAGAAAATTGTACTCTAGTAATGTCCACCTCCCCATCATGTTTTCTTTATTGGTGTTCTCCTCCTTGAATTTGTACGGCTTTGATTTTTACAGTGTATAAAAATGATGATAATAAAGATAAACATAATCAGGATTGCACTTTATCTTCATTACCACCCTCATTACACCAAGTTGATTAAAATGGAGCTGACAATGATGGCAGCCATGCTCGCCAGCTTTCTGAGCAGTGTCCATGTTTTTTCTTCCTCTAGATGGAGAGAGACAGACGGAGGGCTCAGACACCAGCCGCAAGCGGGACACTCGCTCCTCAACGAGCCACCACAAGAGTGAAGACACCAGCGACAGCAGGGAGGATGAAGCGGCGGTGAGTGTGGTCTTTTCTTTTCACTGTCAGCTGGGACAGGTTCCAGCTCACCTGTGACCCTGATTAGAATAAACACTGCAGAAAGCACCTGTATAGATGGATGAATGCAAGGGCGGAGGTTACATTTTGGTTTTGAATCCAGGCGTCATTTTTATGTACTGCTTAACTTGTTCAGAGTCATTGGGCAGCTGGAGCCTATCCCAGCTGACTTTCGTCAAGAGGAAGGGCAACCTGGACTGGTCACCACTAATGTATGGGATTTGTTATGTAACCCTCCTAAATATGAGAGTTTTCAATGAAGCAAACATTCATGTTTTGGAAATGTGGGCAAAATCCGGAATACTAGGAGAGAACCCGCACAAGCACATGCAAACTCCAGATATTAAGCCCGGGGCAGAGAATCAAACCCCAAACCTAAAAACGGTGAAGCACACGTGCTAATCAACTTGGCCCATTGTGCTACCCACAAACTATCAATCACATTAAAAAATATTTCGATCTAACAAACATGAAAATCAAGCCTTTTCATATTCACACATTCAAGTGTCATGTATTCAAATTTAATTCAGTGTCAAAAGATGTGTAATCACCCAAATATATTCCTTGTCTTGAGACGCAAAGTGGATTGCTGTTTCTTGGACGTATTAGCTTAGTTTCATCGATACTATTTTTCTATTCCATAACCTTTAACCTTTAAACTGTAAGTACAACATCATTCATCCTTCCCTTCATTTCCTATAGCGCTTGTCCTCATTAGCCTTGCGGATGAGCCGCAGCCTATCCCAGCTGGCTAAGAAGTGGGGTAGCACACTTTTACACTAACTACTAGGCCATGTCGGAGGTGGTATATGGAATTCTCTCCTTTTTCTCAACCAAATCTGAGCTAATGAGCCCAAACGGGGATCTGATTTAACAGTTAGCTGTTGATGTACTGTATCCCCTGCATCTGACAATGTGGTACAGTGTATCGTCCTTCTAATTAACCAAACGCAACAGCATATTCATGTATTCATTTTCTAAGCTTGACACAGTTGAAGCTGAATGCCAAACGCTGAGGATGCCTGCCGTGTGCTGCATTTCGTGAAATGTATCAGTCCTCAAAACTGATTTTGAAAGAACATTTGAGTCAGTCTTGTGCGACCGAGCTGAGGCTTTCATAAGAATTGTGCTGAAGTCACGAAAATGTGCCAGAAAGTTAATACATACTGCAGTTTAATCATTTGAAATGTATCACTTTGTCATTTGCTCACAGAATGGCTGCCTCAGATAATGATCACTGTAAGGCGCATTCTTCGGTTGTACACATTGCACTATAATGCACATATTGGAATTTTTTATTTTTACTAAGAAAAAGCAGCTCTGTATATTGAATATGAAGATAATTACCTTCCTCATTCTGTCAGTGTGTCATGTGTCAATGTTTGCCACACATTACCAGTTGTCATCATTTGCGATGTAGGCCTACTGTTTTGCCATGTTTAGTGTTAAGTATAATCTCAAATAACCAATGCTGTCATTG
This sequence comes from Leptonotus elevatus, assembly GCF_054856555.1. Lineage (NCBI taxonomy): Eukaryota > Metazoa > Chordata > Actinopteri > Syngnathiformes > Syngnathidae > Leptonotus > Leptonotus elevatus. Next base: position 17,867,864 of record NC_141242.1, on the reverse strand, counting down.
GCATCAGTCCTTGCCATTGATGCAGCCCCTGCCACTTATACTTGCGAGAGACAGCAAGACAAAAATAAAATGTTTTTAATTGTACTATGAATTCTCAGTCCTTGGAGAATTTTGACGAATGTCACACACTGATTATTATTAAAACACTGTTTTAAATGAGGAAAATCTCATTTAAAATGAGGAAAATAACAGTGATTAAATCACAGACATCACTGAAGATTTAAAGTGGTGACATACTTTGCTGCAATAATTTTTTTTGTTGCATTCTCTATATTATCTTGACTTTCCGTTTTGATGGCCACAGTTTGGCCCTCAGTGTTTTGTTTTTTTAATTCACAATATTTACCATGAGAAAAGTGAAACTGAAGCGAGCTTGATCAGCATCGTTAATTGCGTTTAGTCTTTCCATCGTATTTACCTTTCCTAACGTGCCTGCGTAATATCTGTTTGCTGAGCCTAAAAATGTTATTCATTCCAACTACAACCCTCTTGATGCTCATTCACCGTAAACTTTTTTACTTTAAATGCACATGTGTGTGCTTGTGCATAACTGTAAAGTATGCCATCATAGGTCATGTGCACATGACCTATGATGGCATACTGGTTGGCAGCTCACACAGCAACATCGTCATGGGGATGAAACTAACTATTAGAGTATTCCTGTGAGAGTGATCCATTTTTTTCAAAATGTCACTGCCAAAGGTCAAAGCTGTTCGCATTCTGGGGCTCTGAATGTCAGACGCCAATTGCGTGAATAGTGTATGTGCGCGTGTGTTTGTCTCTAAGGGAGTGGGAGACACAAGGCAAGAAATTATTCTGTGTGTTTAATGTACTGTTATATGGGTCAGGGGGACAGAGCCCCCTCTTCCATATTTGCTTAGTCTAGTGTGCTATACTTATGCTCATGCTTTAGCTCATGTTCAACATTTCACACAATGGAAACATGTTAGCATGGATGGATGACAATAAAAGGCCTGTAGTTGCACACACTTGAAATCAATACATATATACCTTAAAGATGGATTGAAAAATATCAAATAGTTTCTCAAAAAAGGTTTAGAGTAGTGTAGTCACTTTATTACCTTTGCTCTTTTGTGGCACATCAAATCATTAGAAAATAAGTCATTATAAACACTAGGAAATTGATGCCATTTCAAATAAAAGGAAGCACTGATTTCATTTTCACTTAGCTGTCAAAGATTCACACAGAAAAGCATGTTCACTTTCACATGTGTTTGGTAAAATATCAATGCCAAAAAATAAAAACTCAATAGGGCAAATAAGAACTCTTGCTCTATTTTTGTAGATAGTAGTTGCAGAAATGCTGGCATATCCTAATTTGTGTGCAGGCGCAAGCCTCGTTGCCCAGTTTGGGAATTTGGCTGACCGCTCTGTGCCATGCTGGGCATTTTGACATAGCAAGAGTGTGAGAGGAGCCGCTGTGAATAGCAGCGAATGGAGTCTGCCCATAATGACGCAAATCAAAATGCGGTGGCTTCCATGCGTCCGCAAAATTACCAACACACGGTCTAACCAGCCTCTGTGTAGACTCGCAACGTGCCTCATGCCGGACTTGAGTCGCTCATGAAAATGGCCCCAAGACTCATTTGTAACCAAGGTAATAATTCCATTTTGTGTCCTGACATCTAGCATGGATAAAATAGTATGTCCTTTTTGCTCTTCTACAGCTTTCATCCATTCATTCATTTTTATACTGCTTTTATCAACATTTCTCCAAAGAATAAGAGGTTATGGGTGAGCTTGAGCCTATTGGGAAGTGGCGAGCACCCTGGACATACGCATGCAAACATGCACAAAGGCCCAAGCTGAAAATTCCAAACAATTCAACTTGCTAACCGCATTCACTACATTAGCACAACAAATGTAACCCAAACTGATAAGATTGAACACCAATTAAGTGTCTGAACATATTAAATTGTATTTTATAACATCTAGCATAATACATACCTCAGACTTCTTACCATGCATACATATTATACATTTGATTCCAATTAGATGAGATTTTATTAGCTACTTTTTTTTTCAAATGCTCTGATCAAGGTTCTGATTCTCTCTGTGATTTCATCTAATAATTCTAGTTGGGCCTGATTCTAGAAAGTGCATACGAAGGAAAAGGCGCACTATTGCTCGGCTTTCAGGCTGCACAGCTACTCCCATCGACTTAAGTTTTTCATATATGCACCCTCATGCCAGGAGCAACACTAATATGGGATGTTCCTTGTCAAATCTGCCTTTCCACTTATTCTCCCATTAAGCCAGTGCTTCTTTTTTTTTTGTTAAGCATTAACAAGTTCTAAGTAAGAATAGCTCATTGGGGGGTCAATGGCGAGACAAGAAAACCAAACCACACAAAAAATATATATAAATATTACAAATATTGAAACCGAACCAATTGTGTGCGGGATTCCACTGTATATCATAGATAGACAGAGCCAAGGAAACCAACAATAAAAGAAACTCAAAACATAAGTCAGATACTTACAAAATAAAAATCAAGACTCCTGTGAACACCCTTTGACAACATGTCACATCCTTGTTTCATCCTAGTATCCCAACAAAGTGTGATTTTTATATTTAGCTGTAAACTGACTTTAGTTTGGACATTGTTTTAACCCCTTGCCTTACCTCGCTCAAACATGGTAAAGCTGCATTTAGCTGTTATGCTGCACACAAATGGAATAAGCTGCCAACCGAAGTGAAGTCAGGCCTGAGTGTAAATGTTTTTAAATCCAGGTTAAAACTTGTACCTTTGATTAAGGTTTTCTAAACATTTTTAAATTAGATGTTTTTTCTTTTAGTCATTTTAGAGAACTACTTTTAAAGTGTACTGTTAATGTGTTTATAACATCGTCAATGTATGTTCGTTTATAATTTTTTTGTAAGCTACTTTAGTTATTTTCTGCTTTGCTTCTGAATGCCATTAACTGTTGTGTTTGTTGATGCTTATGCAGTAGATGTTGTCTTTTGTGCCATATAAATTAAACTGCCTTGCCTTTGCCTTGCTTTAAAGTTGTTACACAGTCTCACCATGCAGAATCATTTTCTGCCTGTTATACTTTGTTTCTGTGTGCAGTTTTCCCCCCCATTTCATTTATTTTATTATATTTTAATTTTAATGGCATTCATATTTCAAAACTTGTTTAGTAGAGAATAAAAACAAGGTGATAAATACTGTAACTTATAGAACCTTGGGCTATTTACTTGTCTTCCCCTAAATGGCAGTTGTTGCACTACCACAATGCTACGCTGCGTATGCCTCAAGATCTGTGAAAACTGTTTGTCAGAGCTGCTACTAATTATAGTAAGCGAAGGAAAAATCATATTCGCTATCACTGAGGTGAGAGTGTGAATACTTTGCACAGCAGCTCTGTCAACATGTCCCAATGATGCAGCTAATTTTAGTGTCGCCAAGAAGACCCTTAACAATATCTGTGTTGAGTTTAGTCATGCCATGTTTTTATAGCGACAGTCAGTGACAGTGACTCTAAAAATAGGCCACTTTTGTATTTATACGATTCCTTTGAAAACATTTGGTAGTATTATGATACTATTTAAAATTAATAATACAAAAAAAAATCCCTCAGTGGAAGTGTTATTTAAACTTATTTTCTCCTTTACATATCTCAAGAACTTCAGTAGCACTTTATAAGGATTTGGTTTCATGACTGAGCTTTTGTGCTTTGAAACTAAGATGTGTAAGATGTTCCAAGGACACTCTCGCACACTCTATCACATTTTTTCAAAGAGAAAGACAAAACAATTTTAGACTTAAGTATTTAATAAAAAAATTACTACAAACGATTGTCATTGATTTTGATTGTCATTGATTTATCAATATCATCACTATGATTCATGTACAGCGTAGCCCAAAATTAAACATTACCTTTTTACATTTTCAGTTAAAGTGAATTTATATTTGGGAAGGATAAGGGGAGCTCCGTTGTACGCTTGAGTGACTTATATATCCGAAAAATACATTACTAGCCAGTTTAAAACCGTATGTTCAGTATCTGATAGATGGCAATTAGTTTCTTTAAATACATTCACGGTAAATGTCACCATGTTGTAAAGGCTCTTATTCACCCATGAAATGAACAGGGGGAATGTATTCACTTGCCAAAGTGAACATTGGATGACACCTCCAAGTAGAACCAGAGAGGGAGCCAGGTGTTAATCTTGGAATAGAATGTTGCGGCCCTTAGCCTTAGGCACCCTCCCTTACATTATGGCCTATTAGTAATGCATATTGAGATGTATCTTGGTTAGTAATAGTGGGAGTCTAATTATGTCCCACAGGATACAATCTACACTGATCTAGGGGATATTAATCATTTTTGAAAGTATTTCTTGGCTCCTTTTCAGGGCAAAGTACATCTGTGTACTCAAGGTGTGAAAGTCAATGGTACAAAAGCAAAGTGACTAGCCAAATATTCTGAGAGTATATGTACACAATTGAAGATTCTCTATTTTCAAATACATGTGAAGATATCCAATTCTCTGTTGCAGCTATGTGTTGATTTGGATCAAAAATGAGCTTCATCTTAAAATTGGTCCACCATGAAGTATTCTAATAATACAGCACGCCCATTGACTATTCATCTAGCCATCCGTTTTCTTCCCTAAATACTAATCAGGGTCGCAGGCTATTTTGGTGAGAGGTGGGTACAGTCTGGGCTAGTCAATCACAGGACACTATTAGACAAACACACATTCACGTTCACACTTTTACGTACAATGCGGAAGGAGTAACAGCAATTTCCCCACAAGCGCGTGCCGATCTTAGAGTCAAAACATGAATTGGTTACTATGCGGCAGAAGTGCAAGGCAGCTTTATTTAGACTGTATAGCACATTTCATACACAAGGCAACTCAATGTGCTTCACACAAGCAAGGACACAGCACCTAAAAGTATTTACAAACACAACAGCTAGCAACATTCAGAAGCAAAGCAGTGAAAATTAAAGTAGCGTACTTGCTTTTCATATTTTATCAACTACAAACATGCCCACTACCCTGTTTTACATTCTAAAATATTTATCACTGAAGAAAAATGCCCTTATTTTTCACGTTGATAAATCATGTGCTGCCGCACATTATGTAAAGTACCCTGTGTTACATACAAAGTGAAGGCCAGCCATCCTTCTTCCAAGTTACCGACACCCAGGCCAAGGTCAAGATCTACAACCATGTTTACGAGGACATGGCATTTGAGGGAGGGGAGAACAATTACAGATTTTTTTCTAAACACTATTCAAAAAAACTTCTTCACTATTGTCTCTAAACAGGCATTTTAATCATTGTGGCAATTTTACAGCGGCACATAAACTGCCGAAAGCCATGGCACTTTGTTAACCTCCAGTTGCTTTCAGGGCTGTAAATTTGACCACAGCATATCTCCCCGGCCTTGTTGATAGTTTATGGCCGATGGGCGGTAGCGGTAGTCTGTGACAGATCCTGAGCCTGACGAGGGGCAGGCAGCCGGAACTGATTAGTAAATAAACAGATAATGTATCCTCGATGCAGTGCTAGGTTACAGAATTGGCATGATAACGTAATTGCTTGGTTTCCAAATGACCTTAGGGATGAGCAACAGGACTCATTTCTGCAGGTACTACGTACATTTTGTATTTTAAATATTGTCATGCTCTGAAAAATCAGTTCAGTGGCAGAGATCTCTTCTCCCCTGCTGGTTGGTTGATGATTGGATCTGCAGCCAGCCAAGTGGAAATGGATGTCCCATGAGGCGTTCGGTCCGTCAGCCCAACTGCCCCTCCTGTGGATGTCTGCATCTTGCACACGGGTTGCCTGCCAATTTCCCTTCGTTTGCAGTACCACTCCTCTTTTACCAAAGGAACTGGAAAGCATTTTTCATTGAAATCATGAACGACCGTGTCATTCTGCTCAATAGCCGACCAACGTACAACCGTTTCATTTCCTTGAACATGTGTCAAATCTATCATCCAATTCAAAGGGACACATTAACTTAGTAAAAAAAAAAAAGGCCATGGTGAACTCAAAAGCAAATCAGCTGCAAAGAGGCACAGTACAACTGTGAATAAATCGTTTTGCCATTGAACATTATTTACAAAGCTGCCTGTATGCATTTTGTATGGCAGGTTATGCGTTTTAGCCTTGGTATAACGTGTCGCTCAAAGGCAGGGTTTGACCCCCTGTAAGAATAATATCACTTCAACGCCCCAAATTTAAAACATTATTTCCCCAGCTGTCAGTCAATGGCCCATAGAATCAATGATACGTTTCTTCCCGTTGCAGCGGCCAGTGATGCAGCTGGAGAGACTGATCACTTTAGTCACCCCCAAAAAAATCTGATTTTTATCCTGGAAATTCAACAATACTTAAAATAATTGATATCTAAGCTCCTGAAGCAGATAGAAACATAATTCTAAAAACATTTCAGAGCTTACACCTGTGGCGTTCCTACAAAAATAAGTTTATTATTATAAGCCTTCAATATCTTATTTTTTAAATCAATAAATCTGCATGAATATTTACCTTCAACACTGGAGCACATAGTAGTAAACACCTCGGGGAATCGAGTGGTATATATTTGTCATTGTCTACAAACATATTTCTGAACAATATGCCACTGTTGACTGGTTACACTGATTTGAATTCCTCCCATGCCGTCGTCAATCGCGTCATTTATTTCATAACCCCCGCGAATCTGCGTAAGCCATAAATGCTCAAATAAAATTCCAGGACATGCTAACACGTCACCCTCTCGTGTAAATTCTGATGCATTTCAAGGGCTAAGAGACCAATAATTGGTCAAAACAAAATGACTTATCCGCTCTCCCGGCTTTAAAGGGAGAAGAGCGCTAGAGCACTCCCGGCTTTAACGGTAGAAACTCGTTTGCGCGCTCACGGCCTTAACCGGTTAAATGTGCACATGCAGTATTCAAGTGTAACGCCACAGAGTCGCCATGCATAGCCAGACAAGCAGTTTGAAAGATAGTAGTTGTTCTTTGAAGAATTCACTGGAATGATCAATATGGATGGATGATTAGCTGAACTTCTGATGATAGTCGTGAACTGTGTGGAATTCTGAACATATGAAATGTATAGCGTTGGTGTTTGATCTGTTCTACACATTTTTTTCCACTAATCATTTCATTATTTGCACCAGTAGGGAGTTGTAGCCTATGGATTATGCCGAGGCATGTCATATGAATAGAGCTGCCTTCAGCATTTATCTTGTGTTTGTTTACACTTGAATAGAAAGGCATATGCCAATGTTAATTAATGTATTTCGCTGAGTGTGTATAATTAAACTTCAAAGAGTGTGGTTAAGCAACAAGCTTGGCTGTTTGTTGATGTAACCGTCAACGGTGAGTTAGTTATTCCTCGTCATTTTTCAAGCTCTAGGGTGTCTGCAGCTCTGTGTGCAGGGTTCGCTTCAGAATTGCTTTTCCTCTGGGTATTTCTTTACTTTCAGTCACTCAATCACCTCTCAGGCATTTGTCAAGCTTGCCGTGGGTTCATAGAGGCCAGAGGTTCGAGTTGCAGGCGAGGGGCAATTCTCCTGTCGTGATGTCTGTAATACTGTCATGCTTTTGGAAGCCAAGTGCAAAATATAACGCCATACATAGTGTATATGTACATCAACAGCAGTGGTTCATAACCTAGGTTTGATCGAACCCAGATGAACTCGTTAATTCCTTATAATTGGGCAATCTATGTAATTGCATTTATTAATGTATGCACCTGCAATTTGTTTTTTTTTCTTTTCATATTTTTTTGTGACCTTTTAAATTGTGTATGGTTGTTTGTCTGTTTCTACTTACTTTATCTGTTGTATACTGTTTATGTTTAGTGTTTTTATTTTTACTACATATTGTCATTTATCCTAATAAAAAATAAAGAACCCTAGGGGATTGGATGAGTCAGTTTAAAAGGTCCGACACATACCCGATTCATATGATTCATGATGACACGCCGCTGCAGGTGATCACGCTACATTGCTTGGCCTATCTGTGCTGCAGGGAATTTGGTGTGCTCAGTCGTCGACTTGTGGCTGTTGTGATGGTACATGGTATGATTCTTTATTACTGTAATCCCTTCATACAATGTCGAGCAAAAAAAGAAAGTGGTCGGACAAAAATGTGCAATATGAATTAACATGTATAATGGTGGTGGCTGGTGTTCCACATGGTTCTATTCTGGGGCCTCTGCTTTTTTCATTGTATTGTATCTCTTGCCCCTGGCTTTCATTTTAAAGGAATACACTTAAAACAAATTTTCCAGTATTCAATTAGGCATTGTGTATAAAGAGTAAAAGTATAAATATCTCTGACATCTTATTCCCTGATTGACAAGTACGAAAATAAGAACATACCTTGGGCAACACCATTATCCAGGTCACATGATGCCGTATCCAGTGCATAAACAACAGTTCATTTGAACGGGAGTTTGCTGAAGATAATGGGCAAGAAAAATGCCGTCTTCTATTACCAAATACTGTGCCAATTCTGATCGGAGTAATCCTCAGCATGTCAGGTTTCATGTCCTTCCTTGGAGGAGCTCTCCTAATGTGGGGTAAGCATGCTGAACACAACAAAATGTAGCAGGCCAAGCGAGTAAAAGTAGGCCATTAAGGTTAAGACACACTGATCTACAGCTAAATTATATTATAGTTCCTAGTTTTACTGTCATACAGTATAAATGTGTCATGTTGCTAGCATTAGTATTTGTGTGAGCAGAAAGGAATGCAATATAACAGTCCCATGTGAATTATTTTTTCATACATTTGAAAGACAGAGTGACCTTTGACTTGGTACAGAGCGCCTCAGAAGCATCAAGTGCATTTGGCACTTGTAAAAAAACAAAACAGCGCACCACTATACTTGTCGATTTTCTGAACCGCTTATTCCTCACAAGGGTCGCAAGGGTGCTGGAGCCTATCCCAGGTGGCTTCAGGCAGTAGGCGGGGTACACCCTGAACTGGTTGCCAGCATATCGCAGGGCACACAAAAGTCCTCATCTTAACTGTTACTGCTGGACTTCTTGCTGCTACCAGTCTCATGTTGTGATCTGTTTGGTTTAGCTCACCGTCTCACAATGCAAGACTGTATCAGTTTTTTTCTTTCTCACCTGCACCCATGTTGGTTATTACACTGATATGATAGATTATTGTGTTAAAATGTGAGTGCAGCTATGGTAATAGTACGTTTGGGCTTGGCAACTCCTGACCATGAATTATTGCCTTTAAAGGGACAATATTAAAAAAATATATATTATAATTAATAGCACCAAGATGCACACCAGTAATAAATACAGTAAATCATCTGAATATGCTAGGGAATTGTGTTTATTCTGAATCATTTAATAAGCGGAAATATTCAATGTAGTGGTGGGACTGGATTGAATCAAAATGACTACTATTTGATACAATCAAATGCAGGTACATTTTGGTGGAAGATTGGACACAAGTGAATTTAAATACAATTTAATCAGACATGGTACACAAACAAGATAAGTGCCAACGATATTCTCAGGATATTCGCATGCTCTTTCATCATATTTTTTTCAATAGTCCATGATTGTCATTAGCTATAATTCCTTCATATGACGGAGCCGCTTGCAGCATTCACTCACGCAACAACTGGAATTAGGTAAAAAATATCTTTCGCCTGGACTGCATAAATATTAAAGCTTATTTCTTTTCCCCCCATTTGTAATTTGCTATTTTGACTGATAGGAACATTTTGTTTAGAATATAGCAATGTAATTGCATGTGGCCTGACTGTGGGAAATGAATATACCTTTGACCTTTTTGGGGGTCTGGATAGCCCCTTTAAAATTTGTGTTTGGTGTGCGCTCAGCTAAATTTCTAAGCGCCTCTGCCAGATTAGGCAGATCCTGCTCCTGTTGCTGCTTGATAGGGGAAAACAAAGACTGTGAACACCTCCATTGTTCTTCCTTTGCACAAAGAAGTTGACAATAGAAACAAGGAAGGATAAGAACCATGTATACATTTGGAATAGCAAAAGAAAAGTGTCTCCTGCCAAATCTCAGACTGAATTTTTTTCCCCCCAGATAGATAAGGAATGAGGGCCTAAAAGCTGCATGAAGTGGATTTAGGGATGGATACAATGCTGAGACGCTGAACTCTAATTGCTTTCTGTGTTACTTTTTTTTTCCCAACAAACTTGCTTTCAAGTCTTATTTTTTCTTTCATTGCTGCCATTTCATCTTTCAGTACCATTGAATTACATTATGTTCTTTCTCTGCCGTCTTTCTTCTTTTGGAGAACAATTTGTGTCCTCACTTTTCTCGGTTGCCCTCATCTTTTGCCCTAGGAATGGCGATACACTGGGGCTTGGGAGTGCTATAGCCCCGTCAAAAATCTGTGTAGCCACAGTTGAGCCCCCAAGCATTTTATTTGATATTCCAACTTTTTTTAAATAAATTATTTTCCTAGTCCCCCCATGTATCGGTCAAGCCCCCCTTTAGCCCCGGGAGAGAAAAAGCCGTGCCTGTTTTGTCCTTGTCAATCCATCTCCTGCAATGATGTATCGGCGCCTGCGGTGAGCTTGCCCGTGACTCAGACTCGTCATTGATTTCTGCTGTCCCCACATGTCCGGACAGAAACCGGTCTCTGGGAGTCTGTTGATTGATCTCTTCATGATCTATTGAGTGTTTCGCCGCGCACAATCGCTGTGTCTTCTCCACTCGTCTTTAGCCACTGCGTGCCTTGAATGTGTTATCAGTGCTCACTTTTTGGACTTTTTACTTGATCATCATGACTTTCCTCAAAATACATTTATTTGAAAGTGACATGCCGCAAAACAGTCTTTTTAACCTTTAACCCCAATATCTCATGGAAATGTGGTTGTTTATTTTTTTAGTCATTAACTCATTCAGTCCCAGCCATTTTTACAGAAGCAATCCCCTTCACTCCCGGCTGTTTTACTGGATTTTGACTGATTTTGAATGAGAATGTAGCTAAGTTTAATCAATATTCACAAATCTATTTAGAATTGGGAGTGAATGAGGTTTTTTTTCAACATGGCCCTGGTTGATATATTTTGCTTTGCTGCCAGCTGCTGGCCGTTTGTGTAACTACCATTTGTTCAACCGTTCTTTGCAGTGTAGAGGCTGCATCAAAGCTTTCTGTAACATAAAAAAACCATACAACGTATAAATTCGTCTTTGGCTTAAAACATTTAAAATAGAACATATTTATACGTTTTTGGAAGAAATTAGTTCAGCTCAATACATAATTGATTAGTTGTAATGAAAAATTGCTGCGCAGTTCATTAACTTAACCCATGCAATGTAAATCATTTATCCTGAAACGGAATGTGATGGCTGATTTTGCAGCTTAAAATACCACGTCTGAAAGGCAGTTGCAAACCGGCACAGCTGTGCCTAACAATTACTGCGGTACTCTGACAAGGAGGTGGCACAGGCAAAAATGAGAGGCAACAAAGAGAAGAAGGGAGTTCCACGCTCATGTAAACATTTTTGAAATGGCAGACGATCCAAATTATTGTGACATAATCGTTTCATCAGTGCAATTTTTGAGCTTCTGAATGGCCTTAGGGCTGATTGGAGCCAATCACAAGAAGGGGTCATGCCATATCACCTATGACAGAACTCCAATCAAATTTGCATTTCCTTGCGGTGGGATTATTTTAGCACACTGCGGTAATTGGTTTATGGGTGTGCGACCCCAAATTTTTAATGCAATGTTATGCAGGATCGGCTGATATAACCAGTTTGCACTCACACTTGACATTCAGTAACTTTGTAATATTTATCTTCATTTTACGCTTGCAGTGCTCTCCCAAATTTTCCATGGTAGAAACCATCAGAGCTACCTAAAATGCAAACCCTCTTACTTGCGGCTGTCTCCAGTGCTTTTATACCTGTTGATAACGGCACGCACATTCTGTTAACGACACACAATTTGTTGCCTGTCATTTAGAATCTTAGTAGTCTATTGTTTTATTTTATTTGTGAGACTTATAGTCAAAAAAATAATAATTTATCTAACATACATGTGGTCGGATGTGTTGCACAAAAAGTGGTCTATGGTGGACTCAAATGTCTTGCAACAAACAGTTGTTAATGTGGAAGATTTCATTTGAATCCTTTAACCTCACATTGTTTGAACAGCCTAAACAGGTCCTAAACAGAAGTCTCTCGTCTACAACTGCTAAAGCGCTCTGGTTGCCTCAGTCGTGTTTGTCAGAATGTCAATTCCTATAAGTGTCTTGTTGGATTTATTTTGCCAATAAACACCCTAGCACCTTGATTTTTCTTGCTTGAGCCTGTACAAGTTTGCGGGTGTATTGACACCCTGGTGGAAGTTAATGTCTGGGAGACATGGTTGGAACCAGAGAGGCAGCTCTAGGCTCTTGTGAGATTGCAACTGGCTCGAGAAAACCAATTTTTATTGGCTTTTTCAATTTGGAGCCGAGCAGAAAGAAACAACTGTATGTTAATTGAAAGGAAGAATCGATAGTGTAGTCTTTGTGAAGGTGTCTTTATCTATGCTGTGTTCAAGACTCGTATTTTCTAGTGGGTATAAATAAAAGCTGTACAGTATCCAGTATTAAATTGCTTTGGTGCCAAATAAACATGATAGGGTTATCTCTAAATGTAATTCACTTTCACCCTTCAGCTTGTTAAATCTTTGTCTACAAATATCTGTTTACATTTTCAAATGATCTTTTCTACAACATTCCTAGAAACTCCTAGAAACTTTTCAGGCTACATGCCTGCAGGCTCCATGTTGGTGACCCTTGCTATAAACATTGTTGTGGAGTACTAAAGTTTATTTGTACTGTATTGTATATATTTTTTGGGGGTCTTCCACCATACTGAATGAGAGTTGTGAAATGAAACCTTTTTATTCATACAATATTTTGTCTTTTTCCATATCAGGCTGGTGTTAGACTTTATAATCTTGTCAGATGAGAGACAGCAGTTTGAAAATCAGTGTGAGAATGGACTGGAAACAGAGGCTACAGTAATAAAGGGACAATATTTTGAAATTTGGCCCAAAGGAGCAATACAAAGATTTCATTGTTATACAGACCAAGAACTACATGAATTACATGACATTTACTTCGAAATATAATAATGAGCACACTGTGTATCAAATGGCACATTATTTACATAACATTTGAACAAGGCTTCTGTTGTCTGTTTGACGCATTGTAAAATGTCAGAACATTTGCCAAGCTTTGTGGCTTGTACGTGGGCAGTAAGTTGTACGGGTTCCTTCAAGAAAACTGAGTGGTGTTACAGGACATGTCATCTATATGGCAGACACGCTTGCAATTGGATACAATTACAACCCACCTATTCATTAGTATTGACAGTCTACATAACAACATTGGCGTGCAGGTATAAAGTCTCAGCACAATTATTGACATTTTTGTAGACCTTCAAGCGGTCTAGAGATTGCATGAATCCACAGGTGGCTGCATTTAGATTCATAAAATTATGTATTCCTTTGGGGCAATCAATAGATGGCATTGTAAGAATAGACTGTTAGAATAGAGTGTTTTCTACTCAGTGCATCACTAGCATTGTCGATTCATAAAATATTGAAAATTCCTTTCCAGAATGTCATTTTCAATACATGTTTTAATCCTAATGAGATGAGCACTTTGAATTGACGTCACTTCCGCCTGTATTTAAAAAAAAAATTAAACTTTTTTTGTCATTCTTTAGCAAAACGGCGTCCATTAGTAATGAAGGAATGTCTACCTCTGCTAAATAGCTATCATTTTTGTTACCATACCTAACAGAGAAAATGCAGCTGGTTGGTCTGAATGTGTTTTCTGTCTAATGGCCAGTGTGATCTTGGCTTTCACCTCAAATTGCATGATAAGCTGCAACTCTCACATCTCTGACCAGAAGAATATCTCCAGGGTCGTTTAGTTTGTCAGCATAAGAGGCTGTAAGATATTTTATTGAATATCAGAAAGACACACTCTTTCTTCACAATTGTCTTTGATTCTTAACAAATTATTCTATATGTTGGTATAGATTCAGCATATTTTTGTTTTATGGTTTGGGTCTCATTGCAGAAATTTAAAATCTCAAACTGGAAAACTGTGAGATCCTGCTGTAGCAAAACTTAGTAAAGTAAACAAATTTTAGCACTACACAAAGAAACTATTTTATATGTTTCACAACATTTGGAGTGCTGCTCTGTCTATTTTACTCAATTTTTTTAACATGCTATAACATTTTGATTAGGCCCATAATTGGTTCCTGATCTGCAAAGAAAACCTCACAAAGTTGGTGCCGCACAGTCCAAGTTCCTCCCAAGCCATAACATTTTTGCTGTTTTCCACCTTTAAATGCAGCCGATCTTGAATAATAAATATTTCAAGATTGTGATAAATTCAGTAGAATTTATTTGAGCTTGACTGAATTTTATAAGATGGAATGCAACAGTCATAGCAATACGGCAAATTTGTTTCTAAATACAGTATTTCTATTGCGTTTCAACGTCTTGTATACAATGCCCAACACCTCCTAAGAACATACAGTAGGCCTACATATTCTTTCATGTTTACTTAGCTTTTAATAATTTCATTTGTCCGATTATTTGTATAAGATATACAGTATTATTTTTGCTATACTCTGTACAGTATAGGCAAGTGCCTGTGTGAGAAAAACTGATTTTAGATAAGTGAAGCAGTGGGGTGTTAAATATGTGATGGAGGAGTTTAATATTTTATGTGTGAGACTGACATGTCTCTTAAACACTCATAAAGTCGGCCATTCAATTTTAGCAGGCTACAAATCCTTCCCGTTTAATCTTGTACCGTCATGCTCCATTACCCAATGTGCCCAAAATGTGGCTGATCTGATCTTAATCATAGTATTGCTACACTTGTAGTAATGGCTGCAGGAAACAGCGTGTGGACAAAAGTATTGGTACACCTCTGTTGAACATTGTGGGGAAGTTTTTAATTTGGTTTCGAAGATATTGGGGTATGAAGATCACCAACCAAATCGTACAGGCCACTGCTGATAAAAAGCACAGAAACATTTTTATGGAAATGAACAAGAAGATAATGCCCAAGATTATAGTGGAATGTAATACATTGGGGGATAAAGCTCAGCATTAACATTTCACCCCAACAATTGCTGATAAAGATGAACAGATACTAGACATTTTCCTCTGTCAACTGGTAGTATAATAGCAGTAGATAACTAATAATAGTATATAATGTACTTTCTAAAAAAAAGAATGACACCCTCTGCAGTGTATGTGTAATGTATGTGTAGAGTAGGCAATAGTGTAACTTGTCATTATTATTACTACTTCTACTAATACTATTATTATTATTATTATTATTATTATTAGCCACAGTTTCGGGGATGCAAGTCCTTGACTCATCCCATGTGCTTGACAACCCACGCTGCAGAACTATGCCTATGGATTTAGAAAGTGATGTTACTAAAGCTCATGTAGGTGTAATGTGTAGGTGGCCCAATATCCTTTTCCCCAGTTAGATTTTTTTATTTTTTCCAAGAAAATCTGCAAAATCCTACCCAGCCTCATGCACACACAAAAACAACAACAACAACTGACAAATAGAAAAAAAGTGGTTTGAAAATGGTTTGAAAAGGTTAAGCCATTAAAAAAAAAAAAAAAAAGAAGGGAAGCAGCCTCTTTCTTGTACCATAGGGATGTAGTTTAAGAGCAGTGTGGTTTGTAAGCCTGTTCTAAGTTGAAGAAGTAGTGGAGATATTGTTCCCTAAAGGTCAGCACAAACTTATGAGTAATGTGCATTATTCTTGAGTACATGGTTAGTTTCTCTGAAGGTACCTCTGCTTCTTCTAGCAGACTGAGTGATGATTAGGTGACAGTAAAAGGTCCAAGATGAGTGGCAGCTGTTGTGTTTGCTTGCTGTCTCCCGT
This sequence comes from Leptonotus elevatus, assembly GCF_054856555.1. Lineage (NCBI taxonomy): Eukaryota > Metazoa > Chordata > Actinopteri > Syngnathiformes > Syngnathidae > Leptonotus > Leptonotus elevatus. Next base: position 17,851,928 of record NC_141242.1, on the reverse strand, counting down.
CACACTCCATCACAAGTAATCAGCCTGGATTGAAAGCATAAGCCTCACACAGACGGCAAGCGGCTGCTGGTTATTTCTCTTTGTTTCAAAATCGTTCGTCCGGCAAACTGAGTCATGCGCATTCTTATCCTGACTCCACTGTTATACTCCTGTATCCCTTTCAACTATGTCTCCTCTCCTCCTAATCCAGCTTGTACACTCTACTTATGTTATGATTGAAAGCAGTTTCATATGAAATACAACCTTGATCATTTTAATGACTTCATCAAAAGATTACAATCTTCTACGGTTCTCTCTCTAACAGCTGAGCTTAAAATTGCTTGCAGCACTGAAACAGCATCCTCTTAAATATCCATTTGGTTGTATATACCTTCAGTGAGTGCCCCCCCAAACACACACACTTTGCATTTAAGAGCTGCTTTCCAGTCAGGGAGAGTTTATCACAACAAAGCTTAATGAAAAGCTTAAGGAAATTGTTTGTGTAAAGTGTCTTTAAAGTGCATACATATTTAGTGTATACAACAAAATTAGGGCCAAGAATGAAAACAAATTTATTTCATTCACTGCCATTGGCGGCTATAAACGTCAAAAATACATTTGAACTATTTCTATTGGTTTAACATTTTTTTCCACTTTTGTTTACAAGAGTATGAAAACCGAGAGAGAAAAATATATTCTACATTTAGAACAGATATAAAATTTGTGATTAATCGTGAGTTAACTAGTGAAGTCATGCGATTAATTACAATTAAAAATGTTAATCGCCTGACGAGATGATTATTACAAAATTAGGGGCGTCAGGCCATTATTATTTTTTTATTGTAATTAATCGCATGACCTAAATAGTTACCTCACGATTAATCACAAATTTTATATCTGTTCTAAACGAACAATAAAACCAATTCTAGGTTTTCATACTCTTGTTAACAAAAGTAGAAAAAAATGTTAAACCAATAGAAATAGTTTAAATGATTTTTTGACGTTCATGACCGTCAATGGCAGTGAATGAGTTAAGTGCCAATTTCTGAAGTTCTTTTTATTAGGGAAGCCAAGTTGGTCATTCATATCAGTCAAAAGTGTACAGCGACAGCGAGGTTAAAACCTTTTTCGCAAATCCGGGGTTACGAGGGGATCTATGCAGTGTGTCCCAACTAAAAAGTCCCAAATAATTTTCAATGCTACTCTTGGTGGAGTTTGGTTGTCATAGTAATGTTGTACAAGCAATGTATTTTTTCTTTTCTCTTGTAAAAGTGTGTTTAAAAAAAGATTTTTCTTTTAAAATGAATCCCATTCTTCTTCTTCCTCTCTTCCTTCTCCTCATCTTGGCAATGGCCATTAATCTTCCAAACAATGAATTGAAGCCACAGACTCTATCACTCCCATTATCGACTTCTGCAGTCGTCTCTTATTTATGTTCCATTTTTCATTTACCGCTCTTCCTCACTCAGCCACTCGGCTGTTGTCTCAGTGACCGCCATGTAATGTCTTGTATGAATAATGCAGGTGGTGAACAAAAATAGAAGCACTGATTTTCTCTTGGCTGGGAATTCTGCAAGAGTTCAACTGAATAGTTGTAACTGGGCTTTTTTAGTGTTGTTTTTTTACGCACTATTATTGAGTATTTTTAACCGTTAGTAACTTTGATTGGCCTTGGAGCATGGCCTTACTATGGAAAAATTACATCTGGGGTTGTCCTAATTTGATCGATTTAACGTGGTTGCGTGATTTTCAGTTGAAAACGATTGGATTTTCACATCTTCTTAATTTATATTTTAACTCTTTAATTGATTTGAACCACTGCTAATTTATAGTCATACAAATAAAAGTGTCATCTTGAGATATCTTCATTCAAATAATATATGAGACAATTTGGATTTGGTCTTGTTTTTTCCCTCAATGCATTGCATTGTATAGGTTTTGGATCAGGACTAGTTAGTACTGGCAAGATACGCAACATCTCGGACTCGGGTGCAAAAAAAATGTGTTCAGCACTTATATCACTTATCCAGTTCAAGGTTACGCAAAGCTTGACACTATTCCAGTGGACGCAAAAGAAAGACAAAAAATCCTTGACTGGTTGCCAGTCAATCATAGAAACACTCACATTTGCATTCACACTGTCACTCAGTGGGAAGTGACCCCATGCTGCGCCTGCTTAGAGGTAAAGTGGGTAAACCATTATAAAATGGAATAGTTCAGCCTGTTTTTTTATAGTTACTGTTGAGTAGTCATTGATTTATTACATAATATAAAATGTTTTTATTCTAAATTCAATATCACACTTTTTTGGGAGTATTTTCCTGAGTGTCGCTAGCATTTAGCATTCATACAGCTTATTGGAGGTGACTGGCACATGACAACATTTGCAGTGGCTGTAATCTTTGAAATATGCCTAGCAAAAAGTGCGCTTGCAAATGAGTGATGTGAGAAATTGAGAGCAATGCAGTTCTTCTATAGTGTACAAATTCAAATATAATTATTTTGTTTGCCTTTTTTGTTGTTTTTTTGCAGTGCTTGTCTTTACTGTTGTACATTCTACTGCATTACAGAGAGACTATGTGTTATTATAAAATATGAGCGCACTAGTCAGTTGAGAAGCTGAGGTCTGTAACGTTCCAATTAGTTTATCTGTCAATAGTGGAAGGATGTTGTTAGTGCAAATCAGTGCTCATGAGCATGAGCATCACTTTGTCACGCTCACTGTTTAGTGCAAGCAAAACGAACCAAGCAGCCAGAAAAGAGAAGTGGGTGTTAAGATTTTAACAGCCTCCAATTGTTCAGTGTTCTGAGCGCTGTATGTCTAACTTGTTCTCTTCATCGCCAACTTTCATTTAGCTCATTCTTTCTTTCTTGTCTACCACAGTCTATTGCTTCATTTTCTGTTGTCAGTTTCCGTGACGTTGATGCATTAGAGGCTGCCCCATTTCAACAGTGATTTTTTTTTCCCAGTGACATGTCCAATAATGTGCCTATCAAGTTTTAAAGCAAAAAGACAGCCCATCTTTTTGAAGTTAAACGTCTAAAGTTGAACATCTCTGAGGGCGTATAACTCTGAATTCCACCAGTATACTGTGTATGTGGAACCACTGTTGAGCATGAAGCAACACAGGACCTCTGCATTAAATATTTAACTAACGTGTGCTGTTTGCAAGTTCGTTTTTTTCCGCAACACTTATTTCAAAGGCAGAATGCGGGTTGCTAAACGGAATAAACAACTTTATATAGCATTTGATTCCTGTGGTCACAAACCAAGTAAATATAGGACGTTGTATTGTTGTTACATTAAGAATGGTTAATTTGACATTCTTGTGTTATGTAAAAACATGAATGTGCCAATGCCACTTTTTGGACCTTTAGCATTTACCCTCATCATCTCAGTTATTACAGGATAAATGTTTGCACTTGTCTAATGCCTATGAATATTAAAAATGAATGATACCAAATACTTGCCTATGAAGTTAATACTTGGTCAAGCACAGTGCCAATATGACCGTGGAATCAAATGGGTGATGTTCAACCTTAAAGGGGTAGGCCTACTTGACCCATTGAGCCATTTTCAGACGTAAAAAGTTAATATTTTGTCCAGAATTACTTATTAACTTCATTATTTTTCATGTACAATTAATACCTTTAAAAAATTATTTTTTAGGTAATGACCATTCATGGCTCACTTGTTTTCTGGGTTTGGTCAGCAAACTGAGCCCTGATTGGTCGTTACCTACTTCCTCAGCACAGATGATGTCATCTTCAGTCGACAGCAAGTGGAAAAAGTAAGTTTTAAAGGTATTAATTGTACATGAGAAAATATGACGTTATCAAATTATTTATGGACAAAATATGAACTTTTTACTGCTGAAAATGTCTCAAATGAGTCAAGTATGAGGTTCAACTCCATTTTGTTTGTTGCTGTTTTTTGCTCAAACTGCATGTGGACATGGAAGCATTGAAGTAATGTGCATGGGTGATGCTGGTGGGAGGGTGAGGAAGACGTTTATGTGAAGCGCCCCAGATCTGTGCTCTACTTCATCCCTTTCCCTCTGTCTAGCACATGGACCCCCCCCCCCCTACCTCCCCCTCCAGACCTGTGCTTGTTTGTGTTTAATAAGGGAGATTCATTAGACTCATTGATATTCTAGGACACGCTGGCTCTTTCGTTTTGCTCCGATCAGCAAGGACACGTGTATTATGTGAAAATGCAAGAATGGAAACGCTAACCCAACAGTGTCAGCCTGCATGAATCATGCACTCATTTGGACATATGCATGGCAATGCACGCAACAACTCAGTTTAACTACTGGTATCATGATGTCTCGTGAGCTTGAATGTTCCTCATTCACTTTGTTTTAAATCATGACTCTTTCTACATGAAAGTCATTTGGTTGACAGCATTATAAAGATTTGATAAACAGTCGCTTTCACTAGCGGGATTTGTGTTCCCCTGTTTTGCTGTTATGCAATTTTCAATACATGAGACAGTTTAACATCCGCTTTAATTACCACAGCAACATGATGATACAATTTTGGGCTCAGTGCCAGGAAAAATTAGGTCTGATTCTAATTTAGAGACTGAAAGAATCTTGTAGATTGCGATAAGTGATGATAAGAGCTTGACAACATCGAGTCGATACTCGGTTCAGGAGGCAACAATGTGGTGCAACCTCAGGTCAACAACTTAAACTGAGGCTTTTTAGTTCCATCGATAAGCAGACTTTGGGTCGATTGAGCTAAGCAAGCATTTTCGTCAAATGAATGTACAAGATCATTGCGTTTTCAGGATAATCATAAATTATCTGCTGGTCTGGTAGGCTTGATAATAAAAGCTGATTAGCTGTCAGCTCAATTGTCTTCTCACATGCATCCTGGTTTATATAGGGTACACCAGCGTCATAGCAACTTTTGCAATAAGTCATCATATTTAACATGTTTTTTTCCCTTATCATTCTGAGATAGGTGCTGGCTTTTGACAGTATTTAGTAGATGTACAGTATGGTGATAAGTCTTGGGTCATTATTATATTTGCTGATTTGGCAGTTGTATAATAACAATGTCGAATCAGATCTTTGCCAAAGCTGAACTGTGAGAGTGAAGTGAAAAAAACAATAATGGCACGTCATAATGGAGTTGGTTTGCCCCTCTATTCAGTAGTTTGTCTACTTTGTGGCTTATGAAGAATGACGAAAAGACGGAAATTGCTATTGTGATTCTATAGAGTGGACATTTCAAATATAAAATGTCTCTACTGTAAAAAAACAAAAAAAACATTATTATTATTATTATGATTCTTATTATTATGTGGCTATTTCAACATTCCTCCTGCATTTTAATTTCCCATGTGAGAAAATTGCCTTCACGATGGTTTCTGCGTGTGACTTTGTGATAAAGGTCAGAATGTGAGTGTTAACGGCACATCAGGCTCTTTTAGTTATTCTGGTAGCTGACAGGAGGGAAGCCTGTTGTCACGGTTCTTCATTACCTCTCTCTGCCCTCCTTCATCTCGCTCCCTTGGAAGTTAAATAAGGAATCAAAGACTCAGCATCTGATAGCTGTCAAATCACTTCTGCAAAAAAAAAAAAAAAAAAATATATATATATATATATATATATATATATTAAAAAACTTTTGCAAAAACTGGCACCTTCTCTTCAAATACTCTCAGTTGTGGGCTGATGAAAACCCCTCAAACTTGTCACAGGGGAAGTACGCATTAAAAAATCTCTGGTAAGTGGAGGATGCTTCACCACTCAGTGCTGCTCCCCTGGTACCATAGGAACAGCAGACTTTTATCTCCTCATTCCTGAGAACTTTTTGCTCCCCACTGGTCCGTCCTGCCCTTCACATGACCGTGTTAACTTTAATATTCCTCATAGCATATTCAGGCTATCAGTGCTCTCGTTGAACAGCACATTTGGGGAGACATTGCGGTCTTTGGGGAGGAGATCCTTGTCAGCAGAGCGGATGATCACAATAGAATTGATCAAGAAGTGTACTTGGGGGAATTTTTTTTTTTTCTTTTCATTGTCAAAATGAGTCTAGCAAAACTGAAAACTGAATTAGTCAGTGTCATAGGCTTGCCCTATCAATACTAAATTAATTTAAAAAAAGATAATTAAACCTGAACTTGAAGTGTGTGTGCGCATGTGTAAACATACGATAACCAAGGCAAAAATAAAATCTACGAAGTAAAGCTTGTAGCCACTTTATGTCATATTATACTGGCAAAGCTCTCATATAGAGGTAAGCTCACATACTGTACACCGGAAATGTGAATGGCTCATTGCCATCAAGTAAACATCAAGGGGAAATTAAGCAGTGTGTGGTTGTGCTTGAGAAATATGAGACACTAAGCATTCTGTGAGGTAAGTGTGCATGATGAGGTCTCATTATGAAACTCCTTCTACTAAAAATCCTCTATGGTGGTGCTGAGGCAGGCACTGCAACAACTTTAGTGGCAAATTGTGACGATGTGAGAATCAATCATGTTTATGTCCTTGAAGAAAAGTGTCGGTTTTTACAACATGGATGCTAAAGATGCCAACCCTCCCGGTTTCAACAGAAGCCCCCTTAAAAATAAGTACAACCCCTGACATTACGGGCATCTAATAGGTCCTCACGACTTCTCTGACCCTTTCTCGTCCGTGTGCATCTTTAATTCTTTCACACATAATGTTTGTGCTAGAGTCATTTGCGAAACGCTTGTGGACTCCATACCTCACACACTTCCAAAAAAAATGACGGATGTGCGTACATGAGATGTAAGAAAAACTATGGATAAAGTTGCAAAAGCCACCGTAAAAATGACAGAAATTCATAACTTCAGTGACCAGGCGCTAATCACCAAAAGTAGTGATTGTTTCATGCTTTTTGCTGTGCTTGTGTTTTTGTTATCAGCATTGGGCACAGTGAACAGGAGGGTGTGCTAAGACAAGTTGCTTTGAATAATTACGTGGACGTTCAATTTTCCGTTCAAGCTATTTAGAAGATACTGCTTGGACTACACCTAGATGCCTTTTTAATAACTAATTCCCTCAAAAATCAACTCTGCTAGAACCAAATCAATAGCAATTTTGGGGAAAATTGTCTTTAATTTCAACTAAACTGAAACTGCTTCAACAGGCAACTCATGATAGAAATGCAGTATCTAAATTGAAGAAAATCTTTAATTACCAAACCACACATTGGAAAATGCTAAGATTATCTGGATTAAACAACTTCCAGTCACTCTCCTCCAGTAATTATAAAAAAAAAAACATTCTCTCGCCACAAGCTGGTTCAGAATACAACAGCTTGTCGTTTTACTGATTCAAAACAGACGGCAATCCCATCGAGACCACAGCTGAAGGTCTCTTTATACTTACGCAGGACGCGACGGCGCAGACATCACTGCGAATTGCCACTCGTGACTTTGCCTTTCTGCTTAAATTGTGCGCAATCCACATCAAGTTGTTTTGAAAATGTGCTGCAGTTTCACTCTTAAGTCAGGGTGTCGCTACGGCTGGTATTGGCTAGGATGCGGATGGAGTGGACATTCCTCTGCATTTTATGGCCAATTCTGAAAGGCATTTTCCGTTTCCGGAACAAGGAACGCCATTTGTTTGTCTTTTGAATGTGTAGGGTGTCTCAGTTCTCTAAAGCACTATGAGACGCACTCGGAGAACTGAGACACCCTACACACTCGCACCCATTGACGGGAATGCGCAATTGAGGTGCACACGGGTGGCAGTGCGAGTATTGGGACACGTCCTATTATGTTGCAACAGTCAACGAAAACAGCGTAGGTGTGTGACTTACAAAAGTTGGATGTCCCGCCTCCTCCGTGACATATACCCCATAGTAATGTTTGATCTGCGATCTGGCCAATCAACGAGCTAGTAATAATTCTTTAATGCCAATTTGCAATGGTTACTGTCAGCCGTAACCACGCCAATGCACAACATGCTCCATGCTTAATTTTGTTGTTGTTTTTTATTTATAAACACAGTTGCCTTCACGGAAACTATCCTGGGAAAGCTGATTGCGCCATCACGGCATGTGACTAAATGGTCCAATTACATGCTAATTACGCCCAACCATCTACGGCGTACAAGAATTTGTGACGTGCATGCAGCACTCGTGGCAGACGGGGCGCAAGCTACGGCGCTCATCGCAGCATCAATCACGTGATGTGCGGCGCTACTTTACGCCGGAGAAAATGCAGTAGTATAAACCAGGTTTTTAAGCGTTGTTAGTTGTTTGTTTCCACCTGCCTGACCGCTTCCTTGCATGGTGCGGCAGACAAACGTCTAGACTGCTCCACTGCCCCATCGGCTCCTCGCATGCCAACCGGAAATACAGTGAAAGTCTACGTACTACGAATGTACATTTTATGGTCCTCACACACTTGCGAGGAACCAGTTTGGGGCAGTATGGAACGGTAAAAAAATTTACAACAAGATTATGTCAACCACTACATGTGCTGTGCGACGCCTCCGTTCGACATCGTTGCTACGACAACCTGTCAGATGGGTCAATAATGCGTCCCAGTGCGAACAGCGCGAGATCTGATTTAGACATTTGCCATAAAGAATGTACACAGTCAGCCCTAATAATCGGATTTGAGGAGGAATTCAATTTGAATCAGATATGCCTGCAGTCTGAATGCAGCCTTAAACTTACTTTTAGAGATGAGCTTTAATGCAATGTTTTCTTCTCGCCCCATTTTTCCAAGCCTACATCTGCCCTCTTGGCCAGTCCAGGTCATGTTGTTGTGTTCTTTCATTGTCGGGGTTCCTCAACTGGTTTTAGGTTATGTATGATAGCTCACGTGATAGATGGTGTCATGTCATGTTTGTTTGTGTATTTAACTTTGTAATTGTGTCACAATCCATGCTTTTGTCAATGCAAAGTCAATGCACTTTATAAATGTGTTTTTAAATGTGCTTTATCGATAAAGATGATCTATTATTACCTCTGGAGTGGCAAAGCGTTTGCTGATCTGTGTCACCATACTTTAATTCAGGTTTTATCCGGTGACAGTTGAATCCAAATCATACAATGCATAGATGAGACACTTAGTTTTAGTGTAAATCCCAAATCCTCCATGCCTCATTTTGACTTCAGACCACCCAAAAGTGGTGGATTGAATGAGATTAAATCAGACTACCGTAATTTTCAGTTAAAGATGGTGCAGCGTAGAAATACCTGTCCTCTGGAATGAGAATGAGTGTTGAAGAGAGTTCCATCGAGGGTTTTAACAAGGGGAATAACCCTCAGCATGAGTGTAAGTGTGTGCTGTCCTCAGCTGAGCATAATGGACAGTTTAAGCTTCTAGCACTCCCATCAATGAGACAGGCCTGCGGTTTGAGCTAATGATGGTACTTCATCTCTGTTATTGAGAGTATTCATGATGATGGATGGATTTTGTGCCTCTGTGCATAGATGGATGTGCGAGTCGACGGCAGGATTAAACCGCTGACTTAGAATCAAGTTTTCCTTGCATCAAATGTCTCTTTGGGGTGAATGATCTTGTAATTTTAGGGGAATAACTGTGTCGAATTTCCTTCTCTTTTCAAGGATGACGAGCCGATTACAGGAGTTTCCAACAGCAGAAGCCGCGCCCACATACGCAAGTTTCTTGCTCAGCACCATAAGAAATTGCTATGGAAACCAGAGGTAATTACTTTTCTCTCTTTTGTTGTACCCTCAATTAGCCCTGAGTACTTGTTGTGAGGCCTTTCTATCTTTTAGACACAGGTCCAGTTGCTTTCTCTATTTGGGTGACTCATCACCCAAGCTTGGTGACTCATACTGTACACACATTGATATTTTAGGAATCCACCTTAAACAGAAGGCATATCATTATCATTCCAGGGCACATTTTCCTTTTAATGAAATATGATTGAACTGAGAATGTGCTACTTTTCTTTCCCTGATGTTACAAAGACGGTGAACTGTTCAGATATGAGCGCTTTTTGAAGGATATTTTGTTAAAACCCATTAAAGGTTGGCAGACAGGGCTACTGAGCTGTGGTTTTTAATGTAGATGAGGGAGAATTTCTAACCTGCTCTCTTCACCCGACTTTAATCAATTGTGTGCCGTGTGCAATGTTACCCTTCCTCTGCACTCTCCCCACTGAATCATCTTAGTGTTCTTACAGAAATTTTAGTTGGGTGCGATCATTACAAAAAAAAAGTCTGCATAAGTAAATAAGTAGTCTGTAAGTGTGTCGAAAGGGAATGTTTACTCTCCCCATATAATGTCTACATTTACAGCACAGTGCAGGGAAAACAGAATGTTGTGAGTGGATCCAATAATATTGCAGTTTGTAATGTGATGACATACAATTCTCAGATTTTTCAGTTTTGACTCACAGATTCAATCCTGTTAACAATTTTGCTTGGTTAATAGTCGCCGGCTGTATTGCTTGTGCAGAGCTTTGATGAGCAAATTATTGTTCAAAATGTTCATGCTCATAATATTATGCAGCAGTAGCTGATTGTTGATTGTACATCTGCAGTTTTCTTCTTCTTCGTACCTTAGCACCACAACAACAGATAAAATGTGGTACAAAACATTTGTGTGTTTTTTTTTACTTTAAGTATGAAGACTGTGAAATGAGGATTTTAGCGTGTTTGTTGTTTTAATCTGCCATATATGGGACATGGCAAATCAGAGTTCTGAATATGTTGTCTAATTGCAAAAATATAAACAGAGGAATTAGCTTGATCTATTTTTTTCTCATGTTTAATTATCGTCATGAACATTATTTTGAGGGATTCTTTGTGAGGATAAACACTATAGAAAATGATTAAATGGATATTTGTTTTCCCAAACCAAATATTAGTTAAATAAATAAATGTTTTGTATTAAGAGTGCATTATAAAGGCATTAATTTAGCAGCACTGCTACTGTACATTTGACAATATATTATGACAATTTTCTGTTTTCACAAATACTGTCCAAATATATATTTAAATTAAATTATTATATCTGACAGTCAAGCATGGAATTTAACAAATGCAAAATGTTTAAATGGAACACGATTTCATGAAGTGTCGTGAGACCTATTCGTTTTCTCAGTCCAAACATGAATCATTATGGTTGCTAACTCATATTGTCCCAGCTAAGGGAATTAGAATGTCAACAAAATCCATGTCTGTGGCACATGATAAACTAATATTTGCTTTGTTTGAGAACAGACAATGTGACTATAAGCAGTTAAAGCAATCTTTTAGTGGCAGGCTCGAACAGTTAACCAAATAAATCAAATTCACAATGGATTCAGTACTGTTCCATAACTACTCACTCATTTTGGTGGCTAGCTTGTTATGGCAATATATTCACCAATTTATACTGAAGATAAATACAATTTATAGTGTTTTATAATCCTCTTTTACACAGAGATCCCACGAAATTCCTGCATCTGACCCTCAACATTAGATGATTATTGTTTTTGATTTATTTGATCATCATCAATTGTGCTGTACATTTGTGTGCACCCGAGATTGCCTCTGCCAAATAAGGGCAATATTGCTGCACAGTTAATTTTGCACATTCTGGGAGGAGTACATGCAAAGAGCTGAATTTAGCATACAATGCAATGTATCACACAAGAAGGAGTCATGCCGTACTGTGTCACCAATGACATTACTGCTGTCAACTCTGCATTTCCTTGTCTCTGGGTCGTTTCAGCGAACTGTGACAATCGGTGCCGGCCTCCCCCAGGGCTTCTGTCCTGACTTTAAAATGCAGTGTTAAGCAGGATGCAATCCTATACATGCAATTTCCATGCACTTGGGGCAAGTCATGTCAATAAAAACATGGCAAAACCTTGCTTCCACAATGTTGAAGTGACAGATTTATTTATTTTAACTTGGTAATATATTTGTTTGCCTCTTCCACATTTTTCAGTTATTTTACTTCAAATGTTGTTATGCCCTTTGGCGTACTACACAACCATCAGATTTTTCTAAAGCGCTAAACTGTCTTTTAAATCTTGCAGTGTCCATCATCTTTACACCCGTTGCCAACTGTGCATTCAATCTTTGAGGGGCACACTCAATTTCGTGCCCGCTATTCTGCATCTTAGGAAAATAATGTGAATTTTAGTAGATCCGACGCTACACGACATGCAATTTGGAGCCAATGATTTGGGATCTTAGTCATTAAAGCCCTTAGTGTCGTTCCTATGCTGATGTCATTCCCTCTGAGGCATTTGCTCAAGACCTGTGGTTAGTCTGATACTGGCCACAACATTATGACCACATGTACGGCTCTAATCAGATCCAATACAAGAGCTGTACCAAATAGTCTACCTTTTGAAATGCTGATTTTCTAAAACAGTATTGAAAAAAAAAGCCGAAAGGCAAAGCTCTCGATTTACCGGTCGATCTACGTTCCTGTCCTCACCTATGGTCACGAGCTGTGGGTCGTGACCGAAAGAACGAGATCCCGGATACAAGCGGCCAAAATGAGTTTCCTCCGCAGGGTAGCCGGGCTCTCCCTTAGAGATAGGGTGAGAAGCTCGGTCATTCGGGAGGGACTCAGCGTCGAGCCGCTACTCCTCCACGTTGAGAGGAACCAGTTGAGGTGGCTGGGGCATCTGGTTCGGATGCCTCCTGGGCGCCTCCCTGGGGAGGTGTTCCGGGCATGTCCTACCGGCAGGAGGCCCCGGGGACGACCCAGGACACGCTGGGGAGACTACGTCTCACGGCTGGCCTGGGAACGCCTTGGGATCCCATCGGAGGAGCTGGCTGAAGTGGCTAGGGAGAGGGAAGTCTGGGCTTCCCTGCTAAAGCTGCTGCCCCCGCGACCCGACCCCGGATAAGCGGAATTGAAGACGTAACGGAACGGAAGTATTGAAAAAATAACAGCGTTTGTCTATGCTGTGCATTTTTGTCAACACCTATCATTTAGTATAAATGTTGTCGTTGCCGCAATAACTATTGGAGCTTGGTAACAAAATTCCTCAGCATTCTCTCTGAGGACTTTGTAAAGAAATAGTCAACAAATCGCTATACATCTCCCTTTCTTTTTCATTTACTCTGTCAGATTGGAGATCCTCCTCTGCTCTCACTTCTCACTATCTGTCCTAATTACTGACACTAACTTGTTTTCCTGGTACACAGCCAATATGGCAGAGGTCCGAGGGGCCACCAAACCGGCGCTGTCAGAGGCGTAGTCTGTGGCTGATGGCGGTAGAGTGCGGCCATATGCCAGCCGTCACAGCCTGGCAGAGGTCACGCAGGCATGCAGAGGCATTCATACAGTACAAGACACATGCACACTTACACAGTTATTGCATCAGCTAACTTTGCAGTGGGTATTTTTTTGTGAAAAGAAGGCACAAAAGGAGTTCTTAGAATTAAGTTCAAGTTCAAGTACCACTGATTGTCACATGTTGGTTTGCTGTTCAACAGGTTTGTGCCATCCTCAAATGGGATTTTTTCTGCACGAGAGCCCTTTGCACTGCATGTGTGAAAAAAAAAAACAGTATGTGATTATTTTTTGATTGTTAAATACTCTCTCTGTTGTTGAAGGATCTTTGTACATATATGACATATTTAAGATACTGTGATAATGTGATGACATTCACATTAAAAAAACCCTTCTTTTTTCATACATCTGGTTCAGAAGCGTGTGTGGTCGTATTTGGCAGGAGCGCTGATGAAAAATTGTGCCCCCCTTCCCTCCATAATTCATGTTGACCATTCCTCCATTAGAGCCTGCCTGGTCTACCTGAGCAAATAATTTAAAAGAAACCAACTGCAATTTTCCAAGTGGCTTTTTAATTTATGACAGACCTCAACTTAAACTGTGGCCGCCTGCAATATAAATGCTGCCAAGATCTAGTCTATTAATATTTTTAAGTAAATATTTATTCCTAGTGAATATGGACCATGCAGTTCAAATGTAAAGTTTGAAGAAGTGATATTATATTTGACCTTGCCACATTGAATACACAGCAATGCTAACAATTAAACACAATAGGACATGTCATTGTTTGTAAGCTGTGAGGCTGGTTTAAACTGCATTATTTTATTTTATGTATGATTTCTTAAATATTTAATCATGATTCAATTTGCCTATTTTGACAGCCAAATGTCTTATACTTTTTTTTTAAGTATCTGATAATTTGATAACTCATGCACCTGTCGTAAAAGAAGACTTTAAAAACTGCAGCCAGGAGGTAAAAAAAAGAATAAATAAAGAAAGAAAAACATAGTCTCAAGTGCACAATTGACAAACCCATTCAAGTTAAAAACACAACCTCATTGGCTGCTTGATGATATTGGACATTGACAACATCATACATTGTAGCAGCCATAACTTCTGTAACGAGTTAACAATAATCAATGTGCAACTCATAATGTCAAGCACGTATTGACGCTTGTTCCCAGTGCAGTCTCGTTAGGCATCCGGAGGTTAGATGGTAGACGCCTTGCTGCTGTTTGACAAGCACACTCATGTTTTTATGGATGTAATAACACTGCATAAAGCGGCAAAGCATGAGGTGTGCTACTCAACATGCAAGTGTGACTAAAGCAGAGAACAAGAGGCTGTGAAGGCTTTTTTAAATTATTTTTTTAACTCTGCTTTTTTGTGACTCCCATCTGTCTATCAAAATACTGGATGGAAAAAAAAGTCATATTTTGCCATGAAGGTGTCTTATTGTCATAAGTCAACTTCTGGATGAAGGCATCTCTTCATCTTTTTCATGCGATATGCTGGCCATGTCGTGAAGCAGATTATTCAAGCAGAAGTTGATGAGGCTGCAAAGTAAATCATGCACATTTATATTCTTGATTCTCTCCTCTTTCAAAGATGACATCTCATCCTTCTACTGTATGGTTTGTGCTTCTTTCTAACCGCACCTTTTGCCACACCTCCCAGCTATCATTGTCTTCATATATTCTTCATTGTCATAGAAAGGCAGAATTCAGGTGTAAAGATCGAATCTGTGATCTTACAAAACAGCCCCAGTATGGTCACAGAGGGAATCATACTCACACAATTTATTCCTCAGCCCTTCAAATTTCAACAAACTATAAATTTGCAGCACATGATGTAATGCACTTTGTCATCCTGCGGGCTTTGCTCTGAGTGCTATTCTCTTTATCCCGGTGTACTTTTTGCCACGAACATCATGTCTCACTTTCTTTATCCAAATGGGATTCGTGGTGTCAGCTGGTGCGATTCCCCGTCAGTGGGTGCGCTGAGCGACCATTTGTCAGTGTTGGCTGCCAGCATGAATGCAGCAAGCTGCACCAGGCTCGGAGGAGAGCAAATGTCTGATTTGTGCTCCTCTTGATATTGCAACCAAATGGGTGAGAGGGAGTGGAGGTTTTGGGCAGCAGCTCACCGGGAGATACAACAAGACAAATGGAGGAGGAAACCGATAAACTTGGTCTTATGTTTAGTACTATTTTATATCTAGCACCTTCTCATCTAGCAACATTTCCTGTGCCTTATCATTTTGCTTCTTTATAGCGACAGATGGGATTAAATGCCAGCCTCTCTTCGTACTTCAGTCAGAGCTACTATATGTCTGGTGTTATATTAGACAACCACTAATATGGAATATTCATATTTGACATATTTTAGTTTTCGTGCTTTTTTAATTTTTATAATATGACTGTACTAACATACATACAATACGGGCATACTTTTTCTCCTTACAATGTACTTGAAATTTACAGAGTGTTTGTGTATTGCACATAAGTGAAAATAATGTATTCCAAAAGTTATATATTTTTTTAAAGTAATTACACATTGGGGCATAATTCATCTGAAGGCTTTGAAGTGAAAACTATCTAAACTTTTACTTTGTAATAATTGCACTTGAGTTTGTCACTTGTCCAAGGGCACGTCGCTCTTGTACGGCAGTTTAGATCAAAATCTTTATGCATATCTGGCTTAAATTTGAGATAGCAAAATGAAGCTTGTCATATTTGATGTTACTCTCGGTGAATTCAACTCGTACACATTGAATACGTGCGCTGAAGACATTTTCCAGGTTTGAAATCATTCCATCCGGTTGATGTTGGCCTAATTTTAAGAAAAGCTACATTGACAGCTGCAGCAAGCACCAATAATCAATCAATTACCTTATTTAAGTGCGTTGGATTACAGTAATTATGCTGTCATTGACAGCTGTACAATTATGGACATCAAATTATTGCAGTTCGACTGTTATTCACTTCCGAGTTATATTTTCTTTCTGGTCTTTCTGAGGGGATGGGGCATATTGATGCCTAGCAATATGGTGAAGTGAGCCAAGGAGCTTCTTTTAAACAAAAGTAGTGCTTTACCACTATCTTATGGCCTATATTTATATTTCTAAAGCTTTTTAGGCAGTGGTGTAGTCCATTGCATACGGCATATAACCACTTCTTTTCAGTCAGCATTGCGTATACGTTTTCTCCAAGGACCACTACACCACTTTTTTTAGGAGTTTATAAAAAGCCACTTACTTGAAGCTTTTTGCTATTTGTGGCATGTTTCTATCGCTATGTGACACAAGCAGAGATCATGGTGTATTCTTTATCTTCAAGCCTATAATGATTTTTCTTTTTTTTTTAAGTGGAGCGATTCGGTTAGGTGGTTTGTTAGGGTTCGATATAGTGATGATTCGATGATGCAATGAGTTTATTGTTGTCAACTTTCCGTACCTTCAAAGATACTGTATATCTCTTCATTAAAAGACAATTTGGTAGGCATCTCAATATAATTCAAATGTTATTATTATATATTTTTGATTGCGGTTTCAGTTGTTCGCAATTCCACATGTATCCTGTTCACCAATTAGCCATCACCCCCTCCCAAGAAAGTTTACAACCCATGGCCTCTTCACACTGCGTTTGTAATCGTTGACTTTTAATGGTGCCTGTTGAACAAAGAGCGCTGCAAGCAGGGGGCCAAGCCTTGAAACGCTCTAGAAATCTGTTAAAAAGGCTCATTTGCACAGGGCCTCGTTCCCTCTGCCAAATCCCGCTAACCTCTATCTGACTTCTCTTTGCTGCCATGAACTTCCTTTCAGACATCAGACATCCACCTTTCTGACACCTCACTGTGGAGGATTGGAATCTGTCAACCCTCATGCTCTGCTAATTTGACCATTTAGACAGACAATGTGTATGAGATGCAAACATTAAGAGCAGTTTTGGTTGAACTGAACTGACATATTTGTTCAAAAAACGCATTTTATGGTTAATGCATGAGCTGTAATTGCTGCACTATATGCTCAGATTGACCGTACCGTACTGGAGGCCATTTGTTGAAATGCTGTGTGATCATGTAGGAGCGTGACACTTTATCCACATTATATTCTGACTTAAATTGGGAAATGGAGTCTGAGAAGCGTTTATCTGACCTCAAAGACAACTCTTCCCGAGCTCACCTCTCAGGATGGAAGTGGTTTATCAGGTTTATTTATTTTCTTGTTTTATTTTATTTTTTGCTTTATGTCATTAAGGTCACTTTAACCTCATGGATGGATGGATCACAGTTGGCAGCTAACATCTAAAGCGATTAAAAAACAACATAGCACTCAGTAGAGTCCAGACCTCTGCCAAGGCCAAACAAAGGTCAAGACAAAATTGTGGACCTTGTGTTGGTTTTTTGAAGTTGCCATGTAATTTTTGGACATTTTTAGTGGACAGCACGCTAAGTGTAGTCAACTTCTTGACTTTGCTACATATACTACGTATACAAGTTTAAATTTGTTGCATATCCCTTGCAAACTATGATAAACAATACGACACACACTTAAAAGAGGAAGGAGATTGGGGAAAAATTCCACTTTGCATGAAAAAGTTCATGATTATTTGCAAACACTGCACATTTGTAATTTTAAAAATAAGATTTAGTACGCTACTGAAAAAATATGATTGAAATTGGGGTCTGGTTGATGTTGACACGACTTTCATTACAGTCAAAATTGGAAGTTGTATGACTCATACACACTCTTTCAGTCGTTTTGCTAGCGGGGCGTGTGTGTGTGTGTGTGTGTGTGTGTGTGTGTGTGTGTGTGTGTGTGTGTGGGGGTGTGTGTGTGTGTGTGTGTGTGTGTGTGTGTGTGTGTGGTCTTGTTTTTTTTACATAGCCGGATCCAACAGTTAGGGATTTGACAGAGTTGTGGGGCCCACCCGTGTCCATGTGGGGCCATTTTGCTGGGCCCCACAAGTTTAGACCTCTTTTTCAGGGTCAAGACTTGGTTTTAGAGTTTAGGTTTGAATTGGGTTATGGTTGAGGTTAGGGTAAGGAATAGGGGTAGGCAATCATTATGTCAATGAGATGGCCCCACAAAGATAGTAAACTAAACTTGTGTGTGTGTGTGTGTAACTGATTCCCTCGAATACAATACAAAGCGATTATGTAATTTGTCCTCACTGTGTCCTGTGTGCTCCCTCTTCAATGCAGACAAATGTCAGCGTATGGTCATGGGATGGGCTTTGACAAATTGCTGGATATTCTCAGTTCATGCGGTCCCATGACACTGCGGATATGCTTGGTCAGTGTTTTCTAATTGGATCATTTGACCAATGTGCTCAGTTATTATTGTCTTGTGTAGTGAAGAAACACAAAGAGTTACCCATGATGCCAGGGCCGCCCCTTCCTATACGCTCATAAATCACTGTGCGTAGGGCACCACTTGGTCCTAAGGGGCAGCATACCACTGTCTTTTTTTTCTTCTTTTTTTTTATTGTCTTTATTTTCTTTTTTTAGGCAACATACGTACAACCATGCCATGCAATTGTTCAGAGAAAAAAAATGCACAAATAAAATAATAAATGAATCATTTAGCGGACAGTTTGCATTTGCCTTCCTCTCTCCTCTCATCATGACGTAACGTCACACCGCTGTCTCCCCGGGTGCTAGTGCCAAATGACTTTCCGGTCCACTGCCCACCCCCCTCCGTAGCAACAAGAATATTTTCACACAAATACATCTATTTGGCGAAATACACAATTTTGTACACAGAATATTGACCCCATGGGTCCAAAACAGCACCAAGAATCTCAGGGGCTGAGAAGCGAAAAAAGAAAAAAAAGTATGTGACGAGGCCCGAGACTCACTCACAGGTAAAAGTTGCTGCAACTGCTTGTTTGCTGTTAGTAGTTAGCAAAAAGCTAACGTATCATTGCCCCCAGGTCAAATATTGTCACAGTAAACCTTCAGTCAACATTTTCCAATATGATTTATGTTTCTGTAAACTGCAGAGCAGCGCAGTTTAAAGCAGATTTGGTGCATATGCTATGTCACTTTCTTAGTTTATGCAAAATCAGATCACAGCAAAAAAAAAAAAAAGACAGTAAAAAAATAAAAAATAATCTACCGTTGTGCTTTAAAAAAAAATCCTGCTAGTAGTTTGACTGTTTTTTCCTCACAAATATTCCCTTAAAGGATATTTGTGCAGTTTGTCACTTTTTACTCATGACTGCCACCTCTGGCCCAAACTGTAACTGCAGCATTTGTGTCAGGCTTTTTCAGGGTACACGTGCGAGTATGTGCACAATCTTAAAGCGACAGCCACACTTGACAAACAAACAAAGACACGACTTCAAATGAGCTAAGAAAAACTCTGGCCCTCCCTCAGCCGCATATCGAATCGATCCGAGAATTGCGCGCTGTAATATCGCAATATATTGCCGAATCGATTTTTTTCTAACACCCCTAATTGGGATGTTCCTTCTAATTAATTTGATGATCCATCTGTGGTTGAACTGAGGTATCACTGACTTCATTTTTATTTTTTATTTTATTTTTTTAAGTTTGAGGAAGGCCCCTTTTGTGTTTCACAGTGTAGAAAGCTTCTTTATGTCCATAGAGGCATTCTTTGTTGAGTCTGGTGTTTTTTATTTCATTTTCTTTTATGTATTTTTATTCTTGAAGAGCCTTTACTGTAACTCCATCAAACACAAGTGATGGATGAACAAGAGCAAGACCAAAAATCTTGCCAAAAGTCTGCCCAGGATGCAAACTGGGTCTGAGACCATCTTTCCGTCAAATGATGCTCTCGTTATCTTGTAGCTGTCTGCAATAACAATTCTTTCTGTATGATGTTGTTTTGTTTTCAGTATAAGGGCCAAGCCAACCTCCATGTGTTCGAGGACTGGTGTGGCTCCTCTGTAGCCCAACTCCGAAAGAATCTGCACTTCCCTCTCTACCCTCATGTAAGAAGCGTAACGCCTCTTCTGTTAATATTGTTTTTTTTTGTGGTGGTGGATCTTTTAAGGATTAATACAGTGAAACCTTACATAGGCTTATGGTTAACATTTATTTGGAATCAAGTGATTTAGTATAATATTTCCATACTGATCAGATTCGGGAAAGAACGCAAGTAGTTTGTAAATCCCTTCTGAATTACCAAATTGACATTTGCCTTGGGATTTGCAAGTGTCACTTGTTAACCCTAAGCAACGATTTAGTAAATTGTTGGGTGGTTCTAGGCAGTTTGCTGTTTTTGCTTAAAATACTTCAAGCTGTGGATGATGGGATTTTATTTGATGTCCTTGGGATTCCCATATGAGGAGATTAAAACTCATGACATCTGCCGCAGGCTGCCAGTAGCAGATTCCATCACTCATCACTGTATGATGTGCAGCATAGCCAAAGCTGCAAAATCATCCCTGCTACTAATGTGAAATGCAACGTTTTCTGTTATCCACCTTATGTTTGGAGGGGGGATTTTCATTTAATGCATATATTATGTAATCACTATATTGTAAAATGAGGTTGATGCTTTTACTGCGTAAAACAGCAAATACTGTATTACAAAAAAGAAAATCCTGACAAACACATGTTAAAATACACGCAGCCCGTTGTAAAGGCCGTCTTTGAATATACTGTATTACATTAGACAGAGAATTCCGTCTGAAAAAAAAGTCTGAAAGTCCTGAGTTCTCTTCTTTGTTTTATGCAGAACTGCATCCCTTGTTTTGGTTGCTAATCTCTGACTGGACACTCCTTCCTGATTGGAGGAGTTTAGCACACGGTCACCTTGCATTCACTCACAGGACTGTTAATGCTTTTGCTTCGATTTCTGCTTCCTGTCGCAGACAAGAACGACTTTGAAGAAGCTGGCCGTGGCTCCGAAGTGGAAGAATTACGGCCTGAGAATCTTTGGATTTCTTCACCCTTATCGTGATGGTAACCAGCTCATCTTATTAGTGAGCCCTTCGTCATGACACTGGTAGAGCTCTCTGAACGTAATCTCTCGGCAGTATCATAAAATCCCCGCTCGGCAACAGAGAAGCCTTAAAACCATATTAGATGAATTGCTGAATATTAAACTATTTACTTTGCTGTTTTTGGTCTTGTGTAGTCAAAAATCTCTACCTTTGGAGTCAAGAACACATGCCTATCAGTGAGGCAGAGTGGATAATGTTGAATATGTTAGCAATAAAATGCATTATCTTTTTGGAGATGCATTTCATAAACTCTAAAAAACACTATGGCTATTAGTCGTAGCTCAAAGGCCCTTCTCATACCATTTTAGGTACATCTGCACATAACACAATCTAATGTAACATTGCTGTGTAAAAACCCTATAATGCTAATGTTGCTTTTTTACGGAAGAGGATTATGGCCAGTGAAGAGAGAAAAAAAAAGTTTGGCAGGATTCTCACTTTATTCACAGAATTCTGACTTTAAAGTGAGAATTCTTACTTAAAAGTGAGAAAAAGTCAGAATTCTGACTTTATTCATATAATTCTGACTTTAAAGTGAGAATTCTGGCTCTTTTATGACACTGTAAGAGAGGATTATTTCTTCTCATAATGCTAACTGAAGTATCCAAAATGTCATACATCTCTCAGTATGTTATCTTCACTGCATTATATTTATAGTATTTAGTTAAGTAAAATATTTTAAAAATTAGGTTTGGTATTGGTTTATGTGCTATATATGTAATAAAAAACCATACAGTGCTGTAAC
Source organism: Leptonotus elevatus (assembly GCF_054856555.1). Classification (NCBI taxonomy): domain Eukaryota; kingdom Metazoa; phylum Chordata; class Actinopteri; order Syngnathiformes; family Syngnathidae; genus Leptonotus; species Leptonotus elevatus. The sequence goes on along the minus strand of NC_141242.1, from coordinate 17,830,015 downwards.
AGCGACAAATAGTAAAAATATATATTTTTTTATTATTATTATATTTTGGCTGGAATATTATTAACTTTGAATGTTTTCACACTCATGAAGGCCATGTTAGTTACGGTCATAACATAAATTCATGCGAATGGCAACGTTCTGATCAGTAAACGACCTACATCCACTAGTATTGACTCACTTATTTGCTAATGTACGCACACATGAGACATATTACGTTTCCTTTCAGCTGGTCATTAGCGTTGGTCTTTAATATTGGTGGCCAAAACATGCCAACTTAAAATTAAACAATACTAATAAACTAACCACCAGAGGGTGCTGGAACTGCACAAATGGAAAACAACCTGCCTTTTTATCTCATGTGCTGCTATTAATATTGTAACATAACAACGGTATTGTGGCATTATTTAATATTGTGATATCATGATATTGCCGTTATCGTTAGATCATTATCGTTACAATGGTAAATTGATATAGATATTGACATATGTTCTCATCTGTCCTAGTCTCAATTTACTTCAAATGTTCTTCTGCACTCATAGTTTTAATGTTTGATATGTAGTAAGCCAGGTGGTATTGATATTTCTTTGGGTGGTAATCCACATGAGATGTTCTGAAAACACAAAAAGACATGTTGTCATATATATCTATGACCACGGGCTATTAAAATCTAAGAGTATTTGATACTGTATTTGAATTTACAGGGATTAGTCATCATAATTCTTCCCATTAATCAATAGTGTGCAGTTCTGGACATCTTTATTCTGTATATACTACTTAATGGATCTTCCACCATGCTTAAAATGTTGTGTATGTATATGTGTGTATCACTTTTTTGTTTTTTTTGTTTCAGGGGATTTCCAATTTTCCGTATCGTCTGATGATAATTCAGAGTTCTGGCTGAGTCTTGATGAAAGTCCTCTCAATTCCAGGCTGCTGGTCTATGTAGGGCAGGTAAGCAATCAATTGTCAAACAACACCTTCTTCATATCAACATCTCAATTACAGCTACTAAGACATGAGTTATTTGAGGCTGGCCTGGCTCAACACCGGAACAATTTCAAGTTCTTCCAGCGACAATGTCAATACTTAACTCGTGTCATCAGTAGCTGAATGAGGTGACCGTGTTGAAGTGCCCGTTATTCTCTCTTAAACTAATCCTCTCAGTCTAAATTGTCCTTTGTTTGAATTGTTATTGCTTAGCAACAATGTTCTTCAATGTTATGACTGAAAAGTGTGAAAACACCGACACACAAACACACGCACACAAATGTGATCATGTGACTATTTTGCGGTTTGATGGGTTTTTTTAACATGTGAATGGCTTTTAATGGTTCGTTTAAGAGAGCACTCAAGAAGTTGTTGTTTTTTTTGGGAGGGTGATATTGTGGAGCTCCAGCAGCTGCCGTTTGATGGAAATGGGCCATGCATATGGAATATCATCTGTTCTTTTATCAGTGCTCAGGCATACACAATAAACAGGGAGGAAACAGGGCATCTTAACCTTGTCCGTCCTAACTAATCTAATACTCACCTCGCGTCAAATGACTAACCTCCAACACAAATTTCCTTGTGAAGAATCGTTTTTCCTCCCCCCCGTTTTGCATCCAGCAACCTCTGAACGCTTGCTGACCTTCACCAATGCAAAGTCCTCGTCACATGTTGTAAATAAATGCAGTCACAATGGGAGTGACGCACGAGAGAGTAACGGTGTGACATGTCACCAGGTTCCATGGGAGCTGAGATTAATTAGCCGGTAGTAAATATTGATGTGACATTTAACAGTGGGGAAATATGATGGAGGTAATGTTGGGGAGCATTCATTTTGCCAGGGGCCGTCACACCCTTGCTCTTCTGTCTTCCGAGACTTTGCCTTCCAGATTAGTATCTTAATCCATACTCCAATCCTCATTTTATCACCCTTCTGCCTTTATCAGTACAAAAGTATAATATATTTTTTTATGTTGTTATTAAATTGTACGATGGTATAGGGGCCACATATAAATATAAATTTTGGGGGGTTGTTCGGGGGGGCAATATTCTGAGAAAATAAGTCGCAAATTTGCCACTTTATAAAGTGGGGCTCTACCTATACCTATGTTTATGCACGTACTGTACTTTCCACGTACAAGCAAACTCACACTTCAAACTAGACGTTTGTTTCAATCCTCATTTTACGCTAACAATATACGAGAGGATATTTAATGGGATCAGCATACGCAGTATTTTTTGTCCAACAATTATCGAACCATTCTTTTTGTTCACACAGACTAAATATCCATGCTGCTCATGTATAGCTTCTCAGTCAGTCAGTCTAAACACGTGCTGCATTTATACCAGCGAGTTGAGTTTGTCCTTCCGCAGATGAGTTTCTTTGTCCAAATAAAAGTGTAATTGCATCTTTGTGAGCAGTAGAAAGGAAAAGTCGTCAGACTTTCAGTAGCCATTGTGTCTTTTGTTCCTACGCACTCCAAAAATGACTGCTTTAATTAAAATGTTCTCATCAACTGGTTTCACACAAATGAAAAAACATGGTTATCTATTATGAATTGAAAATAAAATACACAGTAATGGTGTTTCAAATTGTGTCTGAGTATCAGTGCATGCATAAATTTGAGGACAACAGTATGTACCTTGAATTACTATTTTTGAATATTTTGTTTTTGTGGAATGTTGCCACGACACCAACATTTTAATTTTGATACTATGCCTGCATTAACTACCTCGATACCGGTACTGAAACAATACCATGACAAAAACTTAAAACAACTGTAAAAGGGAAGGGAAATAATGGCTGAACAGCTTTAAATGTGTTTATTTGTCGTAATTCAAAAACATATTTTATAAGGAAACTAATTACAATACTTTTAAATGACAAAAATATGAACATTTTAGAACAATTGAACACAACATATAGAATTATTTTTTTTACACACTACTGATAATCTCATTTACAGTATATCCAGTACTGTATAAAATTATTATTAAAGGATTATAAGTGAGCAGATGGACCACTGATTTTAATGAATTAAAATAGCAAAGTGATTTCACCCTCGTCATATTTCTTGTATGTCAGCTTTTATACATTGTTAGAAAGTCCACATGCTTTAGATATTTGTAGTTATTAATGCATTTGATTGAGTTTTAAGAGTTTGAAATGTCCTAGTGTCTTTGAATGCACGAAAATAGGTCAGAGCACATATCGTATTGTAGCGCGTTTTTTAATCATTCTCAGCTGTAAAATGTAAAAATACTTAAGCACTATTAATGTGAAAAGGTAAAAGCAACAAAAGTGTGTGCATCTATATGTAAATTATGCAAAGTAAGGAGTACTGCTTGTGTGAGTTCAGAGGCTTACTCTTCATGAAAATATTGGCCAAATTTCAAATAGTTTCTGTGCAGTTCATCTGTGTGCGCGTGTGCGCGTGTCAGTCTATCTGCTGCCCTCACGATTGATTCCTTTGCCTTTAAATTTACCTCCTGCCTACTCTTGTGCAAGGATGCTGCTCTCCGGTGCGTGAGGGAAATACCATACGTGCTTGCGTGTAAATATTGCTCATAAACAAACATTTGAATCTTACGCTAAAGTAATGAGCTGCACAACAATATCTTTGAGCGCCACCTTGATCACTTCCAGCCCATTAACCTTCAGCCAAGGAAAATCAAATGCACAACACATGAAATCAATTGCATTCCAATCGGATACGTGAGAACAAATTGGACATAAACACAAGAAACGTATTGCTATTTGGTACCTCTAAATTAAGTTGTTATTTCTCTACTTTAGTACTAGATTTATGTTCAATGTTGTTGCTTAAATGTGATCACATCATTTTGTTAAACAATAATAATCAGAAATGCAATCATACTTTTTTTTGTCTCCAAATTAGCGTAATTTGTATAATTGAATCATTCAGCTTCTACCACTCGATATTTTTCATTGCTGTGTAGACAAATAATACACCATGCTGTATATTTTTCATTCCCATGTACCGTTTGATGATTACATTTTCTCCTCAACTAAATTCTGCTGAGGTTCTGGTTTTATTCCATTTGGATCTGTCAAAGTTATTCAGCGTGCACTGTGCAATGTGCTGTGTTTCTCTTTTGAAACCATCAGCATGTTGTAGTCTCTTCAAGGATCATTCCTCCAGAGCCAAAAACCTGAGACGAAATTCTGATGCTCTACTTTCTGTGGTTGTCGCTGCCACAAGTGAGCTGATCAAAACATCGTGAAAACTTAAAAGTAGCCTTAGAGAGGTTGACATTTTACAGCGCATTCTCAAGTCGGTGTTAGTTATACAGCAGCTATTTAAATAACACATCTGTGACGGGTCTGCACACTGCCCTGGGATCAGTGCTTTGCTGATGGAATTCTCAGAAGGCATACGGACTCGTCTCCAGCAACCCTTTTCAATTATTTTTGCTCCACAGTGGAGTTCAGATTTTGGTCGTTAACAATGAATGGACCTTCCGCCTTCACTGACCGCTACCATTGCAGATATCACATCCATGCGATTTGTAACAAAGGGTTTAGAATCTGTTTTACTTTGCATATGCAAATTGATGGTCACAGGGAAAAACATACCCACGCATTCTTTCTATCTTCTTAAGCATCCTCCTTAAACACGAGAGATGCTGATGCTGTATTATTGATGGTTAGCACGGTGTTAGTGTATTCCCCGGCATCCACTGAGTCGTACTCTGCTCTTCCTGTCCATATTTCTTCTATTTGTCAAATCCCCTCCATTATCGACTACCACCTCTGATTCTCGTCTTGGCTTGTCTCTTACAGTTGGGAACAGAGTGGACCGCTCCAGGCGAGTTCAACAAGTTCAGGTCTCAGTCCTCAAAGTCTGTGCAGTAAGTATCTGTGACATGCTCCTTTTTTTTCCCCCTAGCAGCCGATTTACTCCTTCTACAAACTATAAAGCAACAAAATGTTAACTTTTGCCTTGTATCAACAGCAGTCAAAAGTAGTAAGTGGCTGCCACAAATGTCTGAATGTACATTGCTAAGCCTAGGTATATATTTTAATCTTAATCTCTTTTGAGGAATACTTTTTGACGCTATCACAGCCAAAGTTGACCTTTTAATTAGAGGTGGACCAATATGTTTTTTTTTCAGGGTCGATACCCATTATTAGTAGTCAAGGAGGCTGATAACTGATATTTGGAGCTGATATTCACTTTGACTAAAATGGAAAATATTGGCATAATAATAATACAAACTCCAATTCCCAACTTTGTTGAAATGTCTTTAGACTTATTTTTATTGAACAACTTTACATACTAGCAAGTTGTTAGTTGTTGAATGTATTATTATTATTATTATTATTATTAATAATAATTATTATTTAAAATACTAAGAACATGTTCAGGGATCTCCCAGGGTCATCAGCATGTCTTAAAAAGTTAAATGAAAACTTAAACAAGTAAATAGTTCCCAATTGTTTTTTTGTTTTTGTTTTTTACATTAAATAAAGTTGACCAACATTTCAAAATATCTGAAACTTAGTTTACTTAGGTTTATTTTCAAACAAGTAACAAGTTTACAGGGTCGTGAAGTTAACATGGTTTTAAATTGATCCATTATCGGCTATAATTAAAAAATGCCGATACCAATATCCGTCAAAATACTGAATATTGGCACCGATAATCTTCCTGGCTAATAATTGGTATGTTCCTACTTTCAATTTAATGTTAACTTAGACCTAGGTTTCACAATCGGAACTGTTTTGCCGTTTATATTTAACAACCAGGCTGTTAATGACTACACATATTTTGCCAAGTTCATTTAAATAAACATCCAGCAGAACCCTCTGATTGATTGCTAGGAGTTCAAATAAATAGCAATTTTGTATATGACATACTTGTTTTGTTACAATACTTTTAAAGTAGTAATGTTTTTTTTAAAGAGTATTCCTGCGGCACCTTGCATAATCACCAAAGTAATTCTTCCAAGGGATTCCATTAACTGTACAAAGTGTGCCTATATGTTGGGGTATATTTTGTTTTAAAATGGAGCCCTTTTCAAATCTGTGGTGGACGATGGCACGGTGAGAAGAGGGCTCGCTACCGCGCTGCTGTGTACCGCCCACCCATCCTTTCAATTAATATCATCAAGTGCAAGGCGATTCCACTGTCATGTCAGCAAGCATCATGTGCCGCAACTTGAATCCACTGGGAGAAAAATTGGTTATAAGGTGACTTCAGTTGAATTTGCCTTCGTGTGAAAGGGGAAGGGCTTCAAAGAATGCCGTGAAAGACCCGAACATAATTAGACACCATCTTGTTTGATGTTCTTCTTTGTGGGCGTGTGTCGAAGAGTGTATATTCATGCTTGTTAACTAATATATCCTCTTAAGGTTATTATATCACAAATGCAGCCGTGTTGGTAATAGCTTTGTCTGAGTTCCGACTGCCGCTGTTCTCATTTAATGGAGCAGCAGAAAGGTCAGCAAGTGCATTTGATAAGGTCAGGGTTGATTTGGTGTCACTGTGACTCAAAGGGAAATGGCCATACCAGCATCCGCCGTGCTTTGTGTGATGTTCACGTGTTTCATTTGCAGTCGGTCACCCATTACAAGAGCTTTATTCAGCATCCAAGACTTTGACCTTGCTAATTGATCATCAGCAGTGCATCGTCCCAATTCTTTTGATAAAGTAATACCCTTTCAGAATCACATCCATTTTCTTATGGCAATGTTAGATTTTATTAGTAGACTACTGGGAGCCATTTAGAAACCATTCTTCTGTGTTCAACGTAAATTGGTACACCCCCATTGAAAAGTAAATTTTTAGACTCACATGGGGTTTTATAATTATTATTATTATTATTATTTATTTTATAAAATTCAGAAATGCCAGACTTGTGCTCAGTCTTGCAACATAGCAATAACACATACAATGAATTGAGTTTCTTTTTCTGTGTGTATTTTGTTGAATATATGACGTTAAAATATTGAATTTGAAAGAAAAATACAGGTTTTGTAAGACGTTTGTTGGTATATACTCCTTTTATTGTTAGTGCTGTATTTGCATTCTTCACTTTTGGTGAGGATCTGAATAAGGGGCAAAGGCAAGAATTTTGTCAATATGGCATCAATAGAACAGTCCAACCTTCAGAATCATGGACTAGAAAATGAGCCATCTCATCTAGAAACAGCCTATCAGTGTGTCAAACAAACATGAAAATGGCATGCCACATTAAAAAAAATAAAAAAATTCCCATCAGTTCACCTTTGTGGAGTTCTGACATTCTAGATGTATATTGTCATTACAGAGTTGCTCCAAAAAGCAAGCATAATGATGTAAGGCATACTTTTATGACTTTTGCACAGTACATTGTGTAATTGCAGTTACGTTCAACTCGGTCGTTCGCATGCACAGCAGGACTAATTAACATGCAAGCACACATTCTTCTTCAAATTTGATGGGATAGCAATGACAATTAGCAGTACTCACTTCATAAATTTCTGTCTTTGCATCCAAAAGTGTGTATGAAAAAACTAATCAGACATTTTATATCAAGGCAGAACAGAGTGCAGTGAGCAGCATTCAGAAAATGTAATCAAGAAAAAAAAAAAAACTTTCTGTGAGGTTTTCAGTTTCTTTTGTCATGCTTTGCAGCGTGGTCACGGATCATTGGCGTTGCACAGCAGCTGCAGTTAAGAAAACAGTGACTAATGGCTTCTGTAGGCCTAAATCATATTGTCAGGGCATGAAGCATTGTGTGGTTGAGGGCTTCACTAGAAACAATTCACTCGCCTGTCAGAAGTCTCATAGATGCAGGTCTCAAACCATCGCCACCCACTGCGCCCCCACACACGCTCATACACACAACTGGCCTCCTTACTATATTAAATGTAATAAATGGGATGAATGTAGCGTTATTGTCGCCCGAGATCTTAGATAAGAAAGGAAGAAAGTGGAGGGAATATACTATGCTTCAGCCATGTTCTCAAAGTGGAGCATAGTGTGAGCATGGGGGAAATAAACATGTGCATGCGTATGCATCTCAATGTTCCCCGCAGATAGGCCATGCGTATCGTCTCGTTAACGTGGAGACAACCTTGATTGTCTCAGTGGAGAACACAGGGAAGAAACCAGCACTAGTTTTCATCCAGGGGAAAAATCCATAGAGAAGTTTAATTTGATAGATGTATGGATGGACTTTGATGACTTGGATACAATTGATTAATCACTCAATTATTGTGAGATAGCCCTCATGCCTTATGCCTAATTACCAGGGGTGTAAATCTCTCCAATCAAGACGATTCGATACGCATCTCGATACATGGGGTGCGATCCGATACAAGGACGGTTCAATTTTAAAATGGGCCGATTCGGTTGGGTTCGATTCAGTTCATTTGATTACTCAACAATTAGTCAATCGTCAAATTAATTTATAATTACTTTTGTTACTCCATTAATCGTTTGAATATCTTGTTCAGTGGTGGCCAAGTCCGGTCCTCGAGAGCCGCTATCCAGCCTGTGTCTCCCTCCTTCAGTGCAGCTGAATCTAGTGATCAGCTCATCAGCAAGCTTTGCAGAAGCCTGATAACAATCCTGATCATGAATCAGGTGTGTTAGTGGAGAGAAACATGGAAAACAGGCTAGATAGGAGCTCTCGAGGACCGAACTTGGCCACCCCTGATGTTGTTTAATTTAAAATGATCTAAATCGTGTAACTTGCAAACATCTGCTTTTATTTTGGAAAACAGTGAGCAACACGTTTGCATGTTCTGACATGCTACAGACCAAATTAGTAACTCAGTCTTTTAAAATGCTGTTTTAACATGCATTTGCCAATCTATGCCGGCTCATCAAGCGTGTACGTGCATCTGCCACACTCGCGGTTAACAGTCTTTGTACATAACAACACTTTTTTCCAGCATTCCATTATTCATATAAAATAAACATCTCTTCTATACTTTGGACATTAAACTTGCCGAAGCACGTTGTGAATCTTGTCCGCGTAACCGCGCCTCCATTCAACTTTCGTCCCAAACTATCTGACGTCGCTTAACTGTGACAAGTCTCGCGTGACTTTTTTTTTTGTCACCCACGCCAAAAAAACTGGTCTCCCGGACGAAGTCTCGCGTGACTTAATAGAGTCAAGGAAATGCAGTTTCAACAGCTCGCTTGTGAATAATATTCTTTAATTCTCATGGCATTGAATCAATCACAACTGAACTGTTTTGGTTGTTTTATAATAAAAAATCAGCAACATAAAATCGATTTATAACGTCTTGACCGGGCCATCGGCCGGTTCAAGCTATTTTTAGACCGATTCATTAGTCCGTGTGCTGACGCACTAGCATCGTTAAACTCAAAACCTTTGCTACAACCCCTACTAATTACTGAAAATGTTTCCTACAATTGTATTGTTTCCTCTTTGTGGGAAACGTTTTGGGAAGGCCCTTTTCTGTTCCATATCTGTGTGCTATCGCTTGCAGCACGATCCAGAAAAGAATGCCCGGACATTATTTCCAAATAATGCATGTACTGGCAATTCTATACATATAGTGTTCTATCATCAAGTGGAAAGAGAGAGGGAAAGTATTCAACCTCCCATAAAGAGGTCGGTGTGTATGTGCAAAGTTTCCGGCATGTAGAAGTCGCTGCTGTGGTGGGCCTGGAATGAGGACAGGTTTCTCCATTTGGCCAATCTGGCGGCCTCAGCGGCAAGCACACGGCGCGAGAGTATATGTCTCTGTGTGTGGAAGTCATAAGAGGAAAAGATGATTGTCTTCTTAAAAGCAGAACGTTTGATACGTCTCGTTGAATTTTTTTTTATCTGAAAGCATGCATTTTCAAAAGATTCCTTTGCTGTTTTTGTGTTTCGAAGTCAATGACTGCGAAATGAAGTGATGGTTTGGCAGCGTCCGCTTGGGGTCACAGGCGACACTTTAGCAGTCAGATGAGGAACCCAGATAAGCCAGACAACACTATCTCTGTTCTCTGACACAGCAGTTGGAGCCTCGGGCTGTGTGGGCATGATTGACTATTAGCGGAGAATTTTCTATGTGTTGAATACTAACCTTGCATCTGATTCTTCATTTATGCAACACGGTGGGATGGGATTGACAATTAGCTGACGATGTCAGGGAATATTTTGTAAAACATATTGGAAAGCAATTACCACTAACTGAATCCTGAGCTAGACTAAAGGGGGGAAATGCAATCATTTGATAGGCGTTTGGAAGCATGGTGGATTTTGCATGTTCCTGTTCATGAAGTGAAAGCAAAAAGCGCTACTAAAATGAAAAAACGTTTGTACGATTTTCTAATTTATTGCGATGCAGATGCATAAATTTCCTTCACTGGTGTGTTTCTATCGTGTTCAATTCAAAGTCATCTGTTGAATAGACTGAAGGTGTTGATTCCGTTTCGCATTCTTCTGTTCTGCTCTCTTCTCTTTAGCCTGCATGTTATGGCTCATGTTGTGAGTCTGATGACACATATCACAGTGTGTGACCGTATGCGTATGTGCAATCCGAATGTCTGGCGGCTCTTGATGTGCATCTCTTGAGCTGTGAAAGACCGCGTGACGTCTGGTTGGAAGTAACACACAAAGATCACCACAAATGAACGTGGTCAGATGTAATTAGAGACTGTTCTCGTAGTGGCAAGTTGTTTGTCTGAAAGCGACTTATATGTAGCAGTGTAAACAGTTATGGAAATATCGCCGATGTACTGAGGTGGCTTAAGAATGTGGTACAAATAGACATATACACACATATACAAATAACCTCTATGATGATAAAAACAATAAATAGGTTTACATTTTTAAATCAGCGATAAGTTTTCAACCAGGAGTATGAAACTTTTATTTTTATGAAACTGTAATACAGTCGACTTGTTCATCATACAGTATGTGGAATCGATTTAAGAGTGAGCTCAAAATTAGTACATTAAGCAATTCTACATAAATCATCATGTTCTGATTTTTTTTCCGTTTCCATGAATTTAAACATAATATATTCCAAACTCGGAGTGCACCCGACCCCTTTGGCCCCTCCCACAGGTAGTGAGCCCTTGGTAAGGGGGACCCACATTGCAGGGCCCCATGGGTGCAGGTCCGGCCATCAGACGCTCGCCTTCCAGCCCCACCTCAGGTCTGGCTCCAGAGGGGGCCCCCGGTGTCCTGCACCCGGGCAAGGGAAAAGGAAATCCATTTATGTCACTCGTCATAAGGTGTCTTTTGAGTCATGCTTTCTCTGGTCCCTCACCTAGGACCTGTTGCCATGGGTGACCCTGCCAGGGGCTTAAAGCCCGAGACAACATAGTTCCTAGAATCATGGGGCATACAAACCTTTCCACCGCTGCTCACAGCCCCTCCGGCAAAAAAAGACAAACCTACAGAGACTTTGGAGACATTTTACTTTTTTTTCTTTTTTTTTTTTACTGAGAAGCTTACATTTTGCACATTTATTTAACACCATCAAAAACGTAATCGGCGGGACCTCTTTTTTGTGTGCGATTAATTTTTCCAAAAAGTCTTGAATATAACCGGATCGTACGAGAACTGAAGCAATGTTGACCATAGCAAATAAAGTAAATCCAAGTGAAATATCAAATCATATGAAAACAAGGACATAAAACCAACATTTCACTGTATTGTAGAAGGTATACAAAGGCAATTTCAGATGAACATCAATATATTTTGCACTGCACATGCATCTAGATTTGCAACAAGAGTATTGAACAATTGAGCAATTAGAAATGGTTCCTTTGTTTTAAGGAAAACAGTAGCTCTGCCCTCCTGATATTGTTGATGTTATTCTGGTGTTCATTAAGTGTCATCAGAGGTATATTAGCATACTTAGTCTTATTGATGAGTTTTCCTTTCCAGTGACCTTGATACACTGTTATAGTTGTAGTGGCGCATGATAATATTGCTTCTCACTTATGCAAGACCCCCTGGTGATATAGGCAGTCATACTAGCACTCATAGTGGCCAGGAATCCAAAATCTGAGTAAGAAAAGCTGAATCAGAGGTGTGTTGAAATTTGTTTCCGTTAATACTCTATTCGGATGATAATGTTTGGTAAATTGGATGTATAGTTGCGGATATAGGCAGACAGGAATGTACGAGAGCCACATTGAGAGAAAGCAAAGACAAGATATAAGTGAGGATGAAGTGAAGGGAGTGGAGGGGATGGAGCAGCGCAGATATATGGAAGCTGCAGGGGAGAGTCCTCTGGATTAAAGGGATGCATGAGAAATGGATTGAAGTGAGAGCACGGGGAGAAGAAAAGTGAAGTTTGTGCATCTCCTTGGGGCAGCTACAAACACTGCTGTCATTACTGTCGTAGACGAGGACGCAAACAATCAAGGGCTGGGGTGGCAAGTTAGATAGCATTAATTAGAAACGGAGCTGCTAAAGGAAAATGAGGAAATTGCTGAGGCCGGAGGACACTTTGGAAATGTGTGGTGACGGGAGAGCAACCAAAAGACAGCTGCTGTTTTGGGGTTGTTGTTTTTTTGCAAAGGCAGAAAGTATATTGTGTCATGGAACACTCTGTTGTGTCTTTTTTACTGCTCTGGTTTAGGGATGCATAGTATGTGTTGTGTGTTGTGTGTCACGGTGGGTCAAAGTGTCCCCATGACCTATGCTTTATTTTGTTTTTATCTTTGGCAGTAGCAGTCGAGCAGCTGTCTTTAAAATGTCTCTCAGCTAAGAAACAAAACTTTTAGTACCATTAGCCGCATTTCCACCGCAGGAACTTTGGTGGTGAATTCACGGGGCCAGGCCCGTATGTACGCGTCTCCATTGTTGGAGTCTTCCCAACCGGGCCATATTTACAGGAACTTACGGGGACGAGCGGAGGTCCTATTCGAGGGTAGGTACTCCGCCGGACCGATAAACTCCCGATCGGGCTTTTGTGCTGATTGGCTAAAAAGGATTTAGTATAAAAAAATATCTTGCCTTCATGTGCAACGATGATGCAATCTCGGCTTTAGTCTCTTCCACCAAAACAATTCTCTTGCTTATTTTCGTTCCACTCGACTGTTAGCCTTTTCAAACTCTTCATCTAGACGCGTCTCTTCTCACTCAAACCATCCATCCACGCCAAGTACATAAAAAAAAAAAAGCTGAAAAAAACAGCAACCGCCACAAGTTTTTCTCTTCCCTTGTTGTGATTTTTGTCGCGCGGTGCTTTGGTGACGTCACGGGAGAAACCGTCGGACGGCGTTTACCTGTCGATCGAAACTCGTGACGTTGCGAAATGGGTCGTACTCCGCAGTGGAGGCACAGCCACAAGAGGACGGTTCCTGTGAAAGTCCCTACCCCCCTCCCCATACACGAAAGTTCTGCGGTGGAAACGAGGCTACTGACTACACTTGTTGGTCAGCTTCTAAGTCCATCTTTTTATCCTCCTTATAATATTGCTTTTGACACCTCAGCAAAGCTTGCAAGATCAACCTCAAAGCATTTCAGTTCCAATTAAACCAGAAAACAAGTGTGACGGCTCCTCAGCACATTTCTTGTTTTCAACAGTGGGACTTTGCGGGGCTTCTTGCCAATAGCTTGGCTTCACTTTGCCTTCTTCAAGGAATCCAAAGAAATTGTAGAATTTAATCCATTGGTGCTGGACTGCAAAACCAGTTTATTGGTGTCACAGATTGATCCCCATGCAAAACAAACGTGAATCAGTTCTCAGAAACAGTGATCACACAAATACTTTTCAGTTGATACTTAAGCCTTTTAGAAGAAGAAAAAAAACGAAGAAAAAAAACATTTAAATATACTCCAACGTTATAAGTAGAAAAACTGACTACAAATGGTAGTCCATTTTCCATTTTCTACTTTTCTGGATTACAGCCTGGGTGAATGAAGAAAGACTCCAAATTAAGCAAATTACTCCGGAAATTAGACTTTTGTTCTGCGTCCTCTTCTGCTCTATAGTCACATGTGAATAGCTATTCTTCTCCTCTCTCGTCTTTCACTTGCCCTTCACTTGTTCTTTTGTGTTTTCCTTCTCTGGCACAGAGCTGTGAATCAAATCATGTCTCAGTGAGATTTATTCATTGTAAGTTCTTTCTTTGTTTCTGCCGTTCACCGCTCCTCCTTCATCTTTCTTCCCACTCGTTTGTGTGTCTTCATTATATTCAGCCCAATCTGTCACTGGAAGGCTGGTGAAAACATTATTTTCACACGCACGCACGCACGCACACACTGAATTCAAATGTTACATTGCTATGTGATAATATTTTAAATGTTAGAAAAATTATGTATAACAAAACAAAATACATATCTGTAATGTTTGGCCTGATCACCACTCTGCATCTCTCATTATATTTTACTTGTTGTATTATTTCCATATAATGTCAGCACACGCTCTATTTGCAAACATGAAATTGTAAAGTATGAAATTGTAAAGTATGAAAAGTACAAACGTACAGTGAATCTTTACACTCACCAAAATATTTCATTTAACACAAATCTGCCAAATAAACCTTTTATAATATGTACTCATTAGTCTAAAAAAGCCTATTTATTTGAAATGCATAATCCTCAGGTTTATGTATTTAGTATTTATTAGGTATAATTACTCTAAATTAATAATAATGAGAGTATTTATTTAAAATACATAAAGTATATTGTTTGAATTGCATAATAATCAGGTTGCCTATGCACACTAAATGTGCTTTTATGTAAAAAAACAAAAAAAAAAAAACAACAACAACTGGCAAAACAATGTCCATTTAAAAAAAAATATACAAAAAATAATAATTTAAAAAATATATATATATATATATATTATTTTACATTTTTATTTTGGGGGATGAAACTGAATGTTCTAACTAATTATACTTTGTTAATACTAAATACGTAAACTTGAGGATTATGCATTTCAAATAAATAGGCTTTTTTAGACAAATGAATATGGACAATGCCAGCCACCCTCTTCACACTGTCATCAGCACCCAGAGGAGCCTGTTCAGTGAAAGGCTGCTGCTCCTCAAGTGTCAGACTAACAGACTCAAGAGCTCTTTTGTCCACCACACCATCGTACTCTACAACTCCTCACTTGAGGGGAGGAGAGTGTAGAGTACACTACACTACACAAAAATGTACACTTTATTCAATGTGCAATAACCTAGTCTCTGGTGCAATAACCTTATTCATTTATTTATGTATTTATTTATTGTAATTTTTAAAAATGTTCTTCATCTGTGTGATGCTCTTCCTGTGCATGCCTATCTGCTCTTATTGCTGCTGAAAATGTCAATTTCCCAGAAAGAGTCATCCCAAAGGGATCACAGAAGTCAAGTCTAAGTCTAAGTTTTATTTAGTAGGTTTGTGTTAATATTATCTAAAAAAACAAACTTTTTTTTTTTTTTAAGTAAATGGGAATTTGTTATGCACAAAAATTACATAAATGTTAAGTTAGGCTTGAAATATTTAAATATATGAGTGTACAGAAAGAAATGACATGTTTGATATTATCCATCCATCCATTTATTTTTATTTAGCCGCTTATTCCTCACAAGGGTCGCAGGGGTGCTGGAGCCTATCTCAGCCGGCTTAGGGCAGTAAGCGGGGTACACCCTGAACTGGTTGCCAGCCAATCGCAGGGCACATATTTGATATAATACAAACCAAAAATAAATAGCAGGCTCTATCTTGGAGACTTGTAATACAAGTTTATCAATGTTAGGATTACATTCATCTGTGTCCACCTTCATCTGCACGTGGTGTGTCATGTGTATGTCTTGTGCCTACGCTGCCTTCATTCTGTGTAACGAATCACAGAAGTCCAGCGAGCTGCGTTGAGGGTCCACTGTGCCGAGTTGCCGTCATGCATCGCTGCCTTTGCTGACACCACCACCCATACACGCCTCAATTCATTTCAGTTCCCACCCGACCACACATTACCTAATTGGATCATTATAATTACTCAATTGTATTAATTCTACATAGAACATGCATATACATGTATATTAGTGTATCTGCTCATTATTAATCAGTTTTTGTTGAAATGTTCTTCAATTTGTAAGCTAGGAGCTTGAAAGGTGGCAGTTGCTGAAAATGGTACTTGTGCTGGCATCTCAGGAGCCACTCTGAGAGATTATTCATGAGAGGCTTAACCTCTTGTGCACCTTCTGTGTTTTATCACACACAGAAAGGTGACAGCATGTGCACATGGCATAACATGTGACCCTCCTCCTGCAGCCTCTGCCCTTTTCGTTTGACTGCCTCCTACACCAGAGAAAAATACATTTTATATCCTTGGGCCATGCATTGACCCCTCTTACAAGGTTTTGTGAAAATTAGTTTGAATATTTTTTGAAAAATAGCCAAATGTGCTCATTATTCATTATTTTTTACGGCAGCTAGATTGGTGAGAGTCTAGGTGTGGGTGTAGAAAGTTCCAGAACTGGTTCTCAAAAAGTGCTGTACTTGTCCAATTCCAACTACAAATTCCAATTTTGCCCATTGGAAGAAATCCCACTGGAGTCTAATGCACTGCTTCCACATTGAAGGGTGAAAATCTTAGTTTGTGTTTGAACGAGATCTTTTGTGACAGGTGAGGCAACATTTGCACTTTTCGGCAAGTCACCTCAGCTGTTCACAGATGCAAAAATGAAGCATACAAAAATGTTGGTTCTACTTAAACACGGAGAAGGCTGAGTTATGTTCCTGTTCAATATTTGTTGAAGGAGCTGAAATATGCAGTCTGGAGAAGGCACCATTCTGAATAAGACAGCTGGAGAAATTTACACACGAGTGGTGGGAAAAAAATTCCCATCGATATGCACACAAGTCTAATTAAGAGTTACAGAAATCAATTGAATGTAGTGACTGCTTTAAACGTTCATTTGTGTCTTATTATTGTTATTATTATTATTAGTTGTATGTGCCACAATTCAAAAGCAATGCCCAATTTTTTTAGTTAGTCTTAAATTATTTTTTTAAAGAGTTTATTTTGCTGATTGTTGCAGTTATTTCGGTGACCAATGTGGGTTTCTCTCCCTTTAACATAAGGGTACCAACAGTTTAGCCTGCGTGTGTTACCAGGCTCCAAGTGGGTAGTGGGTTGAAGGGATTCAAGGGGCAACGACATGCATACTAAGTTAGAAGTAATGGATGCGAGGAGACATTGCAATCTTGTAACAATCAGTAAGACTTGCTTTTCTTGATGAACATGATATTTTTGTTTTACTGCCGCTGACTGGCTTCACAACGTGACATTGATTATAATGTGTCTGCCTTACCCAAAGACTACCGATTTTGTCTTTGACTATATTAGTAAAAATAAATAAAACAACAACAACAAATACATCTCCAATAATGCATTAGTCAAACTCCAACGAAAGGATTGTTCATAAAAAAATAAAATAATTCCATCAGGTATATCCATGTTATTGCATGTCTTCTTCTTTTTTTTTGCAAGTATTTTCTGCTCCTGCCTCCAAATCCAAACGCAGTTCCTCAAAGAAGATGAGCTAGTGTTTGTTTCAGTTGGGAGACAGACGAGGGGAACAGCTTCAAAGAAAATCTAAACAAAGAAAGAAAAAGAACTGAGCAATCCACAACCAATGAATCACATAGAATTGGAGAGACAAACAACAGTGAAGTATCAAATAGAGTTTATTCCTTGAGATGTGGGGAAAATGTTTAATTGCGAGCCAGTGAAGAACCAGGACAGGACATCCACCAAAGTCTGTTCATTAACAAACAAACATGGACATCGCATGGAGGGACCCTCAATTGAAGTTGGCCTGTTATGTTTTAATGATTGCAGTCAATTAGTAAGAGTGCAACCTGTTCCGTTGCACACAATATGCTTCACGATGCTGGCCACAACCTCTAATTTGTTATGATTTCAAAGCAATTTTCCCATAGGAAATATATCTTGTAACGCAATAACTTTCCCAACTTATAATTGTATAAACAAGTGAACAGTAAATATTACTGAAAGGTGACAAAAACAACTGAATTCATGGAGTGTGTGTGTGTGTGTATGGGGGGGGCACTATGTACATCTACCTCACACTGCCTACTCATTTTAGTGTACATGGGACAAACACAACATAATGTATTGGGGTGGGGGGGGGGGTGCACTTCCAGGCAGTGGGTTGCCTGAAACGGCACTCCCTAGCTAACTCTTACTACGAAAGCTGTAAGTACATGAACCTCGCCCTGCCTACTCATACTTGTACCATCATTGCACATTGAAAAGCATGAAAGTCCTGGGCCAAACACAACAGAATTTATGGAGCGGGTATTGTACGTTAGCGTAGAATCCACATTCCACTGCGTCACTACTGTTCTTTTAGTTTGTTATTCTGAGGCTGAAGTCACTAAGAAGCACTGTCTCTCTCCCCTCAGCCTGATGTCATCGAGACGCTACTACTTTGAGATTCTACACAAGCAGGATGACAAGGGCTCGGATCACGTGGAGGTTGGGGTGAGTGAAAATGAAGACGACACATTCATTTATCTACGTTTGGCATCAGACCACTTTTCTTCACCTCTGAGTGTGAGATAGTTTACAGCTGCCTTGTTTTGCATTTGCTTTGAAAATGTGCATTCTGCTCTGAGTGACACCTTTCAGTGATCAGCGTGTAGAAAGAAGAATCCCCGCCCATTCCTCAATCTTCGTTTGACTCCCTTTTTCATCCCTTAGCTTTTCTCCATCACGACGTGTGTGCGTGCGTGGGTGAAATCTTCTTGTCCACCTATAATGTTCATTTGTCTTTTTTTCTCTGACTCGCCTCTGCATCATTTCTCTCGCCGTAGTGGTGTTCAGCACCTGAGGCAAAGCTTCGACATGAGTGGCACTTTGTTTCAAGCTGAAGTTTCAAATACCTCCTGTGTGCTCCCACTTGAAGTGGGAGGGCACATGATGATGATGATAAAAAGAGATCCACCGCTGTGTGGCTATGGAAGGATTTCTTTTATTTTTTACAAGCCTCAGGTTATCATTGTCATGGTGACCAATATTCCTTCTTGCACATTTTTATACTCCCATTTTGTCTCCAGCTGACACAAGCTCCCTCACGCTGACTGGCTACATCTTTTTATATTTTTGGGACGTTCTAATCTATCTCCTTAGAATTCCCTGCATCTTAATGTTCTTAACTGCCCTGCCGTATTTGTTGTACCACAAGTAATTCAAACCCTGCCGCTTCATCTTTACTGCTCGTGTCTGTAAATTTTGTATTTTCAATGTATTGATTGATGTTAAGACATCAGGACAGCGTGCTTGTGGATGTGATGTTTTTTGGGGAGATGTCGAGGTGTTGTGAGGTGCCTGGAGGATCACACATAAACACATAGAGATGGTTTGCAAGAAGATAAGGGTGGCATGTATTTTCTACACACTTTCTCGCTATGTCACACTGCAGGGTATGATGCCCAATTTGGAATTTTTCGTAAATCCAATCTTTATATGTAGTCATTCACTTTACAAAAACAAATGCAACTTCAACACAAATCACTACAAACGTCCATCAACTTTATGATTTGTTTTAAGTGGAATTAAAGTCAAATATGGCCGGTCGAAGTCAAAATGTCAGGGGCAGTTTTTTGGTGCCAGCCTTGTTTATATCCATACTACGAAAGAGCCCTGGGGCGGATTTCAAAACCATTGGAATTGCACATTGCCTGAAAAAAAATCAAATACATGTGATGTCACATATGGGGGAAAAAAACATAGCCTTGTATCTTGAACGTAGCCTTACAGTGGCCATCAAGCACACTGTTTGTTAAATACTCAGGCACAGGGACTCTTGTTTTGGTTCATCTGTGAGGGGGGATTATCACAATTAATATAACGGTATAGTGTTGACCAGCTCTGCGAGCCTCAGTTTGGGGCCTATTTTCTACAAAACAACTAGCCATGCTAAGGTAATGACATTCTCACTACCAATGATTGATTACAAACATGTTACCTTGTTGCAGAGCGATGTGATGGATTGCTGCCTTTGACAAAGAGGACCAGGGTTCAAATCCCAGTAATTAACCATAACATCCTCGTGGATATGCTAGACCCCAATTCCCAACCAGTACTAAACCTGGATAAAAAAAGAATGGGATGCATCAGGAAGGGCATCTGGTGTCCATTTCACAAAGCATGTTCAACAAACACCGAGACTAACCCTGAACAGCGAGTTGACATGCCCTGAGAGTGGAAGCTTAGCGTTTTTGGTTCCAGGACAGCTGATTTGAGATAGTTATATCCATGCAGAGTTGTTTCACCTGGCGTAGCCACTACACTAAAAAGTCCACATCAATGGAGCCACCATTACCTCCCTTTCTGAAACGGAAAAGGCAGAGTTTCCCACATTTCAGGGTTTCTTGACCCAGAGTTCTCACTAAACCTGCTTTGTGAAATAGATCCCTGGTGTAAAAACGAGCCCAAATCTATCATTACAGTAACAACACCTAATGAGACGTGCCCCAAACAGGGAAACTCACTGACTGCAATATCGGCTTTACACCAGAGAGGGCGCTAATAGACATGAGTGGTTTAGATGAGAATAAATACCTTATTGCAAACTGTATTTTGCTATTTTACAACGACCTCTTTCCCCTGGTTTTGTCACAAATTATATAATTTATTTAGTGGTGTAAATCACCGACTAATATGAATCCCTCCCTTCCATATCTGAGGCCATCAAAGTGGTTTATACTGTAGAAACAATTTAATGAAAGTTATGAAGGTCATATAGCAAATCACAATCGTGTGTGTGTGTGTGTGTCTGTGCGTGTGTGTGTGTGAGATGTACGTTGCACTCTGTTATTATGAGCCCCTTTTGAGATTTAACAGGAAATATATTTCACACCTCTACAAAAATAGCAGATTTATTGCAAGTGGCCCACAACAGCATAAGCATAAAGCTCACATAAATCCACATAAAAGCAGATGCTCATTTGTTGTGGAGCATAGCCTGGATTCACAGCTTTTTCCCTCTGTGTTGTATGCCAGGCTCAAAGGTGAGCTGTTCCTGTGGGAATCTATTTGTTTTGCAGCGCTTGTTGTACAGAGTAAAGAATACAAAAGTGCGGCCTTTACCTTTCAGAAAGATATGAAACCTTGCTCTTTCATGTTTTGCCTATTTCTCTTCTATTGTGTGAAGGAAGGCGAGATTGTGATGCAAGATAGGCAGCCTAGACTCAGGCGGAAGCAGGTTCGGAATACACTGCATCCCAAAAAGAGTGGAAACTACATGTTGTAGGGAGCACTAGGCCAAATGAAAGAGGAACTTGTTGTTTTTTAGCTTGAGTAAGCAAGTGAGCAGAATTGCACAGTGACACAACCTCTTTATTACGTTGAGCTTCGACTGGAAATGTCACGTTATATCCCAGCAGCACTCGTGTGGGAATGAAGCAGTTCTCTTTCCATCTTTTATTAAGTGCCATGAGGCCTTGGCCACTCTGCATTAAAGAGTACAGGGTGGGGGGGTGCATTCAGTTAGAAATATTATTAATATTTTCTATTTAATACAGAGTAGTGATAATTTTGCTAAAGATGAAAATAAAAGAATCCTTATAGTGCTGTTTTTGAAACTGGGCAGAAGGAAATGCCACATTTACAGTACTAACAAATTAATTCATATTGTCAAATAAGAACAAGAAACATTTTGCATCATATCCTCTCGAACTGATCCATATCGTATTGAATCAAATCGTAGTCCCACTGAATCGTATAAACTCGTATATTATTGATGCATTGACTGCAAAGTTGTTACCCTTTTTTGTCTGGAGAGTTGTCCAATGGACAATTCTGAGCATCTGACACACCTTACTCGGTGTATTGTTTTTGCCTGTGACTAGCATACAAAGTTCTCAGAAAATCCGACCTATAGCGTGATAGGCTATGCTTCTTACAGAATGACTAATTTTGAAAATAATAATTTTAAAAATGCATTAGAAACAGAAGATGAGGCCAGAGAAGAATGTTTTTGTCAATAATATTCTTTTGTCAGGTCATATAAACTGTTAACATAAACGACAAAAAAAATTAACTCCCCCTTTGACTCTTTTACTGTCGAACGTTACCCCAAAAACAACCAGCCTATTTTGAGCATTTTAACTCATCTTTCAAGGCAAACAGAATATCGTGTGCTATTACAATATAATATAATATATATAATATAAACATGGTGGATACCATATGAAATAGTGGATTCCATTCTTTCATTGAAAAAAAAGTATGTTTCTACCTTATTCTGTTCTTTAGTAATCACCATTTGAAAATAGGTCATTTGAGTGACATCAAGCGAAAATGGAAAAAAAATAAGGAGAAAACAAGCTTTTTGTGAAAATCTACATTTTCTGCTTTTGACACCAATATTTTTTTGTTTAGTGACGTACTGTGAATTTGATTTATTGTGACAAACGCTTTGATCATTCACATCATCCTTGAAAACGTTCGATTTCCTTCGATCCGCCATGTTTTCATGTAATTTGATACCCAGGAGCCCATTGAAAAGAGATTCTGCCAATTCTGCCATGTGCTTGCCATAGTTAGTGGGTGTTTTTGGATATTCCATTCATAAAGCAGGGCTGCACAAGATGTTGCACTGCCCAATGAGAAAGAAAAAAAACTTATTTGACGTGAATTGACGTTATTGGCGGAATACAGTGGGTGTGTCCTTAAAGTCACTTGACGTTTTGGGCGGTAAAAGAGTTAATGACTACTTATAACTTTAACACTTTCATTTCCTATCCTATTTATAAAAAAACACTCAACAACAAACAGCTTAATGAGCTAATATAATTGAATGCTTTATAACTAATGTGCAACACAATTGAGGTTAGCCAGATGGCGAGGCCCTCAACACCCCGTCCAGTTTCTCATATGGCCCCTTTGGAAAATTAATTGCCCACCCGTGGCATAGAGAGATAATAGCTGCGGTGGCAGGACATCTCCATGGAAGGCTAGGTGTTATCTAGAACGACGTAAGGCATCGGTATAAGCATTTATAGGGTTCACACTCCAGATGTGAAGTTATTTATTTGTTTTGTTGCTTTAGATGGGTCTTAAATTCATTGAATTGCTTTCTTGTTGTCTGAGAAACACGCTGACCTAATGGAAAGTGTCGGGTGTTATCAGCATAAAGCAAAGCAATGGTCATTAAATGGTGCCACTGAGAGAAAGACAAGGAAAAGAAGAAAGTCGCCGCTTAATTAGCGGTGGCAGCAAAGGTGTAGAATTTAAATTCCGGCTTTTAATGTTCCTCTTTTATCGCTCCTACCAGGACAAGTCTCTGACTATCTTCCAATTAATACACATGCCATTCTGTGTGCACACTTACCTACTCCTTGAAAACTCACACACAAGGGAAGACATTCTCTCTCACACACAAACATACATGGAAAGTCCTCTCAACATCTTCCTCACATATTCTCGCCTCACTATAAATCAGTAAGTGGTCTGTGCCACCTGGAGGCAGCCATTAAAGTGTATAGTGTGTATTTACATTGTAAAAGTCAATTTGACACTACTTGCTTTTTAATCACTATAATTCTGTTAAGGTTCAACTAAAGTTCAGCAGCTGTCACACACTGGCAACTGTAATTCTCTTCATGTCTTTTGCCCTGTTTCAAGATGAATCTGCGTCACACTCAACAATTAGTAAGAGAACTGACAAGTAAAAGGTTGCACTAAGTTAATTAAAAAGGACACTTTCACAGACAATTTAAATATCTAATAATAAATAAAAAATCAAGAAAAATAAATTATATACAAATGGATCTGGTGATAATCAGAATTCACTCTGGCAACGTGTAGGGATGTAACGATATCCAAACCTATTATCACGATATGAAGATCACAATATGATAATTATCACAATATTGTGGGGAGGATGGTGATATTAAAAAAGGTCATCATATTTTGAATAAAATGAGCTCATGCGAGGAAAAAAAGCACAATATTGTTTTTTTTGTGCATAACAGCAATGCACATAAACCACATACAATCTCTAATAACATTTAATATTGAGGCACTTACTTGCTAATGAGTTCCTCCACATATTGACTCGGTTAACAAGCATATTATGTTCCCCTCCTTCTGACCATTAGTGTGGATTTTAAACATAGAAGGGTCAAAACATGCCATATGAAAATTTAACAGCATTTAAAAATGTAGCCACCAGAGGGTGCTGGAACTGCACAAATGGAAATCAACCTGAGTTTTAACAGATGTGCTGCTTTTAATATCGTGACATAACGACGACGATATTGTGGCATCATAATATTTCCGTTATCGTTACATCCCTAGCAACGTGCGCCCGTGGCACACTAATTTATATATATCTTGCCCATACTTGACCAAAAAAGGTTATCCATTTGCCACATCTCAGCCAATGTGGAGAGGTTTAAATTTGCAACATTTAACACAAAAAGAAAGAAAAGAAAAACAATTGTGAGAGATTTCCCCAAAAATATTTTCAAATGGCCGGCGTCATTGGAAAGCTTGCTGAACACAGAACCTGACAACATCTCTAATAATGCATAGAAAAAGTAAATGAGCTCATCACTGAACAAACACCACACGAGATTTTTTAAATTATATATAAGGAATAAATCAAAGAGCCTTTTGTAGTTGATAAAATTCACAACGTAAGGGTTGGAAGCGACAGACAATAGAAGACATGCCGGGCGGAGTTGTGTCACAAGCAAGCCAGCAACAACTTGTGTACCTTTGATCTTTTGGATGGTTTGCGCTCTATAAATTTCTGCAAATCCTCTTGTAGACCTACTTGATCGATATGAAAACTTTGAAGTCTTACATTAATGCGAGCGAGCAGCTTGATGGATTTCCTGGTTCACTTTCAAAGCGTACTCACGCAGTCTGCTCTTGAGTGACAGCTGCCGACAGACAGACAGTATACACATACGTACAAGCACTTGAGGGGAAAAGTGATGAGTGTCGTTCACGGTTATTTAGTCATCCAACATTGGTCAACTGATTAGCAAAATCTCCATTTATGTTCAATTGCTGTTAAAATTATTATTGGTACTTATATAAATGTCAATGCATTGGCCATCTTGGGTAAAATATGCATGTTGGACATTTTTTCAAAAGCCTGATCCATTATTATTTAACATTCCGGTTAAACAATTTACCACAGCCTCTTATTCGATTAAACAGTCAAATGTGAGCCTATTATAATATAATTTTTTTTCATTCCAAAAGCAACAAAAATAATACAATGAATATTGTTGTGTTCAGTGTGCATATTGACATCCAAATGTAACAATGTTTTAAGACAACCACAGTCTTCCCAGCGAAGTTGAATTCACTCGTGATTACGTGTGTTGCTCTGTGACAGAAATTGCTTTGAATTGCATGAATACGTTAAATTCAAAGACAAAATACATTCATAAAACAGATCCCAGAACTGAAAGTTAACTCTTTTTGGCTTACCAAGGTTCATCAGATGTAATCATTTGCTCCAATTAGGATAAATTGGGGATAAACCTATATCATCGTTAAAGTCCTACATTTAGCTTTTGTGGTTTTCCTTTGTAGTCTTGACGCAGATAGTGTAAACACTTCCCATGTGACTTCATTTGACACTATAACAGTTTTTGAAAAAAACTACATCCATTTACAACACAATGTTAGCTATTTTCTTGTTAAATAACTGGGAATGCTCACATCATAGTGATATTACTCCAATAACATACACATATTCTATCTCTCACCGCCGTGACGACAGTGTTTATGCGCATACAGATAACGTCTAGCAAACGTATACCCACAATGTTAGAAAGAATATTGACTTCATATCCGTGGCTGTAAGACAGCCTGAGCCCTTTTCCAAATTGCTGCTCGCTGCTCTGGAGGAGGTTTTACAAAGATATTGTGCGTCTGTGATGGATAGTATGGGCAATCCCTGAAAACATGCCGTGTAGAATAACACCATTTTTTACCGCTTTTTGCCAGCGCAGGAGATTATGTGCAAAGAGCCCATTTGTAGTGTGTCATCATGTTATCAAATATTGATGTCTTCACACCATACTGCATGGAGACACTTTGACAAGGACACTGGTCATCGTGCAGCATACTGGTCTTTGGTCTCAAAAAATGGCACAGACTAAAAATCATAATCATTTCCACCTCCACTCCTGCTTTTATGTGTGTTCTTTTGTCTGCTGACAAAATGTCATGTGACATAAAACCCCATTTGTTTCTATAAATGTTTAATTCCTAACACAAATAAGTGTGATTAGTCTGGAAGTAGTCACTGATGGCAATGTGGGGCATTCGCCTAAATGTGTGTGTGTGGTCTTGTTTTTGTTACATAGTGGGGCCAACATTTGGGCCCCACAAGTTTAGACCTCTTTTTTAGGGTCAAGACTTGGTTTTAGAGTTTAGGTTTGAATTGGGTTATGGTTGAGGTTAGGGGAAGGGGTTAGGAAATGCATTATTTTTTGGGGAAAAAAAAAAAAAGGAAAATGCATTATGTCAATGAGATGGCCCCACAAAGACAGTAAAACAAACGTGTGGGCGTGTGTGTGTGTGTGTGTGTGTGTGTGTGTGTGTGTGTGTGTGTGTGTGTGTGTGTGTGTGCGTGCGTGCGTGCGTGCGTGCGTGCGTGGGTGTGTGTGTGGGGGGGGGGGGGGGCATGCGTGCGTGTGTGTAGGCATTAGCATGATTTAGAAGCGGGTGCTTTTATTTGTGTCCTCAAGAAGGCGCAGCAAAAATGACCTGTCTCCTGTAATTACAGCCAAGCTAACAAGAAGTGACTTGTTAATTGTTAAATCTATTTAAAAGAATTGTAGCTTGTCGTTCCCTTTCTCCTGCTCGCTTCACTCCTCTCAGCTTTTCTCTCTGTTGTCACACCATTGTGTTGATTTAAATCACTGATTGTCACTGTTTATTGCCTGTTTTCATATCTGTTATTTTTCGCTTTCCTATTGCCAAAAGTCATTGAGTTTGTTTTCATTCCTTACTATGCCTAATGTGTTGGTACAAATTCCCCAGCAGCTCATCAATCTCATGAAGTTGCTCAAATCAATAACACTGACTGCCAATGTGGAATCTAAACTGTGATATAAGATTTATGTGTCTCGACTTGCTTGCATGTTTGCTCTTCTCACTCCATCCTTTCTTTTTCACTCACAGTGGCGTCCATTCCTCCCTGGTCTGAAGTACGAGGTGATAGATTCTGCCTTCATCTCATTGTATTCAGGTAAAAGTTTTGAGTTTGTTTGGTTGAATTTTAAATGTGCTCTTCTCTCACTTTTTCAAATTCATAAAACTTTATCCCCCCACGGCAGTTAAGGGAGCAGACAGTGGTACGGTTGTTAACGCTAGTTGACTACATACTACATTACATACAGTACATACACAAGGGGATAAAATGTGGTGGGGGTACTAGATGTAAATGACAAAAGATAAAGGTAAAAAAAAAACCAGTTAGAAGGCTTGAATTGTGTCAGTTATCCACCCATCAATTTCCCGCTAAATTGAGATGCTATGAAAATACAGTATAAACTCATTAGTCTAGTCCATTAGTGTCAAGCTGTTGTTTAGTGTCAGCTTCTGTGTTGTCCCTTAATTGTTTTTTTTAATTCACACACAAGGCCTTTCACAGGATTTCCTTCTTTTTTGAGAGAAAATATCACTTGTCAAATTGTGTGTAAAAAGAGTAGATTTTTCTCTACAAGATTTCTTTCCTTAGTGTCCTTTGTGGCAAACCTCTTGGCAAAAACTCTTGTTGTTGAGGTAACCTGGGACACTAAGATTAATAGAAAGATCATAATAGGAGTGGCATAGGGACTTTGTATCAGAACATAAAAACTGACAACAATTTGAACCCAGAATCCTCTTGTGCGAGACAACAGTGTTATTGTTCAGTCCAATCCATCCATTTTGTAGACTGCTTATCCTGTTCTGGGTCACGGCAGAACATCCCAACTCACTTTGGATGAGAGGCGTTTTGAAACCATGACTGATTGCCAGTCAGTCACAGGCACATATAGAGATACTCTGAACCCACGCAGTCAGCACATAATTCAGCCAAGTGAAGCCCTGCACTTTTACTGACTATTATATTGGTATGTGTCCACATTGAAACTAAAACTGAGTCAATCAGCTGTTCACTCAAGCAAAATCACTAAAGGTCAATAGACAGCTCAAGTACATTGGATTACATTACTTATTTTTAAATCATCAATACACTATCAATACAGTCATCCATACATATATTCTGTCATACAAACACAATTTTATCCTCTCAAATCATCTATTGGTCAGCATAGTCCCCACACTCTTTTTCACATCTTAGTAATTAAGTTGTACTGTTAGAAAACGATCCTTATGTCTTCCGCGTGTTCGTAAAATCAGACTGGAGAACGGTGAACAGGTCCTTCGAAGGATTTATTTTACTGAAATTTCTGGACACAGACAAGATAGAGACAAAATCGCTGTGGTTCCCCTTGTGTGTGTGTCTCCCCTCCCACTTGTAGTCGTTCTTATAGTTTCAGCATAGCAGCCCCCAAAAAAAACCTTCCCTTCCCCTTTGCTGCCCTTAAGCCCCGCCCCTCTCGCAAGACAGACAGTACTCAATACACATGGACAGATGGCCGATTGATGTGGAAATACAGTAGGTCAGACAACAAAGCAAATACAACTTTACAAAGGAATCCTTTTTAACACATTTTCTCCCCCAAAACAGATGGCTAATTACGTGGGAAAAGGAAGGAAGAATCTTCAAACGTTCCGTCACATTATTACACTCATCAAGCTTTACTGAGGAATTTAAAGCAGTTATGACTAAATCTAAACAGTTATAACTAAAATCAAACAGTTATAATTAAATCTGAGCAGCAGATTGTCAACAGTACGTAGTTCAGTAAATTCACTCCATAATTGCTTACAAGCTTGGCATGACTCCACTCAGACATTTTTTTGTCAGCCATAAAAACTAACCTATGGTCAGGAAATGCCAGGACTGTGTGCAAGTCCTTGTGAACTGGTGATCAATTTTCTCCCAGATGGAAGTATGCGGACCCATATCAGGACTATCACGTTATCCAAAGACAGACAGACCAGATGCAAAAGGGCTCAATAGGTACGATTGGGGGTCGTGTATACTCGAGACACAACTTGTGATATAATCTGTGCCGTCACGTTGATAGTTGATTTTTGATAGTGTCCCTGAGTATAAATTACTTATGTTTTGACCTTCAACATCTTGTTGCATATGCCGGTAGTTCTTAACCTCCTTGGAGCAATGATCTGTAAATTATTGAAGAGATTTGAGCCTCCACACACCTGGACATAACAAACCAAGTCCATACCAGAATTCTACACATATATCACATATTTCTCAATGGGAGCAAGTAGATAGTTACATCGGTTTGTCCAGGTGTTGTCGTCATGGAAAAGCAGGTGTGTGTGTGTGAACAACAGATGTCTCGTGACCCTGGCCTGAAAATAACTTTAAAAATAGGTGCTCTTTGTGTAGTATGTGTGCACACCGAGACCACCAATCTCAATCCCCAGAGGATAAAAATGTTGCTGACCACCTTGTTAATTACATGGCATTCCTCCCATCAGGCCTTGCACCTGACGCGGCATTAATCACACATGCCTCCTCCTCTCTCTCTGCTATCGATTGGTGTAATTATGATTCTCCTCTGCACTATTTTTGTTTTTCTTCCAACTTTCTCTTTCTTAAACTTTGTTTCTCACCGTTACAACTTTTATACTCAGATTTTGCACACCTGCACAATTTGTGATAGGATGAAACGGCTCTATTCTAATAAATTTGAGCTGATAATTGCTAATGTTAGCTTTCCGCAGGTTGACTGACTATGACATTGTTATCTACAGGTTGGTGTATTCAGTACAAAGTACATATTATGCAACACTGAGCCGGGAGTTGAGTGTCAGTGGCCAATAAGATGAGAAAATCTTCATTCCTTGCTTTTTCTGTCGAAAGTCTCGAAATGTCTAATGGTTCATTTGCCTTCATTTAATACAGGCATCTTGAGTTTAGTTACCAGTCGGGACAAAAGTAAATGGTCGGTTAACCCTGAAGAGGTACAGAAAATGGATGGATGGATGAATGACTGGACTTTGTATGATCTTTTGAATCAAAAGTGAACAATAATATCTTTGTAATATCTGTAAATTGTCCTTTGGATTGTACATATATCTCATGCTATTGTATTTCATTCGATTGCACAGGTATACTTCAGATGTGATAGTGTGTGTCTCCGCTCCCAGCTACACCTTTTAATGCTTAACAGCGATCTGTGATAGTCGCAGGATGAACAATTTGGATTCATTTGTCGGTCAAAGACCTGCGAATGAATGTGTCCTCACCACACCCTTTCTCAGCCATGTTTTTGCTCCCTGAATCTTTCAGACGAGTCCAGCCTCAAGATGAACAGCGTCGATCACATCCCCCAGACCTTTGCCAGTCATGTTCGCCTCCCAGAGGATTCTCTGCCCCAGAAGGTGGAAGAAGGTGCCACCCCACAGCACGGAGCAGATATGCTGAAGCCAGACCCGAGGGACACCTTCTATAGCAGTAAATGTGTCCATCATTTCATGTCAAGTTTAATCAGATTCATTCACGTACGATGCTAAGCAAATTTATGAGAGTTTAGGCCGTTGTGACTCCATCCATGGAGTGCTTTAATGCAGATTCTTTCAAATTTAGTACATTCTCAATCTTTCATCATTTTCACAATTTTTTTGAAATCAATGATAACATTCAACTATAACTATAATTATACATCGTACAAAATGAATAATGAAATACTTTACTGTATTTACTTTTTTTTGTAAAATATTAAATATATAGTTAATGGATAATTAAAGAGTGTCAGTATACTTTAAAACGTATATTTATCATTAGAGAAACATGTAACAGAAGATACTAATACAGGTTTAGGGCAGTCGTGGCATAAACTTTAGATTGAGTGGTGGTCTAATACAGTGGTTCTCAACCTTTTTCAGTGACGTACCCCCTGTGAAATATTTTTTTCCAGCCACGTACCCCCTAACCAGCGCAAAGCATTTCTGATTGAAGAAAAATATATATATTAATCAAACCGAGTTCTGTGCCATCATTGTTGGATTTATTAAGCTTTGGAACACTATTTATATTTATGTGGTCTCTTGAACTATTTGGAAATAAAAATATATAACTAAAAATAAATAAATAAATACATATTTGTGCACATACAAATTGTCATCTTTTGGGATCATAGTAAAGCCCTGTTCTCAAAATGAAATAATTAACAACATTTTAAATAAAGTTTTCATGTGATTGACAGGTGATTCTAGGTGACATATGACAAGTTGGGTCAAACCATTCCGGAATGAGTGGGAGGCAGGCTTTTTAG
Source organism: Leptonotus elevatus (assembly GCF_054856555.1). NCBI lineage: Eukaryota > Metazoa > Chordata > Actinopteri > Syngnathiformes > Syngnathidae > Leptonotus > Leptonotus elevatus. Next base: position 17,798,677 of record NC_141242.1, on the reverse strand, counting down.
GACATTGAAATTGAATAGCCTGCTGAATATAAAATTAATTTTATGAACTTATATTTTTTAGAAATATTTACATATACTTTTAAAATATAATTTTAAAATCTCACGTACCCCTTGAGTGCCTTCATGTACCCCCAGTGGTACACGTACCCCCATTTGAGAACCACTGGTCGAATACATTTCTTAAGCATTGTAATTCTTATTGTTACACTATTTCCTTTTTTCTCCAAAATGTTAAAGTATCTTTCTAAATAGACATCATCTAATAGAATATGTTTTTTCTTCTTTTAGTTCCCTTGATTGACCCCTCCCGTCTGGAAAATGTCCTGCCTGCTTGTCTTTACTCTCCCACCTATGTGGTCAAAGATTTCCCCATTGCCAGATACCAGGGCCTGCAGTTTGTAAGTGTGACCTCTCAATCATCTTCCCTCTGGACCACTAGACTTGCTACTCACCATGCGTAATGCTGTTTTAATTGGCTGAAACGTTTGCTAAAATTATCTCTGTGGGTCATCAGAAGTACATCCAATTATTGCAGGCTTACTGTATGTAGATGGCTTTTAACCTGCTAAAAAAAAAGTATACACTTATAGGGAGAGAGTTTAACAATAATTCATCTGCTTAACTTCCAACTCAACTTTGGTGCGTTGCAGCCAGTGTGGAGCGCTGCTGCCCCCTGTCATAAAATGTCATTTACTACATCAATATTAAAGAAATGCTGCAATTCATTTGAAAAGTTACAATTCATTTGATTAGCATAATGCATAATGGTTAAATTATCTGCCATGTATATCTGACACTGTTTTCCAGGTTTATCTGTCATTCGTCTATCCAAATGATTTCACCCGTCTCACACACATGGAGCAAGAGAATAAGTGTTTCTACAGAGAGTCCCCCATCTATTTAGAGAGGTATGTTGATCAAAAAGGAATTTTCACTGAAGCTTGACACATCCTGCTTTACACATAAAAGTAACAACAAAATGTAACCTGCCAATGAGTTGACACAGTAATCAAAATGTGCTTTATAGGCTTACCAAATATTTAGCCTGGATTTAAGAAAACATTTGTCTGTGTCACATTTGACAACAGTATATTGATGTACGAGAACATGATGGCTCTGATACCAACACAATCACCAAATCATGAGCTATAACACTAGTGTTGTTCCGATACTGATACCGGTATTGGGAAAGGCCCCGATTTTGCATTAAAACAATGCTCTGAATCAATGTCAGGGCAGCTGTTTTATGTTGGAAAAACAAACAAACTAGGTATTGGTACTGCAAAACTGGGTATCAGAATCTGTATCGGGGGCCAAAAAATGGTATTGGAACAACACAATATAATACTCTGCATTGTATCACCTCTCTTTTTAAAGGGTAAGTCAACGCCCAACATTTTCTTTACAATGTTCTATTCATCCGCGCTGCTAGTCTAAACACAATATTTTGATTAATATTGCGTTTGTAGAATATTAGTTAGTTAAGCAGCAAAATCCGCTCAGGAGGCGGCCATTCTGCCACTTACTGACATTTGCTCAAATCAGGCCAATCCTGCCTCAGCAGCAGATACTGTACCTGTAATTGGTCTAATTAATAATAAAAAAAATAATAAAAATTAAACAACTACTAATTAATTATTTAATTTTAAGTCGACAGGAAATGGCAAAATGGCCGCCCATTTTGCTGCTTAACTCATATTCCACACACACAATATTAATCAGAATGCCGTTTTCAGACGAGTGGGACAACATATTGTAAATAATTTTTGGGGGGTTGACTTTAAAACAGAAGCACTTTGAAGACATGACATTTTAAGGAAAAATATTGTTTCTCTTTTCAAGGTTCGGCTTCTACAAGTATATGAAGATGGATGAGGAAGAAGACGACAGGCCATTCTTCTTTCCCAACCCCGATGGTAACTTACAGCTAACTCGTACTGTAAGACCAACATCACTATTTCTCATTGTACGCCTCCTTTATTTGTCTCCAGATTTCTTGGAGGAAGACGAAATGGTGGACGTGGAAGACGAGGTAGAGATTGTTGGCACGCCGGCGCCCAAGAAGCCTCCTCACCTCAGTCAAACAAGCCATGCCTCCAAGCCCTCCCATCAGCACCCTCAACCTAGACCTACATTTGCAGGTAAAGAAGTAGAAGATGAAGAGGCGCATCCTGATGAGAAAGAAGATGGAGCAATTAATAGTATTACAAACCGTAGAGAAAGGAGACATTTTGCCCACAGAGATGAGGAGACGGAAAGGGACAGAAACTGGAGAAGAGCTCAACCAAGGGCTAACAGGAGTCATGATACTGGAGACGGGTTGTCAGAACTCAAGTCCAGGATGCATCACTCTGACACAGATAGCGTGATTCCTGGTCGCTCTCTGTCATGGAACCCTAACAGTCCTGCAGGCTTCAGCCCGACCAGTAAAGGAGGAGGAGAGAAGGAGGTTGAAGCTCCACCTAAATTGACTCGATCCCTCCTTTTTCCAAAAAAGTCCTCCGTCCCTGGTCTTGCTAGTCGTGCCAAACAGATCTTGAGCAACTCTGCCCACACCAACAGTAACGATAAGATCGCGGAAAGCAAGAAAGAGAAGACGGAGGAGAATAAGATCTACATTACCAGGCCTCGGCCCAACAGGGAGCGAGAGAAGGAGAGGGAGCGGCGTCGAGAGAGGAGGGAGGAGAGGGCATCTCGCCACCCGAGAGAGGTTTTCCCTGGAGTCTTTCTGTACCAAACTGGGAAGACCACAAGACTGCTCAAACTCGGGGACAAAGGGCATGTTGCGGGGGTTAAAAGCGGAGGAAGGAGTCCAGTCAGCTCCCCTCAACTGTGGCCCAATCCACCCGCTAAATCGTCTCATCACAACCAAAGCCTCAACATTCCAAATGAAAGTGTTCAAAAGTCTACGAAGAAGGCAACAGCTCGAACACAGCCAGATGAAAGCCACAGGAAAGGGGACAAGCCTGCGCTACAGATGACTGCCACGACCAGCGCTCCCAACAAATCACAGCCACTAACCCCACGGTCCCATCACCTTGACCCCACCCAGCATTCTCCTCACTGGCTGAACTCAACTGAAAACCTCCAAGGTCAATTGCGCGTCACCTCCTACCTCAGGACCACCGAGATCACAGAGTCGCACCCGGGCCCCAACTTGGCAGAACTGGAGCGGGACACAAATCGCTCTAATCCTGACCCGGAGCCAGAACCGGAGGAGGGCGAGATGTCGGATTACAGCTACGAGGAAGTGGAGGCGCGGCCGGGTTGGGCAGAGGAGAGCATCAACTGGCAGAGGACCTTCTCGGTGAGCCCGATGGACTTTGAGCTTCTGCGCTCCGACTGGAACGACCTCCGCTGCAATGTGTCTGGTAACCTCCAGCTGGCAGAGAGCGAGGTGGTGGATGTGCTGGCTCAGTACATGGAGAAGCTCAACGAACGCAACGGCGGGTAAGAACAACATTTGAATGCTTGAGAACAATGTCCAACGAAGTGTGAAATACTTGCACATAACCTGCACAATGTGTGTGTGTTTTTTAACCGTACAGTTTGTAATGCAATTCCAAGAACAAATGAGTCATGCTCTGGTGCTTTAAATTCATGTTAGTAGTCCCCCGTCTGCTCATTACCACTTCCAAACAGTCATTTTCCCCTCTTTAGTGTGCTTTGCGCATTCACCAGCTGCAGCAATTGGTTCACCTGCAGTCTAATAAAATACACTTCAGATGTTTCAAACGCGGTCTTTGTAAAGATAATAATGCTTTGTTTTGATTGACCCTCCCGATTAGAATGTATTATTCTGGTAGTAGTTTGTTAGTGGTGTTGAACTTATGCATTATAATGAAAGGCGTTTCTAATAAGATAAGTTGAGAAAGCAGAGTTTTTTCCCACTTGCTATCGACTGAAGGTGACATCACCTGTAACGACCAATCATGGCTCACCTGTTTTCTGGGTTGGGTTAGCAAACTGAGCCATGATTGGTCGTTACCTACTTCCTCAGCATAGGTTATGCCATCTTCAGTCGACAGCAAGTGGGGGGGAAAAACGTTTTTTAAAGTGTTAATTGTACAAGAAAAATAATGACGTTATCAAATTTATTCTGGACAAAATATTAACTTTTTACTGCTGAAAAATGGCTCAATAAGTCAAGTCTCCCTTTTATTTTATTTTTAATGCCCTTCGAATATGATATTCTACAAACTATAAGTACACAAATGATTATATATTATTATCATTATTATTGTATGTTTCACAAATGTAGCTAGTCGTCCACAATCAGTTTGGCATCTATAAGAACAGTAAAAGTTGGTCAACAAATAATGAATAGTAGTATTGTCAGTTTATATGAATTTGGGTTTAAGAAAAAATGTACTGTATCCTCATCAATATTGAAGTGAGAAATCCCTTGTTTGTCTATCTTCGGACATGCAATCACAAAATGGGGATGAGAACTACAGTGTATCTCTGTTTGTTGTTTCCTTTTGTAGACTACTGCTGAATATTAATTTATTCTGATAATGTTCCATATGGAGGTGTTGCTAAGAAAAAATGGTTCTCTAAAGTATTAACAACAAATGTAAGCAACTTGTTTCTCTTGGTTTAGTCAAAATTGAACATTATTATCTTGAATATTTTTGATTTTACTTTTTTTTTTTTTTTTACAATCCGTACTGCCGAGGTGCTGTCTATACAATGTGACTTTTTTTGTTTTTGTTATGAAGCCCCCAGTATGATAACCACCCTTAATTTGGGATTATATTTTGGGCAACAACAACAACAACAAAAAAGAGTGTTATAATTGGGATTTTACATTATATTGTGAAAAATTACCCCATAAAGCATCAGTCTCTACTGTGTATGATGATTAGTGGTTTATGCAAAGTTAAACAACTTTATTTCTCTGTATTGAAAATCCAGTGCATTTTTCTGCGCTTTGATTGCTTGCATCTGTAACAGGGTTATCATAGTTTGGGAATTTTCATTTTGATTCAGTTAGGTTTTATTAGTTTGAGTTAGTTTAAAAAATGCTTAGTTTTAGTTTAGTTTTAGATAGTTTCAGTATTAGCCCCCCCCCCCTCCCCCCCAAAACACCATGGTAAAATGGAAAAAAAAAAAGTAACACATTTCTTACATATGGCTGTATTTCGGCATTTCGAGCCATTGGAGCCAAAAGTCGAGCACGCAAAATTGTCACCTAGGAGCGACGTCTTCTGAAGGTGCTTTTCTATTGGCTGCTGCTGGATTACATCATTGCTGTATGACACACTTTCAAACGATAATATCAAAATAAATATACTTGAAATCACATTTAAAATCAACCCCAAATTATTTACCAAAGACTAAAACTAAGGACATTTTCACTATAATTATAGTTAGTGTGTTAGTTTTGTAAATGTAAAATGTAGTTTTAGTTAGTTTTTGTTTTTTTAAATAGCATTTCATTTTTTTTTAAATTTCGGTAACGAAAATGTTTTCTGAATTTTTCGTTTGAGTTATTTCGTCAGTTTTCGTGAACTCAAATAACCTTGATTTGCACCCTAGGATTTATACCCTCCTGCGAATCATCAATGTGGAGAAGCGGCGAGACTCCGCCAGGGGGAATCGCTACCTGGTGGAACTGGAGCTGATGGAGAGAGGCCGCAGTGTGGTGCGACTGTCCGAATACATCTACCTGCTGCTCCACCGGGGCAGGCAAGTAGACGAAAGCCTTGAGAACACAGAGACCGCGCCGGCTTCTGCCCCGGCCTCGGGCCCCTCGGCCGCCACGTCCAACCTCAGCACCGCTTCACACGTGCCCCCCACCAAATCTCCCTCACGTCCTGGCGCCACAGCCTGGAGCACAGCCTTTGCCAAACCTCTGCTCTGCCAGCCAGTCATGCTACAGTGGAGGAAAGACGTGATGGTGCACTTTGTGGTACCAGGTTAGTCAGATAAGATGCTGTTAGGAATCAACTGTGATTCATTCATTGTCCAGCTTCTCTCGTCCAGAGATATAGCAATATTGAATTCATAAACACTTGTGTTTCAGTGAAGAACCAAGCTCGCTGGGTCCAACAGTTTATTTCTGACATGGAAAATCTTCATCATCAAACCAAGGATGACAACTTCAGCATCATCATTGTTGACTTTGAGAGTGAAGACATGGATGTGGAGCAAGCGCTTCGAGAAAGCAGCGTTCCAAGGTGCGAGCATCACATGCAGCCAAGATCATACAACTTCCATTCCAGTTTAGTCGTTGACAATTATTTTTGTTTTCTTTAGATATGAGTATCTAAGGAGAGAAGGGAACTTTGAGCGCTCCGCAGGACTACAGATTGGAGTGGATACCATTGAGGTGAGATACAAACACGGGGATAACAGTATGGGGGGAGTGGGCAGGAAAAGGGCACTCACTGAAAAAATCCCTCGTACATAATGAATCTTATGTCCCTGCTTGTTTAGCCCACTTCCTGCTTCCTTTCATTCCTTCCTGACCCCAGCCTTAGACAGGAAATTGCGCTAAAAGTAAGCTGCAATTCTGTCAATGTGTACTGTATGTACTGCCATGGCTGACCTTTATTTGGATCCCAATTACACGTGCATTTGTGCACCCTTCCTCCCACCCGATGGTGAGGCGCTGGCCAATTCTAGATAGACTTTGATCTGTCACTTGAGTGTCAGTGCTGTCACAGTGCAATGACTGGTCTGTCATTCACTACTGAAAGGCCCTGCGGGATCTGCAAGCTAAGACAGGTTACAGATGCTTAGGCCAGATGCTTGGAATTGTTGCAGTCATTTTAGTTAGTTGTAGTGGTAGTAGTAGTAGTAGAAGAAGAAAAGAAACATGCACAATATGAAAAAAAGTGTTATTCAGAAATTTTATTTTTTTAGAATTTTTATTTCGAACATGAGTTAAAAAAAAATCATTAAAAAAGTAATGAACATAAAAATTTGAAGCCAAAAATTCAGCAAAGAATGAGAAGAAGAAAAAAAACAATTGAAGCAAACAAGAAACAAAACTTAACATCATATCAAGCAATAAAGTAAGACAGCCATTAGTCCTTGGTTGTAAATTAGACATACATGTTTGAAAATAAATAAGAAGAAGTATAAACTTGTTAAATGTTCCTACCCCTTTTTTTTATATTATTTGTCAATTTTACTAAACATAGTATACTATTAGGCTATATAGTATATTATTAGACTTAATGAGGATTAATACACTTGTTATTCATAATAAATAATATACCATATATACTTGACATTTACAGCAGCAATAATAATAATAACAATAATAATAAATAATAATGATGATAATGATAACAATAACAACAGCAATATATATATATTCTTATTATCACCATTATAGTATAACCAGTGTAGAGTGTTTCCCCTTATATAACCATTATATCAACAACTATTTATCAAGCCTTTTTTCATCCCTATACTAAATATAATTTTTTTATGTTTTTTACGCCCAAAAGTGTGCTAATTCATACTCACTATGCATTATACTGCAATTAAAATTACCGTGTGTTTTCCTTCCGGCAGGATGGCCACAGCATTGTGTTCCTGTGTGACCTCCACATCCATTTCCCTCTAAACATCTTGGAGAGCATCAGGAAGCATTGTGTTGAAGGGCGCCTTGCTTTCGCTCCCATTGTTATGAGACTTGGCTGCGGGAGTTCGCCGCAGGAGCCGGACGGTGATACGCACCAATCACAAATCAACATTTTGTAGTGCCAGACATGAATACAATTGCGTTCACTTTGACTTTTGACACAAGCTTAGTTTTTTTTTTAGCGTTGCTGGTTAGTGGTGGTTGCTCATTTTTTGATCCGTGTGGTTTACTTTTTCACAGGTTATTGGGAGGTAAATGGCTTTGGCCTGTTTGGGATCTACAAGTCAGATTTTGATAAAATTGGTGGGATGAACACGGAAGAATTTAAAGATCGCTGGGGTGGAGAAGACTGGGAGCTTCTGGACAGGTAACTCGGCTAAAAAACAATGACATATTTGAGAAGTTTTGATTTTGTTTCAATTATTAACTGTGTCTTCATATAGACAGTAGTGTCAGTATATTACAACTCTTCACTTACTGATGAGACATTGTTGTAGCATGTGCCATTCAAGTATTTTCTATAGCACCAACCATGTTCAGCTTAACTCATTCACTGCCATTGACGGCTATAAACGTCAAAAGTTCATTTGAACTATTTCTATTAGTTTAACATTTTTTTCCACTTTTGTTAACAAGAGTATGAAAACCTAGATTTGTTTTATTGCACATTTAAAACAGATATGAAATTTGTGATTAATTGTGAGTTAACTAGTGAAGTCATGCGATTAATTCCGATTAAAAACTTTATTTGCCTGACGCCCCAAATTTTTTATCTTTTCTTTAAAAAAATCAAATACAAAATAATTCACTGACATTGACGGCTATAAACGTCAAAAATTAATTGTAACTATTTCTTTCAGTTTAACATTTTTCCCAACTTTTGTTAACAATAGTATGAAAACCTAGAATTTTTGTATTGTACATTTAGAACCGATATAACATTTGTGATTAATCGTGAGTTAACTAGTGAAGTCGTGCGATTAATTACAATTAAACATTTTAATTGCCTCTTGCCCCTAATTTTTAATAATCTTTTTTTTTTTTTTTTTTTTTATGGCAGTGAATGAGTTAAGATAGATAGCCTACTTATCTCCAAATACAAGGGGCGGGTAGCTTGGAAAATACACAAAACTGTGTGTTAAAGCATGTGTTTCATGGCACAGCTTTTACATTAGAAGTTGAGTCCATAGTAACCGTAATTAATGAAAGTCTCCACTCGTCCTAAAAATACAGATTCACCATCTAATTTTTAAAAGCACACTTAAAAAATTGTTTTAATTTTGTATTGAAAGTAAGCCCTTCGTTTCTCTTTCATGATGTCTACAGGGTACTGCAGAATGGTTTGGAAGTCGAAAGACTACGCTTAAGAAACTTCTTTCACTACTACCACTCCAAACGTGGAATGTGGAATGCCCAAAACAAGAAAACTGCAAAAGGATAATGCCGTGCCCAAATGCAGTATTAATCTACCTGCAGATTCACTGTGTCGTGAGAGAGAGTGGAGAGAGCTTGCTCACCGACGACCAATGGTTCCGCATCTTTTATAGGCTTGTCTGTTTGAGGGAACAAAGTCCAAATGTGAACTTTGGAAGTGAGCTGTTTACACAGATAATCCTGTGTAACTTTGAATCAACTGGACTACTTGAGGGAAGAGATTTTTTTTCTTCTCCTTCTCGTTGCCCAATACTAGTGCAATGTTTTCAGAAGAACTGGAAAGCAGCAGTTTTTTCTGTATGTATGAATGTGCACATGTATATATGTATATTGCTGTGTTTGGATTAAGATAAAGAAAGCACCTTTTTTTTTTTCTGATGAGCGGGATGCTAACCTAAGATCTTATTTTCTAGGATGTGCGCACGTGACTAATATGAATGTGCGTCATCACGCCCCAATACGGTCCATCATAGGGATATTGCTAAATGAATCATCTACTCACAGGATATACTGTATGTGGCCAGTATGACAGAGGTGCTGACGTTCTCCTAATACCTAAAAGGATTAACCTTACACATGTGCATCATCTTTACACGCCCTGTCACTTTTTAATTTTAATGTTCTTCTGCCTCTTGCTTCCTCAGTCCGCTTTCAGTGTGGCAATGTTTTGTACAGTACAGTTGATACTTTCTATAAAGCTCTGCTGTTTTGTATACTGTAACAGCCGTTTCACCATCAAATTGCTCTTCGCCATTTATGACATTTTATGTCTCATTAACTGCATTTGTTCTAGGTTTAGATGCCTTCAGTCGAGTTTGGGTTTATGGTGACTCGCTATGGATGCACTAACTGTTGTGTTTGTATTTCTAAAACACTGCTTAGTGAACAGTTTACACCTTTTAGTATACTGCTTTTGGCCTCCACTCCCTCCAGATCTCTAACCTCAAATGGAACATAAAACTCTAAGGAGGGAAGAAGATGGCTGATAATTATGTTGTTGTTGCTTTGAACATTTTGTGTTGCAAATTTGGGATTTAAGGGATTTCAAAATGTTTATCTGTAGATGACGGTTGCCTGAAACTCAAACGTGTGCCTTCATAAGAGTTGGGCTGCAGGCAGTTTTTATACGGTCATATACAGTATCACTGACGCGAGAGGAACAGGATCATCAAAAATGAGTTACAAACGGGCTGTAAAGTCACTATAATTTCACTACCATGCAAGGAGCTATGGTCCTTTACAATGGATTACAGACATTTATGTGTATTTGCTGTAGTAGTGCATTGAACGTGATGTTGCAAACAAGGGACTACTGAGCAGGACCAGAGGGTGTAAAAGAGACTCACTGGCAGCTGCAGTCCAGCAGAGCCCCACCAGCTCCCATTTGGTTGCCTGGAGGGCGGGTTCCTAATGCCTCTTTATGCAGCTTGGTACCTATGACGAGGAGTGGCTGGTGGGCTCCAGGCTGGACTCATATGAGTCATACTTTATGATCTGTTATTGACTGTATGATTGTTAAATGCCCTCCTCCACTGGAAAAAGGTCTAAACTACATAAGGTCATTTAACATTCACATGGGGCAATTTAAAAAGTAAAAGAAACACTATAATAGTAGATTATATATATATATATTTAAGAAAAAAAGAGTGATGGGAAATAGGTATATACATTCCAAGGTAATTTCTGTGAAATTGTTTTGTAGAGAAATGGTTTTAAGAATGTATTGCACTTTTCTTTGTTTTTGGATATAAAATTGTATGCTTACGCCCACATCCTTTTTTCTGTGTGTTTTTTTAAATGTTGTATTGTAATTGTCTTTGGTCTCTTTACAAGTTCAAACGTCACTGAAGGACGTTTTCCACGTCTAACCACAAGGGGGCGTTCTATCCACATACGCAAATCAGGCTGTCTCAACGTTTAGAATTGGGCAACAGAAGGAAATTAGTAAGACGTTTATAAGTAGTACACGTCACCAATATGTGAGTCTTTGTTGAATGAGCCTCTATAGCAACCACGTGCAAACCGATGACATCATCGAGTGGCGCAATTAATGTTGAGTGCCACAACCCCCCCCCCCCAAAAAAGTCACGTGTAAATTTAAATATTATTTGTGTTTTTTTCTTTTTTTAATACATTATGGTTATATTGTAAAACATGCTAATGTTGACCTAAAGTTTTAACAACAATAACTTATCTAACTTACCTAACAGTTACTGTGTAATTCCCATTTTGAGTTATTCATCACTGTTTTTCACATTGAAAACAGATGACAATATAAATCGCAGAGGAGATCATGTGTTGGGGATGTTTAATCGTATTCGGACTGATTTTTTTGGACCACATGTTGTGGGTGATGGTCATATTTGATGTTTTCCTCTGAGTGAACAACCGCATGACATGACACAAGTGATGTCCTCACCACACTTACACGCAATCTGGATGAGGCAAGTGTTAACCTCCTGCAATGGCATGAGAGGCCTTGAACTTCCCCTTGTCTCAACACGGCCTTTGACTCAAAACAGAAAGATTTACATTCATGTCTTCTTTGTGGAATTTTAATGTGCTTTATAGGTTTTGCTATGATATGCTCAGCAATATACAGCATAGAAACAAAATGGCCATTGTTAGTCCAAGCATTTTATGTGTTAATGCTCTTCGCAAATCCCTCGAGGCACAATCTGCTTGTGAGTGTTGGCTCTTTGTTTCACCTCATTTTATAGCACATGACCTGAAACAACACTTGAAACTCGTGTTACAAAGAAAGAAAGAAAGAATGATTATTGTTTTTTAAACCTCTACTGAACTAAGGCAGGGCAAGTAGTCGCTGAAGAATACACAGCCACCATGACTTATTTGATAGACTCATTCGTGACATTTTCTAGCAATTGCAAAATGGTGTTTAATATGCATATAAAAGAATATAGACCTATGACATCATTACAAAGTGTTCCAAAAATCACAGTTTTTCAAAGAGACGGGGGTGAGAGTGACACATACCATTTTAAGCACATTTTCATTATTTTTTTAACGCAACCCTCGCAGGTTCTTGGTTTAACCCTTAGCAACGCCCTTGACAACGAAAATGCTTTTCTTCGACAATCTTCGGAAATCTTCGAAAATGGGGTCACACAGGGGAGTTGCGAGGGCAGTCAGCCATTGTACTGTATTGTTGATTGTCCCCTTGCATTGTTATTCGGTAAGATGACATGGCGCTGTGTGGCGGTGTAGTGTTCTCAGTCAAAACAAAAGTTGTACGAGTGGCCAAAAGATGGACTGCTTTCATCTGTGTGGGGGCATTTCTGCTGACAGACAGCGGAGAAGTGCCGACGAAATCCGGCCCTGGTTGGGGACTTGCAGGCATGTGATTTGTGTCTATTGGGTTGCTTTGGCTTCATGTAATGGAACTGCTCGACTAGATCAAGTTACGCCACAATTTGTGAATGGATGTGCAAGCTTGAGCTAAACGTGTATGCTTGCACTAATTTCGGAGGAGCCGCGCGGGAACGAGACTTCTGATAATACTACAATGACGAGAGAGGGAACCAGGCGATGGAGAAGTAGCCTAGCTGTACGTTTCACGTACAGAAGATGAGGACTTTGACTTTTAGGGGATTGATCAAAAGTAACGTGAGTGCATAGTTAAATACGTAAATAAAATACAACCGAACTCAGTTTTGCTCTGCTGCCTTTTTTTAAAAACATACTCTAGCAAGTGAAAGCATGCTACCGTGTGGTTTGAGCTACGTATGTTTAACCGTGCCTTATGGTGGTGACAATACGGCAGGTAGTCTCATAGTGCTCATTTAAGCATGGCACAACATCGCATTTCAAACAATAACGCTAGACTAATAACCGCAGCGTATATATCGTACCAATTTTCTAATCTCGATTGGTCTCGTCTCTACTCCATGTCAGGTCGTCCGGGCACAACATTTTCAGCATCCTGACCAGAATCTGGCTCGTACATATATGGTCCAAAATATAACATGCCAACCTCCTCCTCTTCCTCCAACTCTTCAAAGACTTGGATCTCCTCATTTAAGATTGACATATCGCTTTCTGAATCCATTTTTGGCTGGTTTTGTACTTTCTGTATTGAGCTCTGTGATTGTTGTCCCCCAGGTTTTGTCGGTTGCCAGGCTCTAACTTCGGAAAAACTATTACAGTGGAACCTCTGAGTTTGAACATCTCGGAACTCGTACAAATCGGACTTCAACCCAAAAATCTAAGTAAAAAATATCTCTGAGTTTGAACTCATTTTCGGAGTTGGAACACCCAAGCAAAGCAAGCGACCTTGAAAACGGGTATCCGAGAGAGGGCAAGCGAAGCCGAGCAATGCCGAATGCTCACGTTGCGGTAGTTGAGACGATGTCATTTCCAGTCAGATCGTGAATACTCCCGGAGGTGCTTCACACTCGCGAGTGCATTTTGATTTTTCCACGACAATTTTCTTCGCCATGGGCCCAAAGAAAGACATAACATACAGTGCTACGAACCACAGTGGAATTAGGAAGGAGATTATCGCACCGTTGTAACTACCGTCACTACTTCTGTAAATATTGGCACAAAGACCCCCCTTAGCTGTTCAACAACGTGCCTGACGTTAAACAACGCACCCAAGGACCACTTAGTAGTCTAACAATATGCCCGATGTAAAATACACAAACTCAGTACTGAACTAAAGCTAGCATTAACATAGCATTTATCATCCATTGATGTCATCACACCACAACAGGTAAGGTAAGGTATTTTTATTGTTTAAATACTGCACTGTACTGTAAATGTAAAAAACATAAATAGAAATTAAAATGGGAATTTTCTGTTTTTGGAGCTTGGGAACGGATTAATTGCATTTACATTATTTCCTATGGGAAAAAATGTTCCGGAGGTTCGCAGGAACAAATTATGTTTAATAAACTCCAAGGTAAATAATTTTTTTCATGCTTTATTTTTTTGGGACTGTTTAATTACTTCACTCATTACCCTTTTTGGCATTTTATGAAATTACCTCTTATTTTGTCTTTAAGTGAGGCCAGGAGCTCCCCCTAACATGACAAAATAAACTCAGTTTGTTAATTTCAGATACAGGAATTCCCCTAACTGGACTCTGTCATATAAAACGTTTTTCAGCAGTTGGCTTTTTATTTTATTTTATTTTTTTATACTGCATTTTTTTCGCCAATCATACTTTGTGGTAAGAGACAACAAAAGACACATGCAGATCAAATAATGCAGTTGAAAGTGGCAGCATTTGGGGACAAAGTTTATATGCTCTGATAGGCTCTCTGTCATTTATAGTCGTCTCCTGATTGGCCCGTTAGTTACTTCCGTATTGTCAATCTCCGGTAGCCCCTCCTCGCGAACCCACGAGCAGTTGTTGAGTCTCTCTCGCGCTGCCACTCGCACATTTGTCTTACTCAAGGCAAGCGAGATGGGCAAACGTGAATGTTCCTGAATTATTCAACAAGGAAGACCTGTTTTTGACGCGTTGTCGTGGGACTTTTCATTTCTTTTTGAGAACTCTTGTTACAGTTCAAAAAGTGAGGAAGCACATCGGCAAGGATACGAGAGTTGAAAGCTCCGCGTTGCCTGGGTGAAAGTGAGGTTAGTCGGGATTTCCATCTCCCCGACTTCCGATTAAGAAATGGACAACAAACGTCATATTTAATCATAATTTAGTCAGTAGACGTACCCTCGTGTGTAGCCACGAACTTTTGAGTGATTTGTCTGACAAATGCTGCGCCGTGTAACCAGTTTATCCGGCTTGGCTGGAAGTTTTGTGGTAGTTTGACGTCCAGGTGAAGCGCCACGGACGAGTGCAACTCTCAGTAAGATAAGATAATAGAGACGATTCCTCATCATGGCTGGCGTGAGTAATGCCCATATGAAAACCCTGGAGGACCTGACTTTGGACTCGGGCTATGGAGCGGGAGACTCGTGCAAATCCCTCAGCCTGTCCTCCTCCAAATCGAACTCCCAAGCCTTCATGACGACCCCCCACCGGAGCAACTGGTGGTACTACTCGGGCTCCATGAACAGCAGGAACAACAGTTGGGACACGGTCAACACGGTCCTCCCCGAGGACCCGGAGGACATCTTTTCCAAATGTCCCCGCTTGCCTGAACTAGAGGAGTTCCCCTGGACCGAGGACGAGGTGGCCCGGATACTGCGTAAAGTGGCCATGAGTGGCACTTCGAAGGGCGGCCACGCACCTGAGTTCACCTCGGAGGCCGTGCGGCGTCTGTCTGCCCTGCTCCGAAAGTCTCTCATCCGCATCTCAAGGGAGGCTCAGCGGCTAAGCGTCATGCACTGCCGCTGCACACGCTTCGAAGTTCAGAGCGCCATCAGGCTGGTGCTCAGTTGGGCCCTGGCCGACTATTGCGTCTCGGCCACGGTCAAAGCCATCTCCATGTACAGCATGAGTGCCGGGGAGATGCTGAGGAAGGGCAAGTCGGCCCGCTGCGGGCTAACCTTCTCCGTGGGACGTTTCTTCCGCTGGATGGTGGACACTCGCATATCCGTGCGTATCCACGAGTATGCTGCGATATGCATGACCGCCTGCATGGAAGCTCTGGTGGAAGAGATCGCTGCCCGGGTGCTGATGTCCGAACGGGGTCACCCGGGGCCAGATTCGGGGTCACCATGTGCCCCGGTGAGCGCCGAGGCCTTGGAGGGGGTGGTGAACAACGAAGCGGAGCTGTGGGGAGTCCTGCAGCACTACGAGCACCTCATTTGTGGGAAAAACGCAAGCGGTAAGTTTGTTCGAGTGAATGAATGGGAGCCTTCAGGGTGTGTTGCTATGTGATGACTTCCACTGAACGTTTTCCTCTCTCAGCGTCTCCCTTCTGAGTTGTGCTCACCGCTTTCCACTCGTTCACCTTCCAATGCGTGTGGAAACACTTAAATGAGGTCCTTGCTGGATACAATAGCAGCCCTTTGTGTGAGACGTTCAATGGATTGTTTCTAATTTGACCCGACAGAATAGGAAAATAACAGTGCCAACCCCATAATAGCACAAAGGAAGTATTTGTTTTTCATAGAATGTCCTGTGAGAAGAAATGGCAGGTCTTTGTGTTTGATAGCTCAATTTGATTGCATTGTAGTGATTTCTCTCTTCTCACACACACGGTCCTCATGTCACACCACCATGCTGTGCCAGTAATCATGTTGTGGTTTGGGAGTGCAGACAGGAGTTTTCTCTGTTAGTGTTCACACTCCCTCTCATCCTCTTGCTGTGCTGGTGCTCCCATCAGCTCAGTTTCATGTTCTCTAAACGATTGTACATAAATGGGAACATTATTGCCACTTTAGTCCTTACCAATGACCAAGATACAGAAAATAGATTTTTAGGATGGTTGATACATTTACTTAAGTAAAAATTTCCCAAATCAGTTTCTAAGTCAAACTGTCATCTAATAGAACATTAATTACAGGTGATGTTTTAAAGTAAGATTCTGATGTACTTAACTGTCATAAAAATGAAAAAGTTAAGTTTCTTGCAATGAGACTACTTGAATAGTACTCATTTGATGACAAACAAGGACAAGATTGCTCAAGACAAATTGACTTTTTAACCTTCTTTTACCATTAGGCAAGTGAAAAATGTAGTTAGTCGCTGTATAGTAAAACTGAACGGTGTATCTTCATTTGGAATGATTTCTATCAGAATGACAAACAAGTATCCATATAAATGTGGCTATTAACTCTTATGATGCATAATGGAGGCATGCAGTGACAAGCTTGAAATGAGTCTTTTCACATTTCTGCTAAACAGCTGATTGTGCAATGTATGTATATTATATAATATTGACATATATTGTATCTAACAACAATTTCCTTGGTGCATCTAGATACGTTTGAATGGCTTATGTGCTAGTACATGACATCACATACTATGCATCTATGTATGTTGACCAGAGTTTCTGTGAAACTTACTCGGTCCCTAATAGCTTCCTCTTTGACAATATACTCAGTAATTAGACTTTGTTTTCTTTATTAAATACTTTTTTGAGTCAATTTATAATATAGCTAATAGCTACAAGCTCTTTTTTTTTTTGATTGCAATACAATGGCCTTTTGTTGTGCGGGTCGTCTGGCTTAGCCGAACATAGAGGGGCTAAACCAAATGCTGGGGCACATGGGCTCAGTACACTAGCATAAAACACAAAGAGGGCAAGTGACATATACTTGACCATGATGTCACTGTACAGTTCCAATTCCAGTGCCAGTATGCACGCCATCCATGCATGATGGGAGAGTAGGAAGGAGGTTAATGCTGCTTACACTCTTAATTGCCCAATCGATTGGCAATGAACTATCTTCTGCCGCTACACAATCAAACTTCTTACGCATGCATATTTGTTTCATCGGTACTTCCTGCTGTGAGTAATTATTGTTTAATCACACAAGTTAAAGAGCAGCGTCTGGTTTCAGCACTCAGGCAGATGTCTTTTGGTTGGGTTTGGATTGACCCTATTTTGCTTGGTTTAGTGACGTGTGCACGCGCCTGCGCACATATGTGTCTGTGGGTGTCTCTGTCCATATATGTTATAACAACAGACCATTATTCTGACCACCCCAGCTTTTTATAGGCCCGTGATTCTACCACCTGACACCCCCACACCCTTACAGTCAGACCACAGCCACCCGCTTTCTTCGTCTGCTTTTGCTGATGTCCTCACAACAGTCATTATTTCTAAAAGCAAATATCTACTTTTTGGCCTTCAACATGATAATTCATGAATGGGAGGGTAGGCTGCTGATCACTCGGAAGGCCACATTGAGAAAAATACTCCTCCCTTGCTCTTTATTTCGCTTCATTTCGCCAACTCTTTCTCAGGCGCAAGCTCACATCTGGAAGTCCTTAAGAAAGCAATGACTTGCAGGGCTCCAATAACAATTCTGAAAACTCCCCTCTTGCCTGTCTTGTGCTTGCTTCTATCTTTTTTTGGTATTCTTTGCTCATGCATTCACATCCATTTCATCTTTAACTGTTTATTTCTTCTTGTCTACAGGGAGTGCATTAGAGTAACTTGTTTGGGATGTGCCAGGATCGTATTCATTACTCATGCATGCGCTTGTTGTACACATGTCGACCCTGAACTTGTTTTGTCTGCCTTTTATCTGCGTTCAAATGGCTCCACAGCACAGTTTGAACTCATTGTGCAGTACCATTGTAGAAAAGAATCCATTTGGCATTCAGTCTTCCCCACAAACGAGCTCTTTCTGCCATGGCGTGTCCTCCTGATAGCACTATGGAGCATTTTGCAATGGAAACGGCTTCACTAATGGACAATGGAAAGGGAATCATTGATCCTTGTGATCATACAAATGTCGAGTAAACTCCTTATTTAATCAGTAGGCAATCAGTAAGCACCACTCAAATAGTTTTTGTAATTATATGCTGCTACTCATGCATTTTGCTAATGTAAAACAGTCAGTTACAGTTCAAATTTAAATTATTATATACACAACAGACTAGTCGTATAGCAAACTGCATTTGAAAGCTGACTGGCAACTGCGACACAGTGTCACATGCTACACTGCCCTCCACCGTCAGCCAATTCTCCACCTGTGGGAGACTCAGATGTGTGTGTGTGTGTGTGTGTGTGTGTGTGTGTGCATTACTGTACAAGAGGCAGGACTTCACTGAAAGGGAGTACTGTATTCATAGCATGCAACATTGACCTGGATAAATAAACTTTGGTTTAGTTCGGGACTAACAAAAATGGTTTCTGCTGTCTATTTTTTTTAAAGGTACCAAAAAGGCATTGATTAATGGATGATAGCCGTGTGTATGTTGTGCTGCTCAGTATTTTCCAAAGTATGTATTTAGCCCAGAAGGCGGCGTGGGAACAGTGCGGAGAAAGAGGCAAGGAGAACATCCCAGCACTGTGGTCAGTCACACAGATGGGGAAACCAGCACTCTGAAAATACACTGCCCTACTCTGCACATCTGGAATCGAGATCATATGCAATTTCGGAAAACATCATGGCTTTAATATAATGGTGACATAGCCGTTGCATGATACACGCGTGTCCAACATGCTTCAAATTTGACAGGACAACAATCTAGTATTTTGCTTGAATAACTTTACAGACAGATTGCAAGCCATATAACTGAAGTTAATACAAGTATAAACCTCCTAAAATACTGCCTATACACAGTTATGTTGGTTATGTTTCTTAAGTTACATAGCGACTTGCGCACTGAAAATCCATGTCATTGTTAGCGCTGGCTTCTGGTCTGGGCCCAGCTGTAACAACACAGACTCATTGAATTGCTGTTTTGCACATGGTTTTTATTGTGCTCATATGCGGGTATTTGTGTGGCTCCGAACTATTCATGGGAGATAGAAAGCCTTCACAGATACAAAACCACACGTGATTTGTTGAGGTATGACAGCACCAATGACAATATAGACATGGGTTCAGGAAAATCCCCTTAATCACGGGCTTACGTCTCTTATCTTGTGATGTAATTGTTTATTTTCAGTGCTCATCACATTGTTACTTGCGCCGCGGGTCTCTAGGAAATGTCAGTCTTCATTTTGATGACGTTATGCTCCATCCAACGCAATTCAGCTTAATGAGTCACGGTTCACATCATAGTTTACAGTAAATCACTATGAGGGCGGAAGAATAACGCTGACAATGACAGCTACAGAAAGGCAATGGACACAAATAGAGGAACTGAAAAAGTGGCAACCGTCTCAAAAGCGTCCTTAGATATACATCTTGATTAAGCCCTTCATGACAAATTCTTGGATGACAGTGAACTGAGTTTTATTCGGTGCAGCCCACATTGGTTTTGGGCTTCCTTTTCTTGTTTAAATTGGAAACTGTGCAGCTAGTGTGCATTACCACATCACCCTGGCTCTGGTTCTTGAGGCAATCTTTCCAATCCTGTGGAGTGAATTTTCAGCCTGGGTAGCTAATAGGGGAACAAGGGTTGGAACCAGGCGGTTGAAGGGTGACCCGGAGGCTGCAAAGCTTCATGCACCTGTGTTGTCATCTGGGTTGGTCATAATAATTCCGCAAACTAGATTCATTCACAGGAAACCATTAAGTGTCAGAGGTTAGGAGTCGTGGCTTTCACAATGGGCCAAAAGGGTTGCTGTGCTTTAGAGTGTGGCATCCGTTCTATGATTTCATGCATATATAGCCAGTGGCAACAGATCTCACTTTCTCGCTCAACTTTTAATTTCACAATGCTGGGTAGAGCAGCTGCAACATGTCAAATATACTACATTCCACTTTGCACACGGAATTTGTTTTGACATTCACAGGGTCGCCATCTGTGTTAGTATAAAAGCATGTCTTTTTCATCGAGCCCTATATCGGGGGCATGTGTAGCAGATCTTCAAAGTTGAAGCCAAATCACATAGAATGATTGATACACAATTGTCTAATAAATGCATCTTTGGCTCATAATAACCTTGGTTGTCACAGGTTGTCATCATCTTTTTTGATTGCATTCATCAATAATTATAGTTGACAACATTGTTTAATTAAAAGGGACAAATCTGTAATGCCATTAATATAACAACAGTGTTTCCCCCAGTGCTTTTTAAGGCAGGCTTTCCCGCTCGGCTAATGTTCGCTTATTTTATTAATTCCAGATATATTTACATTTCTTCGTTCCTGCAAACGTACCTTAATTTATCATCCGCTGCCATTTTTTGTGACTCCGATATGTATATGTATGGTGTGACGTAATATACAATCATGTCATCGCTTATTCCCAAAACCTGCTTCCATAGCCATGCTCCTTTTTCGATACACTGACAAATCGATCTCCTTTAAGTGTAAAAACTGTTTTTTCTGCAAATTTTAGACCTTTGAAATTGTTTTATTTATTCATTAATTTTAGCATTTTTATTCAGGCTTATTTTCGCATTAATGGAAAATGTGAATAAAAATAGGTGGATGGAAACCCACCTAATGAGAAGGGACCAATCCAGTCCCAGAAATAGGCAGAACAAACCCTATACCTGTCATAAACACACTCAGCTGCTGTCGTAAAAAAACCCTCATTGCTCAAGTAAGTGACAGCTACACCCAGTTATATTGCACGGAGATAACTTAATTGAGGAATGTGGTTAGCATGATGATCATATGATTCGATGTAGCAGTTTTTGTGGCAGCAATTATAAGCGTCAATTTTAAAAATGGCAATGAATGCGGTATTACATGTAAAACCACTAGAAAACAAAAGCCAACGTCAATCATCATAGTTTTATTGGCCTTAGCTTGCAAGCTTTTCTGCATGTGTGTATGTGCAAATCTGAAGTCAGTCCTAGTCAACGCAGAGCCCGTTAACTATACAAACAGATAATTTGATCCGATGAAAGGGAAGTGAAGAAGGTTGGGTGGGGGGTGGCACAGAGTTTATAGTTTAAGTGGAAACACATTTGTCTGAGCGAGAACTGGATGTAATAACCCCTTGCTGTGCTCTCTGGTGAAATCTGTTGGAGTCATACTGACTCTGCTATAAGAAGCTGCGGCGACACGACAGGATACATTTGAGGGAGAGATGCAGCAGTGTCTCCCAAGTTATCCTCTCCAGGTTGGGTTTATGTAGCAGTGTGCGCCTTTGTGTGCGCTGTGGTCACTCTCATCCAAAGCTATAATAAGCTCATTCATTTCTGGAGGTTTATCAGCCAAGTGGCAGAAGGGATTTCTTTCCCAATTACCTTTTTCTTTTTCTTTTTTAAGATCGTTGCAATAGAGAGCTTTTGTGATGCTGTCAGTCAGAGACTTCTTTGTTCAGTGGAATCAGAGAGGCAGTGTGCTACGGCAGAACAACTCAGATGTGTTGCACTGCTAAAGTAAACACACTCCTCTGTAGCAGCACTGTTCGACACACGGCCCACTCCTTTTCTGATCCCATTACATGCAATAACATTCATTAGCATATGGACATGTACACATGGAGTAGGTCTAAGCTGACAGTGATCACATTCGATTGTATTATTTGGATTCCAGATATGAACAAAATATCTTATTTTCTGCTGTTAACAGAAACATATTTGACAATATACATGGAAAGAAACTCTGCAAATGTTCAAATAGTGACATTTAGACACTGGTGGAAGTTAAACTATGGGACAGTGTAAAACAAACATGTTTTTCGTTTCTCCCCAACCGTGGTGTGAACACAATTTTGTTCCAGTGTGCAAATTGAAAATGTCTGTAAAGGACAACAAAATCATTTTTATCTTGGGAAGTAGAGATGGTTAGCAGTGGTCTATTTCTCATACCTGCTAAGTATTTACTTTGTGGAATAATTACAAGTCGTAGTAATAGTTTGTTTACATGAAGATTAAAGGCCATTTCCTCAGCATCTCAAAATGCTTGCAAATTGATTTTCCACAAGGAGATTTGGGAACGAGATTCAAAGAGACAAAAACATAAACAAGCAGGCGGATTAGTCACAATGTTTAAAGGTTAACTTGTTGGTAAATATGACAATCAGCAAAGTATCCGTTATAACAGGTAAGCTAAGGGACAATATGTGCGTGGTTGCAATGTATGCGTGTATTCCAGTCATCACAGCTTTTGGCGTTTCTAGCGTGTGCTTTTACTGATAGCAGAAGACGCCACAAGGTTGCATACCCCAATGTAGACATGGCAAAACTCTTCTAAACATGATAAAGAGCGCACAGAGATCTTAAAAATGGGAGACCAAAAAAAGATGACAATGTAAGAAAGTAATTTCATTTTATTAGTTTATTTAACAGGGACAATGCAATTAGACATAAACACTAAGCAAAGCTTGCAGCTGATGTTGCGCAAACAGAGTTTAGCAAATGCTAATTTACAACCCCCATCCCTGGTAGAAGAAAAAACAACCGAAAATACAGGAGTCTTTTTGCGTGAGTCATTTTGTATTCTTGATATCTCTACAATTTGTGTGCAATAATGTTGTCTACTAATGTTCTACGTTGTAATCGCCCATATACCTGATCAAGGTACTAGGTAGTATTGCCACGTGTCCCAATACTACACATATCCGGTCTTAAACTGTAGACATATTTTGACCCCAGCTCAAAGGCTTTAGTCTGGATCACACTGTACAATTTCTGATGCCAGATATGGCTCAAGGGGACGTATGAGGACATTGCAGCTCCTTTTTCTCAAAAATGTTTCCCCCCCACAGCATTTCAACCTTGTAATGCAACCTTGTGGATCTAGCAGATGCAATGTCACTTAAGAAGCTATCCATGCCACTATATGATCATTCTTAAAATATTTCCTATTGTTCCTCTTTGTGCACTTCTATTTCCATTACACACAGTATGTGTTTTGTTTTGAACCAGCAGCAGTTTGTTTAAATTCTGTTTATTACACACGTTCTAATGTCAACCATATACCCAAACCACATTGGGTTAAAGTAATGCACCAGCAATGCAATTCTTCTGCTTTTGTGCTTCCACACCTGGACATTCCCAACTTCCCAAACCACAGCAGAGTTTCCCATAATTGCCCTTATGCACTTCACTGCAAACCAATAAGACCTTTCCAAAACATCACCTGTTGGGTCAACGTCAACCAGATAGGCACATAGTAATTAAGAGCCACAGCATCACACACACACAGCACAATTAGACCAAAACCATGCACGGTACAGTAAAACTTGCACAAATTTCGTTGTGGTTAGTGGAGGGAAGGAGCACCTCCATATGGAGAACATGTGTGGCCACAGGAAAACAGACGTGACAGCCTCAGCCAAAGCCCCGCGTCTCTCTTTGCTGATGTGATCTGCTCTGCACATCCACTTCACGTGGTCACCTTGCTCAAACCAAAATAAACACCTATAAACACACAACCCGTTGGTTACCGAATGATTTTATTCATTTATTTCAAATATGCGCATCCAAATTTATTATCTGGCTTTGACATAATCTACCCATTGAATTGTAGACGGGTGGAGTGAGAAGCTTGAAAAAAATACTGTATTGGCAGCTCGGTATGTGCTGGAATTTCACATAGTTGAAAGGATGCTTTGTTTGTGGGTGTCCAGAGAAACAGTCATTTCTCTTGTTGGGTTTCTTGTTAGACAGACAAATCATTGTGAAGATAAACTTTTTTTTTTCTAGAAGATCATGGTCCCTCTTTGAATTCTTGGCTTTGCCTAGGAACTTTTCTTAGGAACTTTACTTTCCTATCCTATCAGAGTGAGGTGGCCTGGAACTACTTAAAGGATAGGTCCTTTGAAATCTAAACATGCTTAGGAAAGACCAGGATGCACCATTTAAGCCATATTTAGGAAAAGTTACTTCTAACCAACCTTAAGAAAGGAAAGGAGACATGCAGTACTACCCACAGTTCTTTATGGCAGCAATATTTTAAAACCTGCCCTTTCTATGTTGGAACCGAAACACCTTTTCATCTCTCCTTGGCCCGATGACAAAATCCAACACATGTTAAGAAAAGGTGGCATAAAGATTAGGAGATGTGACTTTCCGAATATGCAGTGGTGTCTATCATTATCTCAGATTACTTTGTGCTGGTAGTGTGTCTAAGAGGCAGAGGAAGTAAGTCAGACAGCAGTTAAATTAAGCATGGCTAAAGCGCCCCCTCAATGCTTGTGCACCCTTTTCCACGCCCAAGATAGCAAATGGTCAGCAGCATGTTCATTACTCTTTAATTGTACATTAGCAGTTGTGAGTACAGTTGTGCTTGAACGTTTACATACCCTAATGGTATGTAAACGTATGAGCGCACTATAAGGTGGGATAAAAGCTTAATGCCAATAAAATCTTAATTACTGTGGCAATTGTTTTGATATTTTCAGAGGTTGAAGTTGACATGAGTAGAAATGTGTGTGTTAATTTTGGTGACAATTCATAGCAGTTTTGTGTCATTAAGTGACATTTAGCTTTTGTAGATTTACAGTTATGTTTACATACCCAAGGAAACTGACAAGCACAACTGTATGCATTCAACTTAAAAAAAAGTTTCCACCTAGGTTGCCTCTAGACAAGTGTGTGACATGAGGGGATGTGTACATAAAATGGAGTGACACGTGCACTGTAAATGACTGGTGCTGTTAATAAGGTGTTGTATTGGCAGTTTCTTTGCATTGACTCGTTCAGAAGGTGAGAAGTACGTACACGCGTTACAACTTTCTGCTATTACGCAAACCTAGCAACAATTCCATGCTTTGTTCACTGTTAGTAGTCATCTTTTTAGGAGTTCCCCATTTATTCCATCACAGATGGAGCCTTCAGACGTCCAAAGCAGTTAAAGAGGGCAGATGTGTGAGGAGTATATGGTGGTCTGAGGGGAGGGGAGAGGTCACTGGAGGCCATAAATACTATAACACCCACCCAACTGGTTAACACAGACACCAGACAAGCTGTGGATGTGTGCCTAGCCTTAACAAAATTCGCTGGTTTCATATAAACATTTGTTCATTTTATTCTGCTTTTTAAATGAAATCTTTGCTATGATGCAGTAGTCTGCAGAGTGGATCCAGTGTGGAGCCAACAGAAAGATTGACCTATCCAAACTTCAGTAGGTATTTTCAAGTGCCTCTATAATAGTTGTGATAACATTGAAGCTGTCCAAAGATGTCTGAATAGACTTAGATTGCACCGTGGGTATCCACAAACAAAAAAACAAGATAGAGACACAGGCTGATAAGTAACAGACAATGATAGAAAGGTATTTACACCATCAGTATCCTATCAGCATTTTAACAGGCCTTTTCCCCAGGATGCAGGTTGACAAGCACTGTTTCTCAACCTCGATACGGTGCCTTGTTAGTGAAAAACCGAAAGCACCATTCCTGATGATGACAATGTCTGGATAGTTTTCATTTCCACCCCCATGCTGAGAGGAACTGACTATAACAGAGACCGTTTCTCCTGTCTTGACCTTGTAAAAACATCCCTCAGAACCATCACTTTCTGCTCCCTGTCCACCCTCCTCCTGTTATTATTTCCTTCCACAATGTGATGTCTCACAGTTTTGAACATATGTCTTGAAATGTCATCATTTCCCACTGAGGGAACACAAGGGCAATGTTTGTTTAACCTTGGAGGCTGTAAGTTTTCATAATCAATTAATGAATCCAGATGACACTCATTTGTGTTACCCCTGAAATACAAATCATCCATCCAGTGTTCGTTCTTTATTTCCGTTCTGTATTTGTCATGTGAAACAACAACAGGCAGCACAGAATCCCAAATAGGCACAGAGCAAAGTTGTGAACCTGCCTTGTGGTTCTTGGCTGTAGTAGACTTCTGCTCTTGAAGCCTATAATTACACCAACTAGTGATGGGAGCTGCAAAGAGAGGTCAGCGGTTTGCTGGCTCGTGCAACGAGGTCATGTCTATTCATGCACAGGCATGTGTATTTCCACCATCTTTTTCTTTGTGAAATTGTCTTTTCAGTCTCAAAATCAGATTGCAGGAAGACTGCTTCCCCCCCCAAACAGTTGTTTCCCTTCTTCTTTCTGTCTTCCCTCCTGAGTTCATCTCTGCACTCATCTTGCTGCATTCTGCCAAGCCTCCAGTGGCCAAGGCTCAGCCGTAGACTTCCGGCACAAGGCTGCTGCTGCCTGGAACGCTCTTATGCAGCTGGGGAAGGCATTATTATCCACAAACAGCCTGATTTTAGATGTACGCTGCAATCTCAGGGTACTTGTTGCGAAGACTGCTGCGGGGCCTATTTAAGTGGTGATGAAGAATCTTAACAGGTACCTTCGTTAATTATCACCCTGTGCTTTTTCTGGAAACACAATAACTTTACAGGCTAACGGGGAAATTGTTATTCAATGTTAGGGCTATGACTACGCTATGACTCTGATAACTTCGGATACAATTGAATGAAATTCCCAGTGAGCCTGTCTTCTCTCCTCAACCCTTCCTGGTCACATGTTTTCCTGAGCAATAAAGTGAGTCCCATTGTTGTAAAGAACAAGCTAGAAGAGCCAGAATAAAACTAAAAAAACAAACTGTGCAGGGTATGGCTGCAAAAATGCACCCGAATGAAGAGAGTGATGACTGCAACACATGCTTCTAAACCGTCATCATCACACCCAGACAGAGGCAACAGTGGGAGAAGAAGAATGAAAACACTTGTCACTCAGTGGGCTGTTTGTACAGGAGCTATGTGACTGTGCCTCGAATGGCCCTCTCACCAACCTGTTACATATACACACATTGAAAATGCACCAGTCCTTTAAAGGGCATCTGCTGGGTTCTCTGGTTCTTATGAATAGGGTAACGGTTTGTGTGTGTGTGTGGGGGGGGCTCAAATGTTTCTAGCACATCTCACTAGCTTTCCTTTACTAACGATGTTTATGGTGGTTAGCACATATCAGTCAAGAGTGGGTTTACTGTACTGCTCCAAAATATGTAAGCTTTCCCATGTTGTCTCATTCTGCATTCAATTATAACACAGGCAAGCATAAGTGGTGTGTGTGGCCGTGATCGATCAGCACTTCCATCTCAAGCTTTAATTATATCTGTACAGGATGGGCTTGACAATATACAATGTAGCCTTTCTACAATATGTGGAGTCTAGCCGGTGTGCCAGGGCATGCATTTCTTTGTTTTTGAAAGAGTTTTACCCTCAACAATTATTTAACCACTGTGGCTTTGGCGAGCATTGTGGGAAATACTGGTTCAAGTAAATTGACAGGGTATTTCCCCCATGTTCAGGAAGAAATGCATTAACACAAAAATACACAGCTCTCATCTTTTGAAGGCCAAATAGTTTGACATCCCATGCAATTCTTGAAGAGCTGAACAATTCAGGCTTTGTTGTTAAAACAAACATGGAGAGAGAGAGAGAGAGAGAGAAGTGCAGATGGAGACAGGTAGCAGTCAAGTTGATTTATTTTGCCTTCTGTCCTCCTTGACTGTTGTTTTCCATCTGTTGATGGAGTGGGTGGTCCACATGGAAAGGGGTCACACAGTACACAAGTCATCAAACACGGAGGCATAAGCAGGGTTGCAAAAAACAGCTAACAGAAATTAGCCCTGAAGTTTTTGTGATGACCTTATACAACATGACAAACTTGCCTTGAGCACTTGGAAGGACAACTGGGAGGGAACACACATATACTTCCCTCCCTCACTTGTTTTGGGCAGCTTCCATGCTTGGCCTGCACAATGTGTGGTCATGTGTCACCTTCAAAGAAGATCAAGCACATACTCCTCACACACTGTACACTACTTTTATTTACATGTCAAATTACAGTCACAGCACAGTTGTGTTTGTGTTATTAATTAAGAACTGAATAGCCAAGATGACAGGCACTAGAAAGGCCAAGATGTTTTCCCTCCACTAAAACTTTGACTAACTATTGATTCTTATTTGCCATAACTAGCTCATTGTAAACATTTATTCACTCAGTCGATACACTCAGCAAGCAGAGTCCATCAGACAGAACATTCTTGAGACCCATCTCCTAAATGCCAAGTCAGCACGGAAGGCCATTTCAAATCCTCATGATTCATTTTCACTGGTGGGCACTTATCTCCTTTGTGCCTTTGTTGTTTCAGTGTTAAGTCTTCCTTCTCTTTCATTGTGCTTCACAATCAAGTCCAGACAATTCACATTTCCACAGGAAGCTCAATGAAGGGACAGTGATAATTTTACCAGCCTTGTTCTAGATGAATGTTTTTACAACCACTAAAAGCGCATTTGTGTATCTGAGTCAACCAATACTTTCCTCCAGAAGTGTCGAGTGATGAATCAATTAAAGGACATCTTTCTCTCCATCTATTTGATTTCTTATTCTCTTATCTTTTCCAGTGTCACAGGGAACCTGAAGCCTACTGGGTAGAAGGGAGGTTGATACGATACATGTCCCTATTGACAGTCACTAACACTTATCACCATTCACTGCAACTTTTAGTGTGCTGTTTGATTATGTGTGCTTTGAGACAATAGGGCTTGTTAACATTTTAGTGCGTGTGATGAGTTTAAGTAATCAACACCTGCCACCAATTTTCTCAGAATAGGCTCCCATAAATGTGTTTTGTTGTGTGCTGGATGTGACGCTTTTAGGGGCAGCTCGGGACAAATCTGCTTAGAGCGCAGTCCTTTTTAGCGGCCTCCTTTTGACGTGTGGGCACACCCCCTCCTGCTTGTGTGCATGTATGTGTGTTGCATAGGGTGTGAGTGAGGGTCAGGGGGTGAGCTCTTAACCCCCTTGGGTGTCAGATGGGTGTTGCAGGCTGTTGAATGAGAGGACTACACTTACTGCATACTACACTTCCTATACACAACCAGGTCACTCCCTCCCTCCCAGACAAACGCACACTGTTGAGAGTTGTACATTGCTGTCATCAGCCAGAATGACTCGTTACATGATTTGTGCACTGGGTGACTCCTTAGTGACCAGTGCACAAGTAGGGTAGGCTACCTTTTTATGCAAGAGGGTGGGTGGTCCATTAATTTATTGCACCTTGTGTGGTTTCTTGCACATTCTATTCTGACATTGATATAAAGATAGATTATCTGAGGTACCCTGCCCACCCTTTCCGCCAAACTGATGTTATGACTTGTGCATGCCCTAGTATTGTGTGCTTTCTTTATTTCACAGTTGTTAACAATGGCATGGTATGTGTGGTCTATTTGTTATAACAGACAAAACAACTTTCTCCACAATGGCTTGTCCATTCACTGTGTGTTTCTGCAAAATAATGCACACTGACCCCATGTTTTCCTGTCTAATAGAGGTGTGAATTGCCTAGTACCTGGCGATTCGATTCGTATCACGATTCATAGGTCATGATTCGATTCAATATGATTAATCCCGATACGAATCTATAAATTGATTATAGCGGGGGTTTTTTTAACTCAAATTTAGAAAATACAAATCAGTAAACTTGTACATGTACACTGTAAGATTTTATGAAATTGTATTTATGTATCTGAAAATTCAGGCTTATAACTGAGCCACTGCATTTAACAAACAGGTTGCAGTCTGTGTCATGTTTAAACAGCATTGAAATAAAATATTAAGGCTTAATGTTCCATTAATATAACATTCTTCTATGCTTAATGTGTAAATCCTAACTCTAAGTAAGACGTTTTGTTGATAATTTCCATAAAAAATTGATGTTTAAAAATAGATTCGGCCGCATATTGAATCGATTCGAGAATTGCGTGCTGTAATATCGCGATATATTGCCGAATCGATTTTTTCTAACACCCCTACTCTCTAATGCAGTGATTCTTAACCTGGGTTCGATCGGACCCCAGGAGTTCAGTGAGTCAGTCTTAGGTGTTGACCGGAGGTCAAGACACACAGTCACAGGTTTTTTCTTTTTAAAGGCAAGAAAGTTTTTTTTGTTTACATTTACTAGTTTCAGCGTCCACTGCCGCCTTTACTAGTAAAGGTAAACCAAAAAAAAAAATCTTTAAAATACTATGTGACTATAAGAAGTAGAAGACAAGATGAACATTTCTAGCCAATAACGGTCAAGACACTCATCCGACTCAAATATTTGATTCATGATGATATTCCCCACTTGGCCGTCATTGGCTGCAGGTACTCACGCTACATTGCTTGGCTTATCTGCGCTGCAAGGAATTTGGTGTGTTCAGTAGTCAACTTGTGGTGGTACATGCTCGTAGTGTGATTTCTTTACTATTTTAATCCCTTCATACTAACTATGTCGAACAATTCTGGGGCCTACTCCAGCACTACTAGCTGTGTAGCAAAACTCAAGGAACACGTCCTTAAGATGCATGCACAAGACACAACACTTTCTGAATTCAAGGTGAAGAGAGCCAGATTCGATGGACAGGCTACTTTTTCTGTTCATTTTGTTCACCAGTAAATCTTATACCTTTGTATTCAATTTGAAAAATAAACAAACAAATAAATCACATTTTATTTTTGATTAGAAAATGTTAGGTTAGGAACCACTGGTCTTATGGGTTTTACACGTTAGACCACCCAATCACCTTAAAAAGAAAAGAAAATGCACAGTAGTGCCGAGTAGTATGTTTGATTATGTGAATGGACAACCCTATGATCGTTTTTTTCTAATTTTCTTTTCCACTCTGGAATGAAAGTGATTCCAAATATTATTTGGCGAGAACAGCGGGGAAAAGGGGGGGTATTTAAAACGGTGAGTCATAATCCTTGCACAGGATCCCCTAGCCCCCACAAGCCCCCAGTAGCCATAGTTTATTTTCCTCATTTGACTCAGTGTGTTGTGCGTCATCATTTTGCTCTCTCCAGTGCCCAACATGGAATGTTAATCGGTAGAAAGCTGCTTTAGATTTGCAACCATGATTTTGGATCTCAGTCCTTTGAAAGTCTCTGGATCAAAACAACTCACTGGTTTATAAGAGCTATGGCAGAACGACTGAATTTATAGCCGGCTGTAAAAGTTGGAGAGGATTGAGTGTGATGTGCTTTGAGTTGAATTTTGTGAACTGATTTACCTGAGTGTGTAAACAAACAGCATGTGCTAAGTCATCTGCCTTACCTTGCCAAGGAAATTTCAAGGAAGCGAGAGCAAGAAATGGATGAAAATAGAATCTGATGCAATGAGTGTGCAGTCTTTCTCTGTTGTTTCTGTTGATGATCAGCTTAGAAGGAGAGAATCACTGATGGGATGGGAACAATTTGTTCAAATTCATTTTCACAAACAAATTATGCTCTTTGTGCCTATTACAGAGTCCAACTATTGAGTGTAGCATGGTCCCGCAAGGGCACATAAAACAATAGACTCTTGTGGCCAGTAAAGTTTTAAGTAGACTTAAAAAATGCACACTTTAATTCATGAATTTTACCAGTTATTTTCCATTTTAATTATATTTTTTATTTGTCAAGCGTAGCTCTTTGGAAGCATTTTGGATGGTGACATCATCTGATCATTAAAACTGGATTGTTGTACAAGGACGGATTGTGTGTGTGATTTTGCGATTGCAGACTAATGCTTGTAATAGTCACCATATGTTTTCATGAGACGAAAAAACAAAACCAACCTTTTGATGTATATTTTTTAATGCCCATTTGCCAGACAATAAACTAGCGAAACCAATAAAACGATGTGATCCAATAATGGTGCTATTCTGTCCCTTTGCTGCACGCGATGTGAAGTGGCATCACATATGGAAGAAGGGACTTTTGAATGAGACCAGATAGCCACAGGCACCACAGTTGGCCTGGAATGTAAACTGTATAAAACATGATTACAGAGAAAAGCGGGGGGCAGAGAAGTCTGGAAGAAAGAAGGAGAAAGTAAGAGCTTGAAGAAGGGATTTTGAAGTCATGTTTAGGATTAAGGTTAGTTGTGCTGAGGAGCTTATATGATATTTTTCAGGACTGTGGGAAACCAAAGGCATGCATGGCAAATCCAATCTCATCCTGCATGTGCGCATGCGTATGTGTGAGTGTGTGTGCAGATTTGTATTTTTAACTGCCTGCTATGTTGCATTTAGATTAACTAATTTATTCATCAATAATGGCAAGTTAGCTGTTTTTACAATGTGTTGCAAAAATAAAATCTAATTTATTAACCTCCAGATCCAGATATAATCCTCTATGGTCAACAATACAAGTTAAAAGACATAATTAACCAGAGAAATAATAATAATAAAAATAAATAATAAATACTAAAATTGTAAAAGAGGCAATAAAGTGCAGGTCCAGTGTGCATGCTGTACATGTAATATTGTCCGTTAAGCTGCAGGGTAGTTAGCTGTGTGTATATCTGCTGATTGGGGGGGTCACGATCCCTGCAGCAGTCTCTTCACAACCATGGGGAAAAAACAGTTCTGCAGCCTGTTGGTGCGGGCTCTCATGACTCTGAGTCTACCGAAAGGGAGGTTAGAGAAATGTGCGTGTTCTGGGTGGGCGGAGTCATTGCGGATCTTTGTAGGCCGATGGAAGAGCCGGGTCGAGTGGATCTCCTCCAGGCGTGGAAGTGGCAAACCAGCGATCCACTGAGCCGTCTTGATGACCCGCTGTAGTTTCCTCTCGGATGTCGTGCAGCTGGCATACCACACTTTACATCCGTAGGACAGGAAACTCTCAATTCTACAGTGGTAAAAATGTGTCAACTAACGTTAGGGGAGTTTGTTCCTCAGGAAAAAGAGACGCTACTGGTCTTTTTTAATGATGTGGGTGGTATTCACAGTCCAGCTCAGGTCCTCTAAGATGTGCAATCCGAGGAACTTGTAGTTGCTGACCCGCTCTTCTTCTCCCCGATTGATTCTCAGGCCTGTGTGTGATGTGGTCTTTGTCTTACGGAAGTCAATGATGAGGTATTTTGTCTTCTTGGTGTTGAGGTTGAGGTGGTTGTCACTACACCAAGCTGCCAGTGCTCGGACCTCCTCCCTGTATGGTGCTTCATCGCCATCGTGTGCGCTTGTCTTGTTCTGGGCCAATGGCCTTACTTATGGTCAGGGGTGCAAATATCATTTGTGGTCAATTTCTAAAATGAGCATCAGAGGTTGTTGTTTGGTGCTCTTTTTTTTGGGCCCATCAACCTCAGTTGAGCTCAACTGAACTGAGAAAAGAACAATCAGTTAATGATTCCATTAATTTTGTTCACTCAAAAGATGTTTGTTTGAGTAAGTAGCTTGCAAATGGCACAGTAGAAATCTAACTCCAACCCCCAAGAAAAAAGAAAGAAAGAAAAATCAATGCTATGCAATTGTACAGTGACAGAGTTGAAAAACACAATTGTCCAGTGCGTCCAGTTTTGCAATTTTGCTCATGTGCACCACTTATGTGCACCCCTGTTCTATGGTTATATGAATCCCAATTTATGAGCCACACTTTTCACATTCGCAATATGTATTCTTTTTACAAAGACCAAACTTAGGAACCGCTTATTTTTCAGCTTCCTGTTAATTGACATCTTTCAGTGATTGGCAATGCGAGTACCGGTAGGTGTTTTAACTTAGTCATTTGGGGAAACCTCCTCCTTCATAGCTGATAGCGTCACTTGTGTTTTCAACTCCAGCTGCGCATTGTCCCTGACCCATGACTCATGTCAGGTGTCTGGGGACATTGTGCAGACCTTATCATCATCTTAAAGGCATTTACACGAGTGCTAGTACATGATATGATTGGGTGTAAAAGTGCCTGCCCTTTCAATCCAAACCGTAAGTGTAAGGTAATTCAATGCATGAATGCTTCTCTGTATCCAGAACGATACGTTTAGTTTGTAGACGTGTTTACTTTTCAAGCGGATGATTATTTTTAGCCCCAGCACTAATAGACCACGTAGGCTTCCTAAATGCCCCTCTGTCCCATTTGAAGTCTGTTTAGATAAGGATCATAAGGAGGACCCACCAGGCCAAGCAAACACTTTTTTTTTTTAGGCCTACATGGTGAATCCTTCTGTTTACAACTATGTAGCGAATAGCGCCAACTCATAGAGTCCACATGTAACCACATGCTGAACATGCCCACATTTCCCACTCAACTTGTTTACACTCTTAAGATGTGCCTCCAATAAAAAAAAGAGTTCTGAGAAGACACTGATAACACAGTGGTATGGTTGAAATTAAAAGTTTACAAAACAGATGTGAGAGCCTTTACCGACAGGAAAAGTCAACGGTGTGTGTTTGTGTATTTTCTCTGACCAAGGATGTTGGGTCAAGGTGGGTTAAAGAACATGGAATAACAGTCCTGTTAAAAAGTGAACTATTGAGGGATTTTCCATTCTCCATCATCCACCTTCCACACAGGAGCAAGCTTAAAGCTTCCTTGTCCAAAATAATGGCCCCATTCGCGCTACGGGAAGCGACTTTGAAGCCCCTTTCCTGGCTTTCTGATCCACCCTGTAGTGAATGAAGAGGCTGTTCTTATTGCAAGGCAGACAGTTGTGTGTTTGTATACACGCACACATTCTTTGAGCAAAGCGAACCATGTCCTTTTTTCGCCAAAACACATTAGCACATGTACAAACCTTCTTCAATGCTGAGCTGAACATACATGAAATCAACGAGCCAAGGTCTGAACAAAAGAAAATGAAATCCATGTTGAAATGTTAGCTGTTTGACGGAACTCATCGAGGCACATTTGTGCTGAAGTGAAAGTGTGGTTTGGCTAAACATTTAGCCGAATCAAAGCGTGAAAACATGTTGCGTTTTGGCCTTAGTGCAGTTTGCTAGTCAGTGCTGTGAGTGACAGCTTGGCTGAAATTTATGTACCGGTATGTTTTTCAGAGATAGTTTGATGATTGGGGACGACCATGAGTTTGTGGTATGTTTGAGCTATGATTTGTAGCCATGATTCCCACATGGCATTTTTCGGGTCAACCTCAATAATTAAACCATAATAGCCACAAGGTTTTCCTCCTTCACATCATTTCACTGTCTTGTGTATTATAAGTCCTCTGTTTGTTGATACTCCTTTAATAGTGGTTGAACTGGCGAAAGGCTCCGCTTGAATTGTAAACCTCTGTCAGGTCCAGATGACGCATGCTCAGCTTTAGTGGTAAAACAAGGGTGGGTCTGTGGGAACTTTTGAGAATGTGGTGGTACATGCTCCTACTTTATTTTAACATTCAGGATCATAATCAGGGAATAATCTCAATGAAAGAACTTTATCTTCTTGAATACTCTTTACATTTGCAAGACAAGTGAATTAATGTGTCATGTCAGTGCTCACTCTCATTAGTATTCATGCACATGTCCAAAATCACATTTTAATTTTACACACATTTTGACCAATGCAAGTAAGAGACAATTTCCAATAATTATTCTTGTAATCTCTTTGAAAATATTGCAATACATTTTCATGTGATGAACTTAATCTAATTAAAGGGTGAAGCAGTTCAGGAAAGTGTTCAGCGGCCAAGTATTAATCTAATCCAATTTATAACTGAAAGCTCAGACAGTTAAAGAAGCATTTTAGAGGTCCAGATGCTTTAGTAGCATGTGTGTGTGTGTGCTTGATGTCAACAGTGCAATAAAATATTCAAGTAACAGAAGAGAAATACAAACATTGTCAGTATTTGTGCCTTTTGTGCCCAGGAAAGTGTTTTTTTTTTTTTTCTGTCTGATGTTCTTTGTGTTGGTAGCGCTCTGCGAGAGACAGCCAATTCTTTTGTTTTGGAATGAGGAGTCAGCACATACACGTTGGATTGCACATGGAAAGTGCGAGAAAGGGGCACCACAGAGAGCTGAAGTAACACTTCTGTAGGAGACCTCATTGTATGAGTTAGTATTACTCTAGCAGGGTTAAAACTAAGACTTTACAGCGATATGATTGGCTCTAGTGGCCCAATAGTTGTAATCGGCTGTAATGTCTTTGTTTGCCAATCTGATCATTGACGTCATTGATCGGCTCCACGAAATGAGACATTACAACCACAATGAGCTACCTGTCAATATATAACTGTTGTGTGAACTTTCTTTTGCTTTATGAAGATGCCGATCTTGTCCTTTACGTGTCACTTGTGTGTGTGCAAATCAATACCAACATGTTCCTTTCTAATACGGTGCTGCAGATACAGTACATTTATTTAGTATGTTTGAGAATCGATCTTAGTGGTATCAGAGGCATCGACGCTCTGTGCTGTTTTTTGCTGTCGTGTGTTTTGACTTGGAAACACCACTCAATGTTGGTCAAAGCCTATGAAGAGTCATCAGGATCTTTGGAGTTTTTAATCAAGATGCAAAAAGACTACCGGTATTATGGGACGCAAATTGACCACACGCGTGGCCAGGGAATACTTCTGTTGATGCTGAATAAACATTACACAAGTCAAGCACCATATTTTTCAGACACTGGTCCGACTCCTGCGACTTATACTCAGGTGTGACTTGTATATTGCTGGCATCGGACCAAAACCTTGTACCTCCAAAATCGTCATCATTAAAGAGAGTGAGCAATCTTAATCTTCGACACCTTAGATTGGTCAATAATTTGTTAAAAATAAATAAATAAATATTATTATTAAATAATAATAATAATAACTCCACTTTTAATGATGGAAAAATGTATCTTTTTAACTTAAAATATCTTACCTTGACTAGAATGACACCTCACATTGTGGCCAAAGGTAGAATCCTGGTCGGTTATTGCGCCTTTTGGTGCCGTAATAAATAATAAATCTCTGTTTTGGCAGATGCAACATGTTAAACTAGGGATTAATCACACATTAATTCTCAAGAGTAAACTACTATTTCTTCCATTTCTTCTTCTACTTTCTTTTGGGTGTATGCAAATTCTACTTCTCTGACTTGTCCCAAGAATCCTGATCTTGTAAAGCCTAGTGAAAACATTAATATGTTTTAATGAAGTACTTACTACTACTGACTGTTGAACACTATAGCTCACATCATCTATACCATGTAGATTTATGGTCAGTATGCCCTTTACTTTATCTTACTGTTGAAGTGATCTTTTACAGAGAAATAAAGATATGCACTAATGGTGGAGATAGTCTACAACTGGCACTATGTTGCTGCTCAAGGCTGTAATGTTGTTGATGAGCGTCTTTGTATTAGGTGGATCATAAAACCAAATGGATCATGAAATGAACATCATGAGAAAATTCACGTAAAGAGACAAACCACTCACAATTCAACACACTTCCCAATAAGGGTAGCTTATTTAGCATTTAGCTTATTTGCCTCTCACCGTGGGCAACTCCAGAGTGCAAGAGAGTCCAACCCCTCTCGAGAGCATTGGTACCAGAGCCCAAGCCGTGTGTAGAGAAGAGTCCGACTATATCTAGTCGGAATTTCTCT
The DNA here is from genome assembly GCF_054856555.1 of Leptonotus elevatus. Classification (NCBI taxonomy): domain Eukaryota; kingdom Metazoa; phylum Chordata; class Actinopteri; order Syngnathiformes; family Syngnathidae; genus Leptonotus; species Leptonotus elevatus. Next base: position 17,760,948 of record NC_141242.1, on the reverse strand, counting down.
GCCTCACACACCAGCTTGGGCTCCTTCCCTGCCAGAGAGATGACATTCCATGTCCCAAGAGCTAGCTTCTGTAGCCGGGGATCGGACCGCCAAAGTTTCCGCCTTTGGCCGCCACCTAGCTCACTACGTACCCGACCCCTTTGGCCACTCCTACAGGTGGTGAGCACGTTGCCTTTTCGGGCTATGGCCGGCCTTGCCCAATGGGTGAAGGCCCGGCCACCAGACGCTTGCCTTTGAGCCCCAACAATGTTCGTAGTATTTTAATTCAATTCAGAGGGAAAGCTGCCTCAAAGGGTGCATTAGTTTAATCTAATATAGTGATTTTTTTTTAGGTAGGTCATTCTTGCTCTACTTTGTCAATTTTAAAATTGTGTTCTTTCTAAGATTACATACGTATACTATACTCCCTTTGTTGGGGAGAGGATAACAGCATCTAAAGCATTTCATATGAGAAGGTAATAATCCCTTATGAGACTGACCCTCATTTCAGCAGATCCCTGTGGTGTAGCATTAAAATTAATTATTTTGTCTTGTTCCACTGCCATGAATGCTATAAACTCTTGAGAACCAGTCTTTTCCCACAGTATTTAATGTTCCAAGGATTTTGGGAGTATTAACAATTTGATCCCTCTTTAAAGTTCTTTGTTATAATTAAGAACGTGTTTATTGAAATATATTGTCTTGTGAAAACAAATTGCAAATCATACATATTGTTTTGCACAATAGTTTTGTTTTTTGTCTATTTGGATCTTAGTCTTAACAACAAGTTTGAGTGAGTTTGTTAAGATGCTGGTGGGGTTGACTCCTTTAGTGCCTTTAATAAATGATCCCAAGCAAACCTTTTATTGTCACCCTGTACCTGTAGTCATATCATATTAGAATTGTTCTGTGGCAACAGTGGTGATATTGGTTTGGTTTTCTGAAAAAATATGTACCCATCATGAACATGTTTTTCCCGCCTATTTTCCCTGTCATAGGTGTTTTGTCGCTACCGGCCCATTTCAGTCCCTACACGGAGAATCATCAGACGTCTGTCGACTGCAGGGAGGATGCCTATGCCCAACTGGAGCTCAGGACGCTGGAACAGTCACTGCTAGCCACCTGTGTGGGCAGCATATCTGAACTCAGTAAGTCACATCTACTTAAGCACAATGATCCTCTGTGAAGTTAAACATAGGCTGTTGCAAAGCATTAAAATGTGACCAGCTATAGCATGTCTTAAATACTGAAAATGATAAAGTGCAGAACTCGGAAAAAGACAGGAAGTCTTTGATCTGAATGATACTATCACATGCAACTTCAATTAACCACAGAGTTACATCACATATTTTTGTGTTTATGTTTTGTGGATATCCCCATTATATTGCATATATTTGACATTTAATTATTTTGTTTAGGGATTTTTATAGTATACTTAATGCCCTCACGTGTGGGGGAAAGTGGGGGAAAGGAGAGAACCCGTTGCAATGTTGCACTTGCATTCAATAAAGGTATTGAATGCAAGTACAACGCAAACACAATAAGTACACTTAGGCGGGAATCTTTGTGAGTTGTGAGTTGTATCATGTTGGGGATATGTTCACATCATGTCATAACACATTCTGAATTAACTGCTAAAAAATATGGCATGTGATGGCGTATAAAAGTGGACTCAAAATATTTAAAGTATTATCCAACTAGAGGAAGAAACACAGGGTTGAAGGAAAGGTCGAGAAAAATCGTGCACATACTGGATAAATTGTGTTTTGGTCTGGGTTAAAGATGGAAAGGTTGTGAATTTGGGTCATAGAAATTAGTGTTGGTGCAAGTGCAGGTTAGGTTTCCACACCCAAACGAGGTAACACTTTGCCATTTGTTCCTCAAGCACAAGGCCACGTTCATACACCACTGTCGTTAGATGGACATTAAGAAAGTGAGCACACACACTCTTTCTTCCACTTGCTCAGTGGACTCTTTGTGCCATGCCACTCTGGTGGTGTGAATCTAAGCTGCTCTGGGCAGGGCTGGCATGCTGCACACCCTTTCATGCATTCAAACACAAACAGACACACAGGCAACATGTTCACTGATACCCGTACATACAACCAAAATACTTGGCACTATAATATGAGACCATACAGACACAGAAGGATCTGTACTCGACTGCTTAGTCCTGTTAGATCTTTACAGTGGGGTTGGCCCGACATATAAAACATATAGTACTTAAACAAGATGGAATCTGGATGACAGGATAGTAGATTTCAGTAAAACTTGCATTAGAATGGCTGTGAACGCACATCTAAACATGCTTACATGTTTTAACTGCAGATCAATGGTGGTCCTCCACCAACTATGTGAGACTTGGAGTAACCCTAACCCTCCAGGGTTTCAGCCATGCAGGAAAATTGAAATGGTGAACAGCAGTTTACGTATATAGCTCCACAATTGAGTACTACACAGCTCTCAGTTTTCAACAATTGCAGGTATTTAGAAACAAATCCCTGAATTAACTTTACAGGCTCTAAAAGTCAATAAAATGTATTTATTAGAACAAATCCAGAATACAATTTTTTTTAATTATGTTGAGGGGATAAAAAAGTAGTTTGCTTGGTAGATTTTCAAATCCATCAGGAACCCCACAGAGGTCTTGAAAAAAAATCTAATAAGTAATCTAAGAATGAAAGACCTCTGACAGCTAGTTTAGACCTCTGGGCACAATACGAGCTGTAAAGCCAGAGAAAGGCTCTCAACCTTGGGTAAGAATTCCGATGAGACCTCCTGGGTCGAATGCTGTTAGTGGTTAACACAAAGGAGGCACTTCAGCTTTAAGTGTGGGCAAACCCTATCTAACCTAAACCCTTTAATGTGCCCATACACACTGGACAACCCCAAAAGCTCCAAGCCCTGTGCTCGCCAACTCATGCTAATCCGGTTAGAAATTAGCCCTGCGGTAATCATACTAAATGAGCGCTATATTATACCAAGTTGAAATTGTCCTGTTTTATTCACCCTTGTTCTTTCTCCACCCCCAACAGACCCCTCCTCTTCTCCTTCCTTTGATGGCTGATAGTCTAGCCACTGCTCTTTTCATCTGATACTCATGCAAAAAGCTCTCTAAGATCACAGCATCTCAAGCGTTTCCCTCCAAATGAAGATTTATGTACTTCTGGTTGCCAATGCAAAGTTATGCTCGAGAGGGTAACTTGCTTTTTATTGCATTGACTGCCGACTCAACACACTCTGAGCTCATTAAAATAAAACTCTGTTTACCATTTCAAGTGTTCAAAATGTTTCCCATTCATTCACTTTTGTCAGCGATCCCAAAGTAATTTACTAACATACAAATTACAGTATAGGGAGAATGCAGTGATTAAATACCATCATGTCAAAGTGAGTAAACACTGTTGAGGCCAGTGATCTACTTATCCGTCATGGTACTGTATTAATTCCTTCAGTGATTAAAGATAAATGCCAATTTATCCTTACCGCCTGGCTGTGCTTACCGCTAATGACGCCGCTAAAGACAGATACCACTAAAGGCAACGCATGGAGGGAGAGTAATAAGGGCAGGAGTGTTAAATGTAAGTGGTTTAGGAAAAGGGGAATTCCGGTTAGATTGGAAACCCGCAAGGTTTACGCTGATATCAAGTATCCGACCCTGCCATGTGTTGAAGGCCCTCAACACTCTGTAGTAAATAAGTCAACTTCATTCTTCAGACTTATAATAATGTCCAATTTCAATTTTGCAGGTGATCTGGTATCCCGTGCAATGCACCACATGCAGCGTCTGAGCTCAGTGCGTCCGGGGCTCAGTCCAGCCCGCCATTCACGCCCGCAGCAGTCTGTGTCCTGGTCGCCTGACGCCCTCCACACCCTCTACTACTTCCTGCGCTGCCCGCAAATGGAGTCCATGGAGAATCCTAATCTCGATCCCCCGCGTATGGCACTGAGCAAAGAGAGGTGAGAGCTTGAGCTCACAGTGTATTTCAAACTTCTTTTGTCATGTTGAACACTAAACCTAAATACAATTTGGCAACTATTTTGCTTTTTCAATAATTTATTAAGACCCCTATAATCTCTCATTTATAAAGGGTTTGTCTTGGCTCACAACTAATTATTCAACATTTAGTCTCCAAGTATTCTTTATCCCTCAACCCTTCTTTGAAATGACACTTCAAAAAGTGTCCTGATGGCAAATTACAGGTAAGCAAGAACATACAGGTGTTAATGATGATGCTGCAGCTGGGCGGACTGCACCTTAATCAATGTCAATCAAATTAGGCCAGAAGCGGCTGTTTTTCTGGATTTTTGGAGGTGCTAATGGCATGGTATGCCTAAACTGCTGTTTGAGTTGACTTTGCAGAATAATTATGATAGTTCTGAGAGGGTTTTTCTTCTTCTTTCTTTCTATTGTTTTGTAGTGTAGTTGTGTGGCTTTATAATGACATGCACAGTCAGTTAAAGTAAGTAACAAAAATCTCTCATGTGTAAAGGCTGCCAAACTGAGTCCAGTCTTGAATATGCCATATATGGGATCATCAAGATTTTGTGATTGAATCAGTTATCAGACATAAATTTGAAAAAGTCTGCTGGCTTTCAAGAAGTGCAAATAATGATGACCACCAACCAAATGCAGTGCTAGTGAGCAAAGGTGGACACTACATGGGCGACGTTTCCTGCTTTACTTTCACTTACGTTCATTCACTTCATGCTTGTGATGTTAGCATGGGAGCAGAACAGGGCAGGTATGGGGGCACAGCAGGGTGGAGTTGGTTGTGATTCTAATTCTAGCCTAGCACGTGATAAGCATACAGATGATTGCCCGTTCGACTTCAGTGGCTGCCTTTATGGAATCTTGGCTGGAAACCCCCAAACCACCAAAATCTGTGTGGGCCGCATCATCAAGTATTATGCGGTGTGCCTTCTAATTCCATGTTCATTATATAAATGGGAAAAAAAAACTTTAAAGAAAACCTATTTTGTGTCTCCATTTTGTTGTGTATTTTACATAATACTAAGGTTGGTCAGTAACAAGTTCTGATTCAGATTTATTCTTTTTTTTTTCTTGATAAATGTGTTTAGTTTTTGTTACTGTAAGTTTTATTGTTATTGTGTGTATTTTATGGTATTAACATTTAGCTTTTATTTTGTCGTAGATTAATTTAAGAGTGCAAACCACTCAATCAAATAAATGAATCCCCAAAATATCACGTATTAAAGGGAGTCGAAGGATAGATGTGGTGCAGTGATACGATCTTATTGCCACATCAGATACTATTACACTCCTTCTATGGTGTCCTTACAAGAGTAATCATATTCCAGATCAGCGGATAAACTTGACCATTTACAGCCCACGATGATGACCTGCGTGCGGATAGTTGGTTCAAACGTAGACTTGATCGCACTCAGCCCATTTATGTCAGTGAAGTGTGCGGCGGTAACCTCCTGATGAGTAAACCATCTCAACTTTTCCAACATGGCTGAAAAAAAAAAAGAGTAGCCTGTCAATTTAAAGCCAGCCAGGTTGTAGTGAAGCAGGCGCCAAGGCTCCGAGCTAATATTTCTGTGTAAACAAGTGGGTGAAAGTTTGTCTATCCTGCTGTTCTCAGCATGTTGCCTGAGCGCATTGGGTCAGTCAGCTCGCCGTCAGGGCTATCTGGTTTCACTGTTAACAGGCATCCAGACTTTTATGTTGCAACGACTTTTGACAAAGCTGGGTTTTGTATTTCAGACTGTAGGGCATAACCCAGACCAGACCTGAAGCCGGATTTGGATTGTCCAAATACTAAAGAAGGGTGAGAGAGAGACAGAGAGATGATGATGTCTTTTGTAGTAGAGTTACGGGACAGACTTCAATCTGTAATGATTGGTCATCATCAGAGGTGTCTTTATTTAGAAGGAAGAGAGAATACCAGCAGCCTTTTGGCCATCAAGAAGACAGACAATTGTACACAAGTGTACAGACGGACAATACGTGTTGAGAGGATCCCATTGCAAGAGGATTGACATTGATTTTGGGGGCGTTCTGTCTTGCATCTCTTCCGTGGAAACACAACTTTCTTGTCACTCTACACCAGTGGCACTTTAAGCACAATGACCACCCAGCCCCATTTCTTAATATAGACATACCACACCTGCCTCCGAGCCATTTTCCCAGCACTCAGTCAATCCCTGCAGGCTCCCCAAACCCCCTTCGACCATCCATCTATTGCTTATCCTGCTCCTGCCACTTGCCTGCTCGTTAACATTACAGCCTGGATGAGCTTTAAATAGCTAAAAGAAAGACATTTAATCCCTTAAATGCACCATGTGGGGAAACTGTATTATTGTCCCCTTTACTTACAGAAATGGCCTTCAGCAGTAGGTTATCACTAAAGACATACCATTAATGTAACTGATCATTTTGACTGCATAAAACGCTTTACATTGCATAATGGACAATCTGAATGAGCACAAAAAAAACATTGAGATGATCAAAAGGCAGTACAGTACTATTACTTATGAATACTAAATGCTCCCACTTTTATCTCCACCTAGAACGCTGAAGTCGTTGCTAAGAAATAATAACATCCCAGCAGAGGTAATTCAGTTTACTGAGTCATGATAACACTGTTCAAACAGTGATTACCATTCTTTCTGACTGCTTAAGCCAGATCAAAAGCAAACAGGAATGAGACTTACAGTCTTGGCCATTGTTCAAATAGACAGTAGATAGATGGGGGGGGAAAGGAATACAGAACAAAAGGGACTGATAAAAGATAACAAGACATGGTCAGCTCCTAAAGCTATTAGCAGAAGTGTGATGGACAATAGGGAGAGAAACAAAGGTCAGAGGTGATTAGTCAATCAAACAGTCTGGGCACATTCCATAGCACACTTCCCTGTTGGTGTATATTCTTGTACTTATCTGCGATCAAAGGAACTTTCTTCAACTACTGTCAGATTTAGAATGTTTTGGGTCTATCAGATCTATTTGTATACTTTTGAGTGGTTTTTTTTTTAGTTGCTCTTGATTCTATTTTCTGTATCGTTGGGATCTGGTACAGTCATGTGTTTGAATCAACTTAAAAGACGAAATGTGTGACCGAGTGTCTGCATGGGAGGGAACAGAAGCTGTAAAAGGCGAGTCGTTTCAGGGAAAGAGCTGCCAGACAAACATACGTCATGTGTGAAGACGGTTTATGAGTTTCTTCGAAATGTGCCTGAATCATCACAAGTCAGCAAACCCTCCTCCCAAACTGCGTCTGATACAGAAACCCAAAACACGTTAAAACCAGTTTTCTTGTGTCACTCTTCAAAAGCACCGTCAATCTATTTTGCTTCACAGGCCCTTCCTGTTGCTGCCGCCTCTGATGGAGTGGATCCGAGTGGCCATCGTTCATGCTGAACATCGTAAGAGTCTGCTGGTGGACACGGATGATGTCAGGCAGACGGCCAGGCTGCTCCTTCCGGGACTGGATTGTGAACCCAGACAGCTTAAGTACGTGCGAACACGCATCTTTTCATTTGTATCACAAAATAAATAATTGTTTGAATAATTGGGATTAATGTTTGTTTTTATAATCGAGCACCCTTGCTTACTGCTAATGTCATTATAAGAAGTATCTTAACAACAAAACAAATAAATCCAAAACAGTATATTTGTATTAAGCTCGTCTGTTATGATTTTGTATAAAAATGTTGTCTCAAGCAAAAAATGTCTGCTGTACATTTAAGTATGTGACAAACTAGTCTACATTCTGCATTGCTAGCCGCCTGCTCAGCTGACAATTTGCTTGTTTGTCTCCATGTCAGGCCTGAGTGCTGCTTCAGCTCCTTCAAGCGTTTGGACTCGAAGGCGGCCACAGACAAGTTCCACCTGGACTTGGGCTTCCGGATGCTCAATTGCGGCCGCACAGATCTCATCGGCCAAGCCATCAACCTCCTGGGGCCCGATGGCGTCAACAGCATGGATGACCAGGTGCTGATCAGCCTTCGATTGTTGTCGTTTTAAGATGCTTCGTGTACTGCGAGGACAGCAACATGAACGCACAGAGTGGACCTGCTAAGAGACCTTTGGTTCTTTTCTTGTCTTGTCTTCATGTGTCAGGGGATGACCCCTCTGATGTACGCTTGTGCCGCCGGAGATGAGGCCCTTGTTCAGATGCTGATTGATGCGGGTGCCAACCCTGATGTGGCGGTAACAATTGCAACTTATTTCTTGGACCTTATTTAGTCTTTACATGTAAACAGATGACACAACTTTGAATTTGTTGAACTCACACAAGACTGTCCGTGCTATGCACGCCCGGACTGCTTGCCAGTTACACACTCAAATTAACATTCATTGACAATTAAGTCTTTCATGTGCCTACTGTGAATATTTTTGGATTTTGAGAGCAAACTGGAATACAAGCGATGGGCAGAATGTGCAAAATCGACACAGACAGGCCTGAGCTGAGATTTACTGTGAGGCAGACGCGCTAACCGCATGCTCCACCGCGCCATAGAAAACAAATCACATAGATGGAACATAAAAGCAGCAGCGACACTAGCACAGCACTTTATTTTTAACGACTCGGCATAGAGAGCGTGCATATATCCATATTGTGTGGTCCCCACTATGACACGCTTCTTCTATTTACATGATCGTATTTTCTGAGTCTGATCTTGGTGTGCAACTCTCACTTGACAGGTTCCTCCGTGCTCCCCAAAGCACCCCTCTGTGCATCCCGACAGCCGCCACTGGGCGGCGCTCACCTTCGCCGTGCTGCACGGCCACATATCAGTAGTGCAGGTTGGGAAACACACGCACACTTTGTATCTTAGTGGGGACATCTCATCGACATAGCCCCGTACCCTAACCTAACCACTACAACTGATTGCCTAACCCCAACCAAAATCCAATTCAAATATAAACTCTAAAACCAAATCTTGGCCCTCAAAAAGAGGGGTGAACTTGTGGGGCCCACCAAAATGTCCCCACAAGGTCGGTCCCCACAATAGTAGTTAAACTGGGAGAACACACGGACACATTCTCATGGCAAGGGTAGGAATTGTGTTGACAAATGTTGAATGAGTTGAATGGAATGGACATGGTTTGTCTCTGCAGCTACTGTTGGATGCTGGGGCCAGCGTGGAGGGAGCGGCAGTCCGGAATGGGCATGAAAACACGGCCGACACACCGCTGCAGTTGGCTTCGGCAGCAGGTGGCCATGCGCGCACACACACACATATTTGTAGTCACTAGGTAGTAGTGTGCCATCACAGAGGTTTGAGTATGCTGTTGAGTCTGAAAGAGAATATCAGGGGCCAAATGGAGGCTTAGTGAGGAAGAGGAGTTCTGCCTGCGGCCGTTTACAAGCTGCGGGGCAACATTCCTCGGTGGGATCGTTTGAGAGGCGCGCACACGCACGCACGCACGCACACAGGGCTGCAGGAGGGGACAGGCATGCTCAGCTCAACCGCACTGACAGCGTGTGAAGAGTCCAATATGACTGTATTTGCTGCTTTCAAACCACAACATGATGATGATCAGATTGAAGACAAGCGTTCCAGAAAATGATGTTCAATTTGGCATCAAGTTGTTGCAACAGGGTTCCCACAGATGCTTGAAATTCTTTAAATGCTGCCTTGAAATCTGTTGTGAGATGTTATGTATTTAATTCATGACAAATAGCCAAGTGACTGAATAGTTGGTAAGAAAAAAAAACGTGCACATGAGATTAAGTTTATCTGCTCTTGCAAACATCATTTTATAAATATCATAACGCAATCACTTTGCAATCACTTTTAATTTTGATTAAGCATACAGTTATGCATATATGCAGAATGCAGTGTAATATACAAGTATATGCTTATATAGTTAGAAGGTTCAACAAAAAACATGAACGTATTTTCAAATGTTGAATTGTTGTCCAGGTAACTATGAGATGGTGACTTTGCTGCTGGCAAGAGGTGCTGACCCATTATCAAAGGCGCGTGACGGGAACGCCATGACGTCGTCCCTCTATGAAGACATGAACTGCTTCAGTCACGCTGCAGCGCATGGCCACAGGTACTCATCCTCCATCCAGAGAGGAAAAACACTAATAGAGAAACAAGGGATGGGAATTGATGATTCAAATTGCATTTTAATCATGATACAATGTTTTCAATTGACGTACATTTTGGTTCAGGAATAGATATATGTATAAACAACAAAATAGAATTAGTCAATCAATTAAAAAATTATGTTTATTTTCCATCAGGCTGCAAGTATTCACCAGATTCTATAGTCATACTTTTACAGGACTTTTATAAATTATTAAACAATTAGCAAAAATCACTGTTGCTGTGTGGGACATGTTTGGAAGTGTAGAGTGTGGAGTAAACATTTTTGACCGGTAATTGCGTTGGAACTAATACTTTTAAACATACTTGTAATGCAATGCTAAAAATGTAGCTTTTTAACCCATCATGCCAAAGGGTATCGACTTGCACATTGTAAGTGAAACCACACATTTTTTTGCAGTTGGCCTACATTTGACCAAAGCATTTGAAAATCAAGAAAGTAAACATTGTTTATTTATGAACATTGTTTATTCATAATATTATTTTAAATTTATTATTAGGGATGTTTGATACCACTTTTTTTTTCAGACTGATACCAGTGCATATACGCAACTTGGTAGTCATCGATACCAAGTACCAATACCACATTTGACACATAAAAAAAAAAAAAAGAGACCAATAGAGCATTTTTCCTTTTTAATATTTTTTTTTATTAATAAACAGTATCAGTGACCATTGTGAAGGCTGGGTATCGATTATTGGTACTCGACCATCCCTATTTATTATTATGACTGCAGTGCATTTTTTCCATTTTGCTTTTATTCCCATAATGCATTTGGGTGCATGGAAAAATGCCAAACTGAAATCATAGACTGCAGACATTTGTAATAATAAATGATAAAAATTATGAATAAGCAATGTTTAATTATTTGATTTTCAAACGTATTTGTATAATGTAGCCCGTTTTTTTATTTATTTATTTTTCACTTGCGCATGGAAAAAAATGCTACATCTTAGCCTTTAGCCCACAAGTACGTTCAAACATATTTGCAAATACATTTTAAATGTATTCGCAAGTATGTCTAAATATAAAATTGCGATTAAACACGTGCATGTATATTTTGGTCTGGTAATAAATAAATTAAAACATTGAAGTCCTGGCCCAAAGAGAAATATCACCTGAGTCTCACTTGTTGCATTTAGGTTCGATTTGCAGTCTGAGCAGCGTTTTGCTTTTTACTCTCCATTTGTCTGAGAGCACCAGCTGGTAGCATAAATCTCTGCACCTGCTCTTCCAGAGTACGTGTGAACACAATACAGACTCAACACGTCACATTCCACAATGAGAGGGACAAGCAGGAGGCCGCAGGGTCAAACCCGCGGATGGATGTGCTGCCACTCGAGCGCCTATAAATCTCTCCTTACCTCCTCCTGCTCATTTTCGCCTCCCTCCTCTGCGCCCTCTTGGCTAACGTCGACTTCCTTTCTTTTATCACATCAGGAACGTGCTGAGGAAGCTCCTGACTCAGCCTCAGAAGGTCCAAGAGGACGTCCTGTCTCTGGAGGAGATACTGGCGGAGGGGGTGGAGGCGGTGATCTGCCCTTTCCTCCCACTTTCCACCCCCCCCAACCCCTCGTCTGGCCCGGAGGGAGGCTTGGCCAGGCTGTGCAAGGCCAGGATGAAGGCCTTGCAGGAGGCAAGCTACTACAGCGCCGAACATGGATACCTGGACGTCACCATGGAGCTGCGAACGCTCGGTAGATAACAGTTTGTGTGTGTATTGGGGGGTAATTATTTCATTGAATAGCAAAAACATAACTGTGTTTAAAAAAATATATATTACTAATTTCCTGCCCTGACCCAACTCATTCAAAAATGAACAAAAATCCATTCAAAATGTGAAATGAAAAGTCCCATGAAAAAAGGTTTGTTCAACATCCGAATAAAAAATGGATGGAATAGAAACGAAAACTAGACTATTTCACATTTTAGTCAAAAGATAAACGTTGATGATGAGCCAACCTCCAATAATCCTTTCCATTATTTCCCCAATAAACGTCCAATTTTGCAAGCCTAACGGCGCCTCTCTCCTGGCTGTGGTTAGGCGTTCAGTGGAAGCTTCACGTGTGGCTGGAGTCCCTCCGCTGCGCCCAACAGCAGTCCAGGGTGGGTGTCACCTTGTCCCTCCTCAGGGAGTTCACCTCCATCCGAGAAGAAGATTACTGTGAGGAGCTGCTCACCGTGGGCCTGCCCCTCATGTTCAACATCCTGCGGACCACCAAGGTACAAAGTACATTTAACAAGGAGAGTTTGAGTACATTTGACTAATTTATTAAAAGAAAAAAAAAGAAGCTATGTGGACGTTAAGGATCAAGCTCATGAACCTTCAGTTTAGGAAAGAGACACCTGAGGCATGCCACTCGTGCGGCCACCATACTGTATTACTGATGTGCCCAAAATTAGACCTAAACCGGTCTCTTGGAGGTACGAGGATTCCACCTGACTCAATATAGTAACATACAGAAGGAGTAGCATGGCTCAAGTGATAGAGCGACTGTCACCCAAGCTGAAAATCATGAGTTCATTCCTGAACGCTTACATCTTTAAAAAAAAATAAAAAATTAAATTCAATAATCTTGTAAAATGTACTCACAACTCTCTTTGTGAAAAAAACTTTACTAGGTTTTTCCAAGCAAATTTGACCTTTTTCCCCTTGATCACCATCAATTGTTTGTTCATGTTTCTTTGCAGAGTGACGCCATCATCCAACAGTTGTCACATATTTTTAGCCACTGTTTTGGCGCAGCTCCTCTTCCTGCTGTCCCCGAGATGAAGGCGACTCTCTCAGCACAGTTGGGTACGAGCTGTTTTTATACACTGATTGGTCGCAACATTATATCCAATACAAGACCTCTTTCCAAAGCTAGTGAAGCTGTCAAAAGAGGTATGAGGTTGTTATTATGGTTATTGTGTAACATAGTGAGAGACCGAGCCAGATCAATTGTATTTCTACATTCATAATTTACAGAAGTAAAAAAAATGGAGAAAAAAAATAGCTGGCTACTGCTACGATTACTACCGCTCTGCGCTTTTAACTTTAAAGGGTCAGTGATCCCTAGTGCCATCTAGTGGTGAACTAATAATTCATTAATTTTAAAAATCGACTGTTTATGTCAATAGTATGCCCCAAAAAATTGTATTGCATAAACATATATATCAGCATGATTAAGTGTCAGTCATTATTTGACTTCTATTCTATATTTTCTATTTATTTTTAAAATCTTTGATGCAGGTTGTCGCTTTTTCCATGCAGATCCTCACTTCCTGAACAACCGGGAGATGTCAGATGTAACGTTCTTGGTTGAAGGAAAACCTTTCTACGGCCACAGAGTCTTGCTCATCACAGCCTCTGACAAGTCAGTGCAGTCGTATCGGTGCACATTACTTCATCAACATATTTGTCTTTAAATATTATAATAAGATGATTTTCTTTCTCCTAGATTCAAATCTCTGCTGGCGTCCTCTGGTCCTGACACAACACCCAACAAAAAGATTGAGATCAATGATGTCAGATATAATGTTTTTCAGGTAAAGTCAACATATAAGAATATTGATGATGACATTACCGAATGAACAATACTGAGCTCTTAAAAAAAATAAAAATAATTTTAATGCAGCACAATCAAATCCAATTTTAAAAAATGGAGTGGTTTGGACACGTTTTCAGATGATGATGTCATACCTGTACTGTGGAGGAACGGAGTCACTTAAAACCAGGGTGCCTGATTTGTTGGAGGTGAGAATTATTTTAGCATGATCACATTTCAACTTCATTGACATCAGGCCTTGACATACTGACATGTCCTTTTTAAGATTTCACTCTTTGACCTCCTTTGTTGTTTGGATGTGCCATCTTGTTTCTTTCAGCTGTTGTCAGCCGCTTGTGTGTTCCAGCTGGGGGCACTGCAAAGACATTGCGAGCTCATCTGCTCTCGTCACATCAACCTGGACAATGCAGTTAGCATCTACAAGACTGCTAAGGTAACGCGAACACACATTGCCACATTCTTTCTGTATGAGCAGAAAGATTTATCATATCGTCCCATTTGTGTCAGGCTCACGGGTCAGCGGAGCTGAGCTCGTTCTGTGAAGGCTACTTCCTGCAGCAGATGCCGGCGCTGATGGAGCGAGAGACCTTCAGGTGTCTGCTGCTGGGATGCCGACAAGGCGGAAGCTCCACCTCCACATTGGCCCTCAACCAAGACGACTCGCCACTGGACGAGCTGGAGGTCACGCTGGCCCGGCGGCTGCGCTCGCTCTACGTCACGTCCAGAGTGTGAGGACGCTCACAACGTGCGAAAACAGACATTGTTTCCACGAGCATTCGTGGTGACTGATGTAGAATGCTGAGCACACCAGCTGGATGTATTTGTGGTGTACAGAATGTTTGTAAAGGGCTCAGGAAGCTTCTGATGGGGAAAAAAAAGCGAGGGTGAAATGCAAGAACTGTGAGCCACTGCCGCCCTCTAGTGGGCAAAGCAGTAAACGACTGCCTTGGATCCAGCGGCTCTCCAGACTGAAGCACACGTGGCCATGCTGGACTTGTGGCCTTTTTGTCCCATTTGAACCAAGCAATCATGCAAAGTGTTTCTTTTCATTTGCCCCTCAAAATGACCACATAATACACACTTTCTGAGTTTCTATTTAATGAGGAAAAAATATTTGACAGTATTTAACAGGGTTTTTCCTTTTATTGTTTTTTAAATCCTTTTTATTATTATTGTTTTCACTGTTTGAGGCACACTCTTAACAGTCCCCTAAGCTTAGCTATGCTGAGACTAAATGCATTGTAGCAACAGAACCATAATATGGGATCTTGGAAAGTTGTCTTGAACATTGCATAATATATACACCAATTGTCTTTTTGGAATTCAGAAATGCATCAGATGATATACTTACTACATGTTTGCTCTTGCCGTGCACCCTCCAGGTGACTGGGAAAGATCAACAAACTTGAACTCAAAATATACCAGATGGGGGTCAGCAACAATGGTGCCTATGGGCTGTTATGAAAATAGCTCGTTCGTCATGGGGCATTGTGATTTACTAGGAATGTTGTAGAAATTATCGTTTGAAAATACTTGCAGAAATTCACAGAAATAAAATTTTGCATATTGATATTTAGATATATTTTAATTATTGTCAATAATGCAAGAACATGATCAATGTCATTAACATAACTAAAGGTATGTATGACACTTCACCTCTTGTGCCGCCATCTTGTGGCAATTTTATGATCAGTCTGTCATTGTTTTTGTTTGAGCAAGTTTTATGTATCAAAAGTACTACTGCTATCGGTACTTGGTAGTGATGGACAAATGACGCATCACGATGGACTCCTCTAGATGACACTCTTGGCTTAAAGACGCAGTGGAAATGTAATAAATTTCCATTTTACCAGCCTGGTTGTGGTGGTAGTGGAATCTTCGGAAGAAAAGTTTAAAATTGAACATCCCTGGGATTCAGCACAATTACGTATTCCCGGAAGAAAAAGAAAAGACACCATAACTGAATGATTTTATTTTTTCAGCACTGATGATGCTCACAGTTTATGTTAATGGAGATTTACATCCGTCTGTTTAGTTTCCTGCTCCGGCTGTCTGAATCGCTGACTGTCCTCTGAGCTGCTTGCTTTCCATTTGTAGAAAACAAAGGAGAGTTGACGTGAGGGTATTGCTTTGTATTGGTAAGTATTGATCTCCCCGTGCCTTCTATGCGCCCACATAAGACAGCCCAGACGTCCGAGTCCTCCGTGGAGTGGCACAGAGTGAGAGGCATTGCTCAAAAACGTTGTGCGCAAGATAAAGAGAAGGAGGAAACGATCAGCGGGTGGGAGGGGAAGATTAAAAATTAAAATAAAAAAACAAATCAAAAGAGGGCCAGAAATACAAGCCAGGATAAAAAAGTGAGGGAGGGTCGGCCAACATAAAAGGAAGTTTGATGGTGACTGATCAGCGTAGAACGTTTACATCAAAAGCCATGCAAAGAAAAGCCCATGTTTGACATGCACACAGCAATACAAGCTAAACGTAGAGAGCAGGAATCCCCGGCATGGTAAAGAAGACAATCAACCCCCGCTTTCAACCGTCTATTTACAAAGAGATCAATGTTGTCCTTCTCAGGCCCAGCCTACGCAAACAATAATATAGAAACAGACAAATATCAATAAAAGAGCATTCCCTCTCTCCAAAAAGAGGCTAAGTCTACATTCTTCAATCACTGGTATGTTTTTTTTTTCTTCTTTTTCACAAGTTCTCTTTACCCTCGTCATTGAGGAAAGAGATTCATCATTCAGCTAAAATTAGATTTGGATTTTCTTCAAATGATGTCCCATTTACAAACACACAAGAGGGTCATAATAAATAACATTCAACTGACCTAACAGCTTTGTTCATATAAATAGTCAAGTTGTAATAAATTAGGAAATGACACCGTGAGATGAATAAATAAGGGCCAAAAATACAAAAATAAGCACATGTATCACATTATAATGTTTGTTCTTCTTTTCCTACTGCTGGTAAGTACGTGAGCGGGAGAGAGAGAGAGGTCTGAATGGACAACTGAAGACAAAGTGCTGCAGAGAACATGAAAGACAAAAAAAATGGATCATGTGACCAAAAATACACCGATGATTTCTCCTATTGGCTACCAAAACATCCTGTCACAACGAGAGAGACAACTCTGACTTTGTACATCAGAAATGAGCGCAGTCTGTACAACGCAATAAATCATTCATTTGCACATGACCACCCGCCCGTCAACATTGTTAAGACCCCCGACTTCCACTTTTCAGTTCATTTGCAGCAGTGGTGGCATTTCAGGTACAGCCCCAAAAAATACACATTGTTCATCAAAAAAAAAAAAAAGCACATTAAAGGAAAAAAAACAAAAAAATACAATCCGGCGAGCGTCCTCCTGCTTGTGTCCTCTCCTTGGTAATACATCCCAGAGTTTAAGTGTGCATACTGGACATGTGCTGGTATGCATGTTGAGTCTCTTAGCAAAATGCTCGTTTTCTGTGGCAAGGATGCCCGGCGGGTACGAAGGGAGGGGGCGGGGGATGATGCACACGAGGGATCGGGAACACCAAAGGAATTTTCTTCTACTTCTACTGTCAGGGTTGGGAGAGATGAAGGTACAAGTCAGCATGAAGGATCTGTTGCCATGGTAACCTCAGTCCTCCAAGCGTCTCTTGGGGTGGGAAGATGCGGGGGGGTCAGTGGGGAGGGACGGGGACGAGACTTAATAGGTTTTCTGGATAAGTCCTGGGATGAGAAACAAGTGAGGTTAGCACACACACTTTAGCAGCACGAAGAAAGGAGGAGAGATGGCGCGAAGGAGGGATGGAGGGTGTGATGATGGCGTTCCCGATCTAGTTGGAATCTAGCGACTCCTCCCGCAGCGTCAACTTGACGAGCGGACATTTGGCCGCATTGTTTTCCTGCTCCTGCCAGCGGGCGTGCGCGGGCGAGGGGCAGCGCTTGGAGGGCACCTGGCCGTTCTTCTCGTCTGTAAAGAGGTGTCGGATTACGGCAGACGCGTTACTCGGGGTGCCCACGAGGCACGCGGGGCGAGCGTGCCAGGGAAGGGAAAGGAAACATGGGGGAGGAGCCAGAACAGCGGGGCACAAATACTGCACTGATGATGCTAAGTGTGGCTCGTGGATTTGAATAAAGGAGGTGGAGTCATCGTTCCAATGTCTGCCTGTAAGTGGCACGCCGTAGGGCAAAAATAACACACGCACACACACAAAACTCTTATATACATTAACCCTATAAAGACATCTTGGGCCCTCTATTTCATGAGTATAATATTTTTTCCCCTGACGTATATGATCTGATACATGCATTGCATGGATCATCCATTAGAGGGCAGTATCACCCA
Organism: Leptonotus elevatus; assembly: GCF_054856555.1. NCBI lineage: Eukaryota > Metazoa > Chordata > Actinopteri > Syngnathiformes > Syngnathidae > Leptonotus > Leptonotus elevatus. The sequence continues at coordinate 17,742,992 of NC_141242.1, read as the reverse complement.
GCTGATGGCTTTTCTTCAATTGAGAAAAGGAAAGACGCCTATACTGATTAACAGTAGGACATTTTCTTTCTGATTATGTCTGTTTATTATTTTATTTTTGACAGTTAGAAATGTACACATTCAAAGCATTGTGACCGGATGCATCAAATATGATACAAATCAAAAGTCATATGTGGATGATTTTCAAAAAAATTAAAAATTAAATATATTTTTTGGTTTGTTCAAAAGGACCAATAAATACTCGATTAACTCATTTATTGCCCAAAACGTATAAATATGTTCTATTTGAAATGTTTTAAGTGTCCCAAAGATGTATTTATGTGTTTTTTATGCTAGAGCTAACAGAAGGCTTTGATGCAGCCTCTCAACTGCAAATAACGGTTGAAGTTATTACACAAACGGCCAGCAGGTGGCAGCAGAGCATAAGAAATTAACCGGGACCATGTTGTGAAAAAACCCTCAATTACTCAGAATTTCAAATAGATTGTGAATAATGATGGAACTTAGCTATATTTTAATGGTAATTGCTGAAAAACGGAAACAGATAGGAATAAAGAGACTTTAATCTTTCTTTTGGTAGGTTTGATGTTTTTAAGGCAATATAACACAATATTCTGTGGGCCTTGCAAAATCCAGTAAAACAGCCGGGGGTGGCGGGGGCGGAAAGGGGCGGGGGGTTCTCATATATTTCATGGTTCAGGCTTTATAGGGTTAAAAAGGGGGAAAATAATTGTGCAAAAAAACCCCTCCCACATCAAAAAAGTCAGCCTCAGGAAAAAAAAATACACTCGTGCAAAAACCTCTCACGCTCCAAAAGAACACACATAACATCAAAAACATCACACAAACTCACCTAAAAATCTTACACAAAAAATTCAGACCTGTCCAAAAACTCTCACACTCAACAAAAGCGCAATCCTGCCAAAATACTCTCACATCAGCAAAACAAACGAAAAGCAAATATTCACCAAAATGGTAAATGGTACTTCATTTATATAGCGCTGGTCCGCCTTAAAAGCGCTTTACATTCGACGACCCATTCACATACTGATGACGCAGCATCAGGAGCTGACACTCATCCCCCCTAAAAAACTCTCTCAACCAGAAAAAAAACCTCACACTGACCAATAAAAAGTCAAACATGACAAAACACTCTCACATAACCAAAGAAACTCATTCACCAAAAACACACACAAAAAAAAACACCATGCAAAAAAATAAATAATCTCACGCTCACAAAAATACCCCTCACTCACACCAAAACGAAACTCACATTCTCACCCATAACTCACATTTAAACTAAAACCTCTCACACTAAACTAAAAACTACGAAGCCCCTAAAGTGACATGGGAGAAATAAAAATAAATAAATATGTTTCCCGTCCGGAGGAGAAACATATTTAATATTTTTTTCTTCTTCTCCCATGTCACTTTAGGGACTCCGAAAAAAAACGCTTCACATGCATAACTCAAAACTTTCATATACAATAAAAAACCCAATTCACACCAATCTCAAACAATAACAACTTCTCATTCACACCAAAAAAAACTCCTATTAAAAAAACATATCACACTCACTGAAAAACCTCTAACTCATAAAAAAAAACACTTGCACACCAAACAAATCTCACAAAAACTTTCTCAAGCACACCAAAAAATCTTGCATAATAACTAAAAAAACAAACCAAAAAACACTCATACTCACTCCAAATCTCTAACTCATCAACAAACAAGAAAATCATCTCACTCACACATACACACAATTACACACCACAAGAAAAACAAAACTCCCATCTGGATGTTGCTGTATTTTCTGTTTTTTATAGGTTAGCTTTTCCTGCGACTCTCCGGAACGACTTATACATGAATGAACTAGACCTTGGGGGTTAATATAATTTCACAGACAACCACAAGGCGGCACTCTTGACTTATACTATAATAAACTATATACCCTGTATACTTAATACGATTTATACTCTAGTGTACCTTATGTATTCCCCCCCATACGATATGAACGAGAATGTGATTAGTTATTTGTGTGCTGCAGTTCGCTGGCAAGCAGTCCACTGGTGGAGGACAAGCGCATTACAGCATGGATGGATGATCTGATCGATCACGTCTTAAGGCAAAAATGTTCACGCTGCCTAACGTGAAACATCTGCAGGAGCTGCTGATCGAGTCTCAAGTCGTCTGCTGGCCAAAGAAGCGAGAGCGAGGTAAGCAAGACTGCAGCAACACTGCACCTTTTTTTTTAGCTGGGGACTTTTCATACTGATTTTGTGCCATGATTTCTGCCTAGCAACAAAGTTTCCAAGTAAAGCTGTGAGACATCACAATGAAAGCCAATCAGAGCGATTGTGGGCTCGGCGTATACCTCACGTGCAATTTTATTTCAATTGCTTTATTGTAGGTATTGCCATTGAAAGCGATACGAGATTATGATAAAATAGAGAATTAAATTGTTCCCAGCAACGTGAAATATTGAACTCCGCATGTTGTGAATGTATCACTATTGACATGAATCTTCACATTTTAACCAATAAAAAAAAAAAACTGAGTGCATCTCCTTCTGTGAACTTTAGTTTGACTGTGGCCTCGCCTCGCCTCAAAATAATCTTTGGAGATTAACGGCATAATGAAAAAAATGAATGAGGCCTTTTGTTTTGAAAAAAAAAAAGATGTGCAAAAACCACTTCTTTGTGTTCCTGCTATTAACAGCCGTCATTTTGTTTTAAAGGCCCGCAGCGGGAAAGCTCTAAAGGTGTGACGGGATGAGTTTAATGTGAGTACGATTTATTGCTCTTGGGCATATTGACCTCATTAAGATGTGAAATCATTTTGATAAATCTTGGAATAACACGTCAAAGGTGCACTTTATGTTTTGCAATTGACACGCCATCATGCTCACAACATATTCACTGCTACTAATTGCCCGACGTGATCTTATGGAAGTAACTCATTTAATTTGCACCAAGGCCGTCGTCTGTTAATTAGAAACACATTTGAAAATATCACAGCTAATCCATACAGCTGCCCGTGAATGCTGAGCCAATTAAATTCTGTATTGCGGCCGTGCGCTTGTAGATTACAATATGGCTTGCACACATGAAAACATATTAGCCATTAATTGTTCTAACAGGGAGGATTAGACAACGCATGGTTGACCACACTGGCGAGGAGTTCTAACTGTAACACTTGTGCATTTTGCCCCTTGTATAATGACGACTAACACTAATAATTACAAGATCAATACATTCTGCATTCCAGAAATTCCACAGCAATTTTCTAATGCAAAATATGTGCTTGTTGTTTCAATAAAGGTTGGCAATTCTGGTCGAAATGGGATCGATGGCACTCGTGTGTTTCCCGATCTCGCCAGCAGGAAGCGCCATTGCTACAAGAATGTCAAGTTTGGCGAGCTTCAAAAGAGACGCTGCGAGAAGAATATCGCTATGTGCTGCCAGAACGATTCAACTGCTTACAATCAAACATTTCACTAATGCGAAACACAACAACAAATCTCATGTGGAGCAGAACGCCAATCATCTACTTGGGAGTCTAGTACATAGCACGTTTGCCCTGGTCCGGTGTCGTTGTGGTGTTGCCATGGTGACAAAGCCTCCATAAGAACACGAATGGCCTTTCCATACCTTCCCCTGTCATTTTCACGAGCACACATTTTGACGCTGGCAGAATGCTGCCAAGCCGAGCTTATGGCTTGCAGAGGCGGAGGGTGAGCGTAATGCTGATGTGGGCCGGGTGGGAAAAGATGAGGGGTTGTGGGGGTTTGCAAAAAGGGGAAGCTACTCACCAGACAGCTGCTGGACTCCAGGCTGGTCATGTGTGCTTAACAACTGGCTCTGAATGGTCTCCACTACCCGCTTGAAGCGCCGACTGGGTCCTAGAACGCACACACACGAAGCCGAGCAAGAAGAGACAGTTGGTTGGCTTTCGGGAAACACTCGTGAGCTGCAGCGCATCTCAGCCGACTTTGGGCGGCGCATACGGATCCCCAGCCAATTGCGGGGCCAGAAAGGCCAAATAGTGTGAGTGTTATGTTACTGCGGGGCAAACGCGGCGCAACCTGGGGAATTGCCGAGGGCGCCGAGCTCAAGGGGGTCCCGAGAGACGGCTGACATTTGCCCAAATCAATGACAAAACAATAGCATTGGTTTAGATGCCGAAATGAAAATGTGTCAGGGATCCCTCGCATTGGGACCCTAACTCGCTGTTGCTGACTGGCGGCTGGGAACAAAGCTAGACACGGCAATGACAGGTCAGCGTTCGGGAACCTCCCCAAGTGGGAACCCCTACTAGCAGGCTGGTCGTCAAACACACGGACAACAAAATGAAGGTAACTTATCACTCAGGACAAACAAACAAAAAAATACGAGGATGACAAGAAAATATGTGATTACTAGCATTAGTTAAAAAGGGGAAATCAAATATAAACATTTCTTGACAATAATATTTGCTATGTGACCTCACTAGACATAACATTCGGATTCATATTACATTTGTAGAATATTTGCTAAGCTGCAAAAGCTAACCCTTTATGTCCATTTCAGGGGGCGGCCATTTTGCCACTTGCTGTCAACTGAAAATGACATCACAGTTGCTCAGGCAACGACCAATCACAGCTCACCTGCTTTCTGAAGCTGAGCTGGGATTGGTTGTTACCTTGAGCAACTGTGATGTCATTTTCACTCGACAGCAAGTGGCAAAATGGCCGCCTTCTGATACTGATAAAAACAGCTGGATTTAGCTGCTTAACTCATACAGTATTTAGACTAGTGGGGCTGCATAGATTATATTATTGTCAATATTTTTTTTCCCCCGGGTTGACTTTCCCTTTAAACAATAGACTAGTTAATAAATGTGTTGAGACATAACAATATAGTTTGAATTTACACAGGTTTATGTGTTGCAATAACTTCATTGCTTCTACTAGCAGAATAACATTTGTTGCCAGATGTTCAAATTGATGCGAACCTCAAATACTGGTTATTCATTTTGTGTGTCAATTATTTGATCAAACTTATATTTGTTTATTCATCATCATAGTTTTGTTGTGGGGGAGCGCCACAGAGGTCAAGAAACACCCCAGCATGTAAAAATAAAATGTCTTCAATTACAAGCACTTCACTAGACAGCACCTGCCCCTACTTCCGTGTGTGCGTGCGTGTCTTTGTCTATGCTACATTGTGGGGCCCATACGCGTGCGTTTGACTACCATTGTGGGGACCTGCTTGAAATTGTGGGGCACATTTTGGTGGTCCCCACAAGTTCAGACCTCTTTTTGAGGGTCTTGGTTTTAGAGATTAGGTTTGAATTGGGTTATGGTTGAGGTTGGGGTAAGGAATGGGGGTAGGCAATACTTTTTGATGGTTGGGGTTAGGGGGAGGGGCTGGGAAATGCATTATGTCAATAAGATGGCCCCACAAAGATAGCACTGTGAGGGTGTGTGTGTGTGTGTATGTGTGTCCGTGCGTGCGTTAAAGGAAAATCTTTTTTGGCAGCACATCTGATAAGCTCTCCACGTTTGCTAGATACGATCACTGGCCACAATATTAGTTCAACCCGCACAATGAGATTTAAAAAAAATGATGCATCAAAAATGTGACCTTTACAAGGATAAAACTGCTGCATTCTGACAAAAATGCAGTTTTACCTCTGCCAAGGAGGTAATGATTTTTGGTCCTGTGTTTGCAGGATTATTCAACAATTTATATTTACAAGTAAGCTCCTTTTTCTAAATTAGCCATTTATGATTTTCTTTATCTGCATCTGTAGGCTTTGAGTAGAACAGCATGGAAAGTTTGAATTGATGATGTCATTTTGTCTGATATACATTATTTCATTACAGATCAGAGCTTCAGAGTGCCTTTCAGATACCAATACCAGTATCAGCATTGATATCAATACTCAACGTCTGCACTACTCAGACTCGACCCCCCCCAAAATTAAAATTATTCATAATTATCATCATCATCATCATCATCATAAAAAAAAAAGCTGCGATACTAGGACACTGAAACACTTTTCAAGCCTGACATATACCTCCCACGCTGGTAGAGTATGTGCAATGTCAGCGGTTTGGAGATGCAGCATTTTAAGGTTAGCACTTAGCACGGATGACAACACTAGCTGTCCCCAAGCTGAGCAGCACTGACACACCACCCAAGTGGTAGGTCAAATAAAAAATTATTTAAAAAAGGAAGCGATGGTGTGATGAAGTATCACTTTGGTTCTCCTGCTAACAGTTTTACAACTAAAATGTCTCGTTTTACAGACTGTATTTAAGTTACAGGAACATTTAGTTGAGGTTAGGAACTTAGAATATTAGTAATGTTACTCTTACATTATGATATTTGAGTGAAACCTATGCCATGTTCAAGAAAGGTTTCGTGTTTCTGAACAATATTAGACCTGACACTGCTACCGCTGATGAAAACACCAAACTCCTCGAGTAGGCGTAGGCAGAATCAGCAAAACTCAATTCAGCGTGCTCTACTGGGCTAACTTTATTGAACTGCTGTCTATGACAGAAAATCTTCTTGCCAGGTGCCAATTTTGCAATGCTGCTTCCAGATGAAAAAAAAAAAGACAACGACCGGGAAAACATGCAAACTTCGCATAGGCAGGAAGGCCCGATCAGAGATTCCAACCCAAAATGTCTGTTTTGCTGGGCCGAAATGCAAATCACCAAATCGCCATGCTTCCTACTAGATCTCAATTTCAATATTTTTACTGTATTAATGCAGCGCGGCAGTATATAGTGAACCAATGTCATGATTCCAATATGGTATTTTTCTTCCTGCTGGATATGTCACATAGTGGATGTCTGTTCCATACATATTTTTGTTGTAGGATGTGTGCATAACCCCCCCAAACTGTAAATTGTATCAGCAGGATACTATGGATGTTATTTACTTGTCCGGATTCAACCCAACAAATTGATTGGATGGCTGATGGCATGCAGGTGCATCCTGACCTGAGAGCAGGGTGAAGGTGACGGAGTAGATGCCATTCTCCTTGGTGGCAGCTGTGCTCTCCGTGTAGGTGATGTCCACCTGGAATTTGACCGGCTTCTGGAAGACCGTCGGGCCGGCCGTGGACTTGTATTCCGCTCGGAAACTGGTCTGCGAAATGACGCTGTGGCTCAGGCTTGGGATCTGGAAATCGAGACCAAAAGAAATGGAGTTGTCAAGCGTGTGAGGGACTTAAGCTAATGTAGTCTTCAGTCACCCGACAACATTGCATTCTCCCCTTCCTAAAATTAATTTGTAAGGCCAATGAACAGGTGAGTTGTAAAATTGTCAAGTTCCGCCACAGTGCCGTGGATGTGTTGACATTCCATTAAAGTGAGTGTGCTTCAAGGTCTAATTCCACTGATTCAGGTGCCAATCTCCTGCCGGGAATAGCAGCTAGCGCAGCCCGGGAGAGGGATAATAGCTACCTGTAGGGATGGGGAAACATATTTGACATTGACCTCAGAAGGAGGCAGGCCCAGCTTGCTTGCATTTATTTGGTGACTTTGTTTAAATCTAACATAGGTTCCGTTCAATCGCACACAATTTACGAGTGGCACGCTCATGCTACCTGCATTTAGACATATGTATTATACACACCTTAGCAACACAAATAAAGCTTTCACTGTATAAAACTCAGGGTAAAGCATCTACTGGAGAGTCGGCTCACGAATGCCTCTTGTAGTTTTTGTATTGACCTCCATTGAGTTTGCAGTCGGGGGGAAAATAGAAGCGATGAACACAAGCAGTTGGTTGAATTGCTACATAAATCTAAAACATGTTAGCAGACCTTGGGCCCGCCACATACTCATAAGAGGCATATCCAGTCTGCTATTAGAAAGCCGGCAAATAGAGTTACCAGAGCCACACTCGGCGGGGCACAGGAGGGTGATGTGAGAAGAGTTAAGGAGGAGGGACATCAAGAAGAGAAGTCAAGTTCTTTTTTCATTGCACAGTACTCGCTCTGCTCAGCCACGACGCAATTAACGCATCAGTCGGAACAAGGGGGGGGAAAAACAATGGAGGAGAACGAGTATCTGCTGTATTTACTTTTAGACAAGTGGCTGTTGGCCATTTTAATCTGAGTGGAGACTAAGGACAACAAGAAAAATGACCACTGCAGCAAAGTAGAGGCTGTGGAGTGGAACAGTAAAAGGGGTACATCATTTGTGTTTAGGCTCTTTAGATGGAGCCAAAGCAATAATAAATCGACGCCTTCTTAAAACAATCGTCGTCTGAGTCATTTTTTCAGATTTTTCAGGAAAACACAAAAAAATGAACAATTTGCATCATGAGGAGAGAATTTAGGCAAAAAAAATGACATAGGCAATTATTTCAAGAGGGTGATAAAATGCTGCTTGATTTATTTTTCTTCACGTTATCATGCATATCGTCGCTGCTACGCTTATGTCCATTGTGAAGCTGGTATGGAAAATGGACGAACATTTTCAAGGGCTATTCTTGAACAATAGCTTTTCTTCACTGTTCTTGTGTGCGGCGATGACCACTTACCTGTACGACGGTGTTGGCTCAATGTCCTCTGAACCTAAGTTATCCAGGCACTAGTTTTGCCAATGGAAAAGTGCCATATAGCAAGTAAAGTTATGTCTGGGGGCCAGACTCTGAACCGTGTGCACAAGGAAGATAAATAATAAATGCATCCGACGTTACCGAGAGAAATGCTTGAACGATGTCGGCCTTGATGGAGCTGAGAGGCTTGTCCCTGATCACAATGAAGATCTGCTCCTCTTTTTCCAGGTTGATAAAGTTACCAAACCAAGATTTTTTGGCAAGTCTGTGGGGAGAGAGCACAAGAAATGTGCAGGCCATGAACAATCTCAAATACGAGAGCGCATTCCGAGAGCCGTTTTTTTGTTTAGTTTTTGCATATTTAGATAATTCAATGCACGATGACATCAGCATTAGTGTCTGATACAATTGCTTTAGACAAAAAAGATTGTGAGCAGTGTCAGGTACACAAGCCACAGGCTGGGGAAAATTTTTAATATCCACAACCAAACCAAACCATTGGTACCCCCCCCCCCCACCCTTAAAACAAACTTCACTATTAATCCCAGTCATATGCTTCTGGTGTTTTGACTGCAATCTTCAGCAGGAAGCTCTCTAATCAACCCAGATGTTTCCCTGCCAAACAGCCAACCAAACAGGCACACACCTGCTGGTCAAAACGTAAAAAAAAAAAAAAGTCATCACCCTTCAGGAGGCTGAGTAGCATCACACAGTCAGCCCGACATTCCTCATAACCAACCAGCTCGTGCTAAAGACCTGAGGTCAGCACAAGAAGCTCAACAAGAAAAAAAATCTTAATCATAATCATTTTAAATTGCCCCTGTGAGGAGGTGGCTTTGAGCTATGGCTGGTCATACTATGATTGTAAAGGTGTAACATTTACTCACTCTGGGGAAGACTCCGGAGTGAGGCTGGACATCTCTTCTTGTGTGGGAACTGTGGACACAGAGTTTTTTAGGGTGGAATGAAAACAAGATGTTTTATTTTTTTTAAGTCCAAATATAAGCTTACACTGACCTTGAAGTTTCCTGCGGTGGAAGCGTGGTGAACCCAGGAAACTGTTCTTGATGGAATTGAGGCGCGTCCTCCACGGCAGACCGCCAATGGATGGACTTGGGGGTGGCGTCGGGTTGGGAGTCCCGGCCGGGCTGTCCTTGGGCGTGTGCACCGGGGTGCCCTTTGGGGTGGGTAGGGGACTGCCTCGAGGGGAAGGGTGGGGGGTAACCTGTATGAGGGGGATAGATTTAGGTGGATGATCAGCGTATGAAGAAGGCGTGGGTGTTACGGGGTGAAAGTGGTGCAGCCTGATGGAGGAGGGGGGCACCATCGGGCTGAAGGGCACAGAGAGTTGGGGGTTGGCAGCGAAATGGGAGCGACGGACTTGGGGGCTGTTCAGGACTGAAGCGACAGGGCTTAGGGAGGTTGGTGAAAGTGGGGAGGTGGGCGTGTGGGGCACGGAGGCAGACGGAGGGTGTGATGGACTATGGCAGGAAGCCGAGGACTCCGACAAGGATGCTGCATCTAACGACGCTTCGGGGAGCGGGTTGGATCGTGTGGCGTGAGGAGGCTTGGGTGCAAGTTTAGGCTGGGTCGGGAGCGTCTGAGTCTTGTTAAGGGATGCCGGCAGGGCCTCGGTGCTCGGGGCCAGCGAGTTCGGGGTGGACATGCGAGGACCTGCTCGGTTTGGAAGTGGCTCAGGGGACGGGCTGGGGCTGGGGTTTGGGGATTGTGGTAAATCAGGGGATTGAGGAGGCACGCCAAATTTTCTAACAGGCTTTTTGATTCAAAACATAAAAGGGAGTAGAAACAACGGAATGAAGTAAATACAACCACCAAGCATCCAGACGCCGAGGACGGAAACCAAAAGTGCATGCGCAAAATTGGAAACAAAAAGGAGAAAATACCATGCAGTTAGAAAATAAAGCAAGGTGATATGGGAATACAACAATAAGAAGAGTAAGCAAAGACACTTAAAAGATAAAAACATACAAACTGTGTGGTGTCACAAGAGATAACCAGTGGACTTAGACACATACGGAAAAACAAGCAAGCTCGGAAGCCAGATCTTAATAAGGACCACGGCTACACTTGATCTATTATTGATTTTTAACCTTGAAACTGCAGCCACATTGGGAAAACAATGAATATGGACAGAATAGTTCAGATTTATCTGGCCTCTGAAATCAATTTCCCTTTCAGATGAGCTGTGGCGTGAGACGTTTGTTTGAGGATCGTGGATAACCCTGAGTCTTCAAGGTTAGTCAGCTGGATACGTTTCGCTGCTAGCCTATCCCATCCAAGCTCCAAAAGGAGGATTTTGTAAATAATTCCTTGAGCTGGATTTCCACGCGCTACAGCTGCCGAAAACACAGTAAGCTATTATAAGTCGAGAGGATGGGGGCGAGTGGATGCTTTTGTCTTTGAGGAAAACCTTTCTTCTTGTGTGTGCTCGCTAGCATTCAATAAATGAGACAAACTTGACCATAGAGTTATGATACAATTGTGTTTCAGAAAATAATAGATCATATCAAGACAAATTCAAGAGACAGTATAACAATGTGACATTTGCAGTAATATCAGCGATATTGTTTAAAATGGTTTGTTAAAGGTCAGGAGGTGCTGCAGTGGAGCCCAAATGACCATCCAATATTTTCTCTTGCTGACTTAGTCATGAAATAGTCGTGCAACAGATCATCCATGTGCGTGTTCAATCCACATTCACTATAATAGCAGCAGAGGAAATTTAAAACCCTCCTGGATCATGTATGTCACGTGTATGGGAGCATTTCAGCAACTAGGGGTTAGCTCTTGTAGCTTGACGGCTAGCTTGACTGTTCTCGAGTTTTTATTGACATCACATAATTGCTACCAGCACTCCTGTCTTGAAATCATATTGTACTGTTAATTAATGATGCTAAGAAACCGCTAGTTAATTACATTGGTCACAAGTTAGCATTAGCGGCTAGCTGCTAGCAGCGCGTACTGTAGCGCGATGGCTGCGGTTTGGCTTTCTTTACTTCATTTTCAATGACGTGGGCATAGCTAGTTTGTAAATGTTCCCAAAATGTGAACAACTATATTTGACATTTTTAGTTATTTTAAACAAATAAATAATAGACAATGTTTTTGTTTGTTTGTTTTTTGTTGATCCGAAAAACAATCCAACTTTTTTTTGATATGTTGCACCACTAACAGGAAAAGACCAGCAGTGATTAGATGGTCATCCCACAGGGGGACCATGCAACTACACAGAAACATGTGAGGTGGGTCAAGAGGTGTAGTCACATACGTGTGTGTATTTGTAAGGGTATAGAAGGTCATGACTTACCCGTGGGCTGCTGAGCGGGCTGGTGGTGAGGCCTGAGGAGGCTCCGCTAATAGACCGCGACCTGTGGACCAAACACGCAAGGGAAGGAGTCAATTGTGGGCTGAACATGCGAAGCGGTTCCACAAAAGGTACGGGTCACAAGCTTGGAGGTCAAACGCTGCGCTGGGAAGCACTACAGCATATGGCGCCATCACGCCAAGCACACAGCGAGCAGCTACGTGGTGGTGCCTTAGAGCGGGAATGGACGAGTGGAAATGCTACAGCGCGCAGTGCATGCCCTCATTTGTCCGCACACATTATTTTGCAGTGACTCACAGCAATGTCAAACGTGTTGATTTGACTGCACACTCACCTGGAAATCTCACAGCACTTTTATATACATTAGTATTCAAATTAGCTTTTTTTTTCTTGTTGTTGTTGCTCACTCTACACTTTGCTAATAAATAAAACATGGGGACTTTTGAGCCTGTTTGCACGGGATCAGTAGCAGATATCTTGAGGGGAGGAAATTAAGTGGAGCATTCGGTGGCATGCCATTCATTTTCCATTTCCATGTGGATGCCGTCAATGCTATTGTGAGCCGAGGCGAGCCCCAAAATGAACAATCACGGGACAATCTGTCTCCATCAAGCGCGCAACACACACACACACACACACACATACAAAGAGTCTGTCGACGCCAGCTGCTGACTGTCAGAACACTGCTTGTTTTTGTCATTCATTTTAAAACCACGCCCTCTTTCATTTCCACTCAAGCGCTAATGAATTTGAGAACATCCAGGCCTACACATCTTTGATTGCCTCTCAAAAATACTTGGAAAAAGCAACATGGGAGTTTTCCCTTGAGATCTAATAAGACAGGTGTAGTAATGGAGAATGATGCTGCTCCCAGATGTTGGACCAGTCTCATCGTTGCTTCCACAAATGAACACACAACTGCTTACTTACATGGTAAGACATAAAAACAAAGTGCAATAGGTAAACACTGTCATAAAAAAGTGTGAGTTAGGGTTTATGTCAACCCGAGAAGATTTGAATTCATAACTCTGTCTTTGTGAAGAAATATCTTCCTCCTGAGACATAAAGAAAAGAAAAGAAAAGAGTAAGTGCTATAGTGAAAAGACAGCACTCCCACTCACGAGTTATTTTTATAAATATCTCCGTGGTGATTGCACACTGTACTGTGCACACATGAGTGGGTGAGGCTGAGAACGAATGGGCTCAGACTTGTTTGAGAGAGCAGATGACCAGACATAGCCTACACACACACACAATTGAAGGGTCTCAGTTCACGGAGACATGCCCACATCGCCATTTACACATCATGGCAACACACACACACACTCAGCCTCCTAGGCCCATTTTCAGCATATTGTCCGACATACTCTGCATCTGTTCGTGTTGGACCAGCAGGTCTATAGAGCTAATAATACAGATGGCAATGCCGCACAGCGATGCATCTCAGAGAGATTTCCTTGCTGCAAGATGACAATGAATAATTTTTTTGGGGGTGTTTTGTGCAAACAGCAGCACAAAGCAAAATGATGCTATAATCTAGGGTGACCAGATGTCCTGACTTTATGTGACAGTCCTGGTTTTGAGCCGTGTGTCCAGATCCTGGCAGATTTCACCATCCCCATTGTTTTGTCCCGCATTTACGCAGATTCAACTCCTGGCGTCTCATTTAAAAAATATATTTTTAGTCCATTCAACAAGCCAATTATTTCGTTATGTCAATCACACAGTCGGCATAGCGATTTATAGGACTAATCTAGCTACATACATCGCTAACAGGTGTGTTTTTGTCATACTTCTTCTAGTTTATACAATCGGAGGTTTGTTCACCAAAACTAGTAAAGGTAAATACAAACCTTTTTGTCGCAAAGAACACATTTATGATTACAACTTCCAGTTACACTTCCTGCTTCCGTGTCTCAGAATTATGGCAAATGTTGTCCAACTAGCCTAATGCTAGCTAACTGAGCTTTTCTGGCAGCATATTTCCAATGTTGTGACCGGCAAAAGGTAAACGGCACAGGTAACTTCCAATAGCTGCCAGGACTCAGAATAAAAAGGTTGGGTAAGCGTTATTAGCTAAAGCAATAACACAACCACCAGTCACCAAAGCTTGATAATAAATAGTTTGTGGTGAGAATGTATTTTCAGTGGAATTGTGGTGTTGCGGTTTTTAATTTTGAAAATCTGGTACTATAATCCTAAATTAGAATGTGCAAGCAAGTCTGACTTTTTGCACACTAATTCAAATATATATATTTTTTAAATAAAATAACATTATAAACAGACCTTTATAACTTTTTCAAGGCAACCTTAACCAAATTGAAGACCTCACAAATATATGACCAACTGAGCGGGCAATGCGTGCTCAATCTTAAATTTTAATACACTTGGCAACATTTTGATGTAAAGCACTATAGCAAATAAGTGGGTATTCTGTCAATATTGACGGAAAGTCCGTTAATCCGCCAAGGACGGACGTCCATTTTGCTGACAATTACTTGGCGGACTAAGCAATGCTGGTAGTGGGTTTTCGTTTGTCAATGTAATCATCAATACCAGGGTCAGTACTAACAGATCTGTCTAATGTTTGTAGATGATGTTGTAAACAAATAAAATTCCCAGAGGTGGGCATTCCCACAATATTGACGGGAGGTCCGGCAGTCTGTCATAATCAATTTTAATGACAAATGACTTGTTGACGGATGCCCATTTTGCTGATGAATGACAGTTTGATGATTACAATGCGGTTCAGCTTGAAATATTGAAGGAATGACGATGATGGAAGTGTGACGATTGCCTAATAACGGACACTTGAAATTCATTGACGCGCCCACCTCTGCAATTTGCAAATTAGTAGGAAACATGCTCATAGTGACTGATGACAGTTTTCTTAAATCTTTGCAATGATTTTCAAATAAATTACTGCAGTGCCATTTAAAGTGGTAAAATACTGCAGAAGAATGAACGGGTTAGTTGTACTTTTTGAAGGTTGAAGGACTCTATTTAAAAGGCACACGCTGATTTAAGCACCCTGACCCCTGATTTAAGCACATGTACCACTGCGCTGCACTTTCTAGTTTGGACTAATTGCATCAAAGTCTTACATCCTAGCGTGACCAGAGGCTTTGTTGATCTATCCAAAGCACCCGGGGGGCTCTGACGAGAGATTGTGTGGGATGGAAATAATAACAGACGGATCTGAGAGAAGGGAATGGCCTAAAATAAAATGAAAGCGATACAGAATATAGTGGGTGGTGCCAGGAGTAACAACGCCAAAGCCCAAATACAATCACACTGCTCCTTTCTCTTCCTCTGACTCTATTTCAGGGGTGTCTCCTCTCTGTGAAGCAGATAGTCATATCAATCAGCTCACTATTTAAAGTCATTTCCTTTCCCGGGGCTGGAGGAAGTCCCTGAAGATCAACCAAATTAATATCCACAGCTCAGATCCTCAAGTTTGAAGATGCAATAAGACCCCTGCTGCTTCTGCTGAAGAGATCTGTAGTAAACATACTTTCTTTGAGTATCTGAAACACTTAGGAGTTGATAATTAGCAGCAACCCTTGGACTTATTAAAATTGCTCGACTAACCTAACTCATTTAACCCGCATCAAGTGACGGGAGCCAGTCGGCGAAGAAAAAAGATCATAAGCTATGCCTCGCACTTTTTCATGTTTCATTTCCATATCAATAACCTGCCTTCATTTCTCCTTGCGCACCGTTAGGATTTTAAATGAACGCAAAAGGGTTCCTTGTATCTTGGTCAACATGCTTGCAACATGCTTGTCATTGTATTTACTGCTAATATTTGATTATCGTGGATCCAGCAACAAATTATGAGTCAGAAAATGTGGCCTTGATTGCAACTGTTTACATGAGATATGGAAGGAAAAAGGATGAGTAACTAAGGAACATTGATGTATAGGCGCAATTTTTGTAATGAAATTCAGCTTTAACCATCTCTCCGCTGTGATTAACACTGATGTGAATGCATTCTGTCAAAACACGTCAACATTTTGAATGATCCTTGTATGTTTCATCAATCTGCTGTACTATGTTTCGGGTCAAATAAAGCTCAGATCAGGCAGAAAAAAAAAGGTCCGAGTTCAAAATTTTGCTTCACAGATTATTTTGCCACTGATATCTGCCTGAGAGCTAAAAACAAACAAACAAGAGACTGGAGGCAGAGAAATATACAGAGAGACACTTGATTTGGAGGTCGAGAAGCTGCAGCGCATAAAACCAGCAAGCAAATCAGCACCGTAGACAGAGACAATCTTCCTGCATTTGTACTTTAGTGAAGCGATGCCACACTAACAGAGGGGCGCAACTGGGACTGACGATGAGCCACACACGAGGGAAGGGAAGACAGTGAGTGAGTGAGACAGACTGGGGAACATAAAAAGGGCAGGGAGGAGCCAACAGTTGACATTTGTATGGCGTAAAATAGAAAGAACTAACTATTTAAAGCAGATGGAGGAAAGATGCAGCGGAGCTTCTTTTGATGAATACTTGCTAATACAAACGGTACGGACGGGTCTCCTATTAAGCCTTAAATAATTGCGGTAGGACTAAACTTCTTAGCTCATCACAAATCTTAACTCTTCATTTCACCAAGGCATGTTGGACAATTGTATGATTTCAAAGTTGTTGTTTTTAAATTCCTGCATGATAATGCCCTAGTGCAAAAAGCAAAGCTCACAAAGTCATGCTTGAATGAGGTTGGTGCGTGGGAACACAGAAACAAAGTTCCACATGTTCTTCTTTTTGTCTTCCTGTAGGTGTGTTCACCCAATAATGTGTACCGGCATGCGGAGGTGGGCATTCTCTCAGTACTGACGGAAGGTCCATCAGTCCGTCCGTCACTAACGTATCTAGTGAAGCAAAGCAAAATGGCAGAGGAAGACAAAACTAGCAAAATCTTTCCATCAAGACTTGGATGTCCTGATGGGATGACTGAGCGGATGAGACAAGCAGATGAATCTTCACATCATAATTCAAAGACAGACATCTTAAAGGTGGCAGAGGCAGAAATGGATCTAATCCGTCCAAAGTTTAAAGCGGCGTGAGATGAATTCTCGAGTGAGTAGTTATTAATATATCTGACATTGGGATGAGTTGGCAAATCTCTATAGTGAGGCCATATTATATTAGTCGCTGGCTCCGCGTTCATGTCCTTTTAGGCTGATCACGCCAACTCTCAGTCGATCTTTCCCGCCCTCACAAACGCCACTGAGCAAACATGATATACCGGAAGGCTGAAATAAGATGTGCAAATAGATTTGAAATCATCCGCCTATGCCTGGTGGGGTTACGGCTCAGACTCCACTTTCTGAAGGAGAAGGAAGTCTGTGCCTCTCAGGAGAAAGTGGGACACAGCACGGGAGGAAGTGATTATCAATGCATTCTACAGATGATAATTGAGCTCAGACCGGAAAAGGGGGACAGGGTTGGAGGTGGATATTTAAGTTCTGCAGTGCACATCTTCAGGAGGAAAATTTACTTTAATATTCAAATGCATAAAGTTGTGGGCCCAATTGGTTAGCGCCTACTTTGTTTTCATTACGATCCTTAAAAAAAAGAAAAAAGAAGACGACACTAAAACAAATCCTTCTTTTAAAGAGCACACTTCTGCATCTTTCTCCGCCAAGCATCCTTGAGTCAGGGAGGAAAAAGGAAAAGGTGAGAAGTGAATACCTTTCTTCTTTGCTGCATTTCGCCCTGCCGTCTGGAATATCCAAGCTTTTACTGTATACTGACTTACTACGGTGAGACAGGAGACAGAGCGAGCAGACGGTCACACTAATGGTCAGGTGTTTGCTAAACCTGCTCTCACACCTGCCCACGGACCTCGAGACAAACACAATCGCACACACACATAACAAGATACCTCCACTTCGGATTTGCGCCACAAACAACACAAAAAGAGTGTGATCCTTGTCAGGTGGTCAGAATGAGCACATTATTTGAGTGCTGACAAGAAATATGGCCAAATAACATCAAACAAAAAATACATAAATAAAAGACACAGCTCTGTCCCTTAAAAGTTAATCTCAGCTCGATTCACACTGCATGCTTCAAGTGATGCGATTGCCATTGTTTGATCTCAAGTGGCACGATTCGGATACAAGTCACGGCAGCGAAAATGGAAAGAAACGCATGACATCGGATATCTTCACACCAGAGTCAAACAAACACCTGCACAAAAATCCGATACATACCAGATTTCTGCAAATGTGCACGTGCTGATTGGATATACACGCTCAAGGCAAATTTGATGTCAATGAAATACGCACGTGCTACAACTACCCGGACATCCCGTATCATATATAAGTAGACATTCAATATCTGATCGGAATTGCAGAGTGAATCCAGCCCATGGATCCGCCCTCTCCATTTTGACTTCAGTTATCTCAGCCATTTTGTGTCAGATCAAATAATCCCAAGAAGTCCTGTCAGCTAACAGAGAGCGCAAATAACAAGTAAAGCATACCGCTGGCCATGTTGCGTCATGTCGATGGCCCTCCTGGCCGGCACTGGTGACCCTCCGTCTGTGACGCTGAGGACCTCCATGGACTTCCTCTCTGGTCTCCGTTTGCCGTGTCGGTTCAACATGGGAGAGTCGACGCGTTTCTTTGGAGGATCTGCATAACAAAAAGCGCACATCAAGTAACAGCAAGCGGGTTTGAGCACATTTCTGAATAATGGAATGCTGGAGATGTAATGTTAATTGCATTAAGCCTCACTAATGGTGATAAGTATTGCTTTCCTCCCAGACCTTAAACTAATGACCGCACTATTAGTTGTATCACATTCAATAAGGAGGGGCCCTATTAATCAAAATGTCACAATTTAACAACTTAGAGCTTCCATGGCAGTAGTCAGCACTCAGCCATGGCATTTTCATTTTCACTATGTGCATGCAAATGCGAATATTTATTTTACATATATGCTTTTTTAAATATATATTGCATGTATGTAAGTGGACTAGGGTTGTCAGTCTGTCACTATCAAATTATTATTATTTTTTTTTCAATAATTGATTATTTCATTGATTCCAGTGTATAATCGGATCCAATCCATTAAAATGCAAAATATTTTTTTCTTGATTAACCAGTTATTGTTATTTTTATATTGTTTAGAAATAAAAACATACAAACAACAATTAAACAATACCACAACACAGGGATTGACCAATCTTGTTGAAAGTGGTTCAGTAACCGGTTTGGTCAGTGTTCTCCAAAGCAAAATATACAGTCGATGTTTACAAATACCGGTACCTTATTTTGATTAAACATAAAAGATAATTAGTCTGCTTTCAAGGTTCAGGATTTTGATTTTAATTTAGGCTTTAAGGCATTAAATGATTACTCAACTATTAAAATAGTTGATTAATTTGACAAACGATAAACAGTTTTAAAATTCTGGCACCTCAAGAGTGTATTTTACATTATGTGTACATTTCAATTGTACATATGTGAATGGATTTTTTACTTATACGTATTACATGTGATTTGTCAGACAGATACAGTATATGTGTTTGTGAATGAACAGACGGTTTTACCTTGTGTACATGAATGGACAGCTTTTACATTCGGTGCATATGTAAGTGGAAGTCGATTGCCCACTGCCAGTCAAAAGAGTATGTGAATGAACAATGAGCTGTTTGAATTGTCAACTAGACTTGACTGCAGCACCCGAAAATAACAGTGGCATGTCCCGAAGCAGGAAATGTGATCTACGCCAGCAAGTTAAAAAACAAACAAAAAAACTTGCCCTATTTACAAGTTTTTCTCCGGCAACAAATATGAATCCAGAGTGTGTGTGTTGGTAAGAAACAAATAAACAGAACATTGTCTACTGTTAAGTCAATGCACCACTGCGGGAAGCCGATCCAATTTCTTCAGAGGGAGGATGACAAGTGTGTCAGACTGTAGAATTCAAAAGTTAGAGTGAAGCCGACGCAACGATATGCTAATGACAAGGCGTAAAGTAACCTACAGTCATTGTCACGGAGTGGAATTGTTGAAACAAATTCTTATTTCGTGAATTTTCTCTGGCTATGCTATTATTTATAGATTGCTGAGTTTCATTATTTATCACCACTTTTTGTCTTTTTTGTTGGAGTCTCACCGATCTCATTGCGAGGGGGGAGGTTCTGGTCCTCTTGACTGGGGTATCTCTCTTTACGGTCCAATAGCAGGACATAGATCATCTTTTCTTGGTTGTCACTGCACAAAGGGGACATAAAAAAAGACTGATGTAGAAATACTTTCGGGCGGTGCAGCACAATTTTGATTTTTTTGTCATGGTGGCAGTATAAAACATGTTCAGATTGGGACCGAGCCCCATCTAATTGAGGATGGAAAAAAACGATACAGATAACTGCAATATGAGTGGACTGTAAATGCACAGATCGGGTATGCTGTACATACCGTACAGTAGCTTGTGCACACGCGTCTGTCTGAATAACTTACATTAAAAAAAAAGTGTTATGTGGAATTAGTATCTCCAAATGTTGGGTCATTACAGCAATTTCATCTCACTATATATAAACACACTGAAGGAATGTTGTTATCTCTGCTTCCAAAATGTGTTAAGTTGATCTGTAAAATATTGGCATATGAGATTGTCAACTTGCAGGTGTGCGAATGTTTGGCAACATTTTATAAAAGTGTCTTTTTTTCAGTTAACTGGAATGTCAGATATATTTTTGTTGTTGTCTCTGGGCCATTTTTTTTGCAATGTATAATTTGGCCTTGTATAATAAAAGCAGACTGCAGAGCAGCAGGAGGCAAAGAAGAGAAGACCTGCACGTTCAGCTCAAATGATGCAAGCGCAAAGGGATGCAGACAGCACATTTTCCACCGTCCGGCAGTATTACTGCGTTCGCCTCGGAGAGTGGATGGAGTAGTTATGAAAAAAGTTGAAAGTAATGTTTCCTTTTGAGGGGTCAGGACTTTTAGCGAGACCATTTCTATAAATTAATCAGAGAGGAACTACTGTAAAAAACAGCTTTTTATTATATTTTACCTTTCATTACGAGCAATTCAGTTCCTCTAGAACCCCCACCCTCTGTGTTAGGGTTTTGAAAGTGCACTCACTCGTCGGAGAGGAGGTCTTTCAGCAGTTTGTTCTTGTCTCTGAAGCAGCCCAGAGAGTGCATGCTGTCCAGGACGTCGGGGTCGATGTCGTCTGCGGACGGGAGGCTGCGCATGGTCACCTTCCGCGGCACAGGCTGCTCAGGTTCGGGCTCGTTCTTACCCCCTCTGAGAAGACACAGTGGGGATGAGATGGAGCATCTCGACAACTTGTTCAAATATGGGACATACATCTTTGACTTTGACAAAACTGAACATTATAATATTTGATGGTAAGAATGCTACATACAGACCCTCATGAGATTATAAAGCACTATGTGGTGACAAAATGTGACTGTAAGCAAGCTTGGCCTCCTTATGACCCCAAAGGATTTTTTTCCCATGCTGCGTCAACTTCATGACACACAATCTTGTGAAGCGGACCCCCCTTTATTATTATTTTTTTTTTGGGGCCTAATGGACCAGCTCAGTGGCCCGGTGGTAGAGTGTCTACCTTGACACCGGGAGGTTGTGGGTTCAATCCCTGGCCGGGTCATACCAAAAACTATAAAAATGGGACCCATTTGCCTCCATGCTTGACACTCAGCACTAAGGGTTAGAATTGGAGGGTTAGATCACCAAATGATACCCGAGCGCGGCTCCTGCTGCTGCTCACCGCTCCCTCAGGGGACAGGTCAAATGCGTGGAGAACGAATTTTGCCCCACTTAGGTGGGTGTGACAATCAGCGGTACTTTAACTTTAATGAACAATATGTCAAGCTAACCTATGAGTTTAAAACCTCCACCTTTTTTTCAATCCAATTGAAATATTTGGATTTTCCTCTTGAAATGATGAAATGGGTATAAAATAAATAATTTACTTTGTTTAACAAAGCAATTTAGAACCATTTCTCACAGTAAACAAAACACGCACCGATTTGCGAATCACCATTCAAATGACTACTTCCTCTAACCACCCAGTGATGCCACTTAAACTCCCTGCTGCTTTAGAGGAGTAGCCAGGCTGATGGCTGGCCAGCTTGACAGCAAACAAAGCCTCCTTTGTAAGATTGAAGCCAGACAAAGCAGGGTGGTAAATTTCTCTGTGGATTGTTGGCTAGCTGCTGTAAGGTACAGTAAGTTGCCCAACTAAAACTAAAGAATTGTTTGCAATATATTTAAAAACAATGACAGTATTTAGACTGAGCCAAAAATGTAGTTAAGTGGCAAACAAGAACAAACTTCAAGCAGGAATGGCCAAAGCATTGATAAAATTATTTAAGTCAACCCCCAAATTTTCTTTACAATTTAGCAGCAAAATCCAACCGTTTTCAGCCTTCTCAGGGGCGGCCATTTTGACACTTGCTGTTGCCCGACAATGACATCACAGTTGTTTCATGGCTCAGGAACGACCAATCAAAGGTCACCTGTTTTCTAAGTTTGGCCATTTGACGGTCGCAAGTCAGATATGGGCTCTCTGAAGTTGTGCAAAGACTTATGTGCACTACCGGTGATTTGCATTCTGTGATTCTTCTTCTGTTGTTCCACTCACGAGTCACTATGAGATTGCATGAACTTTCTCTGACAGAGACAATAACTCACAGTCCATCTATCCATCCATCTTCTATACTGCTCATCCCCACTACCATAATTCAATCTTTGCTTGCCCAACGACAGTATGGCAATTTGATTAAAAACTCGGGGAGTGTTCCTTTAATCAAGCAAAATAGATGGTAGCTTACAAACACAGCAGATTTGTTTGAAAAAGGCCAAAGCAGGTGTTGTAAAACTTAAAGTGAGTGAACACCTGCCCCCCCTCCCTCCCAACATTTACCCCCACAGCCCCAAAAGTGGAGTCACGGTCTGCTCCAATGTAGTCTGCTAGACATGCCTTCTCATTCGTCACATAATGGCTGCTCTCAGGACAACAAGCTCAGCGGTAGAGAAAGAGGGAGTAAAAACGAGGAGATACTTACATGTACCATGTGTGCTTCTGGATCTGTTCTAGCTGCAAAATAGAAAAGGAGAGAGACAGCAGGTGAGAATCCAACGTGCAAAGGCATTTCTTTTAAAGTAAGCGCTAAATGACATTTGTTTTTGTCACATTGTAACAAAATCAAGAGGGTGACTGCTCGGTAAATCAGGAAAGAAAATCCAATTGAGGTGAATTCTGTTTAACCAGAATAAGCTCAGTGTACTAATAGAAATGTGATTGGGCCACATAAAGAATGATTGAAATGCGCAAGGATAAAATGAGGCTCTCAAATATTAATAGTGCTGATGGAAGAATGAAAAATAAAAGGGGAACGAGGGAGAGGACGCGCTGGCCTGTTGGAGAGTGAGAGAGATGATAACTCTGAGCTATAAACAGAATATTATCTCCTTCATACACACTGCTGACCCGGACAAGCCCCGCAGGTCCGAAGGGAATCTCCAGTTCTCGTTCTCTTTGCAGCTCACACACATTCTCTCTCATCACAATTTTAATGTGCTTGCGCGCCAACACTATCAACTTCTTTTATTCAGGCCGACGTGAGGACGTGCCAGTTCAAGGGCGACAAAAGCAGATGTCTGCCCAAATGACTGTGCAGTGCTTCAAGCGGCCGCAGGATCAATGTTTCTGCGGGGACTTGCATTTGCTCCCGCTGCTGCTGGGGAACCACACATAGCAGCTCTAATTATTGCCATTCATTCACAGGCATTCTCTCGGCTGTGCGCCTCCATTAGCGTGGTGCTGATTCCGCTGTCCCTCAGGAGCAACCTCTGCTTTGCTTCCATGTAATAGTGGTCCAATGGCGAAGCTGAGAGGTAGGTGGCTTCTTCCACAGAGGTCAGCGTATTGACAGACACGGAGACAGCCGGATACAAGCAAGAATATGGCCTACTGTCGCCCACTTTTATTGAAAGGGCTTCAGGCTAAGAAGACATATCACAGAGACGTGCTTTGAAGTGCAATATTTCATCCTCCAGTCAGTGGATGCGACAGCGCCAATTGCAGACATTTCTAATGCAGGACTTTGACTGTGCTGCTACTGGCCCTGCAAAGTGTGCAATCCTTGTATGTTTATTTGGCGCAGTCTGTTGTAAGCGTTTGTGCTTTTTGTGTGTGCAGGCCTGCTATTACCCAAACCCTTCTTCGATCATTATTTTCAGTCAGAAAAATGACGAACTGAAAGAAAACTGTTTTACAGTAGAATTGTGAAGTGATTCCCAGAGAAGAAAACATTCACTATTTTTTTTCTTTTCAGTAGACTGGTCAGCATCATCAGCTTTTATTTTATTTAAATGGGAAGTCAAGTAAAAAATGTTCTGTGCACCCTAACTAGTCACTCATTTACTGCCATTGACGGCTATACACGTCAAAAATTCATTTGAACTATTTCTTTTAGTTTAACATTTTTTCCCCACTTTCGTTAACAAGAGTATGAAAACCTAGAATTTTTTTATTGTACATTTAGAACAGATATAAAATGTGTGATGAATCCTGAGTTAACTAGTGAAGTCATGCGATTAATTACAATTACAATTTTAAACACCCCTAATTTTTAACAATCATCTAGTCAGGCGATAATTTTTTTTAATCATAATTAATCGCATGACTTCAATAGTTAACTCACGATTAATCACAAATTTTATATCTGTACTAAATGTACAATAAAAAAAATCTAGGCTTTCATACTCTTGTTAGCAAAAGTAGAAACAAATGTTAAACTAATAGAAATAGTTAAAATTATTTTTTGACGTTTATAACCGTCAATGGCAGTAAAGGAGTTAATATTGCGGTTGACTTGACTTACCCTTTAAATTTTGCAACAAGGTTCGTGTAAGTGATCATATTCATGTTCCAGGTTTGACCGTATGCTCCAGACACTGTATAAACCAATTGGGTCGAGCAAACACCAGGGGTGTCTGAGTCAGTTCCAGCGGTTCAGTGTTGGTCAAGACACATGACTGACCCAAATAATTCATGATGATACGCCCCGCTTGACCATCAGTGGCTCCATTGCTGTGCTGCAGGGAATTTGGTGCGCTCAGTCATCGACTTGTGGCTGTTGTGATGGTACATCGTGCAATTTTTCATTATTGATTATTGTAATCACTTCAAACTAACTAACTATGTTGAGCAAAAAAAGAATGAATAATGTACAATATGTATTCACATGTACAATGGAACATATGGTGTTCCACAGGGTTCAATTCTGGAGCCTCTGCTGTTTTCATTGTATCTGCTGCGCCTGGGTTCTATCGTAAGAAAAAAAAAGTGGTTGTTTTAAAGTGCCATCTCGCAAAATCAAAGGAACACTTCCTTAAACTGCATGGAGATGTGGACTACAAGACAACTGCTTTCTGTATTCAAGGTGAAGGACAGCCACCAATAAAACCTATACCTATGTCTTCAATTTGAAAACAATTGTATTTTTCAATAAAGAAGGGTTCGGCGAATGTGCATAGGGTTCAGTACCTCCAACAAGGTTAAAAACCACAAAGAAGGTGTCGTCACACACGGGTTGTTTCATGCCAACTTTTGCCACACAATTTAACGTGGGCAGCAGGGTTGCCATATAGCAAGGAGGCTACGAGCGCGACAAAAGAAGCATAATGTAAGTGTGTAGTTGTTCATTCCACTGTGAATTACATTAAACGTGACATTTACGGGTGCATGTTTCCGATTGCAGTTGGTACAACGTCGGGTACCAGCTGCTCAGCTGCAATACAGAAGCTCCACAGGGGAGAAAGTTTTGCACCCTTGGTAGGCGAAGCGAGGTATGTGGCGTGTGTTCTGCTGCATTTAGTGCTTTTGTAAGCAATATTGATTTAATTTAATTTATTTATTAAATATGATTTTCTACTGGGAAATGTATTATGAACTATTCTGTGATTTGGATATATAATCTAATATTTGTAATATGTATATGCTTTTTAGTTTCATGGTGCTCGAGAAAAAGAATAATGAAGATTTTGCACCAGTTAAATGCAACAGTTTTATTGTTGCCAAGTGCTGTGTTGATTTTCAGTCAAATCCTGTCACTGACTCTTTGCTTTGTTTCGTTTTTTACAGTGTACAAATGCTAATCCTCAAAGACAATTCGCATGTTAATTCGCATGTTAACTCTGCTATTTACTATTGTGTTGCATGTATCACACTACACAAAAACATCCGATTCAAATACATTCAGGCATGCAGGATAAGGAAAGACGTCAGAGTGGGCAGGACTCGGGAGGAGGACTTGCATCTCTCCAGCAACCAGTTACAATTTCCATATGCCTGTCAAACCCTTGTTATCTGAAGCCAAGACCCAGATAATTAAAATATCCACATCCGTGCATGTGTTGTATCTTTATCAGCTGAATATTTATTAGGGCTGAGCGAGACATGAGGGTGGACAAAAGCTGCAGGGAACCTTTGCTGGCACGTCAACAAAAATATCTTTGATGAGCCCTGTGTCAGACAGAAAGGCAAAAAGTAGTTAATGAGTCTTTAAAGGGACACACAGGGCAAAATTATAATAAGTGGTTAGAAGGCAGCAATCAAATAAAAAAATGAGAAATCCCACTGAGGACTGTGCGGTTATATTATTCTATTCAGTATTTCTGTTCTAGCCACTGAGCTGTCTGGGCCCCCTGAGAACCTGACGTGTGTGCGGTTTCATTTCATTTCATTGTCATTCCAACAGTTACAAAAAAAGACAATATTGTCCATTTGCAACTTAAGTGCACCCTCGCAGCTATCACAGATTTCTAAGCCATCATTTTTCACGAGTGTTTAAAGTATGCGCCCTGCGCGTAGTACTGCGACATGCCAGACGGCACTGAGGTCTACTGGAGAGAGAGTTTAAGAGCAAGAAGAGGCAGAGAAGGTTCCAAATTGCTCCAGTAACCTTGTTCCCACAGCTGAGCAAAGAGAATAGAGAATACATGACTTTGCAGATGGGAAAATAAACAGACACTTATTGTAAGCTTGGATTTGTCTCTTTGCATGCAATTAATATATTTTTTTAAATAGTATCTCATTATTCACAAAGTGATTGTCCTGGCTTTTGTTTACTAAAGGGTTGACATTGCCACTCTGACACATGTTTATATATACAATCTTTAATTATCTTTTGCTTTTTGTGTCAATTTTACAATGCATTTCAATTGGGAGTGACAAATAACATCTTGAAGCAAGGGTGCTTTGTATCTTATTTGGAGAACTGTGTGTGAGAGTCTGAACGGGCACTACACACAATTTAAGGTCACAAATTGAATTGTTAACTTCAATTGGTAACACACAACTGAATTAACTTGAATATATTAAGTTGAATGATCATTAAACTTAATATATTCACTTTGGATTACAATTAATGAATTACAAATTCATGAAACTTAATATATTCACTTTGGATTACCTTTGGATTAATTTAATTCAAGTGAATATATTAAATTGAATTAACTCATAATAAATTAAACTAAATGTATTCACTTTGGATTCATTTAATTCAATCGTGTGTTACCACTTGAAGCAATTTTTTAAAGTTGGTCAACAATTCAATTTGTAATCTTAAATTGGTTCAACAATTCTCTTTCTTGAGTGTATAACAAATAGATAAATAATGTTAAGTGTGTGCTCATAATAAAGTGTAAATGTAGCAGAAAATGGCCTTTCACGAGTGGTTCCCATACATTTGAAAGCATGTCTTTTTATGCAAAACTATTATAATTTGGGGGGATGAAGGGGATCCAGATTGATTGTTGAATAAAAATAATGTTTAGGCATTCGTGTGCTGTGACCTGAGCATGGAGCACAGCGCTTGTTTTGCTCTCACCGGCCTGTCAGTTTGATTCTACCACGAACGTCATCTTTTGGGTTGTCATTTGGACTGCTTCCCGTGGTGAATTGTGCACTAACAACAGAACACTTGATCGAGTCGGGCTATTTGACTTTCTGCGAGGTCACAACACATGCCCGGAGCTGTTTAGACCTCTGCTGCACGAGAGAGTTGGGGTGGGAGGGGGGACAGGTAGCATATTCGCTCCCAGTGGCTCGGCGTGTGTGCAGCACTTTGTAGAGGACTGGCTGACATAACTAGAGGGTCCTCAATGTGACCTGTCCTTGTCTAGCACAGCACACACAAAATACAACTTCTACCGTTCACTCGACATACAAAATAAGTGGAGCCTTCAAATTTTTCAGATTTTCTTGTGGCTCTCCTGAACACGAGCAGTTTTGGTCATGTACATGCAAACAAGGATGATGAGGTTTTCCCCTTACGGTGGCACAACTTTGTGAAAATAATCTCCATGAACATGAGTCAACAAAAGTGGATAATATACTCTTGTATCCTGACCAGTTACTGTAATTCTAAACTGAATTGCTGGAGAATATCATCAAGAGCCCGTTTAAAAATCCTCTCTCAGGCAGACTGATGCATTCGGACTGCTTATTCCAAAACATAATTGAAGCATCAACATATCAGAAAATTAGAACGCCAGTAGCACAAACACAGACAACCAGCTAGCAAATGTACTGTCCGACCGATCTTACGACCTCCTGAGGAGACTGCTCAGCTGTTGTGAGGACATCACACCTAACAAACAGCACATACTTGCATGTGATTCTGTTTGCAACATCATGCAAAAAAAAAAAAAAAAAAAAAAAAAAAATACGAAATGTATTCTTTATGGTATCAATGTATTGTTTGACAACTTCAAATACTTAGCATGTCTGTTGGACAGTTGGAATGTTCTCACCGTGTGTGCGTGGCTTTTTTCTGGCTACTCGCTTATTTCAAAAACATGCACATTATTTCAATGGAAGATTCTCAATCGGCAAGAGTTGCGAATGTGAATAGTTGTTTGTCTTTTTGTGTCCTGCAACTGCCGGATGACCATTCCAGGGTGAAGTGCGCTTCTCGCACACTGTCAACTGTGCAGGCTCCTGCTCACCTGCAACCCTAATGAGAGCAAGCTGTATAAAAAAACTGATGGATACTAAAAATAAAACACAATGAAAATGCATAATATGTGTGTGCGTGGATTCTTAAGCACTTGCACTGAGGGGAAGCAGACCGGAACTCTCTGATCTGCCTTTGTCCAAGCTCCCCCCTCCCCCCCCCCCCCTCCTTCACATCATCCATCCACATTTCCAAAGTAATCAGACGCTGTATAGAAAGGGTCGAGCAATGTAAAGTAAGCAGCAGTAGTGCAGGGAGAGTAAACAAAAATCCTGGCCTAAATTCACACGCTGTACTTGATCAAGAAGGCAAACAGAATGCAGGATGAGCAAACATGTTTGGAAGGAAAAAAGAAACAAAAAAAATGACTGAGAGACTTGGCAGCAGATATCAGCACTTTCATTGCAAAGCTCAGATCTGCTGCTCTCACTTTTGTCCACAAAATGTAATTATCCTCCCTTCCAAAGATTGTCTTTACCATATGAATGTTGTTTTTTCAGATGATATCCAACTTAGAAGATTGCGACACAATATGCAGCATGTGAAGACAGTTGTGAAGAATGTATGTGCTTTGCATAAAACCAAAGGAATTTAAGAAGTGCATCAGTTCGTAAGATAAAGTCCCGAGGTTTTCCTGCTCTTTTGCTCTACCATCTTTTCAATATAAACATGCCATTGGCTGACTGATAAACAGCAGCCAAAAGCAAAGGTGCTCAAGCAACATAGCCTCTTCACTTCACTGACCGTTAGTCTTTTGGAGGCATCCACTTCTATCATGCCCCGCAGGAGATTCTGACAGTCGGGAGGGATGAAGTGGGGCATGTGAAACACTCCTAACTTCACTTTCTCCAGAAGATTCCTCAAGTTGTCGTCATCAAATGGCAGCGCGCCCTGGAAAAACATAGGGAGCAAGAGAAAGCAATTATATGTGGATGTGCGGACATTGAACAAAATAAATACATGATCTATCTATCACTCTCTCACTCTCACTCTCACTCTCACTCTCACTCTCACTCTCACTCTCTCACTCTCACTCTCACTCTCACTCTCACTCTCACTCTCACTCTCACTCTCACTCTCACTCTCACTCTCTCTCTCTCTCTCTCTCTCTCTCTCTCTCTCTCTCTCTCTCTCTCTCTCTCTCTCTCTCTCTCTCTCTCTCTCTCTCACTCTCTCACTCTCTCACTCTCTCACTCTCTCTCTCTCTCTCTCACTCTCTCTCTCTCTCTCTCTCTCTCATCAGTGATGCAAACATTGATAATAATCAACAGTAACATTAAAAAAGCAAGGGCGTTTTGGCTTTTACCTTGTTCATTTAGCATTATCAGAGTAATTTATCAGAACAAGCTGACATCTCACAGATGTTGCTATGTGATGAATGGCAACATCCGCAGGGTGATGAGGGAGGGGTGGGGTGGGGTGGGGGGGGCGGGGGGCGTGAGGAACATTTAAAGAAGCATGGAGATATGTCAAGTGGTGGAAGTACCACAGTAAGGATGTGCTTGTGTAAGTGATGATCTGGAGAGCGCCACATACAACCACACAAATATTGCAATGCGCAACCACAACAGATACAAGGAAGAGAGCAAATGATGGACAAAAGACAACTTTCTATTCTATAAATGTAATCCAAAGCAGAGGTGAGATGCCTAAAAGAGACCTAAAACAAAGACAATGCCTCCGGCTGGAGTCACTCTGTTGGCAATGGTATTCATTTTGAGCTATCCTCTTGCAGTTTGACTGTATTAATTATTCATGCAGAAGGATTGTGCAGGAACTCAAGCACAGCTGTTGATGAAACAAATCTGCGGGGCTGCATGTCTGGGAAAGCACATACATAATGAAGCTTGACAAAAAGGCACTATTATGGATCCCGTGGATGCTAAATTAGCTTGAGGGCGTCTCGGGAGTGTGACATTAACTCTCTGACTGCATTCATAGCACACACACTTCTTGTCCAACTGAAGTCAACCTCACCTTAACTGTTACACTATATTGTCCAAAAAGTTGCATCCATACAGCATCAGCCAGCAGGTTGACACACTCACCACCAATAGGGCAAAAAGAATGACCCCACAGCTCCAGACGTCCGCTTTCCTCCCGTCGTACTTCTCTCCCTGAGGACGAGAGTGTTAACGTTAGCATTGGTAAAACAAGCCTGCTTGTAAAAGAGCGTATGATGTATGGCAAAGAGAAGCAAAACCATATCAAAGGGGGAGATTATTCACATTTATAGCTTTGTGTTTTTACAATAGCGCTGCATGATTCACAGCTTTTAAAGGTCTACTTTATTTTGAATGGCCAAGCTCTATGTGTATGTAATGACTAAAACTTGTCACTGGTGTCGGGCGGAAAACTCCAAAGTCATCATTTTCCAGGAAAGCAAAACAATGACATGTATGTTGAGCCATTAACATCACCGAAGACAGCAAGTCATTCTCAAGACACTATATCAGTGCTGATAAGATATTTTACAGATCAAAAAATTTTCACAATAAATTTGCCCCAAACGGGGATGTTACCGAGTAATATTTTCTGACATATTATCCCAAATGAAAATATAGTCAATTACATTTTGCTATCTACCACCTGGACAGGACACATCATCTATCTTTTTCGCCGAATAGGCGCCAAGTCAAGTCTACATACTCCTGATCAAATACCAGGTTTTGGTGATATAAATCTATGAGACCAAGATAAGTCATTTCAGAACATGTTTTTTTCCTACCATTAATGTGACCTATATATAACCTGCACGGAGGAATTGAAAGAAAATATATAGTTTGTTTGTTTGTTTGTATTTTGACGGGGGAGTTATAATAACTGAGATAATGTAATTTCACAAGAGTGCAATTGGTATTCTCCAAGATTCATTTTTCATACACAGGGACGGATGAAATTGTACCAGTGGATGGAAAATATCCCAAATGCATACAGACCACAAGACTGAATGAACCTTTTGGGCATAATTGCAGGTATTGTTTGGTGCAAACACAACACATATCATCACCAAAACCAATGCCATCACATGACACATTGTGGTGGCAGCAACATGCACTACCTAACTAACTAACTGCTTGGAAAAGCCTACTAGAACTTTTACATTTACTGGGGGTTAATCAGAGGCCGTTTTTCCATTCACCTAGCCACGGCTCCACCTTATTAGTCACTCTGCTCACCTGAGTGCACAGGTGCTTTAAATAAGCAATCAACCACTATGTAGGCTTCTGCTGCTCATTCACACTTTGCCAAATTGTTCTTCTGCTCTCAGACTCTCCAGCCTTCTTTTTGGAGTAATCTCCTGTTTTTGGATGCCTTTGATTTACCTGCCTTGTCATTTTCCTGGTAATTATCACAAGCGTCTGTGCTCGACTACAAGTTCTGTCCAAGGGAGCCGCAGTCCTGCGTGTTTTAAATGTCTTCCTCTTCCGGCACAGGCGATGGTCGTTATCAGGCTTCTCCAGAGCTTGCTGTTCATTTGAATCATCTCTGTCGGAGGAGGGGAGACATCTAAAACACGCAGTACTGCGGCTCTCTAGGACCCGTGGGTAGGCAACACCCCTGGTCTAGGCCCTTCCTGCTATGTTTACCTGTCCCCATGGCTGTTTGGTGTTGCAATGTGTCTCTTGCTTTTTATTTTTACTCACCCCACCACATTGACGGTGGATAACGTTTTTAAATGATTGTGTTGTTGGGTTTTATTTATATCACAAAAAAATGCCATTTGAACAAGGTAGACTTCTTACATGCATTCTAAATCCACTTAGTAAGAAGCACAATAGACCCCAATGAGGAGCATGTTGACTCACCCTGATGACCTCCGGACATGCGTAGTGTGGAGAGCTGTTGAGATGACAGAAACACAAAGAATGAATGTGCAAACTCCCGGAAACGTCACAGCAAAAAGAAAACTTGAAGACATTTCCTTTTTTTCCTGACACCTGAGCCTCCGCAGCCACGCAGCGTCGTGACTCGGCTTTATTAAGTCATGACGCATTATAATGGCCTATTAAAATGGGGGAAGAACAATTTTCACAAGCAATAAATGTCTTAAGTGAACACGGCTCAGGATGTGCTTCAGGAAGTTTGGACCATCCTAAGGCCTCCTCCTCTCTCCAGCAAGGGCAGCGGACGGTGAGCACAGCCACTAATCTTTACAATACCTAGATGTGCTGACAGTAAAGCCAATTGCCAGATTGACACATCAATATTATGTTCAGATTTATAGAGCTACCTTGCAGCGTTCGCTCCATGGGTGAGAAGAGCAGCTGCCGAGTCACTTGCAATGTTAAAATTTGATCAAGCAGATTATGCACACCTTATATAGAGGATTCTCGCCAGACATCTGTACGTCATAATGTGTAGATAAGAGCAGAGAAAAATAACGCTTTTTTTAGTAAGTTGAGAGATTCTTTACTCTCATAAACGTTAATTAAATATGGCTAAGTGACAGCGTATTAGAATTGTGTACTTTTCCAGATCCACCACACCAGCATCTATCGAAACTCAGACACAATCTGCTTCTTCCTCAGGTCATTGAATCGGCGGAGGCTGGTGTCTGTGGATCTCACTCTGCTTTGTCTGTCCTTCCTTCCTTTCCTCAGTCTCTCCTTTTGTGTCTTGAGGTCTCCCTGATTTGTTGGAATTTAGATGTTTCTGGGGTTGGTGAAGGACTCTGGTTGGTGGCCCGGTGGGTGGTGGGTGGTGTCTGGTCAGTGCTGGATTTACCCTTTCCTTTTTTTCCTTTGGTCCTTCCTCGGCTCTCCTGACGGCGGTGTTCGATTTAGGTGAACGGTATGGGATTTTTTAATAGGTTTTTGGTGAACTAATGAATACACACACTCACACGCACGCACATACACATCCAAAATAAAAAAAAATAAAAAATATATATATATTAAAAAAAAGAGAGCAATGATGATGACATGTCAAATCGGTAAAATTACCGAATGAACAATACTGAACTCTTTAAAATAAAATAAAATAATAATAATAATAATAATACAAATAAAAAATAAAAATAATTGTGTACTTTTATGTTTGTAAAGGCA
Organism: Leptonotus elevatus; assembly: GCF_054856555.1. Classification (NCBI taxonomy): domain Eukaryota; kingdom Metazoa; phylum Chordata; class Actinopteri; order Syngnathiformes; family Syngnathidae; genus Leptonotus; species Leptonotus elevatus. The sequence continues at coordinate 17,709,020 of NC_141242.1, read as the reverse complement.
ACATCAATAGCTTGTACAAGTGCACCTAGCTGGTGAATAACTAGTATAGCACCTTTATTATTTTTATTCGGCATCTTACAAAAAAAGGCAAAGGCTTCCTCAGCTTTCACTTCCTCCAGTCTCATTTAAGAGCAATAATGAGAGTAGTGTGTACAAACATGGCTTCCATTAAGCTGGTCTGTTTGTGTGTTTACTCATGTATAGCAGGTCTGACGTCCCCGCTGCCTCTAGCTGTCAAAAATATTGGCCCATTACTTCTCCACCATGATCGTGTCAATGAAGTTTACATGTGAGCACATACAAATTCAGCCTTCTTAATTGCAAGCATTTTAGTGTATTATGCAGATGAGTGCGGGTAAATCAAGCCTGAGGTTTGTGTTTGCCACAGACCCGTAAGCCACGGTTGGAAATAGCATGAAGAAAAACTCCAATTATAGCAGTATCGGCTACACGATTGCGTCCGTTTTACAATCAGAAAGTAGAAATGAGAAGAATAGAAAATTAAATTACCATGAATGCCATGCAATTTTAAGGAAAACTGCTACATTGGGATATATAGGTTTGGTCTTTTTATTTGCGAACCAAATATATAGCTTAGTATTAATTAATTATCTGAAGCAGTACAAGGTTCATTTTCCTAACCAAAGTGATGTAAAATGTGGAAAAGGTGTATAAATGTAACACTCATCCGTTTTCAGAGCACTTAAACATTTGCAGTTTTGAGTTGAAACTAGCATGTTCTTTGTAGAAACAAAAATATTAACATTAAGTAGATTGCAAAGGTGATTTGTGCAAATGTATTTCCCTCCCAAATATGTGTAGCCTCTCCAATTTCTCTGAATTTCCATCCATCATTTACTGTAACCAAACAAACAGCAAGCACTGGTGAACTCATGCATATACTGTATGCATGCACTTGCCAGTGCTTCTCCTCATCAACCGTCTGTGTGTATTAATGTATGTGCTCCGAGACGGCCCCAAATCTACATGGGGCCAGTATCATCTACAGTCATCTCCATCACCACCGGCAAATGTAATACACATTTATGCCAGGCTGCTGAAAGGCACCAGGAGGCCAGATAAATATGTTTAATTAAAAGGTGTCATGTCTGCATTTAGAGATGACGAGCATGGACAATCAATAAAAAGGTATACAACACATGCAACGTCCACGGATAGACTGATGCTGCTGAAAGAAGACATGACACATCTGCATTCCCATCTGCATCAGACACTTTGGAAATGTGTATACAAGGGGCTGTGGAAATATGTGGCTTCGAGATTACATATCAGTAGAGGAATTCAATTGTCTTATAAGTTTTGTGCCCTTTCTAGGAAAAAGACACGCTTCTGACACACATCTCTCTGTTTGCACCATCGATGAGTCATAAGAGATCATGCCAACAAGGAATGCCTGTGTGTCCGTGTAGCTTAATGCCACTGATATGATGATATTGGTGCAAAATTAAATAAAGTATATAATTTCTAAGAGCAATTATCTTTCAATTCTCAAGAATATTGACAATTTCCATTTAAATGTAGAAAAAGTAAATACATATTAACACAACACATTTAACTCTTTGACCGCCAAAAACGTTTAATAACGTTTAGTAAAATCCAAATGAGTGCCGCCAAAGACGTTAAAAGACGTTCACTGTTTTTTTTTTTTTGTTTTTTTAAACGGGTGGAGGAAAGCCTTGGCAAGCTGTGCGGAAAGTATCAAGCAGGTCGAGTTAGTATAATGACTATTTTTGGGCACTAGATGGCAGCGATGACTCTTTGGACAAGATCGGGTAGGCGTCAGCAGAAGACGTGAGGCGGAGCTAGAGTGTTGAGGGGAGAATGGCTGAGGAGGCGAAAATGGCGACCGGTTGCAAGCAGCTCACGCTTGAGCATTTTTTTCAAAGATGAAAAGCATCGACCAATGCTGAAGAGCACATAGATGATGATGATGGTGACTCCGAGGTTGACGCCGAAGTTGGAAGCGTTGACGCGGCGGCTTCGATCGCGTCGTAAAGCCTCACCGGCAGTGGCAGAGTAAAATGAGAGGCAATATCTCCGTCACCTGACTGTACAAGGCTAGAGTTTTGTTTTTTTATGCAATTTGTACTGCCTATCTAGTTTGCAGTTAGGTTAAAAGTGGGGAAAAAAATCACAGGAATTATGTTAACACTTCACAACATTATTATCATTTTGAATGTGATTTTTTAAATATATACATATTAGGCATAAAAATAACATGTTCCTCCGAGGTACAATCAAACTGTGTATCCAACTGCAAATATATCAGTTTTGTGTTCAATTAAACAAGTCCAAATTTCACACTGTGTAAGTACATTTGTCACTAAATTGAGACAAGATCATTATTTTGGTAGTCATATACTGTATCTAATACACATTTTTGCTTAGTGGTTAGTTACCAGCGGAACTAACCAAATTGGGATTTGCCACCTTCTCAGGTTTTTATTCTTTTTTTTTCCTGCAGTTTCCCCACTTTAATGATTAAAATCACTGAATAAATGTAAACGTCAGACAAAGATAACCCAAGGAGGTGGTGATTTTGCGTGTGCATATTTAGGGAAAAAGCAAGGCAAAATTATCTGGCCCTGTGTGGAAAAAGTTAAACTTAAAACGAATAACTGGTTGGGTCACCCTCAATATCAACAACTGAAATGGACTCTTTCACGTCTCTGTTGAAATATTTAGGCGCACTCTTCCTTGCAGAACTGCTTAAATTTGAAAGGTTGTCGAGCACAAACAGAGTTTTAACTGTCATTCCACAGAATTTCAATTGGATCTAAGTCCTGACATTGAGGAAGCCACCTTTTTTGTTAATTTATTTATTTAAAGCCATTATTCAGAAATTCCCGCCTCAGGAGTTTATGGTCAAGAGCGCAATTCATGGTTCTTTCAATCAGAGCAAGTCATTCAGGTCCTGAAGTAGAACAACAAGCCCAGGCCGTCTTGTATGATGGTATGTTTCTGAAATGTTGTGTTATTTACAACAGATGTAACGAGACATCTTCCAAAAAACGCTCTATGTATGTAAAAATAGTACACTAAGTGTAGTTGGTTGTCCTAAAGCTTTAGGGATGACTTTGTCATCCTTTTCGGACTGATGGAGGTCAATGACTTTATTTCTCATCTGTTCTTGAATTTTTTTGGGAGTGTGGCATCTTGTTGCAGATTTTTGAGATCTTTTGGCCAACATCATTTTGTCAGACAGGTTCTATTTAAGTGGTTTCTTGATTGAACAGGTCTGGGGGTAATCAGACAACCTTTTCATATTTGGCCAGGTAGCTTTGAATATGTTGTTTACATTACTAAATAAAATCCAATTAAAATTGTATTTTATATTTACTTGAGTTATTGTTGTCTGATCTCTCCATTGAAGTGGGATAACTGCAGAAAAACAAATAATTTGAGAAGGAGGCAAATGCGTTTTCAAAGCACTGTTATAAATGTGCTCTGCTCTAAGAGGCGGCCCTAGTTTAGACTTTGTACAATATATAAGCAAGGGCAGGGATGAACGGATAAAACGCTGTCAGTACCCTGCACATGTTTTCCTGTTGTGTGTGTTTGAGAGTGTGTAGTTTCAGTTGGTGGTATAATCTGGGCAAAATTAGGGCTGAGTTTGGGACAGATGCCACAGGGCTTGCATGCTTGGTGTCACATGGTGTAACCGCTGAGGGGATGTTCTTCCTCATCAGGCAATTATGGGTTACATGTACTGCAACTATAATATTCAGTACACACTGCAATGTGTAGAATCATTACATTTGGAATATGATCAAATAATAAAACCTAATAATGTTATAATTTCACCAATAATGTAGTAAGAAATCCTGACTGATAGTAATAATAATCAAATTTTTACCGATAATGTAAGAGCTTATTAGGTGTTCTTATATTTTGAGGTCGGTCTTTATTTCTCAAAACTGATCATGTAAAACTTGACGGATAATGTAATATAGATGTTTATTTTCAGTCCAAGTTCTACATTTTACATACTGTACATTCGCGGCAAAAATCTGAGTGTTAAAATGTTGGTATTAAATGTTTCAATGTTGATTTGAACCCCCAAACTGTATTTTCGACACTGTCTGATTTAGATCGAGGTTAGAGTTGAAGTTATTTGACAGAGTTGATTTATTTAGTGTTAAACCAACTCTGCCCACTTGATTAGAATTGCTCTGCTGCAAAGACTTCTGGGAGTTTTAAGTGTTACAGTTAAATTATGTTATGTTTATGTTTTTATTGTTAAACAATCAAATATGTGCTAAATTCACTGTTGGATCAGAGCTTTAGTATTGTTTAATGTAATATGGTATTACATTATTGGTAAAAATATTTTTACAATAACAGTCAGGATTGTTTATTATATTATTGGTGAAATTCTTACATTATTAGGTTTTATTACTTTTTTTTAGCAAGTTAAGTGCAAATTTGATTACATTTTCAGGCATCATTACTTTTTTCAGAAAATTATTACATTATAGGGTGCGACAAGGCTACACTCTCTGTTCGTTTTGTTCACCAGTAAATAATATAACTTTATGTTGAATTTATGTGCATAGCAAACTAATGAGGTTAAGCTCCCTGTGACCCTGAAATTGGCAAAGCAGTATAGAACTAAATATTGCATGCACAAATAATAAAGGTTATTTCTTCTTTTTGGGGGGACAAATAAAGGAAACCTCAAGAGTTTGACTAGATAAGGGGTGCCCAAGTCTGGTCCTCGAGTGCCCCTCTCCAGCCTTTTTTCCATGTATTTCTCCACCAACACACCTGATTCATGATCTGGATCGTTGTCAGAGCTTATCATTGGATTTAGCTGCGTTGGAGGAGGGAGACATGGGAAACAGGCTGGATAGGATTTCTGGAGGACCGGACTTGGGCACCTATGGACTAGATCATGCAACCGATTGTATTGAAGATTAGAGTGTTTACTGCACATTTGTCTATACTGTATGCTGTTTTGTTTAAGTTCTAAAGCTCCTTTGCGTACCAGCATGTAAAAGCAAGGCATTGTTAGTTTTATTTTTGGAGCATCCTGAGCCTGCACACTCGTCGTCACTACACTTTGGGGTTCAATAAAACTTGTGTGTAGTCCTTCCACTTTGAAAGTGACTTTTCCACTTCATTGCAGTCATTGTGGGATTGTGGGATTGATGGGCCCGGCATGGTCGTGACTAGCGCGTCATAAAACCCGCAACTGATGTGAGGAGACAGTAATGTGTGCGGCCATGGCCCTGGCCCTGCCCGCAGCCATGGCACACTCTGTGAGACAGACTGTCTGTCCGTCCGCAAGAGCTCAACCAGCCACAACTGAGCATCTGAGAACACGGCACAAAACAGAGGGCACCTCCACACATCTGTGATTAGTTCATGCCTTTGCAACCCTCTTTTCATATGGAAGCATGCTTGAGAATATTTTCTCACCCGCAGCTGGTTTCCAACAGACTGTCTCCAACCTGAAGAGAGGCCATGCCGAAATCTGCTATCCTGATGTTATTCTTTTCATCGAGCAACAGGTTCTCCGGCTTCAGATCCCTGTGGCTGAAACAGAACACACAGAAGGATGTACAAGTTAATGAGACATGAACACAATTCACACGTGTGCTACAAACTAAGCGAAGCTGAAGGCGCGGATTTGGTCGATCAAACACCCGAGGGTCACGTCCATTCTTGCAACTCAGCACCTTCCCCCTTCAGCGCATGGACCCCCGCTTGCTGCATCACCTCCGCCTTTCATCTAACTCGTGCAGAAACCAGAGGCTCCCACCTCAACGCTGAAATGCTACACGGCGTGACAGCCCCCCACTGCGCCCTTTTCTTCTGCCATTTCCCTTGCCTCTCCTCCACTAATGCCATTCCCCTCATCTTGCAGACAGCCACCAGCAAACCGGCTGAGCAAAGCACACCGAGGGGAGCCCGCCACAGAAGTGGAGTTCATTAGTTGTCATTCATTATCACTAAACACAGCACGGGGGTAACCTATCACCTTTCTTTAAAAAGACCACTGGAAAAAAAAAGACGGCTGTTAAAGGAGCAAAGTTATTATAGGACTTAACATTGCGAATGGCCCACTAACCTGGCCTTATTAGCAGAGGTAAATGCTCTAAACCATAGGTGTCAAACTCCGGTCCTGGAAGATGTTTCCATTCTCCAACACAGCTGATATGTGATCAGCTCATCAGCAAGCTCTGCATAAGCCTGATAACGATCCTGCTGATTGGAATCAGCTTGTGTTGGAAGAGGGAAACCTCCAAAACCTGCGAGACTGCGGCCCTCGAGGAGCGGAGTTTGACACCTATGCTCTAAACCACCTTTAACATACAATTGAAGGTCCTTAATGAAAAATAAATACATAACTGAATACAATGTTGAGAATTGAGAGTCTCTAAATAGCAAATTTGACATCTTGCACTTGGTACTTTAATCAACATGAAGTCATACCGACCTTGGGGATGACACAGGATAACATGCTGACTTATAAGCAAGTGCACTCAGGCATTCAACCTTATGTAGTAGTGTACATTGTAGGAGCCTAAATTATATTTTAAGTTAAGTCATATTTGGATAAAGGTGATTAAAGTTCATTTTGATAAAAGGATATTATTTACAAGTTTTAATGTTTATAGTTCACGTGTATAGTGAATAACATAAGTCAATACTTTATATTATTTGCATTTAAAATGTGTAACTCTAAGATGCAACATTTCATATAGCTTTTCATAGTACTATTAAAGGACCTATTTGATTGATTGCCTTTATGTGGAGCGACCAGTGTGGTACACGGCAGTAATGCGGTCAGGCAATATGGAGAAGAGACACACAGTTTTTGGACCTCCTCCTGTGTCATTTTTGTACCGCTGATTAAATTTTTGACTAAAGTGAACAAAAACCAAGACGAGCATATGGAGTTTCTTTTCATCGACGAAGCCGCGGACACTGAGGCTACAAGTTACCATCTTCCACTGAAATTTTATGAGAACATATTCTGGAGCATCAGCATTTTTGATTATGTTTTGCCTCCTGACCATTTGACCACAAGTGTTTCCATTTTTATGTAATTGTTGGTAAAAAAAAAAAATTTTTTTAGTTAAAGGCTAGAATAAAACACACATGCACACAAACACAAACAATAAATTGAGTTTTTGTGGCAGACATGGGACAAAGAAGCATTTTGTTTTGTTTTTCTTCCCTGTGCTCGAGGTTATTTCTCATTCAATTTATGGAGAGTGCAGTCATAAATCTGTTTCACTGACCTAACTGTTGGTGAAACACAATAACTGTTAATTGGGAAAATTTAGGACCCTGTTGCAAAGGACATCATTTAAGAAGTCTTGATCAACCCAGAAGGTAATCAGAAAGCACCCAGAGCCAAGGAAGTTACCCGCAAATCTCCCAAACAAGCCTTTATACATTTTGCAATGAGGGAAGACATCAGAGGGAAAATTGCTGGAATTTATCAGAATGTCACAATGTAGACTTCCCCCACTTGAAACTAATGACATAAGAGAGAGAACATCTTTGCACATTTGCCTTTGGACATCACAATAGACATTTAACCTAATATGGCATCAGCTGCTGTACAGCTTGTTTCCCATCCTGAGGGATTAGCTGTCAGGTGCTTTAGCATCACACTGGCACTCTATAGCCACACTGCATTCCGTGTAAATTGGCTCATCAGCCAGTTTAGCTGCTTGTCCCTTTCAGACTTTTGTCTGGAGCATTTAATATGTGTGTGTATTATTCACACAGACCATTGTGGCTTCCCACATTAAGATAATAAAATGGGTGATCGTGTAAAAGTCACATTGGTTTTCCAGGCGCTTGTATGCTCACTTCTGTAATTGAAATAAAGAGACAGCATACCCAGAACATGGCTAAGCAAACCGTAGCCCGCAGGCCACTTGCGGCCTGCTCCATTCTTTAATTCCGCCGACTCTGCATTTACATTATCAAGAGTCATGTAACCATAATTGAATCAATTTTGCCACCCACAAACCAATTACATTGAGTTAATCGTATGTTTAATCAGGTGTATTTATTTATTAATGATAATTGCTTTATTAGTGTTGATGTATTTTATTGGTGAGTTTTTACTAAACGAACAAAAACAATACAATTAAACCATCTACTTATTCTTTTGTTGACATCAATTATGTATTTTAAATGCACATTTCAACTGAGTTGTTCTTTCTTTGTTTACCTCAGACAGATGGGCACATCTGTAAAAAAAAACTAATGTAGCCCTTAGCACTCAAGTATGCCCAAGCCTTATATAAAACATCTTTTTGCAGACCCACCTGCTGATTTGGATTTGGAGTAACCTATACACACCGTATTATTGTTTGTTTTCTATCTTAAAGTGTTTATCACAAAACATCTGTGTTTCACGGCTTTAGCTTTTAATAGCTTTGATGATTTTACTGCCCAAGAGGGTGGTCAAAGTTCTTCGGTGTTTAACATGACATCAAATAGCTCATGAATTTCTAAGTACTCTCTGACCATCAGCCCAAGATACAAACAAGCACACTAAATTATGATCCAGAGACCCATAAACATCGCTTCATTCATTCAGTGTGTGATCACAGTTCAAACGTATGCAAAACAAAGTAACCTCGAGAGGTGAATCCAAACGAGCAGCAAGGAACAAATCAAATCATTTACTGACAGTTTCCGACAACAAAGTGCATCACGAGGGATGCAGCATTGTGATAATGTGATTAAGTGATAATGGCACATTTAAGTGTCATAACTGCACTTTTGTCCTATAATCTCACCTACGCAGCAGGCCTTGCATAAATGTGCTGTCAAAGCTCTATGTTAAACACCTGACTGTTACTGTACTCTCCGTTCTGTTACTTACCAGAAATATGTAAGCCTACTCAAAAAACAACACATTTGAAATGCACCTGCATAAAATGAAATGACATTAACAATTAATGAACAGAGAGAGCACAGGAAGAAACAAAAAGGATCAACACTATTTATGTTTGATGATGGTTGGACTCAATAGCAGAGCTCTACAGTGAGTTGTACCAGTTTGTATGTATATCTATTGTACACGATGTCTAAGCAGGGTAACATCCCGGTGGATCTGCTAGCCACATCATTCTTGTAATCTAACACTAAGCGCTTACCGCGATTACCTGTGATCATGTGCATGCTCACACTATTTGTCCAATACTACAGAAACATGTTCTCGCCTTGTCCTTCTGGAGCTCATTCATACTTTTGTATGATAGTTTTCAAAATATTTGTTCCTCATCCAAACAAAAGACAATGCCGCATTTTTGGGGGGTAATAATATAGAAGCTGTATTCAGTGCCGTGTGCATAATCAGTAACACAAGCACACTTGACGCTAACACTAAAAGCTGAAACCAAGCTAGTACCATTATTACACTCAAGTGGAGCTTTTAACATCATTGTGACTTGAAATGCACCCATTTAGCCTACAGTGCTCCTTTTTCTGTCATACTCCTGAAACCATCTTTAATTTTTCCTCTAAAAGAGTTGAAGTTTCTTATGACCCAATTAGAAATGTGCTTTCCAAAAAGGCTTTAGGCTCATATTCAGTAAGATGCTGAGTACCAGCCTTGAATTGCATTTGTAGCAATCGTGCAAGAATGAGGGAAGATTTGTTGTGCCATAGATGGATAATAAAATTTTTGCCTTAAATATAGTTAAATATAATTAATTCCAAAACGTAATTACAATAATGACCATGACTATCAAAGAAAGAAGTTAGAAAAAGATCATTTAAAATTGGGACATTATATTAAATACATTTTGAGCCCTCTATTTCATTAGTTCCATTAAAACCCTGATGTATATGATCTGACACATGCATTGCACGGATAACTATATCCATTAGAGGGCAGTATCACCCAGCTGATGGCTTTTCCAGCGACCTTGCAAGATCAAACCAATTGAGAAAGGAGAGACACCTACACTTATTAATAGTGGGAAATGTTCTTTCAGATTTCTGGAAACACTAATATGTTTGATATGTCTGTTTATTAGTATATTTTAGAGAGTTATAAATGTACGAATTTAAAGCATTGTGACCAGATGTATCAAATATGACACAAATCAATAGTGGAAGTTGATTTTCAGTTTGTTTGTTTGTTCAAAAGGACCAATAAAGACTCTGTACAGAATCAGAATTTTCACTCATCAATTTCATGGTTCAGGCAAAGTCAAAGTCACTAGTTTATTTCAAGATAACGTTTTGATTATATACATACAGTAAATGCTGATTATTCCCCTCCGTGTGCATGGTGTCAAAAGTGAAACAAAGACACCTTAGCAATTGCAAGACAGAAAAGTCAAGTGACTTCCCATGAGGTGTGGTGGTCACTTTGTAAAAAGCTTGTTTGTTATAAATCATATATGCTAAGACCCCACAAAAGACCACTATGGAATAATTATGAATAGTACGACATTTGGGAAACTGTTGCTGTAGATGCACGCTGACTTAAAAGTAAAATTCCTAACGCATGTGTCAAGTGCAAGGTGTGTATTGGAGGACGGGAATGGGCGTGAGTCTTTCTGTTTGCCTGCTACCTTCTGGTCACAATATCTCAGTCACTCACCCCCAGCCATTTTCACTGAAGCAACTCCAGTCGCTCCCAGCTGTTTTACTGGATTTTGAATGATTTTGCAAGTCCCACAGAATATTTTGTTCTATTGCTATAAAAACATGGAACCTACCAAAAGAAAGAAATAATCTCTTATTTCATCAGGGGAAAAAAGGTTAATTTGTATCTGTTTCTGTTTTGCAGCAATTAGCATTAGAATATAGCCAAGTTTCATCATTATTCCTGTTTGATCGCCTGATGGCCATTTTTTTGGTAATAACTGCCATTGCTTTAAGCAACCTCTTCAGGTCAGAGGCTGCATCATGGCCTTCTGTATGCTCTAGCATAAACAAATAAAACATATATATACATTTTTGGGCCCATAGCAATATTTAAAATAGAACGTTTTTATACGTTTTTGGGAGCAAATAAGTTAAACCGGATTTTTCCTGATGTGTACGTATTCCCCAAACGACTTTCCCCTTACATGGTGGTGTCAATCCACACAAATTAAGCCATGGGAAAAAATTTGATTTGAAAAACAAAATGCTATTTGATTTAAGTGTATAAGTATGCAGTACTGCCACACAAAGTTTCATCTGGATGTGATCCAGATTGCACTTTTGGCAGGAATTTAAATGCATTTCAGTCAGTGTAACGGAAAACACATTAAAGGACGATGTAGAACAAACAACCTAAAGTGACTGTGAAAGACTGACAGCCATTGAATGTCCAAAAAGGTCATACCAGGCAAGTTAATCTCACCCTTGGAAGTATTCTGGGAGTTGAATTCGGGGTAATTTTAAACCACCCACAATCTGTCATTGATTTTATCTTTGTTTTCTCTGAAAGGTTTGCGTGCTCAGAGTCATGAAAATGCATAACATGGTACAGCGAAAACTCCGCATGACCACCATGTGACAGTGTGGGAGGACAAAGTGACTGGAGAGCATCAACATTTGTGTGTGGTGTTGATACGCTTGACCTCGGACTGATTGTCAGAGGCTCCTCACAGCAGTGCCACTGAAAAAAAAAAATCAATACAATATAGCCTTGCTGCTCATATAGGAACGCAATGATTGTGTCATTGTGTTCTGGGGCTGTCACAGGAAGTTGATGCAGACTGAGTAACGGCGGGAGCCAGTTTGTACAAAAAGGCTCATTAAAACAAACAAAACAAAACAAATATACAATATAGTATACTATACTGTATGTCACTTAAATATAACTGATTATATATATTTTTTAACAGTTTTTATTTTTCATTGACATTCAATTGGCACAATTGAGGGAGGATAGCATATTGGCGTGGCCTTTGACAACTATCACAGGTTCTCACAAGCCCACACCTGACTTACAGTAAGGGACCGCACAATCAGCTTGTGCAGTTCTCTACGGCAGTGCTCCGGTTCTGGCGGCTAATCTTTTTTGCATCACGTACGTTATGTTCACATACATATATTGATGACCGCCCGAGTCTAGTCTAAGCCCCGCGCTCAGCCACTTTCACCGTCGCCGTTTGTGTGGGAGCTTTTCGCGCGGCACACACGCGTGGCTGAGCTCAATCGAGCTGAGAAAGGAGCCAATCAGTTCATTGAGTGACTCCATTCACCGCGTTCACTCAAAAGATTCAGTCAGATGAACACCATGACTCAAAAAAAAAATAAAAATCAAATCAAAAATGACTTGAAGTGGAACGCAATTTTCAGCTAGTTGTGTCAGTCTTTGTCAGTGCTTATCTTTTTGAACAATGTTCTTATTTTATTCTAGTGGTGACCAATTTTATGATAATGTGCAAGACAATACACATTTTGAATAAAAATACATTTTCATGTTTCAAAACAAGTTGTTTCATGTTCAAAATGAACCAGCTCTTAATATGAAAAGAAACAATGCAATGCACTGTCACCAGTGTCCATTGTGAAATGCTAATCCGTGCTAATCGTGACAGAAAAATCACCTCAACACAAAACAATATTTCATCCATCCATCCATCCATCCATCATCCGAATCTATTATCACACTCCTTTTTTACAGTATAGTACATCTTTTGAAATTCAAATAACTTCATGAATTCATTACTGTATCAATGAACTAAAATATCCAACCATATTTGTCCACTTTTATGTCAGTATGACAAGCTTGGGAAACATTTGTATTGTATATTTAAAAGAGATACCAAATGTGAGATTAATTTGCGATTAAAGATGCATTGTGGAGTTTGTCACTTTTTTACTCATGACTGCTACCTGTGGCCTAAAGCGTAACTGCCGCCTGTGCGTCAAGCTTGTGCATGGTGTACGTGCGAGTATGTGCGCTTGAATATACCTTCTTCTTTTTTTCTGTTTTCTTGGAGTCTGAGCTGGAGTTTGGGCTGTGCTTGAAGCCGTCTCTTCTTGTTTTGTCCCCCCCAATTTCCATCCTAATTTGGTCCTATGCTAGCTAACACAACACTAAATGTCCGTGGGGACGAGCATGACGTCTCCCTCCCTGGAGCGTGCATGATGCAGACAAATCTTTAGCATTAACATTTTAAACTCCGCAATGCAACTTTAAAGCCGTAGTTACAAGAATTGTGCTTATTTTGGTAGCAGACAATGGTGTACTCTCTTCATTCCCGAGGGATTTCATTGACTATGTGTAAAAACCCATAGCTTTATTTAGAAACTACCTTTATCTATGTTAGTTTTGGGTTTAGGGAACATAACAAAAAAACAAAAACAAAAAGTTCTCCCTTGTGCCTTGTTTGTAAGATTTCACGACAACAACCCAAAGCACAGAAGTCAGTCAGCTAAGAAAGGTGTCAAAAGACAAGAATTGCCATTTAGTAGCTCTTAATAAATCAATGACGAGAGCTTTCTCACAAATGAACTTAAATGCATTGAATTCTCCTTCTATGCAAATTCTGCTATAGATCTAGAAATACGATGTGGGTGGCAAACAGAAGCGCGTTGACAAGGCAGGTGTGGAGATGCAGGCTCGGTAGCATGTGTTTAGCCCCACTACCTCCCACCCTTGGCACGGTGAGTCACAAAGGAACAGCAGCAGTTCTAATGGTCTGCGTACGTCTCCTGTGCAGTCAAGAAGAAATGGAAGAAATGATTGCGGAAATGTTTTTTTATTGAGGGGTTGCTGGGATCTCATTAGCCGGTATGGCGAGCGAGGTGAGGAGGGCTCATTGTGTCTGCCTGTGTGTGTGTGTTGCCTCTAATTGAGGATGGGAGGAGAATGAGGGAGAATCCACCTCGCGATGACTTACAAGGCATCTTTTTCTAAGAGCGTTAGTGAGCGGATTTGAGCAGGCAGAGGGAAAAAAAAAAGACGATGGCAAATAAATCTGCTGGTGAATCTCCCCATGGAAGATTTGTGTCACTATATTGTGTAATCTGTATGTGTGCATGCACTAGATGCCAGGTGCTTTAACCTAATTGGATTAATCCGTACTATCCTCACTAATTATACTCTTCGGACTTTTTTTGCCTTAGGCAAGACAGATCAGAGGTACAAAAGCCTTAAATCTTAATTCAATTCTTAATTATTTATTATGTGAGACTAAATCCACGAGTAACAAACACCATATAAGGTAAACCCTTTTGTAGAGACTTTTGCTGTATATAACAGCCCCCGCATAGCTTTAATTATTAAACAGCACCAGCCAGAATGTAATTGCATTCACAATAAACGAAGTGTGCAAAGCATATCCAATAAGTCACCTGCATATAAATCCACTATAAATTCAACTTTGCATACTCACTTGAAAAACAATGCAATTACAGTGTTTCCTTTTAATTGCCTCAGTGACAAATAAAAATAGACAAATCTATCTCCCAGTCATTTAATGAACATGATCAGCTTCCCGGTTGGTGCAACTCTTCCTCTCTCAGCAGGAGGCACACTGATGAAAGGGACTGTGCATGACACAGCACATTATGACACTCATGTTGGCATAATCCATACATACGTGTCACAATAACACATTTTTAAGATGACATATTTTCCCAGTAACATTGATAACCTGTGTTATTAATAGGGATGGGACGAAGACGGTAGTTTTTGTGGTATGGAACGTTTTGGGTCAGTACTTTCGAGCACCGATTCACGTAAAATCAAACGGTGCCATGTTTCGGTTCTGAAGCTCGTCTTTCAAAGGTGTGACTGTGCGGGAGTGGAAGAGTTGATGATTTTACGTGGCGCACTTGAACGCAACTTTATATGTGCACCAGCGTACTGACGTCACCCACTCGCGCAGGACTTCACACGCTATTTAATACATGTCCGGGTTTTGGAAACGAGCAAGATTTTTGCGGCGCCAAGCCAAAGAAATACAGTTTTTGAAGTTTCTGCACAGAACTTTGATTCACACTCTTGTTTTTTATTATATTAACTTGTGTTTATTAATTAGTGATCTAAAAAGATCAAGCAGGGAGGCAATGGGTCCCATTTTTCATGGTCTTTGGTATGACGATTGAACCCACAACCTCCCAGTCTAAGGGCAGACACTCTACCACTAGACCACTGAGCTGGCGAATGAAGTTGTTTTTGTTTTTTTAATTACGTTTTATATATTGAAAGGTTTTGTTAAATTGATTTCTACAAATATTTTATTTTTCACAATGATGAACATTTACTACCACCCAAATAAACTACTGAATACAATTAAAATAAATACATAAATAAATACAAGAGAGAGAGAGAGAGAGAGAGAGAGAGAGAGATTTTGTCCAACTCTTCCTTCCTTTGCAGACTCGAAACTGTTTGTCAGTCGAGGTATATTAATTTTTTTAATATACATTTTTTGTATCAGTCCTACTGCCCGAAGCCGGTGGGATAGGCTCCAGCATGCCTGTGGTTCAGATAATAGACGGATGGATGAAATAACTGACTGGACACATACTGTCTATACATAAATTAAATTTAACAAATAAAATTTAATTTGTATACAGTACAGTATACCGTAATAAAAAAATATGCCTACGTAGATGGTGTAGCAGAGAGAAGAGGTCCATGTTGATTGCTTGATGTTTCTTCCCACCACCACTATATGGCGTGTCTTGTGCTTTTTTGTCACCACCACCACTATCATCAGCCTTAACATAACCAGCCATGCTAAATAAAGTTTACTTACAGAAAGGGGAACTGCAGTGTCGTAATGTATGAAGTGGCACACACTTAAACAATATTCACTTGTGAGTGCAACACAGCATTTCATGACATTTATGGACATCAGTCAGTTTACTCAAATCTGCAAATGTTCATAAGACCTCATTGACCTAAATGTCGGCCGTGGAAGACTACACATCTTTCTATCTATAGACACAAGCTTTCGTGATAACGTTCCGCTGTGTAATGAATTTTCATTTTGCCATCGGTTTAAGCAGTATCCCCCTCTTGCTTGCTGTTCTGTGAGTGTACTTTAAATGTATGGGAAATGTATTTTTTTTCATGTGTGTCACAACCAGTTGGTATGCGCACACGACATATGGCAAAACTTTGGATTATTGAATGAGTAGTAGTAGACCTTGTTACATCGGGCCTGCTGGTTTTAAATGTAAATGAGTGTTTTGGGAATAAACATGTTAGTGAGCACTTCTCCTTTGACAAAATAACTCAGCCAGATCACAGGTGGTGGTTAAATATTTGAATTAAGTTAATGACAATTTTTTTTGTTCAGTGTGTATAATTTTTTTCCCCCACGTAGGGGCAGACAAGTTTGTTTTTCCCTTTTCATAAAAAAAAAAACACTATTCAGAAACTTCATTTTCTTTTTCTTTCAAACATATCTCGATACAAAGCAGTTACTGCCGCAATTGGAGTGGACAGATTTTCATCAAGCTGTCCTTGCAATTCACTGCTTTGCATTCAGCTTTCTCATGATTGCTCTTGGTAAATTCTCCACAATCAGAAATGCGGACAAAGAGCAGATGGACACTAAAACCTCACAACACCCGTTATAGTCAATGGGGCCTACTGGAGGTTTAGATTACAGTCAGCAAACAAACATCCAAAATCTGCCATGCAAGTGTAACAAACAAGTTCATCTCATTTGCTCATGGGCCAAAACAAACACAAATTAACCACACTTAATAGCAGACACTTACCATATGGAATGACTGTGGCAAAAATCCAGCGCAGACATGATCTGTCTGAAGAATTTTCTGGCCTCTTTTGGTGTTAATCTGCCTTTCTTCACCAAATAGTCAAAGAGTTCTCCGCCAGACACATGTTCTAGCACAAGGTACCTATAGAGAATGACAAGCAGTGAGATCAACTGAGAGCAAAGACTATATTTGCGTGTGCAAGTCCCCAAGAAAGAAGTCCTAAAAAAAAAAAAAGTGAAGGATGAAGAGAAGATGAAATGAAGTAATGGTTGACAGATTGCCATTGAATGTAAATGTTACTATGTTCAATCCCAAAGGTCACATACACTGTTTGTTTTTATGTTTTTTTTTTTTAATCTTCAAACTGCCCCCAGTGCAAGTATTGTAAAAGGGTTCTGACAAACTCGCTTGCTGTGGGAGGCATCAGAAGGATGACACAGTAGCATTACACTTAGACGTCAAGGAGCTTATAAATATGACAGTCTGCTTCTGTTAATCACGTGAAAGAGACTTGAGGGAAATCCTTTGTTAACTGCAGAAAATAAGAGTGTGAATTATTTTGAGAGTATTTCCTCCTATCATATTTTTTCGCCACTCCTCAGGTGGAGCACGTGGGGTTGGTTGTCGGCAGTCTGTCATCATGACTGCACGGCCATGCTCCCGTGCTCCGAGGGGACATGAGGAGATGAATCTCTGCTGAGGCCCGCATGAAACAGGCCGTGAGCCGATAGCCGGTTGTGCTCCGTCCTGCTCTCAACTGGCCTCTCTCCTCATTTATTCTCTGCTCAACCTCCCTTTATCTTCACTACAGCATAACTGCAATGTCAGACAGCAGGTGAAATACACACCTTCTGCTCACTCCCCATAAACTGTTTGGGAAAAAAAAGTAATGGGACACCTACCGGAGGAAAAAACATGTACTGTAAAATAAATAAATAAATAAATGAGGAGTAGGCCTCCCCCTACGGCTACAACAGCTTCGAGAGTCTTGTGGGGACGATTGCACAAGATGTCGGAGTTTATCTGTGCGACTCGTTCATTAATCCAGAAGAACATTTGTGATGTTAAATGAATGTGATACATATTTCAAACTAAGGACCCAAACGTGAGAAGGGAATGAATGTCCACCAAGAGTTATACAGTTTGAAGGGGAGACAGTCAAACGCAGTAAGACTCCAGCTGTGTTACTGTCATTTTTGTTGTTTTACTTTGAACGGTTTTATTTATTTTTCTACTTGTACGATGGTTAAGAATGTTAAAATGTTATTTTAAAAATATAACTGTACCACAACAGTTCAAACTTGGAAAAGATGATTTCTATTTCAGTACCTCCAACAAGGTCAAGAACCATTGGTATACTGTCATATTGGACCTGAGCGCTTCCACTGTGTAATTTCTTTGAAATTGGCATACTTGCACAAGTCAAAAGCATTATTTATTGGCATTTGCATGATTAAATTGCTGATAAATAAATTTTCGGAAATATGAAGTACAACTGTCAGTGCATTTCCAAATTCAGTGTTTCACATGTTTGCATTATATTTACAGTATATATCTATATATATTTATATTATTATTATTATTTGTATTTATTTTATCATTTCCAGTTCGGGGATCGAACAGCCAACATTCCAGTAACTGAACGACCGTCTCTACATCCTGAGCCATGGTCGCCACAAGACATTATGACATCATCATAGAGGAGTGGAAGAGGATTCCAGTGGCAACCTGTGAAGCTCTGGTGGACTGGGCATTTTCACTTAGGGGTGTAGTCACTTTTGTTGCTAGGGGGTTTAGCTGTTAATTGCTGTATTTTGAGTTATTTTGAGGGAACAATGCATTTACACTGTTATATAAGCTGTACAATGACTACTTTTCATTAGTCAGTGTCATGTCTTCAGTGTTGTCCCATTGAAAATATATAATTAAATATCTTCAGAAATGTGAGGGATATTGTGCATGCAATTAATGAGTTTCAGAAGAAAAATGTTGCTTCCTTCTTACCATTGGGACCTTTGTGAATGTAGGTAAGTCATGTATCTTTTCAGCACTGACTGCTAAGATGAAAATGAAGTCTTTTCAGCCAGTGTATTCTAAATCACATTTACACATCTGCGTTGACGTCTTTGGCAGAGCACAGTTCTTGCGACTATTCGTCATAGAGGTATCATGTATATCCACATTATGATGCAATCATTCACTTGCGGCAATGAAACATTCCTTAATAGAATATTGATGCGACAACGTATCAACTCAACTTCCATTTGCTTCTCACCTCTCAACGCACTAAGGAAAAACCTTGCTGTGGATTTATGCCAACAGCCTCATAAATCTGTAGTTGTTGGACAGCTGGCACCATAACACTGTTTATCTTTCACTTACTTAATAGCTTTCACTAATGACACCTTAAGTGCAAACTGACAGTGTTAGTATGAGCGCTTTAGAGTTTGTGCAAGCATAATGTTGTTTAAAGTTCAAATCCGCTCTCAAATAATAACCCCCCCCCCCCCATCTCTCTGTAAAAAAAGTTTGGTATGTTGCCGGGCAGCATTTTTTTATTTGCCCTATACATTATTTGTCCAGTTTTAAAATCATGTGTTCAAGGTACCCTACATGATTTATTATTCTTATGGCTTTTTTTGCAGTGTGCATGATTGTATTGTAGTTTTGTAGGAGTTACCCTAAACTTCTACACAGTAATTCAATTTAGTAATATTAATGAACAATACAAAATATAAGCTACATTGTTTTCTCATTTAATATGTGTCTGGCCTTTCCCAACAATGCATACTTAATCCTCAGTATTATTTGCGTATTTATTTTACAGTTTCCAAACAACATCAGTTTGGTTTTATTCAAATTTAATGAAAGTTGAAAGTCAAACCAGGTTGTCCCCAGAACAGAAAATGTTTGTGTTATCTGCAAATAGCACAAAATTTAAGATTTTCGAAACCATAAAAATGTCATTTATGTACATAAACAATTTTGGTCCCAAAACCGACCCTTGTGGGACTCCACAAGTAATACCCAGTTGATTTGATTTGGGATTTCCCATTTGCTAAATTGATTCCTATCAGATAGATAATTTTTCAACCAGTTGAGTGTAACTCCTCTTTTTCCATATGTTTCAAGTTTCCTAACTAGTATATGATGATCTATTGTGTCAAATGCTTTTTTTTTTTTTATCTGCAAATACTTCTACTGCATTATTTATTTTTTTGGGTGAATTGACTTCTGTCTCCCGCTTTGTAAATTGGGATGTCCTTGGATTTACGATTACATCATTTACTTTCTTAATCAAAAACATATCAATGTTTTTCCAGTGTGTGGAAATTTTGCCCTTGCATTTCCCAACAATATCACTGATCTCTTTTTCAGTTGCAGGATTCAAAAACATTGAGCTAAGGTTGCTATCTTTCTTCCCGGCTGTGGGTTTGCAATTTGTTCCGCCAGTTTTGGCCCCCACACTTCTATTAAAATCTATTAACCACATCATTCATATTATTTAATGTTTTGTTATCCTCAATAAAATATTCAGGACAACTTGTATTTGTTGAACCATTCCTGATAATATTGTTTAACACGTTCCATATGCCTTTAATGTTTGTTTCATTCTTGTCCAATATGTCATTATAGTAATCTTTCTTAGATTTTCTCATAATATTAATTAACTTATTTTTGTATATCTTGTATTTCTTTTCTGCTTCTACAGTTCTTAACTTTAAGAATTCCCTGTATAATGTGTTCCTTTTTTTGCATGCATTTTGTAGCCCTTTCGTGATCCATGTTTTTTCTGTGTATCTTTTCTTCTGGTTGTAACAGTTTAATGGACAATGCTTATCAAATAATACTTTAACAGTTTGCAGGAATGTTTCATAGGCTTTTTTAGTGTCAGTCTCCTCATATACTATTTTCCAATTCTGTGTTAGTACTTAATTTCTTAAGCTGTCAATAGATTCTGCTGTTCTTATTTTTTAGTCACTGATACTTGGGACCAAATGGCAACGAAAATAATCCACTTACACAAACTGCAAATCTAAGTATTCTGTTTATTCTGCTCCTTTTAAAATCTTAAGGCATGCAGTGCAGCGTGCCTTATCCCATTTGAGCTGTAAAACTCAAGACGAGAGCTAATTGAATTTAGTTGACAAATTGTCCTCGGCCGATCAAGAAGCTTCTGCAAATGACCGATGGACTTGTCACTCACCACAGGCAAAGTTAGCAAATAGCTTTATGAATGTGTGTGAGTGTGTAATGCAGCTGCCAATTTCCATGGTTAATGTACACTTACTGCAAATGGCTGTGTGGCTGATGAGTGTGTCATGTTGTTTACATTATGGATATTTCTCTCCCGATTAGCATTCCCCAAGCATGAGCAACTAAATTAAACGCCTCATGCCATTATTAATGGAACATTGGCTCCTCCAAGGCTGACATTGTGTCCTTAAATCATTAAAAAAAAAAAAAAAAAAAATCATACCAAGCCAATTAAATCTGCTCCTTTGGGCCAACAAAGTCATCTGTGAGATTTGTGGGGGAAAACACCCCAAAGGAATCAACAAACAAACTTTTAACAACATAAAAAAATAGCTTGATGTAAAGTGCATTTCATATCTTGTATATTTGCAAGAAATCCAGATCTGATACTTACAAGTATTTCTTATTTTCATAGACGTCATGTAGCTTTAAAACATGCGGGTGTTCTATGAGCTTCAAAATGGCTATTTCTCGCTCCACCTGGATGAAAGAAATAGGAGTAGAGGGGCAGGAAATGGAAAGGGGAGGAAGGAAAGAAGAAGGAATTATTAGTGACATGTCAATATACTGTGTATAATGTAATAGCAGCACTCCACAAGCACAGCCACGCTAATTTGACCAGCAGTCAAAGTTAAAAAATGTCCAGCCTTTGATGTATTCATTTATTTATTTACCTGTGAAGGTCACTAGTGAAATGTGACAAGCATAAGCAGCAATCTGCACATGGGCTTAAGGAGAGTAAGCAAACCTATGCAAGGAGCTTGTGGAGATAAGCTTCAACAACATTCAATGTAAAAAATAAAAAATAAACACAGGTTGTGTCTGCCAAGATACAACTTTTCACAATCCTGTAGTATTTTTACATGAAGCAACACTTAAATTGGAAAATAAATCTACAATCTACTCTTACAAAGTGAGGTTGTATTACTTTCAATACAGTTTTCAATGACAGAGAAACCACAGAGACAAGAAATGATTCATAATAACATTTCACAACTAAAATAAAATCTTAACGCTCTAGCACACAGCCCATGAGGATCAATGGAATGACTTGGATAATGTTTATCTCGTCGTGTTTTTGTACAGACACATTTTGCTAGGAGGAACTTCACACTCCATAGCCATAGAAATGACACTTAACAAGTAATGTGATGATTAAGTAGCAAGTTCATTTACAGCTACCTTTCTCAACTAAGTCACTACTCTGAAATGATTACATCAAAATGAATACTTTTCAAGCAACATTTCCCAAACATGCACGTTAATGAGTCCAAACAAATATGTTTTTGTTGGGTTAATGGTTTGTAATTAATTAATATTATGCTACATTCATAAGAACAGTATGATGTTTTGTCAATGCAGTTCATGGGGTTGTTCCACATTTCTACAGTAATTTGTATCTTGAGTTGAAAAGTTTTGGGAAATCTGCTTTACAGATGCAAGGCAAGGCAGCACATTTCATACACAAGGTAACTTGGTGTGCTTTACATAAAAGTACATTTAAAAGCATTTAAAAACAAAAAACCTAAAGATGTTTAAAAAAAAAAGTACAGTAATTTCTGGACTACAAGCCGCTACTTTTTTCACTTGCATTCGACCTTGCGGCTAATACAAAGGTGCGGCTTATCCATCAGATCACAAGGGGATGCACTATAAAGGCGCAAGAGCGTCAGGCAGAGCAACACAAACCAAGTGAGCCCAAAAACAGTAGGAGACAGAACGAGAGCAAGACAATTTGCCCCCTCAATATGAAAACGAAATTATCGGGAACCCGGTGCGGTAACATTAAAACACCTGCAGCTTATAGTCGGGTGCGGCTTATATGTGTAACAAACTTGAGTATTCCCCAAATTTAGCTAGCACAGCTTATAGTCAGGTGCGCCTTGTAGTCCAGAAATGACTGTACGTAAATACAAGATAACTTACGGAAATTATGAAAACAATGAACAGTGCAAGAAAACTATTCCTAAAAAAATATTTTAAAAATGTTTTTAAAAAAAAGGTCACCAAGCCACTTTGGACCGCGGCAAGCTGCACAGTGGGGAAAAACAACAAAAAAACGTACTGTACTTCCGGTTTATTTATTATCCGAGGATAGAAAATACTTTATTTTGAAAAGTGACTGTATTTTGTCTGTTACAACGAACATTTGACGCATGTCAAGATGCTAATTATCTCAGTCACAGTTCGCTGATTCTATTTGGCAGGTTTCTTTGCAACGGGAAGAAAAGCCCAGTGATGAGACAACACAAGAGCCTATGACCAAGAAGAAAAAGGAAGGTGCATTCACAAACAATAGCAGGAGACCTACTTGAAATATGTACTTACGGCAACAGGGTTCTTACGAGGCCCGATCAGCACAATATGCGGCGAGTTATTCATAGCCTTTATATTTGTTCTGTGGTGCCTTGTTATGTCGGCACATTTCAGGAGGACGCTGCTAATATAGTTACATAAAAATGTGGCTTCACGTTTACTGTAAGAGTATATCTACAAAGTACCCCCGTTTTTGTGTTGCTCGTATCATTTGTGATAAGCGTTAACCTAGTAACCGTGGTTGTTAATCTTTTT
This sequence comes from Leptonotus elevatus, assembly GCF_054856555.1. Taxonomy (NCBI): domain Eukaryota; kingdom Metazoa; phylum Chordata; class Actinopteri; order Syngnathiformes; family Syngnathidae; genus Leptonotus; species Leptonotus elevatus. The sequence continues at coordinate 17,685,500 of NC_141242.1, read as the reverse complement.
ATGGTGTTTGTGCTGCTAGTACATGTACATAAAAATTCGCGTTTGTAGCATTTTATTCATCAGCCAACACCCACACCATCACCTGCTTACCTGTCCACGAAAGTTATGGGTTTGTATGAAGTGGTCCATGACGGGGGAAAAAAGGTAGGAGACCAATACTTTAAAAGATCTCCATCATGGGCATGGGAAACAGCATAGTTGTCCACTTACATCAACTTCTCTGAGTGGCCCTGTCTGTGACTGTTGCACAGAAATAGTAGCACGTCCACTGCGAGCTGACGGCTGACTCCACACAGGTTTCTCAGTTTCGACAGTGTTTCGGGTGACCAGTGAGGACTGGCAAGTAGATCAGTTTGGATTTGTATCTCTGGAAGCTGGCGTCAGCATGAAGAGCTGCCAGTGAATGTCAGCATGGAGCCTAGTGGAATTTTATCTCAAGCCCCTGCACTGCCCCGCTGGGTTTACGGCCATGTGCTCGTCTACGTTTGATCAACGAAGGAGATGGAAAGACTCTTCTTCCATGTCTCGATCGCCTCACTGTCGATGACACAACCGCACTTGCCTTTGACAGCTTTCACTTTCCATTAGTGTCATATAATGTGAGTTGTTTTGAAGAACAGACATGCTGAGTTTGTCTTGATTAAATGCGCACAGTGCACCTTTTACTTCTTCAAACTGGTCATACAGCAGGGAATTGGGCTCAAATGGGGGAAACTGTTTAGTTAATCAGGGCTAATCTGGACTAATGAGCATTATGAGCAGCAGTGAGTCGTGACACTCTCACCTGGCACTGTGCGGTGTGGATAAGAACGGGCTGACAGCGCCTCTCTCGCTGGCAGCCGGGATCCCTGCAGAGAGACTAATGCTTCGCGGGATTCAAGGCGAGATGAGCTGTCGAAATGCTACAAAGCCTGCAGCAGGCTTGTTAAGCTACCTCGAGCCACCCACTCTTCATTAATTGAAATACAAAAGCATGAGGCTTAAGTTAATGTGGAGACTTAACTGTAAAACCACATACTTATTGCAAGATTAAGCTGTTGATTAACTTGTGAAGGTGAGTTGTTTGAGGCACCACATGCGCTCTAGTTTATGGTAGAAATGATCTGCCAAATAACCCCAGGCTCACCTGCAAATAGAGTTAAGGGTTCTGTTAGGGCAAAGACACACACACAATCTTGTTGTGGTCCATGAAAGCACGCATTCAGGTAGTTGGATACACACACGTTCCTATTCTTCATGAGAACTTCTTGCAACTCAACTAGCTATTAACTAAGCAGCTTCTCAAGTGGAAGAATAGGAAGCATATTCATACACGGAGGTCAGATCACATAAAAGCCCAGGTGTTTATTTGACAGCAAGATCATTTGTCTCGTTAAGTGTGTGGTTATTGTTCTTGGCTGGCCCATCATTAGATGAACATGTCAGAACAGGAGCCTGTCAGGACGGGTTGATTGGCAACACTTCGATCCACAGGGAATCCATCAGCTTCATATCCTGCCACATTAGAAGGATCAATAGGCTCCAGCACAGATGAGGTTTGTGGCGTTAACTACAACCATGGTGATGGATGTTGTTGCAAGCAGGAAAGCAATCACAAAACTTTTGAATAAAAGAGGGAAAAAACATGATGTGCAATTGATGTTTAAATTAGGGAGACCACACACCATTTACCCGTACATGTCCACTTGTTGCGTCCTGAATAGTCACCTGATAGGCTTTTCAAACCATCCAGGATAATATTACCCAAGTCAGCATGTATTTGAGCCTCTGCCATCACTGGCAGACAGCACACAATGTTTATGCAATCATTGGCTAGTCAATGTGTCTCTGTGCAGCTTGCACATGGTAACTATCTTCAGAAAAATATTGTACTGAATGAGGTGACCGTAGAAAAACAATATTCATGTTTATAACAATTATAACAGACAGCAATTCTGATTAGTTGATTCGTTCACAATGATAATCAAATATACAATAAATTCTCATCAGGAACAATTTATGACAAATGTAATAGCTAGTCAATCTGGTGACCGGTTGCTGTGTTATTACTTTGGCTAATACTAAATGGTATCTGGTTTGACAGTTCAACAGCGCTAAACAATCAATGCACTCACCATTATCCACTCTTTTTTGCTTGTTCCCAGTGTTGTTGCAATGTCGTTCCCCCCCAAAAAATGTTATCCCCTGGAACTAGACTTGACATGCAGCTGTTGTGATTTTGGTGCGTCAAATAAATTGTAAAATGCTGCAACGTGCTCACGTGCAAGTCACTGCTGTATGGTGCATCAAATTAGTATTTTTATGGATGTTTGAGTTGTCTTACTGTGTGAGTGGTGACTGAATGCACCTTGAGTCAAGTGCCGAATGCGAGTGAGTACAGCACTTGCTTCCTTTTGCTTTTTTACACAGCTATTGATCGTTCAAAGCAAGTTCTTTATTTCTTTAAATGAAAACAAATGTGGCTACATTTTCCATGATTCTTATGCTGCATTTGAGAATGGTCGGAAGTCGGACTTTTCCGAGTTCAAACCTGGAAGTGTGTACGGGAACGCCCTCTTGAACTCAGAAATTCCACTTGCGAAGTTGAAAAAAAAAAGGACCCTGACTTCAGCGGCGGAATACAAGTGATGTCACTCTACAATGGCGAATCCTTTGGAAACACATACCATGAATGGAAAAGCATAATTTACTCGAGTATAAAACTAGACAGCTTTCTTCATTCAGAAATATTCAACATAAGCGGAACACGTAAGTGACAGTATCCTGCTGTCTGCCTGCATGAAATTACACGGTGAACTACTGAACTGTATGGAATGCTTTTGAAATAAGATAAAAACAATTAATGCAGCAGAATTGTGACAAGGTAAGTTTGCTGGAGGTCAAAATGAGTTTTGAGGACCAAAATAAAAAACGATTTATCACTATCTGCCGTTTTGGTTGTTTACTTTTGCCTCGAACGCTTTCAGGACAGAACTTGGGAAAAATCCAACTGATATAGCCGACTTCCGACCATCCTCGAATGCAGCATTAGACACTGAAGCAGGAAGTAGTTATAGTTCCGGTAGGACACAAACATGAATGTGAAAGTAAATAGAAAGAACATAACAGTTAGATTCCTCTTTAATTGGTCTATTCTTTGAATTTCTATGACAACTGTGTGACTGACATGCACATGGGTCAAACAACATAGGCTTGCTGACGCCGGGATGGGACATGCGCAAAAGAGGGACAAAAGAATGGGGCTGGTGAAATCCGCCAGAACTCGGGACACAAGGCTCAAAAGTGTGAATATCCTGGTTAAACAAGACACCCTAGTCATCATGTATGGTACCCTCCTAGGACCTAGACAAATGGGACAAATAAGATGTGGCATGCACTGCTGATCATAAATGTCACTCAATTCTAAAAACATGAAGGGCTGCTTCGCATTGCCACATCAGCCCGATATTGATTCTTTAAATCAAGGGCCTGGATGATCAAACAAATAATGGAGAACATCAATTTCATGGCGCTCAGTGTTCGGAGAAGAAAATATCACAGATAGGCAGGCGGCAACAAAGTTGCAAATATATTATATGTGTGTGTTGTAACTGGAATCCAGAGGATGGTCAAAACCTCAGAGGGGAAAATACTGGATCACAAGTTCTGTCATCTCACACTCGCCACTTATTGCATCTTGTACCCTTTGGTCCACTAGTCTCTCTCATGCACCGAGGGGGAAAACACAGACATTTCTGTCATCCCCCACCCCAGGCCGACAATTGAAAGGTCCCTTGATGCTAAAATCTGGGGATCAAAGTCAACCAGGCAGTCATGTGTGTCAGATATTAAAAACACTGGGGTGGCTCCGCTTCAAGGGAGTCCCAGCGATGTAAAACAAAAGATGTTGATAGAATGTGAGAAGGCTAAGGCATAAGCAATCTAACAGAGAAGACAAAAAGGGAAATGCCAAAGTAACATAAAGACACGAAGTATGGTGGCAGTGCTAACTTGCTACCTGTACCATGACCTCCTCACATCCAATCGGTGGAGGCTGGTGTCTGTGGATCTCACTCTGCTGTCTGTCCTTCCTTCCTTTCCTCAGTCTCTCCTTTGTTCTTTTGAAGTCTCCCTGATTTGTTGGAATTTAGATGTTTCTGGGGTTGGTGAAGGACTCTGGTTGGTGGCCCGGTGGGTGGTGGGTGGTGGGTGGTGTGTAGTCGGTGCTGGATTTCACTTTCCTTTCTTTTCTTTGGTCCTTCCTCGGGTCTCCTGACGGCCTCACGACTCTGGCTGGATTCTGAAGTGTTCGGTTTAGGTGAACGGTATGGGATTTTTTTAATAGGTTTTAGGTGAACTAATGAATACACACTCACATGCACGCACATACGAAATAAAAATTAATTATATATATAGAATAAAAAAAAAAAGAGAGCAATGATAATGACATGTCAAATCGGTAAAATTAAAATGAACTGAGCTCTCCAGAAGAAGATTTTTTTTTTTTTTTTTTTTTTTTTTAAAGCAATCTAACGGAGAAGACAAAAAGGGAAATGCCAAAGACATGAAGTATAGTGGCAGTGCTAACTTGCTACCCGTACCATGACCTCCTCACATCCAACCAGCCCTTTGTCTTGGAGCTTTTTTGGAGACCTAAAGCATCAGTCTATTAGCTGTGCCATGCATCAGAGTAAAAAAATAGTAGGTAAGTTCCACAAGGCATCATGGTAAAACGCATACCATAAAAAACCTTCAGCCAAGGTTTGAAAGGTACAGTATACAGGATACAGTATATGGAAAATTTACTTTTTAATTGTTTGTGTTCAATTGGTAGGTCATAGGGGTGTCAGGGCACCCATCAAGTGTGAAATTAAACAACTAAGTGAGTACCTGTGGGGGTTGGGGGTGTTCTCCCTGAAAATCAGTCAGTGAGCGGGGCGGGCCTGTCTGCATCTCAGACCCACTATGATGGGGATACATTTAAAGAGGAAGGCATTCCGTCACTATTGACGGAAGGTCCAGCAATCAGTTAATGACGGGCGCCCATTTTGTTGGTGATTGACAAATGACGTGAAACTTCGTAAAATTGAGGGACTAAGCATTGCCTGAAGTGGGTTTTGTCTGTCAATGAAATCGTCAATCTAATTGTCCGTCCGTGACAAAATGGCCATTTTTCTGACGAATGACAAAAACATTGACTGATTCCCACTTCAAATGACAGAGACATTGCCCATTTCACTAAGGAATACTAAACGTCGGATTGACGATTACAATGCAGTTCAGCTTGAAATTAAATATTGATGGATTGAAGAATGTCCCGACTGTTGACGATTGACAAATGACGGACGCTCAAAATTCGATGACGCACCCACATTTACACATTTGGATAACATATAACCTATATAACATATACAATAAGGGAAATCTTGCACATACAGGATGTTAAACACTAGGCCACATCAAATTTAGGGATGAAAGAGAACTACAGTTATGGCATGTGAGTGTTCAGCTATCAATGAACAGAATGATGGGTGACACTATATCTTGGTCTCCTTGACAAAAAACGTCAGCTCGTCATCCATCCATGCTTTTGGCATGTGGATACATTCACACTGTGCGCACACACACTAATGCACACCCCACCCATCACTGCCAGCCAGCTATGAGTCACCTCTATCCATTTATCCAACTGATACATACGCATGTCAGTCAGTGAACCAGTGGAGAAATATCATAGAGCTACACCAGAAGACTGGCTAGCCAAGAAGATGTGTGTGTGGCCATTGTTTGATTACATACATGTGCAGTAAATGTGTTACAAAGCAATGCTAAAGTGTACGTCATGGCTGACATCAGTACCAGTAAGAAACGTCTTATATTTTAGCTCCCTGACTTGTTTATCACTACTACTAGGCGTTTCTGATAATGATTGTGTCAGTGATCTTTTGTGACGAGGAGGTAAATTCCTCACACGGGGTGGTTTGATCAATGCCATGTAAATCAATATTGACAGTGTCTGCTAAGTCCTTATCCTTTATCCATCCAACACCCGTTCAAATCTTGCTCAATATCCCCTCTCCATTCTTTACTAACCTCCTTCTCCTATAAACAATAGTACGTTGTTTTTTCCTCTTCTGTCAAACGTTGATTGTTTGGTTCTACTCAGGTCTGGGATGCTGATAGATGAATCGGGCTGCTACTTACATCACTGGCAGGCTACATTATTTCACACTAACAGACATGCCCCTGGACAACCTTGGTCATGATAGAGTCTAATGGGAGAGGCCAGACAGAGCCCGAGGTCAAAGGTTGCAAACATGAATCTTTGGGAACTCCAGCACAGTTTCTCAAGATGGAGTGCAACAGGCCAAGGTTTGTGTGAATGGGCATCCAATGAGCATGTCAGCCACAGGAGTGATTTATCATTGACAGGCAGGCAGCGTAAGGCTTTGTTATGTTGGTGCGTCACTCATCTGAAATGTCTTTTTTGTCAGGTTTTCAGTCTCCCTCCTTTGCGGAGATAATTTACTCAGCAGGATTTGACAAGGTCACCTTGAATTTGTACAAATGGGAAATGAAAACAGAAAGAAGAATGCCATGATTCAATCTGATGGAATATATACTAAATATTGAATCCACTCTATATAAATTTTCAACGATCAGTGGCTTTCAAGATTTGTTTCGTCAATGTTTTGGGGTGCATATTTTTTTCACAATTGATGGTAGAACATCACACCCATATTGCACTTTGGTGATGAAAACATGCTTTGCTTTTTTACAACTTTAACTCGTGTTTTAGTCCAAGAGAAGGAACTTGTAAACAGCTGCCGGAGCAGTCAGTTCTGCCTAAACTAAACAATTCAAAAGTCTGCCAGAAAGTTGAAGCTGAAGATGATTTTTGCTTTTGGTGTAGCAACCAACCAAAAATATACATCCAAATCAGTCATCCATCCATTTTCTATACCACTAATGTTAAGAGATATAGGACACCACTTACAGTGTGTGTGGACGCATGTCAAGGCACTAACTACTGAAACGGATTGAAAGCAACCCAAACAAAGAAAGTGAGCAACAAATGAACAATGATTCTTATTGGTTTGGCAATTCAAGCAGACAGGGGTGATGACCTGATGGATGTTCACTCAGCTCACTAATTATCTCTGAAAATTAATACAGAGTCTGGTCACTGACACCTGGGTCTGCTCAATAGTGGTCATGTGCTTGGACTCAATAACGGTAGCGAAGCAGTGTAAGACTGGTCAACTGAAATGACTGGATTACTCTGAAACATAACGTAGAGAATATTCATTGGGGATTCAATTCCACTAGCACACTATCTGTTGCAATCACACCTAACTAATGTTAACAATAACATTAGCAAAAGGGAGGAAACTGCATTCAAAAGTAATTCATTGTTTTGAACATGTCTGATTACACAAACGTCACTGTCCTATACTGTGCGCATTGCTTTTCATAACAGGTATCTGGTCACATATACAATTTGATACAATTAATTTAATGTTAGAGTCATGAGCTTAGCCCTCTTCCTGTCAGTCAATTGGGGAATGGCATCATTGTTGAATGCCTGTCAGAAGCAAAGAACTGTGATTGAACCACTAACTTTGAAAGGGGAACCACGACTAAATATTTTCAGAAGCTTGCAAAATGTGAATAGAGAAGCTGAAATCTTATTCAATTACAGTTAACCGCTTTTGTCATCCAAAAATGATGCCATTTCCAAAATGGCTGAAAGGAGAAGAAGACTTAAACAAGTATTTAAACCACAGATCTGGAAGTTTCTGGGGGGACCATTGCTACCTTTGTCAAGTGGGTTAAATTAAATTGTGCTCATTGTTTTTGACTGCCCCTTGTATGAGAATGCACACCCTAAAAAAAACTAAAAATAATTGTTGGAAAACTGGAGATGATCCTCATACAATAGTGAAGTATGAAATCACTCAACTGCCATTAATGAGAATGCATAACAAACATTCAACCGTAAGTGGTGAACATTGACAAAAAAAAACACTTAAGTGGGTCAAACAAGTCCAATCAAAAATGTAAGAATTGCAACATGAAAAGGAAATGAAACTAAACTTGATGTAAACTTCAAGCCACTTGAGGGCAGAGCGACTGGATGAAAGGTGTCCCACCCCCTCAAAGGAAAATCAGAAACAACAGATACAGATGTGAAGACTTATCTCCTCTGTGACAACACAGCAATGGTTGCGTTTTAAGAGGAGAAGCCCATGAAATCAATTCAGACGTGCGGAGGTCTCCTGTTGAGCTCAATAGGGGATCTCTTTACATCTTGACTTGTCTTGCTCCATTTCATTTCTGTGCCTTCACTCCATTTCTGCTTATTTTTTCGGAATCAGCCAAACAACACTTCATGTATTTGATGAGTTGTGTCACCAGAACCATAAAAACAACCACATTTTCAACCGAAGTCATCTTTATTTTACATGGAACCAAATGGTATATAGGTCAAGGGAGTTTTCAATCCCCACAGTGTGTGTCCTGCGGGTAAAATCTATTCCTCCCTTTTACCAGAGCAGCATCAAAATTCAAACCGAGAGAGAAGTGGATATTGATTCAGGAACAATGGGCTTCATTCACCAACAGGTTATGAACAAATTTGTTAGTGCATACATACACTGACATACTTTTCAGGAAGAAAGCAGAATTCAGCAACATGTTTCCTGACATATTAACAAAAAGATGTACACAAGAAATGTCAAGGTATTCATGATGTCACGATGCTGGGGTATTAAAAGCGACGCGACTCGAAGTGCTCTGTCCACTTGCCTGTAAGCCAAAAGGTTATATGTGGTTATATATTATGTTACTTGCCACAAGGTTATATGTGGTTATATATGATACTTGTGGCGTTAAAACCACCGTTTGAAATTACTTTATGCATCATGTCATGCTAATTTAGCTAAAGTGCTAACTGGTTTACTACAGAAACATTAACACTGACGCCACAAGGTTATATGTAGAAACAACACAGATTTACAGGTGGTTTAGGAGTTCCTGGTGAACTTATATCCATGAGTATTGCCTTTAGCCAACAGAGGGCGCGCTCTCCTCTCTCCTCTTCTGAAAAGCTGAAAGGCGGTCTCGCGCTCAAAGCCCCGCCCCCTACGTTAAAACACTGCTAACAAGTAGAAACTGAAAAAAAGAAAAGTGAAACTGAAAACCAGAGTTGAAACTGAAAACCTGTGACACTCGGGCATTGAAAAATATATCATAATACAAAAAAATGTGTTTAAAGAAAATTGTGTTTTTTTAATGTCTGTATTTTATTTTTCAATACAACCTTTTACAATGCCAATGTCCACAATGACAATTTTTTTTCCCAATACCAAATCTTATTGTCAGTGTTGTGGCTCCACAGAGAGGGCCGACGGATTTGTAAATGGTAAGAAATATACTAACACTTATAAACAACGTTGTCATCCACTAGCAGTTTACACAATTATGTACTGAACACAATCCTGTCCTCTTTTCAATTCAAAATTGTTCAGTTTTACAGTTTTATAGTTTTGCCGTAATTTTTAGGTTTTACGAGCAAAGGCGATGGCAGCTAGCAGGGTGTAGGGTATGTGTATTTATTTATTTTTTACTATGAAAACAAAAGCACATAAACAGGTCTCAGTCATAGTTTCTCTCTCTAGATCAGAAGGAAATGCAACTGTATCAGGCTCTCAGCATCAAAGTGTGTCGAGTCATTTTGCGCTTATTAAACTGCCATTGCAAAGAATTCAGACGGGTAAGTGTGAATTGATAACCTGGCAATAGCCAGATTGATATTTGTGATTCACTCAAGGGTGTTCTCCACAATATCAATCTGGGACTGCTCCACGGTGAGTTGCTCAGGAAAGGCGGGACATTCTTGTTTTGACCAATCACAGCAACGGATGAAAATGTCGTCTTCGGTCTCGTCTTAGGAGAAAAAAAAAGCATGTACATCTTTACCAGATAAAAATGCACAAAGCGCCTCTCGGTGTTCAACATTCAACAAGGAAACGGTGAGTAATTCTGCGACAACAGAATTAATTGTCGCGTCCATTCATCCATGTTAGGTTAGTTTGTTTCCTACGGTGTCGGCGCTTCCTGGTTTTATCACAGCTGCATATCGTGCCCCCAATCACAATGTTGCTTTGTAATTGGTCCTCGGTGAAAATCAACGGGCTCGGTACAAGATGTATTCTCTGGAGTTTGTGAACTCACAAATACCGTGAGAATTCAGCTTTTTTAGGTCTCAGGCTAGTGAATTGAAGTTCCGGCATGCAAATGTATGTAATTATGCTTTTGAGGATCTGCTTTTAGCGAATACCAGAAAAGATCGTGTTTGGCCGACCGAGCGGGGGCACGCCTATGCCAATGAGAATCATTTTGCACTTCCACCCTGTTAAGTCAAAACAGTGCACAAAACCTTGGCTTCTGGCTTTGCAGCAAACCAAACTGATGGATCATCGTGAAAGGCTGCAACATATGAAAGCCATTTATTTGACTGCTTCTGCATTAGATCTGCAGTATACGCACACACAAACTCAACATGCAGTTAGAGAAAGTGTGAGACTAAATGTGTGTGTTGTAAGCATTGCTATATCCCCTCCACCTGCGGCACAACAGAGATGGCAGGGAATGGTCAATCCGTAATCGTTAGGAGGGCAGGTAGAGGCGGCAGAAAAAGAAAGCTACAGTGGTGTCACTGAAATGTCGGGATAACAAGATTAAAGCAAGAGCGATTCATCTTGGACTCTGACATTTTGTACCTTGGCCGCCCACTGCAATATCTGCCGCTACTTCATCACTTGCTTTGCTCTGCGTCTTTAGTCCATTAGTTATTTTCAATGAGGTGTATTCAAGCACAGTCATTGATCCAGTTATCATCTGTAACAAAACATCGCCATACAGATGTACAAACACAGCTAAATTAACATGCATAAAATAAGTGAAATACTCTCTCATGAAAAAGTGGTGTAGAATTAAAACTACTATTGATTGTGCTAATGAACACTTCAAGGGAAAATAGTATCGATCCATTCTTCAGTATTTCAGCGTCCAGCTACAGGCATTGAAGCAAACTTGTGTACTATTCTACAGGTGGGAAATCTTTGTCTTCTACTTCCTTCAATTAAAACCATGAGACATGTCAGACATCAGGAGTCTGAAAACAAGGACCATCACTGTGCTGAAGTAACCACATCCATCTACTTAAGATTTCCCTTTCCAAACGTCTCCTCAGTCTGTCTATCCCTCTTTAACAATTCCTCCTCGACCTCTCCCCCTTTTGCCAACCTGATTCGAGTACCACGAGGGACTTTGAAGTTGTGCTGCTTGAGGACCAGAGCGAGTCACTCGGGTTTATTCGTTGTTCGTATCCCAACACCAGAGGCAGCATCAGTCACTACCAGCTTGCTAGCTGAGAGGGAGATGTGAGGAAAATATCAACGGCAAACACACACTGCTGCACACTAAAGATACTCTGGTCTCCCGGCGAGATGATTCAGCTTGTGGCTTGCAACAATTTAACCTGCCCTGAAACTAAACAACGGATTAAAGTCACAGATCCATTTCTTGTAATGATGAAACAGAGAAGCCTCTCATCTTATTGGTAAAGCTTGTCAGAAACCAATGGGATTTTTCTATTTTCTCCACACAATCATAATCAGTACAATCAGCATTACTGTAGGTTCTTGAATCTTAACATATATATACATATATAGAATATAATTAGAATATCAAGGAAAAGTCTTATTTATTTCAATAGTTTGTTTCAAAAAGTGACACTTGTGTTAAATTCCTTCACCACACACAAAGTGAAATATTTCAAGCCTTTGTTTTAATTTTGATGATTATGGAAAAATTACAACATTTAAAAAAAACATCCCAATGCTTCAGAAAGAATATTGTGACAAAGCTCAACATTGTAGGCTCCCTGTGTCCCAATTTTGTCAGCTAGTTCATGCAAAACAACAGTAGAGGTTTTCCTCAGTCGTTAAATTGTTTCAGTCTGGTTTGGTAGGCTTTAAAGCCTAGATACACCAATCCGATATCGGCCAAATGTGACCGATGCTTCGCCCTTGTGGTTTCAGCTTGGCCGTTGGCATGTCACATTAGAAAAATAAAGTTAAGTACACTCCAAAACAGACAGGCACCAATGCTAGTTATTAAGTACCTTCTGCGCATGTTTGAAGACTAATCACCATCCATATCATTGGCGGTGGTAGTCACTATTTCTCATTGTTAGAAAAAGGCACCGGGAAAGCTCTTAAGATGCAACAAATAATCTTAATATTAATTGACAACAAATCAATTATTTAAAAAAAAAAAAAACTATTAGCGGTGCAACGGATCATCATTGATCCGTGGTCGGTTCGGATCAGGCCCCAAGGTTCGGATCGCGCACAATCCGCGGATTGGTTGGTGGGGAAAAAAACAAAAACAAAGTGCACATTCACACAAAAGCAACATGATCACTCCACATTCACTATAATAGCAGCAGAGGAAGTTGAAACTTCTTGTGGATCATGTAAGTCGCATGTATGGGAGCATCTTAATGATACAGGATTTTTTTTTCTGCCTCTCGTCTCGACACCATTCAGACATGGCAAAGAAGCTGAAACATACTCAACGTAACAAGGCTAACTTTTCAAAATAAGGTACCAAATAATACATTGACGGCAATGCAAATAGCATTAGTAGACTTTTATTTTGAAATTTGCCCACGTCGTGGTGTGATGGCTAGCTTGACTTCCCTTTTGCCAGGCATATAGTATAGTCTCATTCTTGTGGTGACAACGATCATTACATCCATTCTGTGATAACAGGAATGGAATAGGAAGGTCACATTACATGGTTAAATGGAAGTTAACCCCCAAAAAATAATTTACATTTATATGATCTATGCAACAACAGTAGTCTGAACACGGTATTCTGATTAATATTGAGTTTGTGGAATAAGATTTACGCAGCAAAATCTACCCGTTATTATCCATCTCAGGGGTGGCTATTTTGCCACTTGCGGTCGACTAAAAATGACATAACCATAACGACCAATCAAAGCTCACCTGGTTTCGTAAACTGAGTCATAATGTATTACACTTAATTAAATTATTACTATACACTCAACAAAAATATAAACACAACACTTTTGTTTTTGCTCCTATTTTTTATGAGATGAACTCAAAGATCTAAAACTTCTTCCGCACACACAATATCAACATTTCTCTCAAATATTGATCACAAATCAGTCTAAATCTGTGATAGTGAGCACTATGCCTTTGCCGAGATAATCCATCCCACCTCACAGTGTATCAAGATGCTGATTAGACACCATGATTAGTGCACAGGTGTGCCTTAGACTGTTCACAATATAAGGCCACTCTGAAAGGTGGAGCTTTGTTTTAAAACCGCACCTTTCATTGCATTGGGGACCTTGAGCCTATACCAGCTAACTTTGAGCGAAAGGCAGACCACAACCTGGAGTGGTCACCAATCAGTCGCAGAGCACGGGCAACCATTCACTCTCACATTCACACTATCCCCGAGTGGGAACTGAACCTAAACTGCCTGCACTAAAGGCAGGCGGATGTACCAATATACTATCAGTGATACAGCTGAACATTCATGAAAAAAAAAAGAAGGCGTGCAGTCACAACTCGCACACACTGAGAGTAAGACAATTAATTCAACCTGTCCCGTAGAGACTTTCAATTCCCAAGCCCAGTCAGGCAAAGGGCATGGGGGCAGGGGGTGATGGAAAATACATATATATGATGTAAATATGTGTGGAACTGAAGTGGCATTACACACACACGCGCGCACGCGAAAAAAAGTCATTCTCTCCTCTAATGGCACCGTGGGGACCCAAAGTATAAGCATACTTAAAAATGTGACATCCAAAAATGTGACCCAATTGCTCTCATATTGGCTGGCAGTGGTTTCAGGATTCAAGAAAACTGTTTTCTACATGACTTCATAATAGTGTGCAAAACCATCAACACATTTTATGTTTGAAAATACCCACATATGTATGTCAATGAAAATGTTTCAAATTATGCAAGCTATGTGGAACTGTGTCCCAAAAGACAGCAGCGCACCCCACTATGAGGCCATGTGCAAAGATTCATGTCCACAGACACGGAAGAGGCCAGGAGAGGAGAGTGACTCCGAAGTGCAGCTTCAGCAAAAGCCTTTTGGTCTCGTCTGAAACCTGTCAGTGTATTTATCATGAGGTACCATCTTTTCACCTGCCGTATACACACATGCTCGGGTCCCGACTTAAGAAATAAAATGATGTATGTATGTGTATAGAACCTGCATAAATATTTAATACCACATTTATTCAGAAATCAGGACATTAATACAAGTTAACTTTGACCTCTACAATTACAAGAGGCGCTTGATGTGGTGGTATTGAGCTTCCAAACATTTATGTGTATGGCAAATTACTGGTTGGATAATGGGATTAGCTGCACATGCATTTTCAATTCCTTGTCTAAGGGCCGCCAATGTAGTCGGTTTCCTGTGATATGCAACATCCTTTGTAGGGTACCTATCAGGACTGGAATGCATAAGCACGTACGACAATCCTATTGGACACTTTGGCTAACATTACACAAGCACGTATTTTGTACACATGAATGTCTGGAACATTTTGTGTGTGTCAACCTATTTTATGGTCAACTCATTTGACTTTTCCTGATGTTTTTCCAGCCCTACCTGATACATGCATAATTTCAGATACATTTGACATTCCAAATATACTAATGTGTTGAAAATCTATTTGAACAATTTTACCGCCAAAAACGTTTAATAACGTTTATTAAAATCCAAATGAATGCCGCCAAAAACGTTAATTGATGTTTGATATGTTGTTTTTTCTCAATGGGCAGTGCAACGTGTTTGGTCAATGGGCTTGTGAAGTCCAAAACACCCACAAACTATGGCCAGCAGTTAGCAGCAATGTATCTCTTTTCTATGTTATTTTCTCGCCCAATCTCACTCAAATTACCCATTTTCAAATGGTGATTATTAAAGAACGGAATAAGGTAGAAACATACTTTTTTTCTCTAATGAAAGAATGGAACGGGATATTTCATTTGGTACCCAGGGTTATGTTTATGTAGTAAAAGTACACAATATTCTGTTTGCTTTGAAAGATGAGTTAAAACGCTCGAAATCGGCCGGCACTGTTGGGGATGTTTTTTTGGATAACGTGTGGCAGTAAAAAAATTAAAGTGGAAGCTAACCCACATTTTTTTCTTTACAATAATATCTTCTATGCAGGCCCACTAGTCTGAACATGGTATTCTGATTAATATTCTATTTGAGGAATATGAGCTAAGTGGCAAAATCATTAATTTTGTCACTTGCTGTCGAATGAAAATGACAGTGCCTATGAGCTCTGGTAACGACCCATCACGGCTCACCTGTTTTCTGAAGCTAATGATTGGCCATTAACGGAGCCCTGAGCAACTGACTTCTCCTTTAAGATGTGTTTAAATCTTGTGAAAGAGGTACAATTATGAAACAAAAATGATGTGGTCTCTTTGCATCACTTTGTGCAGTGTACTGGCTTTTGGCAACAATGTTTGAAGGCCTTGAGGTCATGGTGCTGTTTCAAATTCTTCCAAACTAAGCTAATTTAACCATGCATTTAAAAAAATAATAATAATTGCACTTGGGCTCAAAACATGCTGGAAAAAAAAACTGTGCTCAAATTCCCACAGCAATAGAGTCATGGACTTGGTATGTTATTATTTCAACCTTTGTCCAGTTATAATATGGATCAAATATAGTATGGAACATAGGCAGTGTTAGGTTTCTACAGTGGTAATATAAGCCAAATTTGCACAAAAGTCAAAATCTACTGTAGCCCATCACTAACCTATGCTAATGCAGGAGTAAAGTCAAAATACAATAAAGATTTGTATGTAAAAAAAAAAAACAACTACTAGATCATAAATATAAAACAATTGGCAAATATCGCATGTCGGGACCATCATAAAACAAAGATAACAACAAATAAAAGATGATGCCTCCAGCGTGAGCATAAAAAGTAAACGAGGGAGACGTTGTCACACTAAGCAGATTATTAATACTGACTGCTTATCAAACACTACAATCACTGCACCAATGACATTCCATTGAGAGAGTGAAGGATTCTGCCACAGACAAGATGCAAATGAAGGAATTTATTTTCCATTTGCAGAATCTGTGGTGTAAGCAAGTCTGCACCCTGCTTTCAATCTCTTATGCAAACAATTACAGTGCGGCATCAGCGAGAGTCCTGTTAAAGACAATTTTCTTATCTTGTTGTCCTTTATCCCGATGGCTAAGTATTCCATCAAAACAACGGCCAATTTTCAAAGGGACGTGAACTGGACTGCTCAGCAGGAAACCTGACAAGCAAAATGGGTTTGTGGGTAAAACCTGTAATACATGTAAAAGCTCTGACAATAGCCATCAAAAGTAAAACTTCACTGCATGAAAACAATCACAACAACTCAGTTTCAAGCTGTTACTATGCTCTAAGACCTTAGTATATGCAGCTCCTTAACACGATTAGTCATTCAAGCAGTTTCATGCCCAAAGTTGAGCTAGATAACTATTCGATGTAAGTTACTGTGTTTTAGGGAGTCATTTGCAAAATTCCCATGAGAGGGCCATCAACCAGCATCCATTACCATTATATTACCATCTGCCTAATGACAAAATGAATAACATCAACTTTCTTTTCCCCATCAAAACCCAAGATACTCTACAAAACAAATGCTTCTTATCTCCTGAGTGGGACCCCGAAGCTCTTTACACACTTTGACTCTAAAGTAAAATTTAAAAAACAATACACATCACATTATTCTCCGCAAAGCACAATAAAGTCACTAATGACTTCCATAAACAAACCCTAAAGTTCCATCATCAGAGATCTCATAACACATAACTGAAAATTTAACTAACCTCGCTGTCTTTGGAGATATTCCTTTTATTTATTTATTTTCTCTCTCTAAACCTTGATCAAATCATGCAGTTCCAAAATGAATGACATTGGGGCGTTTTGGGACGTTCAGCCCGAGTTGTAACATAACCATCGATTGTTTGGGGAGAGTGTTTTTGCCACACTTTCACATATCGTTGTAGCCTGGAGCTCCAAGGACTTGCCTGTCGTGCCTGCTCACAAGCAGCAGGTTTGCACGTCGTCTCGGTATTGAGAAGGGCATGATTGCATAACCATCGGGGAGGCATGACGGAGGCGCCTGATCATCCCAAATTTATTCTGCAGAGTGACAAGCGACATGCAGCCAGTCATAAAGAACTATCCTCAAAAGAGGAGAAGAACAAGGCGTTCTGCAATAGAGGACATTGCCTTGTGATCGCCACATCATCTTCGCAGTCTGGAAATTGACACAAATATATATAGAAGCAACTGTGTGCTTCAAGCTATGACATGTTTCCCAGGATGTGCAAACTACCAAGAAAACTAAGTAAAATGAAATCAACTCCCAAAGGTTAAGATAGCAAGAGGATAGGATAGGAGAAAATAGTGGCAAACTTTATTTTGGAAAACAGATCAACTATTCATCCATATACATAAATTGAAACCAGAGATCTTGCCTCTCTTCTCTCCATGTTGCAAAACAATGTTTATATAACCACACACAAACCAAACATGTTGATATTCACAGAGTCAAGCATAGCAAACTTAATAAAGAAGGTGTGTTACTTACCTTCATTAGTACTGACTCACTGAGTTTCTCGCGATTGACGATCTTTATGGCGACTTTCTGGCATGTTACACAGTGAACTCCAAGCTTGACCAATCCTACAAAAAAAAAAAAAAACACACAAAAAAAACCTCATTGAGTAAAACATTTGCATTTGTATATAGTATAAAGTACCACTGACTGTCACACCCAACTAAGTGGGGCGAAATTCGTGTTGATGGTTTCTGTATTTCTGCCATGGATTAAGTCAGGGCAATAAAAATAAAGCACCTGTACTAGAGGTTTCTGCTGCGATTTTAATGGACTTGTGTATGCTGAATTAAATGTGATGCATCATGATGTGTGAACTGTGAAGACTTTCCTTAGTGACCACACTCATGTAAAATGGCTTGTGACTTTAAGTCCATAATGCTGTTATTGACTGCAAACGTGTAGGGACACTTCCTTGAATTGCTGCTCTACGGGGTTTATTTGAATCATAAAAACAGTAAGATAGTGGGCCATTTGTGTTATTGATTCCTACAATGTGCTAAATGGCTGCAATGCAGTTGTGCTGTGTTAGCTAAAACGCAAGTAACAGTAGAGCCAACGGACACACACAGCCAGACAATGAGTCTATGACGTGTATAAAAACACGACAAAAGACAAGAAAGAGTGACAATAACACTTGAAAGTCACGCAACAGGAAAAAAAAAATGCAGTTTCACATCACAGTTTGAGAAACAAAATTAGCATTTTGCACCTCATCGAAACACTGTGAATAGCAAAAATGAGAATCAAAGATTTTTTTTGTTGCTGTTGTTTCAATTGGTGGAGACGGTCCCAAAAAGTCTTTGCTGGGCTGGACGCATGGATGTGCATTAAAGTGTTGCAATGTGCTCATGTCACCTATAGGTAGGCGGTAGTGTTAATTCCGTCAACGAAAACTAACACACATTTTCCACCGGACTAAAACTAGACTAGACTAGACTAAAACCCTCATTAATAAACAATAACTGGGGCAATATCAGTATGCATTTCCGTTGGACATTTTAGTTCATGAACAAAAACGAGACAATATTTATATGATTTTTTGTGTCTTCTAATCTGTCACCTGTCATGTGACACAGTAACACACTCCCTTTCAAATCTGCAGCTAGTGAGTGCAACATGCACACAGAGGACAGACAAGATTTGGATTCACGGTGAACGGTTAAAAAAAAAAAAGTACATTATAATAATGTGACATTAATCCAACAGCCATAACGTTCCAACAATAACGTTAATCTGGCAACTAACTAATGCTGGCTAACTTACTAGCTCATAGTGTGAAGCCATAGTAGCTACTTGTTGATATACTGTAATTGTGTGTGAACTTGTTTTTCATCAAAGAGATGAGAGAACATTTTATGTAAAATAGTTCTCGCTTTGTAATGTTAAACATAATCTGCTGATAAAAAAAATATACAGAGGTAAAAAGATTGTCCTGACTAAAACTAGACTAATACATTGACAGATTGTGTTGATTAAAACTAGACAAATAAAATTATGTTTTCTTGGACTAAAATAAAGACTAAAATGCTAGATTTATAGTTGACTAAAAATGGACTAAATAAAAACCGGATGAGGTTGACTAACTATGATAGAAACTAACAAGCGTGATTGAAACCGGACTAAAACTCAGACTAAATTTAAAAATGGTGTATGAAATGATCACGAGTAGGCGAAGGAGGTAGAGGCAAGCTCTGTGCAACTTTGCGCCAGCTCGCCAGCAACGAGCTTTGTCTGGCTCGTAGCTAGCTACTAGTTAGGCCAAACACGTTGCAGAGTCAGTAATCATCACCTGCATGGCAAAACGGTGACCAGTCATTTACAGGGTACTTCTAGAGATAGAAAAACAACCACATGCATATTTACAATGTCCCTGAGTGGAACTGCAAGCATGGTGCATGCATAAAAGGCAAGCAAGTGACAAGGCTAATAAGTAAATCACTGTTAACAGTAGATAGTAGGCATGGGACGAGATATCGTACAACGAGATCTCGCGAAATTAGAACACCACGAGATGTCTCGTTATCGCACATTACAAGACCCCCCCTCCCATCCCACCCCCCCCCCCCCCCCCAAAAAAAAGTGTCACCGCTGTTTCTTGAGGTTCAATCTTGCCATCAACCTTAGGTGACGTCAAGCATTTACAAAACTGAAGAACTTGATAGCCAAAGAGTTTTAAGGCGGTGGTTGAATTCACTGAAGCTTGAACAAAATGAGAAATACGAGGTGGGAACTATATCAGGAGTGTAAGAAAGAGAAAATGTAGTTTTAAGGACATCCAAAAGACCATTAGAATAGATGAAGGTGAAATGTTTGAAGATATTGACTGTCTGAGAAAGCATAATGGCTGGCTTGTTAGTCAAGGATTCACATTCACAAGAGTGGAGATGAAAATGCATGGCGAGGAGAAACGGTGAGAAGAGATGAAATGCTGGCGATTTGGTTGAGAGCGTAAGGCATTTGATCAAGACGTGGAACAGCAGTCACAACCATTAGCCCTGTGATGATCATCATATGCTAATGGCCGCCAAAGTAGCTCATGAGTCACGATAAATGCATTAAAGAGAAAATATCTTCCTGAAAACATATGGAGTAAACTGGATTATTGCCTCACTATCCATCTTCTAAAATCCAATGTTTGTTTTTGTGGGAAAAGTCTGCACAGAAAATCCATTACGATTTCACAACCATCCATTTTGTATATTCAAATAAACTCCTTTCAATAAATAGGGTTATATCTAGTGTTGTTCCGATACCGTTTCCGATACCCAGTTTTGCAGTATCGGCCGATGCCGATACCATACCGATACCAAAGTTGTTGTTTTTCTCAACATGAAAAAGCTGTCCTGCCTGCAATATGCTGCATCCAAAATCCTATTTTAGCGTCAGAATTAATGTTATCGGCATGTTACTTGTTAGTACTCACCGATACCACTGTTTTAATGCAGTATCGGGGCCTCTGCCGATTCCAGTATTGGTATCGGATCAACACTAGTTATATCTACTATATCTATATACCTATCATAAGCATCCATGTTGTTTAATCAGTAACTCTTTGACAGTGTCATCCATGACATCAGACTTTTTTTATTTTTTATTAATTAAACTAACATCAAGCGTTTTTGACATCAGTCAATAAGAGTTAACGTGGCTCAGCTATTCCCATGGGCTCACCGCCTTTGGGAGTGGCCGTGCGAGTTGGCGGTCTGCACCTTAACTGCAACAGCTGCTGTTGGAGAGGTGTGAGCTGGTGTGCCTGATTGAGGGGGTCTTGGCTCAATGTTTTTGTAAATGCAATTACCCATTTAAATCATTCAGTTGGAATTTTATATAGGTACTGTATATCTTAATTGTACAATACACCGATAAGAAGAACACACGCATGCAGGCATGCAAGCAAAAATGCTTGATTGATGGGGTGTTCAAACAACGACTGTTTCCATCTGCTGAGGCTGGGGGGGTTTGGTGCCTTGCTCAGGGGAACCTTGATGGAACGTAGCGAAGACTGTAATGACGATAGCTGTGGCATCAGCAATGATGCGGCTTCTGCATCTGTCTGTCATGTTGGAGAAGGAGCTAAGCCGAAAGGGAAAGCTCTCGATGTGCCGCTCGCCCCATGGTCACGGGTTGTGGGTAGTAACCGGAAGAAAAAGATCATGGACACACGCAGTTGAATTGAGTGATGCCTCACTGGTGAGATGTTTGGGAGGAGGCTAACAGGAACGCCTCTAGATTTCCCCATGCAGAAAAACTGGACAAAGAGGCCAAGGAGAGAGAAGTCTGTGCTTTGTCTGCTGCCAGCACGACCCAACCCCAGGTAAGCAAAAGATAAGATTTAATAGACACTCTTTAGGGTATATTCATACTTCATACGTTTGTTGTGGGATTTGTTTAAATGTGAAGTAAATACTGTATGAACCAAAGACAAAGTTTGGTACCGGAGTCCGTGTTCATGTTAATTTTTTCCTGCTTGCTTTCTTTGAAAAATCACAGCGAGAAACAATAGTAGAATTTTAGAATTGGTGATGAACCGGGAAAAAAAATCCTGGCTGACAAAAAAACGCAACACCGAAAAAAAATATCCTCTGCCGGATCATTTTCTGCTCTTGACCAAATGTGTCTTAAGTGCAAGCACTCTGTGTTCCTTCCAAGCAATGTCCCCGCTTTCACAGCAGCTGGAGAGACAGTCCTAGGCAGCCAGGCATTTTCCCATCCCAAGCCAATGGCACGGCTGCTGTGGCAGTGGAATGTTGGTCTCATTTCCCCACCGTCCACATCCGTTCAGTTCAACAATACGTTGGTGCATATGAGACTGACCAAGGTGTACTGTGGGCGGCAATAGCAGCGTGGGGTCCCGCAAACCCAAGAACGCGACAAAAGGGATTGGTGAAGCAAGTTTGTGAAAGAGAAATTTCAAGACAAGGGCCAGCCTGCACCAATCTGTAGAACATAGTATTTGATGGTGAGCAGCAAAAAACTGAATTTTAAGGATATTGGGCCCATAGCTTTGCTTGCTTCACCAAAAGTTGGTAAACAACCCCAAAGGTTCCAAAACAGTGGCAAAGGAATAAAAAATAGTTGCTCATCTTTGCAACACTGTCCCAAATAGTCGCTAATAGTCACCATCTGTCTTTCACAAACACTTTCTCTAACATTGGCATGTCTGTCTGTTAGAATCACTAAAACTCGCTAAATGTTGCCAATGACCGAGGCGACTGATTTATGCCAACATTCCTCAGAAAAGTTGATGAATCCAACATTTGCGAACTTCACAAGAATTCACTGCTCGGTGAGAACCCACCTTCAAGGTCGTTGCTTTCGTCATCGCAACTTCCTGTTTCGGTTTAAAAAAAAAATAGTATTTTGGGCAAAAATCGAAAATGCGCTTTTGCACTTTTTTTTTCCGTACTAGATATTTCGGTGACTTGAATTGTAAGTGCAACCCTAATCAGAATCTTTAATGCCACTGAAACACACATTAACAAATTATGGAAGACAACAGATGAAATCTAAGTGAACTATGCATTTAAGTGGTTTGAAAAGGTAAATTATTAATATTATAAATATTACGGTTGTGCCGTATGTCTTGCCCGCCAATTATGTCACTGGCACCTTTGTGGCAGGGAATATGCAGTAATGTTCACTTTGATTTGCTTTTCTGCTGTTGGCTTTTCTTTGTTATTGAAGGAGAATTAATCAAAGAGAGGAGAGGAGAAATAATCAAACTTGCCCATTTGCACAAACATATGACTGCACCCTGTTGTGTAAGTGGTTTCTTTGTATTATTAAAGTGTTGGCATAGCGGTGTCTGAATTCTCTCTGGGGATAAAAAAAACAAAACCACTTATTCATGTTGCGCTTGAACGTCTCAGTTTGGTATAAACACGGCCGGGGGCAAACACACACACGCACGCAGACAAGCACTGTCACACGCACTACGCTTCCATAGCTTTATTTACAACCATAGGAACAATACACAGAGAGGCTGACCTGGGTTTGCAACGCCACTGAATCAGCAAGTGCATCAATCTCTCCTCTCCCAAATCAATAGAATCAAAAGCCCTTGGCTTCATGCACAAAGTCAGAATAATGGCACCAGCCTGGGACTTGTGGGCTGGAGAGGCCACCATCGACTGACCTCTATCCTCATCCCAGCACTGCACTCCTTCCTTCCTTTCCGTGTGCCTCGATGATGAATGGTGTGTGTGTGGAGAGGCTGTTGGAGTAAGGGAGGAGGAGAGCTTGGCTCCACAGCTCACTGAGCAACACAACTGTGCAGCAAATGACTTAAACGGCTAAGCAAGATGCTGCTGAGCCACATTCCACCACTGGTAGGAAAATACTTCTTAAAGTTATTTAGATTCTAATGGTATACTTGTGAATGGATACAACAAATTGGCAAGGTTATTCTGTTAACAATACCATTCTAATTCAGTCTAATTGCTTTGGGAGTTGCGTTAGTTGTTGCTGTTTTTCCTAAATACAATTAAGAATAGGTAAGAAAGCCCAAGTCCCTGGGAGAGAGGTTTCTTTGTCAATGAGTGAACTTGAGTAAGGTATTTCCTTTGCAACTTCTTTTTTCTTTTTTTTTAATGGAGTGGTCGATTTATTATTGAACATCCAGGTAGGAGTGGAAGAGGACCCCCACTGTGAGCCTAATTTGCCACGCCATTGATTTCATGACGAGGTTATGCAGAGTAGGACAATGACAAAAATATACTTTTAAACTGTGAGATCATTTTTGGACAGCTTCACTTTCATCTGAAAGTAACTGAAATTGAGAGGAGCAGGACAAATGAAAAAGCTCCACTTCCTCACCTCTCCTGCTTTGAATCCGAATCTTTGAGAAGCCCTAAGCCAATGCTGGCAGATGGTAGTAGCTTATGCTGGCTTAGCGCTCTCTCCCCAAGAGGCGCTGGCTCAGAGAAGCTCAACGCCCTTAGACACAGATCTGTGAACTGCTTTTCACTGCTGCGCTCTAACCCCGAATACTTGACGTGAGGGCTACAGCTCTGCCCTGAGATCAGAGTTTGAAAGGAAACAAAATGCGCAAACTGGGCTTATTACTTTAGCTTTTTCTGACCAGACGGAAAGCCCTCGGAGTAGGGCATGGGAATCCGATGCTTCAGGGCAAAGGACAGGAGTTAACACCAATCATCAACCACAACATCCCTGTATGCCTGTCAGCTCCAGTGTACATGACACAAATGAACGGTCTCACAGTAGGCTACCCTACTGTAAGCATTTCAATGATTTAAACAGTTTTCAGTAATGCATCCATCCATCCAACCATTTCTATCAGCCCAGCCCATTACAGAATAGGTTTTAAGTTACTTTAAAAAAATAAAATAAAAAAAAGCTTCAAAGTAAAAAAAGGATTTTCTATTGAGTATATTCCCCAAAATTCCAGCAATATTTCTAAAAAGCCCAAGAGGATCAATTTAACTCTCTAGTCTGAGTGCAGCCATGCATGATGATAGCCTACCCTGTTAGTCTACTTGTAAACCTCTGAAGCCTACCAGACGAAGCAAAAACATCAGGAGCAACTGCGGCCCCAACCAACAAAACAGCTTCAAAAGCAGGAAGAGCAACTTGGCCCTGGAGTGCTGGAGGCACACTGACGCACGCACACATAAAGAAACTGTTTACTTGGCCTGCTTAAAATAAAACATTTGTATAACACTGTCTTCAAAATGAACTTCTTGCACATAACGAAGGACTCCTGACAAATACTGACAAATATCTAAATCTATATAGATATAGATATAGATATCTATATAGATATATAGATATAGATCTATATATATATATATATATATATCTATATAGATATATATATATATATATATATATATATATATATATAGATCTATATAGATATATATATATCTATATAGATATAGATATCTATATAGATATATATATAGAGAGAGAGAGAGAAAGAGAGATTTTCTTTCCTCCCCTGACATTTTTCATGGCAATTTAAGTACATCAACAGATTGAATTCTTGAACTCAGTGTTTATGAACATACTATTGGGAATGCCAATTCCAATTACAAAACATAACTCCAACAAACAAAAGGATATGTGGTGAAAGCTGAGGTGGCACAGAGTGGGTTCAAGGCATATCTTTGTGTTTTGTTTTTTTACATTTAAATCAAGAAAAGAATGATAGAATTGTTTTCCAAGGGACTGTGAATAAATAATGCACTAATCTTAAAAGCTCTGTCACATCTCAGAATCGCCCTATTCCTGTCTACATCTACTGTACCTCACCAACATGCAAATATTTATGCAAAAGCTTACTGTGTGCATGGAAGACTCTTGGGTAGACACAAAAATTGTCAGGGGTTAACTAGGAAGGCAATACATGGCTGCACAGCATAAAATATAATTATTTTTGCAAGGGCAAAAAGTTATTGAATGCATTTTTTGCTGGAAACATACTGTAGCTATGTCAAATGGCCCACCAATACACAGAAATGGTAATCACAAGTCAATTCATTTACTCAACAACGTGGTCTATCCGAGATCATCAAACAGCACATTAATTAGATGTCACCTCTTTCCAAGACAACTAGCCAATATCACAAATAGAGAGAAAATGAAAGGGACTCTAACTTTTTCCATTTTGAATGGCTGGCAATGCTACATTAGAGAAAACTGGGAATTCTACCATTTCAGACATCTGACTAGGAAAATGTAAAGCAATGTAACTGCAGTGGCCCTACTCATAAAGACCAATGATTTACTGTTTGTATCCAAGTCTAATTTTTAGTCCACCTGGCTTGCCCACTTTTCATCTACGCACAGTCTCACTTCCATTCTTCTGGCAAACCCACCATGCAGAACTTGGACGTTAGCTGTAAATTATAGAGCATAACATTTTACTGAAACTTGTAAATGTCAAAGAAATCCATTTGGAAAATATAGCACAGTTCAAATATGAAAATACCTTACGTAGCTGTGTCATCCCTAGTGAAACGTGTGCACCACTTGAACAGAGCTTCTTCTTTATTTTTTATTCTGTATTAAATAAGTTAAGCAAAATTAATCTAACCAGAAAACTGTGCTTATGACTAACAAACGTTTGGACATCCATCAATAAAAAAAAAAGGTGTGTGTGCCTGCAGTTCTATTAAACAGCAGTCCCCAGCAATCTTCCTTTTACCACAGACGGGGCAAGTCACCTTAACATATTTGACTATTGACATAGAAGCAAAAAAATGAAAAATAAAAAAACAACAAAAAATTATTCAAACTAACTCACCATTGCATCATTCCGATGACTGTAGTTGTTGTAAAAATTAACCCTGCTCTTTAAAAAAAAAAAAAAACGCAAGCAGCAAGTTTGAAGAGGAAAAGCTCTGCAATCGCAGAGGTGAAAAAAGGCCCCTTGGTACAGATATATTTTTTTACCCAATAATATGTGACAATATGTTGCCGTTTGGCCGTCGGCATAATGTGATAAGGGACACATTACGGCCGTTGAGCAGTCAGTAAATGTCAGCGAGCGTTTGGGCCATGCATGTACAGCCGTCGTTTGCTGAATCAACACTGTGTTGTTTCACCTTCATGGGCGCTGGACTTGCTAAAACCTCTGGAGTATGTAAGAGGAAAAGTGCTTCAACCACAGGAGAATTGAAAGGAATGCCTACATTTTAGGGTTGCTCCACCCAAAGTGTGTACCTGGCATGATTGAAGGGACCCCAGGATGCATACAGGCAGACTGGCGTACAGCTGTTCACCATGTTTGACTTGCACTTATTGAGAGCAAAGGTCCTGATCAACACCACCAATATGAGGAAATCTGAAATCTGAATCTAAAATCTTACAATAATGTCTCGCCTTGTGAATGTAAAAGTTCGTTGAAAATGTCATACAGCCCTCCATTTTGATATTACTTATTTTATTATTGGGGTTTATTCTTGTCGGAAGTCACAGCTGACCTCAGGCAAAAGGCAGAGTAGACTATACCCCGGATGAGTGGGAACTGAACCCATGTTACTTGCATGGAAGTCGAGCGAGTAAACCACTACACTATTAATGACTTATAAATAATAAAAATGGTCTAAACTGTATTTATGATATCAATTATATATATTTTCAGGAATGTCAAACTAATTTTTGTCGCGGGTCACATTGTTACGGTTTCCCTCAGACGGCCATTATGACTATAAAACCATATAAATATATAATTGCCATTACACACAACAAATTGATGGATAACTTGTGTTAAAATTAGATGTCAAAGATAATACACCCATCCATTCTCCATAGTGCTTATCCTAATTGGAGTTGTGGGTGAGCTGGAACCTGCCAGCCGACTTTGTGCAATAAGAAGAATGCATGGCTGTTGCTCAAATGTAGATCATGATGAATAAACATTCAATGGAATGTGTAAGTTCATCTCCACATTTTAGGTCAAGTGTTTAGAAATACTGCCCGGATGCAATCTCACCCATTAACTTGATCCCAGTCAGTGATATTGCTTCTCTTTGAAATCTCGCTGCCAAGATGTCAGTGCAAATTCAAAATATTCATCTCTGAATTCTGGCCTGAAGTGATAGGCGGCTCAGACCAGAGTGGAGCGGCAGTGACACTGTCAGAGGGATGTACTGTGCGGAAATCCCAGAACGGGAAAATCAGAGCCAACAGGATGGCAGATAATGGAGAGATGAGAGGGCAGCGAGGTATTGCATGACCATGTGGCCGGTGAAAAGAGAGGGACACACACTGGTAACTGTAGATAAACAACGATACAGGGGAGGCTGAGTCAAAACACAGAGAGAAAGCCAGGCAGAGGAGGACGAGGCCCTCAGATCTATTTTTAATGCCACTGACTGGGGATCAGCAAAAGGAATGTATAATTACAGCCTCATGAATAATACAAGCCGGCATCTTTTAATTAGCCACACCAGGCACACTGCGGAGACCGCAAGTGATGGGACAAACACATGCATACGCACGTGGACATACACACACATTCTTCAGTCTACAGTACATGCAGAGGAACTATTGACAACCATAGATGCAAGGAGTGGGTGAAGCGCGCGTGCGTGTGCGTGCGTGCGCATGCTAAATGTCTACTCATATATGAATGCTCCTCCAGGGAGAAAGGAGTGAAATCAAGAGGTAACTAAGGATTAGGGCCTTGGCTGTGACTTATTGCCAGAAAGAGTGACAGGAGCACATTGGAACAAAGGATGTCTCCCTCTCATGTGTTGGCTAACCTCCTCTCAGCGATAAGACATGGAGTAGGAGATATAAGCTGTTAGGGGCTGTGAAATCTTGTATAATACTATGTAGTCCATTGCGACAATTTCTAATAAAAAATAAATAAATCAGGAGTTATTTTGTGCACGTCAGAAAAGAGATCACCAATCGCATGGGCTAAATTTCATTCAAAAGTGAATCATTTAATTAAAAGTGTTTGTGGAGAGTTGATGCGTGTTCATTATCAAACATAGCTCCATCAGGAAAGTCCAATGAGACAACTTCTGATTAGTATTGGAAATGACCACAAAATCTGATTCGGTGCACATCAAGAGCAGGCAGGAAGCTTGATCCAAGTTGGAAGGACACCTGAAGACGGAGACAGGATGTAATTCAGTTGCTATCTGGCAGCTCGTCTCCTCACATGTTCACAGACTTCATTTGTAAGCTAATTTGTGGCTCACAAACACAAGTTTGAGGATGGGAGAGTACAGTGGATGTCATCCAATGTCTCATTCTGTCTCCGTTTGTTAATTAACTTCTATTTGATAATAGAGGTGCTACCCACTGTAGCAAGAATAATAAAAAAACTAAATGACCTTTTACCGTAAAAAAAAAAAAAAAAGAAGCGATAACCTAAATGCATCTCATTTGATAAGATCCAAACTTATGAGGTTTCAGCCCAAAGCCAGCAATATATGTCATATGTAATGTGGTAAATGTTATATTTTTACATAAATCTATTGGCCAGCCCACCCACACATGGTTGTTATTTTTCCAAATTACTGGCCAATCTTAAATGTTGAAAATGGCTTGCTCTCATTGATAATGCAATGCTGTTTTTAGGGTCTCCTGAAAAGTGATTTTGGAGGTATGAAAATTCTGCCAGAATATATTCTTTCATTTTTTGAACGGGCAAATTTGGTTAGTGAGGAAGAACCAAGGAAGGGCAAAAAGAGATAAGAGCAGGGAATTATTCCACTGCACACTGACAGATGTCTGTGATTATTTTTTCAGCCTTTATAGCATAATGGCCCAATTATATATAATAATAAAAAAAGACAGAACACATTTAACAAACAAGAAAAGTTTTTTCGATTCGACCTTTGCAGATTACCGTGAACTGGTTGACTGAGAACTGACAAAAGAAATAACAATATTTAGCAAGCACATTATTATTTTATTTTTTTTATTGATATTGTGACACTAAGTTTAAAAAGACTACTAAAAGATACTATTGGTATGCAGGAATTGAGCAAAAATATTTTCAGTATTCCCTACTCTGTGGTCTGTAAGCGTTTGGTCATCATCAGTGGGTCTCAAAACTCAGAGCCTCACCAAACCAAACCAAGTCTTAAATGCAAAGTTCTCATGGAATAAGCAATTGTCTGTTGGTCTTAAGGTAAGGCGTCACAGTAAGCTATAGTGCAGTTTTACAACCACCTGCTAATTAAAAGAACAGTACATACTGTTGTAATGTCTCCTGGCAATCAAAACTGCATATTATCCTAATTAAATTATAACACACCTCTTGTGCAAGACCTCATTAAATCATAATGTACAGCTGTTCCACGTGAAACCTAATCGATAAAACACATCCGTTGAACTCAAATGCGCTGTTCTTCAAAGACTTCACAGTCAGGCAGTACATGTTCACTAGCAGATGCTTGAGCGTAATTATATTTGGAGCCAATATTTATCATGATACAATATTTGTGAAACAAAAGGATGACATTTATTATTCATAAATGGAATTACATTGGGGCTTGTGAGTAGCACTTCCGCTACAAACAGAAACTCCGATTGGACCCCTTCTCTGGCTTTTTCTATGTTGAAACATGCATACATACAAACTATTATAAATGAGCCATAGGTGTGAATCTGAAAGTGAATGATTTATATAAGTGCCATGCATTTGGCATTGCTTTGAACTGTGGCCCAACATTCATTCGTTCCTTCCTTCCTTCCTTTTTTAAGCAAATTTAATGAAAATGCGCAAAACGGACATGTGACTTATGTCCGTTTCTATCTGTTCTTTTTTTGCGAATATTGAGAGGGGACTCCGCCGCTGTCGGTCGCGGTATACACCGTAGAGCTGTGATCCACCGGTAATTTAAAAGAAGAACAACAACAGGAAGTGACTGTGCCGTGCGATGACGTGGTATGAGTTTTCTTTTGTAATTATTGATAAACTGTAGCGTTTCTTTGCTGTTTTCCTTCTAAAATAGCATTCATATTCACTTCTTTAATTAATTCCAAAAATATTTCTGTTTCATCGTCCCCCAAACATACCTTACTTTATCGTCCGCCATTGCTTTGGGACTACAAGCGTATGTGTAACGTAATATCCGGTCAAAACGAATGAAGTGTAACCGGTCTTGCCAGCGGTTATTTGCAAAACGCGGTTATTCGCAAAATTCACATTTTCCTTTTTTCAATACGCTTCAAAGCGTAAAAACTGTTTTTTTTTGCGAATTTTGGGCCCTTTTTAAAATGTCGAGTGTTTCCATTCAGTTTTATTTTTGCATTTCTTGAAAATTCGAATAAAATGGGTGGATGGAAACCCAACTAATTAGGCAGCAAAATAATTTATTTTTGCACTAAAAGGTATGTCTCTGTTTCCAGAGGTGGTTCACTTTTGTCAATTGTCAATTTGATGCCCATCTTTCGGCGAGTGCACAATGACGTGAAGCCTCAAAAAAATATACTGACAGCACCAACTGAAGCAGGTTTACGTCCATCGATAAGAGTGAGCACAGGCTGTCCTTCTCATTCCGTGTACAGTATTACGGTGAGGCACTGAAGCACTCGGCAAAAGGTGGGCATTGTCATCGACTGGAATTTTTATAGATAAACTCCATCCTCTTTCGCTAACAATGTAGTTGATGCCACTGTGAAAGTGGCAAATAAATCCTTTATCCGGTAAACAAGCGGTCCACCAGTTACGAGCGCCATCCGACTTATTCTCCCACTGTCCAGATTATTTATTTATTTTTCTTAACGTCCACCTTGAAAATGAATTTTCCATTTTATACAGTCGGTCGCTCCCAGCTTCATGCAATGAATCCCAATTGAGATGCACTGAACAAATCAGAGGACGCAAAAGTGCTGACGTCCTCGGACAGAAATTAGAAATTTAAATCTGATTGGTTCCCAATCTTAAAAAAGATGTAAAATTGATTGTGTTGTTTTAATTATATGGGGCTGGCAAACCTGAGTTTGAAAGCCCTGAGCAGTTTACGTTGATATATCAACACACAGAAGCTGAAATCTGATTGGACAAAAAAATAATAATAATAATGATAATAACCCACAAACAAGTATAGGCTGCGCAGTCAAGGCACACAATATTAAATGAAGACAAAAGACTGCCGGAAATAAATGTATACAATATTTTACTTTTTTTTTTTTTTGCCAAGTTTTAAATGCAGGTCAGTGCTTTTGATGATATTTAGGCCTGCAGGGAAGGCTTTGAAGGCCTTGACGGCATGCCGCTGTCAAAAAGCCATCTGTTGGCATGAACACGCAATTTAGTGCTTGCTAATTGGAGTCTTTCTACATCAGGCAGTATGTTGCGAAGTTCATACGACATACAATAAATTTCTGTTTGTGCGTTTGTCTGTCACACACGTGTATGTCATGCAACAACATCCCACCACTGAATGGAAATTAAGTCGTTTTCAAGGAAGGCCAGGACCTAGACTTTCTGCTTTATCAGAGAAATTTCTCATGTCACTATGATTAGAAGAACAGAGAATAAACACACACATCACAAAGAAAAAAACAACTTGACCCAAAAAAACGTAAGCCCGTGAAACAGAGCTACGAGGGCACTTCACCCACAATCAATTTCACCTCGACTTTTAACTGAACAAAGACTGGTGTGTGAGCGAAAGCAAGACACTGCCTGAATGGAAAAAAACAAAAAGAGACACCATGAATAAAAGGAATGTGGAGAGGTTACTCACTGCAAAGGGGTGGTAATAAAGGGGAAAGAAAAATGGCTGAGAGTGAGAATAGAGATAACAGCGTAGTGTCCAAGTGTTCCAACACAGAGGTAAGCGAGAAAGCACAGAGATCTGCTCAACGTGACTTCTCATGGATTTTACTATGATTTTTTTTGCTGTCACTACATACAAGACCACAGGAGAGGGCACACACAAAGAGACTAAAAACACAGTATATATTATGGTGAGTTGGGATTTAAGACTATGACTATTAAAAGCGTACATGTCCAGCTTTTGTAAGCATCTATTAACTCAAATTAAAATGCATTTGGCTCTCTATATTGTGATTCCACCACAGAAGGGTACGTCTGATGGCTAAGATATGATGATAGTTTTTATATATCTTGGTAACGTACACGAACCTGTCATAGGAGCCTTTTAGATGCAGTAGGTCTCGCTGACATGCTTATCACATGCTGTACATCACCAGTCTGGGATGGGTCCTGGTTAAAGGCTATAAATGAGACTGCCATAATGCCATGATCCATGATGCATATCTGTGATGGATGTCCGTAAAAGGCCGTTTAGGGCTCAAGACAAAGCTGAAACCCTCAACCGCTTATTCATTTCAATTGTTGTGTCATGGTAAGAAGCCACATTTCCATGATTTTTACTAAACAAGCTTCAGAAAAATCTCCTATAGCACTGTATATCCTCGATGCCTGTCCAGGTTAAGACATCAACGTGCATGCATGTCTGAGCAGTCAACATGGCAGCATAGCAGATGGACAATCATCTCAGACTGTTATGACAAATGAAGAGGTTTGGTGAGAGGGGGAAGGGAACAGTTTGAGTTCATGTCAAGGGCTCTGCTCGTAGCTGGATGGGTCAACAGAGGGTTGCTATAGTGCTGCTATGGTAACAAGGTACGGGGGGGAATTGTTTATTGTGGCATAAATCTGTCTGCAAAGTCACACTGTGGGCAATATGCAGCTTTTCTTCAGTAGAATCTATCCATCCATCCATCCGGCTGAATAGCTTGCTACCTGGATGACTGGCTATCATTTCAAAACGAAAAGATAGCTGACGAATATGATGAACAAATCAAATGACATAGCATAGCCTCAAAAGGAGCCTAGGACAACTACTTTTGGAGACTTTTTTCTTATGTCTTTACAGTCATTGATTGTTGGAAACCACTGATCTAGAGAGTGCAGTTGCCACTTGAGTTTTTTTTCTTTTTCTTCAGTCAACGTAGCGCAGTGGACTGGACTGGAGCAATAAAAACTGTATGGTCCCAACTTCCAGGGTTACATTTTTACTCGGTCATCAATTAAGAACAGCGTTAAGTGGGGAAATGGCTGATTTATAAGACACGGGTTAAAGTTGGGCAAGTAGTGGTTGCAGATGCTTGAGTGCCACTTAACTCTATAAAATGATAGGTCATTGCAATAACTCTTAAAGTGATGCTTGCAACGCTGTCCTCTAAAAAGTAAAATAGGAAAATACACTTTGCATTCATACTCACTGAGTTTAACACTAAAACTTTGTGGGAGAAAAACTTGGGTCAAATGCTCACAGCCAGCGACCCAAACACACACAAGCACACTAAGCCTGGAGCTGATGACGCAAATAGCTTTATAACTCTCCGTGCAGCGATTAAGTGCAACTAATGAGGAAGTAAAAAGGAAGAGAGAGTACAGAGACATAACCGGTCAGGAATGTCTGAGGAGTTGCAACTTCCTTAATGCATACAGTCTCACAAACAGTACATAAACACACAGCAGTAAAGGCCATGAGGCGAAAGGGAGATTACCACTAATCAGCATGAGCATCATCTATAACCCTTAGATGTGTCATAGGGGAGGGAGAAAAGCAGGCAAAGAGTGACGTTCCTGCACCAGTTCAAGACAGTTATGCTTTTTTTTTTACTTCTTCTTTACAAGTTTACCTGTCATCATGCTTTCATTTATAGCATAATCCTCATTTGCTGAAAAATCTGCCTGAGGAAAGCTCTACATTTGCTTTGGAGCTTCGTATTTGATGCTTCGAGACCCTCTTTTGTCTTTTTTGCCTCCTTGTCCCTTTTCTTTTTTGCTTGCATTCTTAGCCCCATTCTGTCTTTCTCTCCTAAATGTTTGTTCTTTTTGCAAGCGCTACAATACTGTCCAGATTGTTAGGTAACTGCCGAGACAGAGGATAAGAGCACTGACCAACGGAGCTTGACAGCCAAAGAAACCTAGAAACGGGAATGTAAATATAATTCAGAACATTTAAAAATGTTTTTTTCCAATTTCCAGGTATAAAACATTAACAATACTGTAGGAAGAAGAACACAAACATGGACAAATATGCATATACAAGATGCATTCAGAAACTGATGTGAGGCTCCCGACAGTGGTAATATGGGGGGAGGTTGAAGTGGAGAGGCATTAAAATTGATGGACAGACGGAAGATGTAGGTGAGGGGGGTGGGGGGCATGCTACACAGAGGCTGCTCTTGTTGATTAGAAGAGGACGGCATTGTCGGAAAAGCACCTATCACCCACCCTACCAACCACCCGCTAGTAATGTTTGTAATGTCACATGCAACGCCTTACCGCTGAACCTTGCTCCACACACACACACACACACGCACACACGCACACACGAACACTATCATCAACCGAGAACAGTAATGGATAGAACGGGAATGGTAAAATAGGAGTGTGGAGTAGGAACATAAACATTTTATAAGATGCTGATGAGTCATTAACGTTGGGACGGTCTTGATGACACGTTCCTCCATAACATCCAATGGTTCCGCTCAGTTGTGCTGCATGTTGTAATAGAGTGTGAAATAATGGCAGACAAGACCTTGTTTGCTTGCTCCCTTTTTTTCCCCAAGATCAATGTGGTTAACATCCACGACAACATCTATTCAAATTGGCCTCCTTCTTTAGATCAGGGGTGGGCACACTCGGTCCTTAAGGGCCGGAGTCTTGCAGGTTTTTTGGATGTTTCCCTTCTGCAACACAGCTGACATGTGATCAGTTCATCAGCAAGCTCTGCATAAGCCTGGTAACGATCCTGTTGATTTTAATCAGCTGCATTGCAGCAGGGAAACTTCGAAAACCTGCAGAACTCCGGCCCTCGAGGACCGAGTTTGTCCACCATTGCTTTAGATGCACATGTGTTTTTCTTCACTTGTACATGAGAGAAAAAGTGAAAAGAACAAAACAAACAATTTAGCTATAGCTTCTGGAAGTTGAATGCAATGGTTTTTTACTTGAGTCACTTCCGGGCGCAATGGCTCCTCCAGCCCGCATTCAACACTGTACCACCAACCAGGATTGGGGAACCCAGATCCAGAAAGTAAAAACTTTGAAACAGATTGGCTTTAACAGGTGGAGATGAGCTCATTTACCTGCCAGTTGACTAGAAGCGCCTGTGGCTAAATCCAATCTATGGCAGGGTTTTTACTTTTTACTTCCACAACACTGCCACCAACGAGGTCTCGTCCGGGCTGGTGCTTTATACCCTGGACGACGTCCTCATGACCGTGGCCAGCAGAGAAGCAGGACTAACAAAGCAGTATGAAGCGGATGCCTTCAAGGCACAATTACAGTCCTCCGACTGGAGCCTTTTTTAGTTTTTTAACGCTTAGGCCTAAGCATCTCTGGATGACTTGACAGGCTCTATATAAATCTCAATTAATATTATTATCAAAGATATACAGAGAGAAACTGAAGGTAAGCTACTCACTACCTTATTTACAAATGTTCTTATATGTGAGACATTGACTAAGTTCACATGTAGGCAATAACCCTTTTAAAGCCCGAAAATTGCAGATATTAAGGTTTTGTAAGGCCATGTAAACAGGCGCCATAACCCGAATAAGAGCCCTGATTACTCCTTTCATAACCAGAATTCTTGTTCATATAAACGTGTTCAGAATACCTCGATTGATTGGAGCAATGCTTTTTGCTGTGCGCATGCTCGCTATTTTCTTCTTCGTCTTATTTTCTTCTTCTTCGCTGATTTGATTTGCAAGGCATCTTGGTCTATGTAGTCACATCTTGAATGCGCAGCTCCGTCCTACTTGCTAAAGGAGCCTCCCTTGAATGCATAGTTTTTTCCGCTGCATATTCACGTTATTTTCCATCTCTATGGCAAAAACGCCACAGTTTGTGCCTATATACACATACAGTAAATAAAAGTATAAGTCCCTGCTTCTGGCGTGCAACCCACCGGAAATACTCAAGCCGTTGTCAACAACATGACGCTTGCAGCAAAGAATCACACTTCTGGAGCAAGGAGTAAACCTGACTACTTTATTTAGCGTGGTGAGCGACATGAATATGTCTTTTATTGAACCTATAGTAAGTTAAAAGCAGAAATTACGTTATTTACGTGATTACGTTGTCCGCGCGTCGCGGTCCTAACGAGTTATTCCAATCAAGTACAAATTAGCATGTCAACGGGAGTAACTTTTTCCGCCACGCATGTAAACGTGTTACCTCGATTGTTTCAGAAACTGGAATTCTGACCTTAACCCGAATATTGACTGCATGTAAACGTAGTCATAGAGAGGCTTGTTGTTGCAATATTTTCAGAGGTTGAAGTGGGTATAAGCAGAGATATCCATATACATTTTGGTATCGATTGATCACTGTTTTCTGACATTATAAGCGATGTATGTACAATGATTTTGAATGCATAAATTGTATCAGGTTTCATCACTGACTTCCACTAAGACGTGGGGGAAGGGAGGGGGCGTGTCCATAATGCAGAGCAGAAAGAGGCGTTACAAGAACATTTAGTTATTTCTCCAAAACAAATTGAAAAAGCTACTAAATACTTCTTTGACATTTTGTTGTCTTACCTTATAGTAGAAAGTGGGCATGTCGTAGTATGGTTATATCCAGCAAAGGCAGGCATAGAAAGAGAAAAGAGAACAAGCGACGTTAGTGGAAAAAAAATGGTACTGAGTATATTAATCGTTCACAAAACTGATTCCATCAAATTAAATCTTTATAACATGATAAGTTTCCTCAATTAAAATTCAGGGATCTCACAAAAATGACAATCACAATAAGACATATTTTTTAATTAAAACCGGTCAGACTGTTGATCATAACAGAGCCATTTTCCTTCATAAGGCCTCTCAAGAAGTACAATAAACGGCAGTGTCTGAACTAGTCCGCTTTCAACCTATCAGTACGCCCTGCGCAAGGCTAATGTTATGTTAGTAAACTCTGCAAAGAAGCAACGCAGGACCCGAGAAAAGTTAAAATTAACGTAGGGGTGGCTTTCAGTCGGGCGCAATGCTCGTGTGGCAATGATTACACAACACGGGTGCTTTGCATTTATGTATTTTTTTGTCGCGTTTTTCTTTCCCGCTCTGTTACCCACATGTGCCTAATAAACTTTCAATTTCCTTATACGATGAGAAGAGAAAAATACAAATACAGCTCAAGTTGGATTTTTTTTTTTTACGCGCTGCTTATATTTCCTGTGTGTTGACAAGGTGAGAGAGCGGAGAACAATTGCTCACATGCAGCTTAGAAAGAACATTGACTGTTTGTTTAAAAACATTTATTCAAGTACATTCTTTTATTTAAATTATGTGCAATACATTTTTATTGATTCATTATTTCAGTAGCTTTTATTTCTTTTCCAATTGTTAAAGATGCATTGCTGAGTTGAAAATGTTAACGTTAAAGATTTTCCATGCATGCTCCACCAATGCCCAGGTGAGTGCGAAGAGCCTTGACTTTTTAACTGTGACTGCGTCTATCAGCTTGTATCTTCCCTTCAGTGTGGAGTAATCGCCCCCAACACTCAGTTTCTTGAGTAACAAAGTGACAAACTTCGCAATGCACTTTTAATTGCATTGCTGAGGCTCTAAACCATGCATGTATGCAACTGTACATAACGTTACAATAATAAATGCAAGTATACGTTTATGGAATAAAACGTCTGCCTTGTTTTTTAATGAAAACTTGGGCCTACCATGCTACTGCATTTTGGTCATTATGGTGACACTTGGACAGCTATTCTGGGAAGTAAGTAAGCCTACTTGTTGAAAAAAGTTCAATTTAGCACCCTCTAGTAGGGATCTTAGTAAATTAAGACCTTAGGGTTTCCTGTCATCAAACTTGGTCCATCATACACTGCAGAGCATCACTCTAAACACACACCTGTAAAACTGGACACACACTCGCAAGCTGACTAGAAAACAAGACTTGGCTGTTTACCGAGCCGAAGAATCCCTAATGGAATCACATTTTGCCTTTCAAAAGGCTGTTTGATGTTCCTGTCTTCTTTTTTAAGAATCCTCATTTCATGTGAGACATTTTGGTCTTGCTTTCCACCTTGCACAGCACGATTTAGCACCTTACCCCGAAACATTGCAACCCCCCCCACCCCCCTCTATCTATTGTCACCATGATCATTAGGAAAAGTTTTATCTGCCACCGACTGAAAACTTTCTGCCTCAGTTACTCACAAAAGGGAATCAGAAAATACAGCTAAAAGGCACGTGTGGAATCCGCATGATGATATATTAAATAAGTATGCAAAAAAGAGAAGGACAACAGAATGTACAGAAAGCAGATCTGAACTGATATTTCCCTTTTGACACCAGCTAAACAATTTGTGTCAGATATTTTTGCCGTCAAATATTCAATGTCACAAGAGTTCTTGCAACCAGACTGCTCCCAAATGATTGGCTGTAACAGATAGAGAGCTTTGACATCTCTCTGCTACAATTAATCATGTTGAAGTCAAAATAAAACAGACTGCTTCAACATTATTGATTCTAACAGGAAGAGAAATCAAGGAAGTTTATTTCAAATGTCCTGTCAAAATTAACAGGATTAATAATAGGGCTTTTTAGGATAAGCTTAAAAGGTACCACTTAGAAAGCTGAGAGCAAAGCCTATTGATTATTCTTGATCTCATTTATATCTACCATCATGTGTAAGATTAGTCAAGATTGATAAGGTAAGATTGATAAGAGTAACAGACAGAATGTTGTGAGTTCAGATGTCTGCCTAGTTCCTTCTTGTGCAGAACATGCACAATATGTTAAAGATGCTGTGTGGAGTTTGTCACTATTCTACTTGTGACTGCCACCTGTGGCAGAAAGTGTAACTGCAGCCTCTGTGTCAAGCTCATGCATGGTTTCCAAGGACAGTCCACCAATCAGGAGTGGGGATTCACACAGCGAAGTTTGCATATAATAATAATAATAATAATAATAATATTATTTTGTATCACGCTTTTCAAGACACTCAAAGACGCTTTACAGAGTAAAAAAAATAAAAATCGAGAACAATGATAAAAATCAGTACAAAACACTAAAAAAAAGTAACAAATATAAAATAAAACAATAAAATCAGTACAGAACTAAACATTCGTAATACTAAACATAAAAAAAAGTGACTTTGAACAGATGGGTTTTGTGTTCTTTTTTTGAAAATTGAGATGTTAGGCACGGAGTGGTTGTGGTAGAGGGTCATATGCCATTGATAGTAGCTTGCCTCCACAGCTTGGCTGGTAGGAAGGAAAACATTGAGTCTCCGCCCAGAAACGTCCCGGAGAGGCCAAAACAAATCCGTCGGAATATACCTTAATATTCACATTTTAAACTCCACAAAGCACTTTTAAACGAATGTCCGAAGTAAATTGTCGAATTTGCGTTATTGACAGTGATCTAGTGCTCAAGTTATTGGTATGTCCACCAATATTGAATGTGTCACTCTGAAAATTGATTTAAGGAACAAGCTACACTCTAATATGTTTAAATGTACGTCTGAGAGAAAAAACACGGTGCAAGCACTGCAAATAGCTAAATAGGACTGTTGGTGAATGTTAGGATTCTGCCAGAGTGAAACGGGGCCAGCTTTGATTATGCCTGCCCTAAAAATCAGCTTTGCTTCACGCAGTGAATATTTAGAGAAGCGCTGCCAGAATGTGGGCTGCTGTACCGTAGCAAGAAGAACAAAGGTTTTGGCTGGAAGCCTCCTTCAGGAGCTAATTGCAGTATTATAGGTTTTTGCAACACAACTTTCATAAATTGTCTAATTTTCTAAAAAGATCAGAATAATCATAATAAAACAGTGCAAAGGATTAAAAGCAGAAAGTTCCGCAGGGAGTGGAAATATCGGTGTGAAAATACACAAGACTGCGAACCGTGCCCGTGTATATCTGCCTATTTGAGGTTTGTACAACAAATGTGTACACATGCAGGCTTTGATGGTTTTGTGTTCGTGTTGGAGCATAATCCAAACGAGTCTTGTATCTCTAGAGATTAATCCGTACCCTGGCTTCAGACGTCACACTCTAATCCGAAAGAGGGGAAACAAGCGGCGTTGTGAAATGTCCCACCACAACCACTGCGCCAGGATCTGCTGATGTGGTTCGGGCATGATAAATCAATGTATTGATGTGTGATAATAAAGAATGTGTAATTGGATTTGCATCAAAAGTATAATAAACCTGTTGAGAAGGCCTCACTAATTTGTTCCCTAAATGGGCTGCAGAACAAACGGAAAGACTTCCATCAGTAACAAGCTCAAGTTTAATTTGGAGCTAAAATGGACTTCTCACCCCCATTTCTAACTGTGGTTTGATGCTACTGGATAAAGTGTGGCATTTCATCCTCTTTCAAGCTGCTTGTCAACTTCCAGGTTGATTCTGAATTTCTCTGAACATCTGATTATCCCCCCTTGCCTCTGATCCAAGCCTGTTGCGTGCTTTTGCTTGCTTGTCATGAAGAGAAGTCAGCCGCTGTCACTCGTCTACTTCATACAATCAGACACGCTCTCCACACTCACCCGACTAGCCCGGTTCACATGCACAGTGCACACACACAGAGGAAAAACTGTGAAGCCTGCAAGGTGGCTGATCAGAATAACAACAACGCAACGTGGCTGGTTGCAAGTCGGGCTCAGGTGCACCCTTGTGAAGAATGAACGCCTCAAGTATACAGAAGAGTCCTGGGAATCTCATGAGCACTTAACACAATGTTCAGCATATGATGCCCAACCAATTTAAATGCAAATGAACAACTGTTCATGTCAATGGTGTAAACGTTCCCGTATGACATCCGTGA
The DNA here is from genome assembly GCF_054856555.1 of Leptonotus elevatus. Lineage (NCBI taxonomy): Eukaryota > Metazoa > Chordata > Actinopteri > Syngnathiformes > Syngnathidae > Leptonotus > Leptonotus elevatus. The sequence continues at coordinate 17,643,987 of NC_141242.1, read as the reverse complement.
TTATCGATGAGGATAATCGAGTTATTGCTAAAACCAGAAATGTGAGCCACTGCTTTCTCGTGATTCATTGTTTGTGCCCCAAGGACTTAAGGATTTTTAAGCACTCGTTGAAAAGGTTTGACAGTAATGGGCACGTTTAAATTTAGACTTGCGTGTCTTCAGGGCAGCACCAAGCTGTGCTGTAGCATATTGAGCTCTAGATGTAGAACAGCATGCAATTAATTAAGAGCAGGAAGAAGAGGTGGAGAAGGTCCCCTACTAAGCAACACTAATAACTGTTGTTCCCACAGAGCAGAGATGTAATATATGCCTTTGTGGAGTGTCGTATGCTTTTTTTTGTATGAGTTGATGCATCGTGTATATTACATGTGTACCAGTTGGTTAAAGGTTTAAAATTGTCATAGCATTTATGCTAATTTAAGTTAGCCTGTCTAAGGCGTTTCACACTTTATATCAGTATTAAGCCAGCAGACTTCCATGACAGGAAATTAGTTTAGTTGAACATTTTGAAATATACAAAGCTGAATCCTCTATTATCTGTTATGTGTCTGTTTTCCAATAAACTCTAACCGGGAGTGTCATTAAGCAAGCACGCTTTGCCTCTTGATTTGATTTGATTGTTTTTGAGCGGATCAAAAATGGTTTTAAAAGCATTTATACTTCGTCTGACTGCACTTCTATTGGCAAATTAATCCATGTGTGTGCAACATAACAGCTAAAAGCTGCTTCACTATGTTTGCTTTGAACTCTGAGCTCCAATAATTGACCCGTGGCTGCAGATCTCAGAGGCGCTGCTGGGTTTGCATTCAATTAGCATGCCCTGAATGTATTCCGACCCACACTGTTCAGTGATTTATAGACCACGAGCAGAATTTTAAAATCTATTCTATCTGTAAAACACAACTGTATTGATTTGAAATCAAGGAATCACCTCAGGCTGAATAGCTTGCTTTGTAATATTATTATTATCATTATTAATAATAATTGAAATAAAAAATGTTGAATGTGTTTTTATTATAACACACAATCAGTGAATTGTTCTTCAGCCTATTTAAACGTTAATGGCCCGTTATCAAGTGATACTTGCATTGCAAAGTGTGAAGGTCATGTGCACAACTTTGCACAAACACAAATCATAAAAACTATTGATGATCCCCTTCCATCAGTTTTACTACCGCTTTAGTTTTGCAATGTTTAACTATCGTACTGACCTTGTTCAGCTCATCCGTTCCCCTCAAGTCTTGTTATACGTTCTCCCTGGCCTCTCAGTCTCTCAAGTCAGTCTTCCTACATGCTTTGCTCAAATACTGCTTCATGGCCTTAAATTGGTTGCTTTCCGTTTGCTTGTTGTCATGTTTTCTGTGAGGGGAATTTTTCTTCGATAATTAGATAAACTGACATCTGGATAACCTGGATAGGATGCATTGAGTGTTTTATGACTACAGGAGAGGAAAACAAAGCTATAACCATAGAGCACACCTGTGAAGAAATCCCAAGGAACAACATGCTACTTCTCTATCACACAGGCGTGTAATATAATTTAGATACATATTATGATGTTACACTAACTACTGTTGTTGGTACTGGTCTTATAGCTCCCAGGCTAAAATAAGTTTCCCTTTTTCCCAATTGTACTATAGCGGTGTGTGCGTGTGTGTTTGACAGGGACCATTAGGGTTGTGAGAGCTGAGCTAATTGGCAGTAATGGGATCCTGTGATGGAGGTGGAGGGAGTCGTGGGGGATGGGGCCCGTGTTTGGCACCTTCCCAAAGATCACAGAATGAAAGGTGTTCATTAACACTACTTTTCACAGTTGTAATGTACGAGTGAGTATGAGCGTTTCTATAGATACTTTTACACTGCAAATAAAAAACAGCATCTTTGGGGGGGGGGGGGGGTTAACACTCAAGACTCACTGTGCTCGTTCTCCTTTTGTGATGAACCCATGTTGAATGAATGTGTTGAAATGGGCAATGCAGTGTTTTCCAAGTGCTTGTGAGTCAGTAGTACGGGTTCATACATATGAAGGAAGCAAAAAAATCATGCACGTTAGGTTATTTGATAGGGTGTAAATTGCCTAGTTCCTGGCGATTCGATTCGTATCACGATTCATAGGTCATGGTTCGATTCGATTCGATACCGATTAATTCCGATACGAATCTCTAAATTGAATATTGCGATTTTATTTCTTTTTACTCAAATTTTGAAAATACTAATCAGTAAACTTCTTCTTGCACACTGTAAGATTTGTATGAACATGTATTTATTTATCTGAAAATTCAGGCTTATAACATTTTACATTTTACAAACAGGTTGCAGTCTGTTTCATGTTTGAACAGCACTGAAATAAAATATTAAGGCTTAATGTTCCATTAATATAACATTATTCCATGCTTAATGTGTAAATCCTAACCCTAAGTAAGACATTTTGTTGAATATTTCCATAAAAAAATTGATGTTTAAAAATCAATTCGGCCGCATATCAAATCGATTTGAGAATTGTGCGCTGTAATATCGCGATATATTGCCGAATTGATTTTTTCTAACACCCCTATTATTTGAAGAAGTGTGAATGGGAGTGTGTGTGGGGGGGGGGGGGGTGAGAGAGAATCGCCATGTCAGCTGGCATCAGCTCCAGCTCACCCTTGACCCTCAAAAATTGGATGGATGGATGGATGTGTTTTGCTGTGTCGCCATGTGAAAGTACACAAACCTTTGGTACGAAGTAGTCAATGGGCCAAGAAAGATCCCATTGTTTGGCTAGGGATCCCGATAATAGTGAGAAATTGCACTGCAGATGCTCCAAAGATCTGTCAGATATTCTCATGCTGCATCCTTTCCTCGCTCAAAAATGCTTTAAGTCTGTCTGGACATACTGGATGTACTGCATGAATGTGCTGTTCCTTCAACCCACACCTGAATGATCCAATAAAAAAATGTAAAAAAGTATAGACGGATGATTCATAATGACATCAGTGAAACTATCTATAGAATAGTGTGCCAAAAAAGGCGGCTCATTATATATCAACCAGGAAGCAGACTCTGAAGCAACAAACAGACAAAGAAACAAACACAATGTGTTTCAAACTATTGTTGTCAGTCAGATTTCGGTGTGCTGCTACCGAGTCTAAATGTACTGTTACTGTTACAATACTTCAAGTTTACTTCATTCACATGATACAATTTTAGAGAGCAAATGGTAGGAGGGATACAAATAGTGGAAAGAATATTCAAGTACAATTGCTCAGATCATTAGTCGAAGCTGTGGATTAGAACCATATCATCTGTATTAAAAATAATAATAATTGTGCTCCACTAGTTCATCATTTACTGAGTTAAATGCTAACAGACCATAAAAGTGAGAAAGACAACATTACATCCTTCTCAGATAAATTCATCCAATCGCTCAGTCAAAACACACACCAACTCAAAAGGCATTCCCCGTAATTGACCAGGCAATTAACTGGTGCGTATAATTACAGTAACGTAACTGCCCTTATTTATTTTTATTTTTTTTATTTTTTTTATGTATTTGTATATTTTACCATTTTAGACAAATGGGGAGGGGACAGTAAGAATTACTTATATTAAATGGTGTCTTATAAACAGGTTTGATAACTTGTGGGAGCAAAGACCAGAATGTCTAAGTAAAATGTTTGCCACCAATGCAGTACATCTCCAAAGCGTTTTCAGATTAAATGACTGGAACTAATGTAAAATACACCAACCAGTCCGATGCATCTCCTCCCTTCCATCGCCTCACATGCTGGGATAAATCATGCTATGCCAAGCTAGAAATTTCCCATTATTTCCAGGCAAATACGTGCAATCCATGAAGTGTTTCCCTCCCAGTAAGCATTCTATTCACTGTGTTGATTTGGGAGTGGTTTCCCTATTCAAATCGATTGAATTGCGGATCCGACAAAGAGTGCGTTCTAATTTGACTTGATTAAGTGGGTGACAAACGACCCAGCCAGAAATCAATGATTGAATTGAATGAATGAAATTATGTACATCCAGAGGGAGGCTGAAGGGGCGTGTCCAATGCAAATGAGTCCTCATGCATAGACAATGCATTGAAGCATACGCATCACTATGCCATCACGCTAGTAACCAAACCAATCACTTGACTTATCCTGAATATTTACAGTATTTATGCATGTTATTGTCCCTGTCAAATTGTCTAGTTTAAAACATCAAGCATATTTTCATGTACTCATAATTGGCCTAAAACGTGTATGCTAATTTATGTAAAATGTAATAAGAACCCTGTATAAAGACTTTTTTCCCCATCTTGTAATTATATACACTATAATAAAAAGCATTTTAAGTATCGCTGCCCATTTTAAGGAGAAAATACCTTGTTGGAAAAGTTCTCATTAAAGAGGTCATGTTAGAGTCTGTCACATTTCCTCAGTTTTCAATTCATAAATTAGTCTACAATGATGAAAATATCATAGGACTGGTTCCAGACTTAAGACAAACTGCACAATAAACAGTACAATGTACAAGCTAAATGTTGCTCTTCCGTAGCCTTGAGGACATGGTGAAAGTAAGTGTCTATTTGGCACAGATTTGATCCCATCGGACAGGCTAGTGGTCATGTTTTGGCTGCTTCCCAGGATACAGAATGACCGTAGTAAATCAAAATCATATGGCCGTGGTCCAAAACCCCTCAACTTTGAGCATGATCCCAAGGAATTAATTAGAGAACACCACCTGTAGGCCTGATGCGCACGGCCATGAACACAAACTCAGTTAAAGATCAGGATGAATAAATGGGCAAGTGTGAATAAAAAAAAAAAACCTCTGGTGGAAACCTAATCAACCAGTTTCGATACGGTCCAAACCACTCCAGCAGTTCAGAGGAGATTAATTAAATGTGTCTATAAGCGGCTCCTCTCCATACGCTGATGCAGTGTGAGGAGTATAGTGCAACATCATTAGCAATAGCATTGGCAGCTAACAGAATGAAGCAAGGTGCCACGATTGAACCGCAACTTCAGATTGGATGTAAACAGATTAGGCAAGACTTGCATTTGGTTTATCATGTTTGCTCTTAATAATTGCGGTCTTGTTTTGTTTAGACGTTTGATGAACAGTATCGTATGATAAACCACTAAATCAAAAAAAAAAATCAGGTCATCACCATAGCATTGACAATAGCTATTATCCGTGTTGCATAACGATATAAAAAAAAATTGTATGTATTTTATACGTACAGTACTTTTAACATTTCCGACCTGATGGAAGAAAGAGCTTTGATGTGACGATAAAGAAAACAGCTGGCGGCCCCAAGAGAAAAACAGCGCAGAAGAGAAAAATCTATTGCTAACAGAGTGCTGTTGTTGATGTGCTTAAAATTGCTACATAGCAGACGCGATCCAAGCAGTCCCACCTGATGTTTAGCAAACAGTTTACCCATCCACCTCATTATTCCCTGTGCAATCATACGCTACCAGACTGACACTATGGAAACAAAGTGCACATTATTTTCCTTCAATGTGTCTTTTCATTTCCTCTTCGTTTAGTTAAAAGTGATGTATTTTCCTCGACCTGCACCGAGTCCTTCAGGCCGGAATTGTGGATGGAATGGTCACACTTTTACACCCTTACAACCAAGAAATCCAAATCCTGTAGTGTGCTAAACCAAAGCCGGATCAAATAGTTCAAATTTGCACTTCTGAAAACACTTCCACGCTGTTTGAACAAAAGCTAGGTCGTCCAATAAAAAGGCCAAGGGGATGCACAGAGTACAAGCTGAGGTCAAATCAGAAGAATACACAAAGAGACAGAAGATGAGCCGCGCATTTATCTTCACATGTGAAGACCGGTGAAGTAAAGGAACTCTTTTGAAAGGTGGCAATTGTAGACAACCACGAGAGTCCTAAGATTTTTGTAATGGTCGTGAATAATTATCATAGTGTTTAACACAACAAACAAGCAAGGTCCCAATCCTAGTATGCAACCATTTCACGATGATTTGATACACAAATGGTTGCTAATCCTGCTCCTAATCCCACATAACGATTATGTCATTGAAAGATAAAACAAAAGTGTTCATCAATTGAAGTAGTATTTTTCATCCGTGTTGAGCTGCTACAAACCCAAAATTTGAACACAAGCCAGTTTGCGGAAATGTGGCTGAAGTGTGGCATATTCAACATAATAACACACGGCGAGAGAAAACAGGCTGGTGGAAATACGGTGGCTTTCCATCAATTAATAAATGATGTGAGGAAAGACTAAGTAGTGCAACCACCGTGAACTTAATTAATCTCATCTTGTTTTTCCTGTTCTTTAGCTGTCTAATGTCGCTTCAATAAAATTACACAACAGCTGCCTTTGCAGCCGGAGGAGAAAAACAAATAGCAACACAAGCCAAAAAAATAATGACCCCTAATTCAAAAAAAATCATCTCTAGCTCTGATGTGTCACCAACACGACACCCCAACTTCTTGTCACGTTTTCTCTCCGTTCCTTCTCCTGCTCTGTCATATCAAAATGCAAAACGAAAATGAGACACGCATGCGATGATATTCAAACAGAGCAGTGAAATGAATAATTTGATCCTGCGCTTGTGTTAACATTCCCCCCAAACTGCTGCAAATACTCAAAAAACTTGATAGGAAAAAGAGAGACGGTGATGCTGTAATGCAAAAAATCAGACCAACCTTCGCCATCGCTCAGACCTGGAAAAATATATATACTAGCACCTTCTTGCTCAACACCGCTGGAACATTTTTGCTTGGTGAGCTAGCACGGAAGCCGAGACGGTCAGTCGCAATGAGTGCCAATAAGGACGTGACAGATTGTGCATACTGCAGTGGATGACCCGAGGGGGCGGAGTCACCTCAGGGTCACAGAGGTTAAGCAGCATCGGGAGAGTGCTGCGTGGGCGATTGGGGCTCCAAGAGCATCAGCGTCTGAGAGAAAACTTCATCCATGCTGTCGTGCATCTCAATGTGAATTTGAATACACCCACATATGCGCACACGTCAGTGAACAAAAAGGATTTCCAGAGATATTTATCTTCTTGAGTGCAGCAGTCGGACTAACTTAAGTAACTTAAGAACTGTAATTTACTATCACTTATTTGGGGTTGGGAATGATTCAATGAGAAGATCAGTTACTGCTTTGTAAAGATAATTGGTTACTCAGCAAAGTAATTATATTTTTTCTATTGTTCTATCCATACTGTAAATGATGTCTAGAATAATAATAATAAACAATATATTTTAGAACAAGGGTACCAATGTGGTGCCCGTGGTTACCTGGTAGCCCCCATTTACCACATAAGTGGTCCTGCTCTAAAAATTGCTCGGCAGTGATGAGACAAAGTGACTTCGGAATGTTATAGAGATTTATAGGAAGTCAAAGTGTTGCAATTTGATATTTATGTTTCCTAACTATTGTGAGAAGTCATTAACTCATTCACTCCCAGCCATTTTCACTGAAGCAACATCCTTCGCTTCAAGCAGTTTTACTGGATTTTGACTGATTTTGCAAGGCCCACGGAATATTCTGGTCTATTGCTATAAAAGCATGGAACCTACCAAAAGAAAGATTAGAGTCTTTTCTTTCATCAGGAAAAATAAGTATATTTCTGTTTCCGTTTTGCAGCAATTAGCATTAGAATATAGCTAAGTTTCATCATTATTCACAAATGTTTAAAACAATGGGGGGGGGAAGCTTTTTGCAACATGGCCCTGGTTGATCTCTTATACTCTGCTCCCACATGCTGGCGGTTTTTGTAATAACTACCATTGCTTCATGTGCATCAAAGCCTTCTGTACGGTTCTAGCATTAAAAAAAACCAACAACAAACGTATAAATACGTTTTTGGGACAATGATAATATTTAAAATAGAATGTATTTATACATTGTTGGGATTAAATGAGTTAACATGATCAGTGCATGTATTTACAGAAACATCAATCCATCCATTTTCTTAACCGCTTGTCCTCACAAAGGGTCGCAGGGGGCGCTGGAGCCTATCCCAGCTGGATTCGGGCAGTAGGCGGGGTACACCTTGAACTGGTTGCCAGCCAACCTAAGGGCACACAGAGACGAACAACCATCCACACTCACAATCACACCTAGGGACAATTTAGAGTGTTCAATTAACCTGACATGCATGTCTTTGGAATGTGGGAGGAAACCGGCGCACCCGGAGAAAACCTGCGCAAGCACGGGGAGAACACGCAAACTCCACCCAAGAAGGCCGAAGACAGGACTCGATCTCACGTCCTCTGTACTGGGAGGCAGACGTGCTAACCAGTCATCAACCGTGTAATATAACATAATTAAAATTTTAGCAATTTTTTTTCTCCAAAAAGTATCAAACTGTAGTACTTTGCATCAATCAGCACTCGTTAAGTAGCGCTCAGCCTCAAAAAGGTTGGTGACCTGTTTTAAACATTCTGGATGTATTCAAACTCAACAGATTGCAAGAAAAGAAAATGTCAGCGCTTTCAGACACATGATGTCGCAATGTGATGGAATGCACTTCATTTAAGTTTGAGTTTGATGTGATGTCGCTATGTAATTGAAAGCTTCACATTGTGGCGCTTTACACTGGCAGTTACCATCAGACCCTTTGCATCATTTGAGAGTTACTTAATGCAGTCATTGGCAGGCGGCGTTGGAAGACAGCGAGCTTCCCTCTCTCCTACACCTCCGTGCCTCTGCTCTGCTCTTCTGTTGTCATTATCGCTGCCACCAGATAGCAATGATGCAGGGAAAGCAGCGAGGCGGTCCCCCCTCCTCCCACACCCCACTAACAGGCAGAGTGAGACATACAGCAGGGGAGGATGTTGAGGAGAGGAAATTATCATACAGGGCAGAGAGCGCCCGACTGTTACTGTTGCAGGGAGGCAGGATATCGAATGGAGGGGCAAGCATGAACAGGCAAAGGAGGAGGGGGAGGGGAGAGAAGGTGGGGGAGTCACTATGGGACTGATGTGTAAAACCTGCGAGAGGGAGCCTTCGGGCAAACACTCGTTTCTTCCCAACCAACACACACAAACCTCACATTAGACACACAAAACTCACTCTGAACGCTTTGTGACTCATGACCCTATTAGAAGAAACAGCTTTGACAAAGTTAAGTTTGGCAAAGTCTTACATCGTGTCGCTGGAGTTATGTGATGACGTCTGTGTTGCTGACAGTGCACAGAGAGGTTAAGTGGAGCAATGCATTATGGGTAAGGCTGGTTGAGGGGAAGCCTAGAGAATCTAACGCTTTGATATTTTTAGTATTTGATCATGCGGGGCACAGTGGAACATTTGCTTAGCGTGTCTGTGTCGTAGTCAAAATGATCCGAGTTTGCTGCGGAGAGTTTGAAGATCCTCCCCATGCTTGTGTGGCTTTTCGTCAAAGTGCAGCAACTTCTTCCCATCTTCCAACAGAGGTTAATTGAATGCGATATTTCCAATAAATGTGAGTGTGAACGTTTTGCCTATTGGTTTCCTGTCGTGGGCTGCCACCACATGTTTAGAAAGTGGGATGGGCTACAGAGGTATAAAATGGATGGATGGAAAAGTCAAGGGCAAAATCGGGGATAACTTTCAGCAAAGAAAAGACAGCTGAAGAAAACACCAAAACACATTATTTATTTAGTACTTGCAAGATTTGAAAGTCATTAAAAATTCCAGGTGGATGCAAAACTTTAAATTGGAAGTTGTGAAAAAACTCAAAACAATGAAAGCCTTTAGGCATGAAATGCAGACTTTTTTTCTGCGTAGCTAACAAAATGCCCCCATTTCATACAAACTGCAGTGCTTTCCTTTTTGTCCACTAAAGAGAAGAAAAGCCCAAAGTTTTTTTTTTTTTATTAGCTGTGGTCATCATACATTTACATAGTATTTATTTCCTGAGGCACTTCAGTCATCATCCATTGCATTCATTCACTGATGTCGAAGGCTTCTATGTAAGAAGCAAAGAAAGTTTCTCGCAACTATTTTGATCGGAGCAGGTTCCATCTACGTGGCCTTTGAGTCCGAGGCGAGGTCTGCTGCTACTGCTCTCTCCTCGCGCACTTGCTTTTCAAACAAATTTTATTATTTAAATAACAAATTTGAAGATCCACTCAAGTGCAGAAAATGGGAAAGGATTTTATCTAGGATTTGTATACAAGTGAATGAGCTCATGAATAAAAAACAGAGTGCAGTGAATGGAAGCCTGGTGCAAGGCTCAAAATAAGTGTTTCCACAATGCAATTTGCGAGTCAAAATGAGCATTTTGCGCATCATAAATTCAAATTGAATAGCAAAACTAAAAATGACAGACTTGTTTTCTAATAATAGAATTACCGACACGGTCCCAATTCGCTGGGACGTCAACATTGTACAAGGCAAAGCAGTCGGAGGTCGAGGCAAGCTCGGTGCTACAACAGGTAGCTAGCAACGAGCTTTGGCTGATCATTAGTGTGGCTAAACCTTGCGGAATCGCTCCTAAATCAGTAATCATCGCCTCCAAGCTACACTTCTGACAACTACCGTTGAAACAAAGGGAGGATAAGGAAAGATGGAGCAGTCATGCTAATTGCTAAGCTAACCCAATATTGATATGTAATTATGAAACACCGGAATTAAGTGCTTTTCACAGAAGTCTGGATGGAACCGTATTAAAGCAGAAAGTTGACAACTTTGACGTTCCGTCACGGCACACGTCAACAAGGAGTGGCCTATAAATTAACCCAAATATATTCTGGACAATAATGTGTCGTATGCACTCCCATGTGTCTGCCAGTTTTCATCCATCTCAGGGAACGGCCATTTTGCCACTTGCTGTAAACTAGAAATGACATCAGACTTGCTCAGGCGCTCAGAGTTCAGACCAATCACAGCTCACTTGTTTTCTGAAGCTGAACTGTGATTGGCCATTACCTGAGAAACTCTGATGTCATTTTCAGCAAGTGGCAAAACGGCCGGCCAACATAGATGGATAAAAGTGAGTGGATTTTGCTACTTGATTCATATTCCACAAACACAATATTCATCAGAATGCTGTGTTTAGACCAACAATATATAAAATATAAAATAGATACCGCAATGAGCACTTTAAAAACAACCATAGCTGCGTACGACGTGCTGAACAGGACGTAAGACGCAGACAATAAATTAATAACACAAAGACACTAAATACAATAAAACACTAAAACAATGACGACTCACATGTCTCAATTGCCTCAGTGGATCTGTGCAAATGGTCGTGTACAGAAAATGTGCCCACATTTAGCACATTTTCAAAATGAATAGACCTTGCCGATCGAACTGGATTAGTTGCTTTTCAGTCTAATGGCTATCCTCTTCAAAACATGTAAGCAGGATTTCAGTGTGTAAGTCATAATATGCAAAATCATCTGTTCAATTGTCAAAACTATTCCAGCATATCATAGAGGATCAGTGTAGCGGATGGTTGATTGCAAGGGGAAATATCCGCTGCGCCGTGGATGAAAACCTTTGGCCGAACAGAGAGCAGCGTATGGATGGCCAAGAGGGGGAAGGCGACTGCACAGTAAATTCTGTAGAGTAAAGTTGACTCTATTTAGAGTAAATTTTACTCTATTTTGAGTGGGATCAAATAAACTCAGTTTTAGAGTAATATTTACACTTGGAAAAGAGTAAAATAAAAAAATGTTAAAAAAATACAAATAAAAGTCACGCAAGGGTTGAGGAACCTTCAGGTTGGGAGACGACCGCCACTTCTACTGCTTGCTTAGCTCCAACATGTTTTTGGTCTTGGAGTTATGAAGATTCCAGCTGACACGAGCATTATACTACAGTAATACACAGCGGGCGCTCTGTGGCTCGAGGCATCGATCGGCTGTCTTCCAAGCTAAAGGCCGTGAGTTTAGTTTGTTTCTCACTCCTTAAGTGACTTTTATTCATTTTACACTCTTCCAACCAAGTGTAAATATTACTCTAAAACTGAGTCTATTTGGTCCCACTCTAAATACTCAAATTTACTCGACAGAAATTACTCTGTAGTGAAAGTGTTACAGTAGCTGGTTCTTAATTTACGCTGTGCGCTAGATATAATTTTAGAAATAATTAGCTTTTCATAAACATACAGAATTCGTCATAAACTCTTTTGTGTTGCACTCTAATGTGTAAGTAACTTTGTGTGAATAAAAAGTGTTGGAATTTCCTTGAATGAGTGGAGTCAAAACGCAAACATTTAAAACAGCTCTTGTAAAATAATTTTTCCCCTTAGTTGTATATATAATTGTATTTTGTACGCGGCACTTATTCTGTTGTGACGAAAAAAATAATGATTTTGACTTGCAGTGCTCACAGAATGTCAAAGGGACGATGCATTGTGGGGGCACTGATGACTTGCATGACATAGAAATTAGATTTTGACAAATAGGTCAGCTGTTTTGGGAGAGATATGAGCTTTTGCAGCTGATCCATGGTGGTGTGCAAAATCATCCAAGTTTGCTTCTTTTTTTTTCTAAATTCCAAAAAATTAAGATAGTTTTGGAAAAGTGAACGCTTCCTTTTCGGTGACTGCCCTTTCCTCACTTTCTCCCTGTCTATTTTTGGGGAGATTACAGTACAATGAATCTGCCAGTGGAGTCAGCAACAACAAGTTGCAATGACCCAAATACAGGAGTGGGGTGTGATGATTGGCTAAGAGAAGGGGGATTTTTTTTTGAGGGGGGGGGGGCATATTGCAGCAGATCCATAGTTGCTTATCATCAGCAGAAGGCTTATAAATCTAAACATTTACACATGGAAAAATTAGAACAGTCACGTTTCTTTTTGACATCAATCCATCCTCCCCTATGGGCTCAGCAGCTTTCACGCGTCATCGTTTCTTGTCACCCCGCTCCATGTTTCCCTTTCTGACATCTCTGCGTCAGAATTCCGCAGAAAGCTTGAAAAGAAAAGCACAGGCATAGACGAGCGACTCCTATTCATCCATTCTTAATCAAAAGTAGAACCACGGAAGTCTCTTCCTGCATGAGAATCCAGCAAATGCCAACGCACTTGTGTCCTCATTTACTGCGGCTTGGAAATGCCGCTGTGTCTCATCATGAACTGTAAGTTGCTTCCATCATCATTAGACAGCGAGCTGACTTTGTTCTGTGCGTGTGTGTGTTGCTATTCAGGCTGCAGATGAGCCAGGTCTTTTGGGGTTGGATGCCCATGCACGTCAGAATTTTCAAAATGGAAACTGCTTTCTCATTCACTGCATGTCTGACTGAATAAAGGAGTTCCCGAGTGGTCATATTTGCATGTAATGTGTGTGTAAATAAAAAATGTTCATGTCAAAGAGTCACGGCAGCCTTACCTTCAGCCAAGTCTCTTAATGCAAAGCGTGAAAGTACTGTAGTGCAACATCTCGTCGATGGGTCACCAAATGTGGCCTCTTTCTGAAGTCCATTTGTAATTATTTGAAAAGTACATCACAGCGGAGAGATTGGAGATCAACTGCTCATATGTGCCATCATTCAAATTGATGTGAAATGTTAATTTGATTGAGTGTTTAGCAAGGCACCTATGGAAACCAAAAAGCAACTGGAAAACATGAAGCTACTTGAATTCTATACCGCTTTTTCTCAAAGGACATCAATCAATTCATCCCAGACTCAAACTGACTATGTTTAAAATCCCTAACAGTCAAACAAGTACACTTGACTCTATTTAGAGTAAATTTGACTCTATTTTGAGTGGGACCAAATAGACTCAGTTTATTTTTATTCATTTTAAGGAAACAAATAAAAGTCAGTCAAGGGTTGAAGGAACAAACTCCCGACTTTCTGCTTGAAAAACTGCCACACTACCACCTAAGCTATGCCCCTCCTACTGTTTGCTTATTTCCAAGAGGAGAAAACATTGTTTTGGTCTTGGAGTTACAAAGATTCCAGCTGACACGAGCGATATACTAACTCACAACAGGAGCTGCGTGGCTCAGGGAGTAGATCGTCTGTCTCCCAAGTTGAAGGTTGTGAGTTCATTCCTCAACCCTTCAGTGACTTTTTTTTTATTAAATTCTTTATTTTACTCTCTTCCAAGTGTAAATATTTCTCTATCTATTTGGTCCCACTCTAAATAGAGTCAAATTGGCAAATATTTACTGTGTATAAAAATTAATTAAACACTTTACAATAAATAGGGAATGGCGAGTACCGTTAAGAGGTATCAGTAGTGGGCCGATACCCGTCCATATTTCAAGATATCGGCATCGGCATCAGGAACTACAAATTACAAATTAGAAGAATAGAGAAATGGCATCAATGTAAAGCAATTTTAATGATAAATAGACCTCTCTTTAAAATGATCTGTCATTGATTTTGGCGGGAAATTTTAAGTATCAAAATTACTAGTGGCATCGGTATTTGGTATCGGTAACAGTGACTACTCAATAGTCATACTAAAATCAGTCTAAAAAATTGAAATCGAACATCCAGTATGATGACATTTGCATACGTGATATGATGTCTCCACTATTATGGTTTGAATTCTAAGCATTGCTCGACTTTTGGGAGTATTTTTTCCTGAAAAGATACCAATTTTTGGTCTAATTGACTTTTCTTTAACTTATTACTGGAAGTTCAACTATTGTTCTTGTTTTGTGTGTGTGTGTGTGTGTGTGGTATTAGTTTGCAGTGGTGTTGAATTGTACAGCATAATACTAAGAATGATTTTTAGAATTGACCCCCCCCCCCCCCGAGGTTAAATCTCAATATTGGACACACCTCTTAGTCAGATGCAGCGCAGCCACCGTTGACTGAACAAATAAGTCCCCAGAGTCTGCAGCTCTCCTGATGTGAAATGACCTTCTGTTGCATGATACACTCCTGAGCAATAACCACAAGCTGTCGAAAGAACGGGTTAGTGAGACTACAGGGAGATAACATCAGAAGAGAATTCAAGTAGGGCCTACCATGGCGCCAGGCTATGTAAAACACAACTCATATAACTAATAGCACTAGACGAATGTTTAAAAGTTAACTGCACACCGCCTGCTGATCACACAATGATAGTGCTGCTCTTTAACTGGGAATCTATCACTTTGCAAACTGGGCTGCATTGTAAGCTATATCAAATGTCGCTCTTCACAACACAAGTACCAATAAACATTTTTATCATGGAGGTTAAGGTTTATAAGACTATTATTATCAGACATGTTTATGATCAATGCTATTTGTTTTGTCGGGAGCGTTTCAATGCCTGAGTCGCCTCCAGAGGAAATCTACCAAGGAGGGCTCGATTTTTTAACCAAGGTGCAAATTCAGACAACATGGGGCCAGGTATTCCTTTCAGCAAAGAGCCGCACTACCAACTCACTCTCCATTTATAGAACTGCCTGTCAATGCTCTGAGAGCCTTTCAAATGCTGACCAAAAGAATGATGAAAGCTTCCCAAGTCGTACAACGTGATCACAAGAACACCTTGTTTTCCATTCCTCTGCCTTGTTCTCTATGCAGAACCTCTTCCACACGTTGCCTGTCCCGGGGGAACAAAATGAGGCCATGCTTGAATTCTCTTATGCAACTTAATCAGAGCAATGATGAAAGTAGCTGCTTATAAAACAGGGGAAAGTTCCCAGTGAAAAAAAAGAAAAAGAAAAAAAGACCCGCTTCATGACTGAATCCACCTCCACTTTGCCATTTATACTGACTCACAGTTATTTTGGCACTGTTGTGTCAAGATGAGCCAGAGAGTTCATACAAATGGGACTTGGAATGAAGTTAGATCTACAAGCAGTGCATATCTAGGCAGTATTGACCATCTGGCACACTGTATTGTGGTGTGACCAGTTATAAATCACAACACAACTGATTTCACACTCACACATCTGTCAACATTATTAACTGATCGTTATATAATTTTCACTTTTCATGACGCCCTGGCAATTTTTCGCAGACAACAGACATAGAACTGCAACTGTGTATGACAAAATAGAATTGAATAATCTAACAATCAAATAATCTATAGAAAAAAATCTGAGAATGAACTTTATTGTGATGTAAGTGTGCTTAACTTTGGGGTTGCTGAGAGTAATGATAAAGAATACATTTCTTGGATTCCCAGTGGTGAATACAATGTTTACATTGTATACGCGACTTACTTTAAATGTTCCTTTTCCCTTAACCTGCAATGCTCAAGCTTGTTCACCTTCAAATTGTTTTTTTTTTATCTTTAATCTACAAACATTTAATTTAGCACAGTTGGCCGCATTCTGCCCCAATAGGTAAGACTTATCTCAAACCTTCGTCAGTAGCTTCAAGGAAAGCCTGAGGTGGACAACAAACACAGTGCTATTTTGCATTTGTGTGTATTAATGGCGTGTTATCCCGCCTGAAGCACATTACCAAGCAGAAAAAACGGAACAAAATCCTTTTTGGAACACCCTAAAGGCTCCATCAGGAAGGGCACAGGTTCACCTATAAAGGCACTGTGTGTGTGTGTGTGTGTGTGTGTGTGTGTGGGTGTGCCTGTGTGCACGTGTACAGTTGCTACACTGTTAAGCATTAACAAATGCATTTTATTTAGGCTTGTCCCAACAATGTATAAATAAGCACACTGTCCTAATTGTTATAATGATGCGATCCAATCACCAATCGTTGAATGCATTTAATATTTACAAAAAGTTCTGGAACGGCCGCCAGTCAACAATGGCACATATTCTTCTTATTATCCAATTTAAATGACAGCAAATACAAAGGAATATAAAAAATAACGTTACGCGTGATTGACTAGCCACCAGTCCAGAATATACAATATGATTGATCGATCGATTGATTGTGTAGATAAATTCAGTGGCTAAGAAGTGCAATCCACAAGTTTATATATCATTGTTTGATGGAACCTGAAAAGTTGAAGTGAGAAAGCCACAGATGTGTTTGTATTATTGATGTAATCTGATTTATGACTTACTGATCTAGGCATACGCCACAAGTAATGGTAGAATTGTCAGAAGTTGTTGTAGTGAAGTGTAGAGTTTTGTAAGTTTACTTTAATGAGCACCGGTAGATAAACTATCTTTCTTTTTAATTCATGAATCATTTGCCTTTTTAGCATAAACCTAACCTGTAAGACCAAAACATGTATGTATAATACATTTCTTTATTACTCGTTTTTGTTGGGAAAAAAAAGAAACATGGCAAGGCCATGTAAAAATACATATTAAAATGCAATTCGTTTACCCCTATATGCAACCCAAATAACTAAAAATAAAATATCTGCAGTGAACTTATTTTCAACTTGAAATGTATCCACACCAAACTTGGTTTTGCTTACTTCATGGTTAGTTGGGCTCTCTTTTTCTTTTACACACAAACTAGTTGAGACAGCACATTCTGCAAGTACTATTTATTCCCCGATCACTTAAAGGAATAGCTAGCATGTCAGTTAATGAACAATTGATGAATAAAATTGCTGAATAAAATTACACGCATTCAAAATCATTCTGTACATCAATAATCTAATTTTATTATTATTACTATTTTATGCCAGGACCTAGTCGCAGTAGGAGGGAATTACATAACAGGTCCTCAGTCCAAATTTATCTATGGCATTCCGTATATTCTATATTCAGTATAGATGTACTGTTGTCATAAGACATCTGGCCTGCTGAATGAAAATTGAACAAAGCAAAGTGGAAGACAAAGCAGGCAGACAAGCAAAATAGCAGAAAAGCAGACACAAATTGAATTTGAAAGAGCTTTCTAAAACATTTTTTTTGTTGTTGTTGGCTCTGTGTTTTGCAGAAAATAAAGATCCTTCTTTCCCCCCACCCCCGAACACGACAAAACCAAATCAATAGCTCTCCCAGTGCACACCTATTATTCTTCAAAGGCTTCTAGGAGGAAAAGAAGAGGGAGGGGCCTCGGAGAACATACGCGTCGTCTGAAGCACAGAAGAAGCCGTACAGGTTAGACAGGCCTCTAATTGAGACAAAAGCTGGATTCAAACAACCTGAGAAAGGAGGAGCTTGGTGCTCATTCAGGATTATTGTGGGAATGCTGGAAGCATATGTTATTTCTAACCTTTTTTATAAGTATAATTACTTATTATTATTATTATTATAGCATTTTATTTGCCTTACTTTTTTGCAATCACACAACTCATAACATAACACTTCCAATTTACACCGTTCAAATTTCAACTTTCTTATAAAAAAAAAATTCGGAATTATCTTTTCTATATTTAAAATTCAAATTCAACGCTGACATATTCACTGCAATTGCATACAATGTCAGAAATTATTCTATGGCTATAGTGGTCTAGCGGTTAAGAGAAAGGTCTGGTGATCAGTGTAAAGGTGTTCAAATCCAGCTCCAGCCGCTCTTTAGTACAAATGCAATATTGAATACTAATCGTTTTCAAATTATTTCACATCCATTACTTTTTATGTCATTTGTCATTAAGTTTTTACTCCATTCAATATTCAAAATTCAAATTCATCACAAGTTCAGTATGTACTGACGTATTCACTACAATTATATACAATGCCACAGATTCCTCTATGGCAGCAATGGGACAGTGGTTTGAGCATTTGCCTGTCACACCGGAAGACCTCTTCATCTAGTGCATAGGTGTCGAACTCTGGTCCTCGAGGGCCGCAGTCCTGCAGGTTTTGGAGGTTTCCCTCTTCCAACACAACCTGATTCCAATCAGCACGATCGTTATCAGGCTTATGCAGAGCTTGCTGATGAGCTGATCATATATCAGCTGTGTTGGAGAACGGCTGCATCCAAAACCTGCAGGACTGCAGCCCTACAGGACCGGAGTTTGACACCTATGATCTAGTGAGTAAATGAATAGAGGGTACTGCATGTCTAGGTGGGGTTATTGAGTGACTTTTTTTTTGTTGAATTTTTAATTGGATATCATTAATTCAACTTTTCCATCTAAATGAATGGAGGTACTGCATGCCTAGGTGGCGCTATGTTGTTGTTTTTTTACATTTCTCTATTGGATATCCTTAGTTCCAGTTTTCCATCTAAATGAATGGAGGGTACTGTATGCCTAGGTTGTGCTATTGAGTGATATTTCTTTAGATTTTTTGCATTTTTCAATTGGATATCAGTTTTACTTCTCTATCTAAATGAATGGAGGGTACTTTCACATAACACTTATCATAAACACTCAACTTAGCATTCACTCATTAGCATTCAGCTTTCAGCATTCCCATGCAATTTCTGCAGAAATTGCACATAGTCTAGTTATGTCAACTCTTGTATTGGACTTTTTAAGCTAATAATGCGCATCAGGTCTGGCCAGTTTTTACTATATATATATATATATATATATATATATATATATATATATATATATATATATATATATATATAGTGCATGGTTGTATTGATGGATTTGTCAACCTGTATTTAGTTTGGACTTTCCTCCAATATGAAGTGCTTTAAAGGAGCTGTCTTTTTGATGTGACTTGCACCTCCTGCCTTAAGGCTTCTGTGTGCTTTTAAGGCAGCTGCACACACCTGACAGGCACACACGTAAGCACAGAAACACGGAGGTCCAGTGATGAAGATAAAGCAGCACTAAAAGCTTTGCATCTTTCTTGCTTTCCTTTCCTTCCGAAAGGTTTTCAGGTCTGAGCAGCATGAAAGTCGGATCACAACCTCACAATACCTTAGCAACCAATACTAATAGGAGCCAGGTCAGAGACCCACTTTGATATGTTAGGATGATGGCCACTAGGGGTAGGAATCTTTGAATGTTTCACGATTCGATTCGATTCCGATTTTTAGGTCTGCGGTTCGATTCAGAATCGATTTTTCGCTTGGGAACTACTCGCGGCACTTTTGTCCCTCAAAAGAACAGCTCCACGCTGGAAAAAAAACGTTATTTTTCTTTCTACTCTCTAATGTGGCTACAATTTAACAGTGTATTAGACCGCGTGGAACCACACTGGCCCTAATTGGCCAAACCGGGTACAACATGAACAGCGCTCCAAATAAAGGCACACACAGACAGAGGCAAGACAGTATAAAATTATTTAAATACAATTGATTTTGGGACATTTAAAATCGATTCTAAATTGTACTAAATGAGAATTGTGATTCTTATGAGAATCGATTTTTGGGCACACCCCCTAATGGCCACGTTGTGATAAAGAAATACAATATTGCATCTAAATGCCTATGTACAGTTTCTTCCTCCCGGAACTCTTTTCCTCAACAACTTGCACTAAAGTGCTCTACATTGGATCAAAACTAATCATTGGCCTCTCTTGCCAACTGCCGATTTCCCTGCAAAAGTTGAGCTCCCACTTATCAAGATCAGATGAGAAGGGAGCAGTTACGTAACACCAGCCAAAGAGAAGCTCCACCAATGAAGAGTCTGAAAAGAGACTTCTGCTTAGTAACATAATCTCTCTCGCGCACGCACGCACGCACGCACGCACGCACACACACACACACACAGAGTAAGTGGGACTACGAGCCACCTTAACAGGTGGGAACGAAAAAAAAAAATATGACATCAGTGGCTATATTGAGATCATATTTCAACTATATTCGGCAATATTTCCATGGTCTGTGGCTCCGGTTGTCAAACAAGGGAGACCATCAGCATGTGATCTTCAGACCTTGCTCTTGAAAGTCATCGACACCCACCTGCAGCTCCATACCACTGGTCTCCAGGGACAACCGACTGGGAATAACAGCGATGAAGTGTCAGGGAGATACCCAGCAATGTCTCCCACTGGGTTAGAGTGAAAATAAAAGGTTTTTGTGCAGAGCCTGAGCTGTAAATGCCTATATTCAAATCTTTCCCTGCATTCCAAAATGTGGAGAGAAAGATACTGAAACCATTTCAGTGCAATGCAATGTAGCTCTATGCCATTACAAAAGACTAAAGTAAATGTTAAAGTAATACATGTGGTGCAGTGTCAATGAAAAGCGAGCATTATAAGCTTAAGATCTTTTTCACAAATTTGCTTTCATTGACAAGAATTTCTCAAATAATGCACCGACTAGGCTTGTGCAAAAGCTTAAATTATTAACTCCGCAGTATCTACAGATCACTACATAGTCATCTGAAGTAAATGATTTTGCTTTGTATGGACCAGATTATTGGTAAGGGATTAGTAACCAGAAGGAAATATCCATTTTAACCTTTGAAAAGGTCAGAGGGGCGGATGAAGGCATGGATGCCGAGATGGATGGATGCCACCAGACTATCACAGCATCTTAACAACACAACAACTCAAAGCGGAACTCAAATGTTGCCGGGCAACTGCTTGATTGATTTCACACTACGGCAGAAGCCAATAACGTGTGGCATAAAACCCTGTTTTAATAAGCACTATATGGATTTTTCAATACATCTGTTGGACATTTTCAAGATAGAAATAGAAGTAGGGCTCATTTTTTAATTGCTTGCTTATGACACACGATTTGCCAGGTTTTGCATTTAAATGTCTGTGTTATTGCGCTTCATTTGCCTTTACATTGCTTTGAATATCTTCAATGATACAGAAACAGGGAGTGAAAGTTGCAGAATGCAGATTAGACCAATGTGCCAGAGACAAACTGCTTTGTTCTCCATTGAGCCGTATAACGTGCTGAGTCCTTGACATTTATGCCGAGCGCTGATCCCTGCACCCAACGCTCCTACTGAGAGTAAGCACTAAAATGTCTTCTGCTGCCCTTTCTTCACCTCTCCATGCTCATGCTCTCCGACCTGTGTGCGTGCCGCTTTCTCAGTTTTATCTCTTCTTACATCTATGACTCGACACGGTAGAACACATTTCAGATCCTGATATGTATCGCCCTGACGCTACCCTCTATCCCTTCCTCGGAGTATCCTCGTGCTGATCTGGTTTTCTTGCAGTTTCTCATCCGTGGAAGCACAAAACCCACCCTGATTATTATCACTCTCTTAGCTCTCAGTGGTACATTTAAGAAAGCCAAGCTGAGAGTATGGTCTTTTTTTCTTTTTTGCTCTGGTCCTCGTGGATGCACACGTTATATCTATTCTACGTGTACAATAAAATATACTTTTCAAGTTTTTAATGCTCTTAACATAAACGTAGACAAATATGGTTACCAAACACAAATGTGGTTGTATCATTAAGTTAATTGATATTGTACTTTTATACGTTGCAAGAACTTTCTGCCAATAGGTGGCATTAGTGTTTCATGTTGGACATTGGTGACAGGAACAGCACATTTTTCTTTTGAAATTCAGAGCAATTGGTATTTGTAACATGATGCAACTCTTGGACTCCAGGCCATTTTGTTTATTGTAAATTACAGCTAGTCATCAGTCAACAAATACATATTCTTTTATCACATTTATTAATGCTGAATTGTCTTACAGTGACTCCTTTGCACAACATATGTATATAAAACATGAGTAACTGTATTTAAATTTTTACTGCCTCTCTATGTCGTATTTAATGTTTCTTAATGTCATTTAAGACCTTGATCTTAGAAAACTCCATTTAATAACTTTTAAGGCTTTTTAATTAATGGCAGAAACCCTAGAGTTACATGTTTTTAATTAAAAAATAAAATGAATTTGTATACAGTATATACTGAACATACATATAAATGAATTCAAATTAAAAACATTAAAAACTGATACAATGTGGGACTATATCATCACGGTCTATAGGACCGCTTCTCCACCCAAAGCAAGGTGTGGAGTCATCCAAGCGATCAAACATACGGGAGACATGTGGTGTGTAGCATTAGCTTTTACTTTATCAGCCATGCTAAATAAAGTTTATTGCATACGGTTTACTTGCACGGAAACGTGCAAATTTTAGTGCGAGTGCGTCACGCCGTGACTAGGCGAGAGAGAGCGAGAGACAGAACGAGAGATGCGATACCGGTGCAGTGCTGCTCAGTGGGATTATGGCAGCGAGGGGAACTACAGTACTGTAATATACGTTGTGGTTGGCGCTTAAAAATATGAACTTGCGAGTGCAATACGTCATTTTATGGCGTTTATGGACATTAGTCAGTGTTTATTTGTATCTGCAAAAAGTTTGTAAATCGGATGCTCGTAACTAGAGGACTACCCTGTAGTCACCATCCAATTAATTAGAGACAATATATACAATCTAATTGTGAAATTCTACAATAGTAAAGCATTTATACATTGTTGAATTAATACATAATTTTTAAGGCTAGTGAGTGTCCAATGTTAATGTCTGTCTGAGTGTTTATCACGACAATACTGTACGGCAAGTAACTGCAACATCTTATAACAACAAGAGGTGCCCTGTTAGTGTGGAGCCGTCCACACACACACCATAATACAAGGCTACACAAGAAAACTAATTTCTGCTTTTAGTTGAGAAAAAGAAGAAAAAAAGAAATCTGTGTAGAAAATGACAAATTAATGCTGGTTCTTGTTGAAGCTTAAATTGAAAGAGTCCCAGGGCAACTGAAGTTGATTAAAAATAATTTATGGCAAAAAGAAAAATAATAATTAATTTGCAAAGGCTTGGATGGCTGCAAACTATATAATACAAAAAAAACACAATTAACTTGTTGTGAAACTGAATTAGGAAATTGGTGCAGACAGAGAAATGTCTCCTGATGACGGTGTCCTAGATTAACACTGAAGCTTGGCTGTACTGTGTGCGCGTACAAGTGTGGGGTCGACTGTGACACTCCAAGGCGTCAGCCAAGCACTTGCAGAGAGTTTAATCTCCAGTAGGTCTAATAAGGATCAATGTAAATGCATAGTGATACAGTTCTTTCCAATGACGGGACCTGCCAGCAAGCTGAGAGGATCCCCGACACGCCACCCTCCCCAGAGCAACATTCACACTCATCCTGGCTACGCACAGTTTAGTGTGTCTTGTGTGTGAAGTCTGCTGATACGAGATTACTCATGCAACAGCAAACACCTTCCACAAACTCTATATCAGATTCTCTATTACGGGGTCTTGTTTTCAAAGGGGTTCATGAGGAACGGGAAGAAAACTGGTCCTGCATGCAAAGTAGGCTTTGAAAACAATGCTGTTAATCAGATTTGATCAGTGCAGTGAAAGGTATTAAAAGCGCACAAAATAAACAGCAAACAGATTGTATCAAACAGTAAATATAACAGATTATTCTTACGGTTCAACAGGGTGATGAGTTGCATATTAAGATCTCGTTTACTCCAGATGAAACCCGCAATCTTGAAAATGTGCCTTTTTTTTTTCTTGTGCAGCGAGCACGTGTCCGTGCAGCAACAGCAATTGGACAGACTTCTTGCCACAATGACAGAAATGGGAATTTAAATAAAAACCTCAATGAGCAATCTGTGGTAATGTCCTTTTCATTCAAGTCATAATTGACAATGTCAGTGTTGACAAATGATCGGCATGCCTCAACATTTAGACTAAATAGACTGGCTAGGTTTAATTGTCTTTTTCAATTTCAACACTTGGATACCTTCACCTTGATCACTGGCAACCTTCACATATGTTAGCGAAGGTTAATTGGAGGAATTGGATTAACTTTCATTGAGATGCAAATTTTACGTGCTAATTTTATTTTCTACCGTTTGTCCTGATTAGGGGACAGAACCTATTTCAGCTGACCTAAGCCAAAAGGACGACAATGACAAAGACTGATCACCGGCTGCACAAACTCTGCGAACGACCACTTCCATATTTTTTTTTTCGAAAGAAATTTGATAAAAGTGCAATGCCAGTAAAGTTGTGACGTTGTGTAAAATGTAAATAAAAAACAGATTACTCAGATTTGCCGATCCTTTTCAACCTACATTCAAATGAACACACTACAAAGACAAGTCATTTAATGTACAAACTGATGAAAGTTTACATTTGTTGATGAACATTTTTGTTACCCCCAATATTCTTTTGTGTATAATTTAATGTCTGCAACACATTCCAAAAAAGATAGGACAGGGGCAACAGAAGATTGGGCAAGTGGAGGAAGGCTCAAAAATGCCTGTTGGGAACATTTCACTGGTGGGCTGGAAAAAGGTGAGTGTCAAGATTGGGTAACATTACCAAAAGGCTCAGTTGTTCACAAGCAATGGGTTCGCCATTCTGTGAACAACTGTGCAAATAGTTCAAAAGTGTAAGAACCACATTTCAAAACAGACGATACAAGGACTTGGATGCCTGCGACATTTGATCCTTCGCAGGCGGTACTGCATTAAAAACAGTCATTGTGTAAAAGATATTGCCACGTGCTCAGAAACACTTAAAGTAACCATTGTCACTTAACACAGTGCGTTGCTTCATCTACAAATGCAAGTTAAAACTCTACCATGAGAAGTCAAAGCCATATATCAACAACAACCAGGAACACCGCCCATCTGAGATGGACTGAAGTGCAAAAATGTGCTGTGGTCTGACGAGTCCACATTCCAAATTGTTCTTGATAATCCTAGACGTTGGGTTGTGGCCAAAGAAGAAAAGGACCATCCAGATTCATATCTGCGCAAAGTTCAAAAGTCAGCATCTGTGATGGTATGCGGTGTGTTAGTTCGGTGAAGGCACTATTAATACTTAAATGTTAATACAGGTTTTGGAGCAACATATGCTTCCATCCAAGCAATGTCTTTTTTTATGGGTGTTCCTGTTTATTTCAGCAAGACAATGCCAAACCACTTGCTGCATGTGTTACAAATGCCTGGCTTCGTAGTAAAAGAGTGCTAGTACTGGACTGGCCTGCCAACAGTTCATACCTGTCTCCCATTCAAAATGTGTGGCGCATTATAAAGTATAAATGAGAACAACTGAGATATCGGACTGTTCGAGCAACTAAATTGCAAATCGAGCAAGAATGGAAAATAATTCTAGCTTACAGAGAGTCAACAATTAGTGTCCTCAGTTCCCAAATGCTTATTGAGTGTTGTTAAAAGGAAATGTGATGTAACACATTGGTAAAAATGCCCATGTCCCAGGTTTTTTGGAATGTGTTGCAGCCGTCAAATTCAAAATGAGTAAACATTGCCAAAGACCAAAACAATAAAGTTTATCAGCTGGAACCTGAACTATCTCATCTTTTGCAGATGATTGTAACTTCAATGCAATTGGGTTTTTTAATTGTGTAAATCTTGTGCAGTGGTATAACAGCTTGGTTTAAATCATTGTTCTATGTAGTGTCTGACTGCAGCATGCTATAAACACGTGTAAACTTGAACTTGCCACTTGGTAAATGTGACTCTGTCCCCATCTATTAAGCCAAGTGCCACTTCAACTTAACTGCCCTCAGAAGAACGTGACCTAAATAATGTATGCAGCCATACAATGCAATTACTCACAATTAATAATACATTGACTGAAATTTCTACCTCACTCTTACTTCTTTTCTCAGTCTTTGCCTTTTAACAGGGATGGGCTGCACCATCTGGTACAAAAAGAAGCCGCCGGCTAAAAGGGTGGAGGAGGAGAAAGATGCTGGAGTTCACTGAAAGTTACGGTGGACCACTAAACTACTACACTAAACTTTCTATTTTTAAATAAAGAACTACATTTGGAAACTATTTAGAGAAAAGATGTCACAGCGACCTTTTCGTGATTTCAAAAAATGGCAGACAATGTTCAGTCTTTTAACAAATGAGTCCACAAAGGAAAATACTTGAGGCATGTAGCTATTTGGCAAGAAGGTCAGCCATCAGGTTTGATCAGCTTTACATGCACTCCCACCCATCGCTGCGAGCAACTCGGTGTGCTATAACCACAGTCCTGTGTGTTCCCTCGCCATCGATATCTGCCCCCCCCCACCCCCCTCCCCTCTGTGTCTCTGTTCATGTGTGTCTCAGCGCCATATGGAGCCCAGGCAGCTGTCACGTTAACACCTTGTAGTCCCTCAGGAAGAGTAGTGAGGGATCTGGGGTCAGTGAAGTAAAGTGTAGATGTGGTTGCTTTCATGTCAGGACTGGTTTGTTCGGGGTCAGACACGGAAATATGGACAGTAACGACCACAAAGGATGTTTCGAGGTTGCTAACGGTTAGCGATGAACTGGATTACAGAGTCGTGTAAGAATATGCCATCATGCGGCACAAAAAACTCGATTTAATTTTGTCTAATTAATCTTTTTTTATTATTTTTATTTTTTTCGTTTATTTTATGGATTATGGCCTTAGTACTGTGCTAGCGTAGATTTGTAATACATTTAAGTGCACCAGCGTGAACCCCTGTGATCTTGTGGTCTGGCGGGTGCAGATCTCCGGACACGGACAGCTCACGCAACGCTTGCGGTGTGAATTGCAGTCTGTGTGGATGCCGCACGGAAAACGCACCGTGTCCGTTCCGCAGTCAGTGTGAATTGGGTGTAATAATAATAATAATAAATCAGATTTATATAGCGCTTTTCTGGACACTCAAAGACGCTTTACAATTAATACATTTTTCATGTAATCACACATTCACACTCTGGTGGCGGTTAACTACATGAATAGCCACAACTGCCCTCGGGCAGGCTGACAGAAGCGTAGCTGCCAGGATACACCTACGGCTCCTACCACCACCAAACATTCACACCATACATTCATACAACGGTGTGAGTGGCACTGGTGGCAATGTGGCAGTGTCTTGCCCAAGGACACGACGACTGGACTTAGACAGAGCGGGATTCGAACAGCGGACCTTCCGATTACTGGACGACCGGCTCGACCTCCTGAGCTATGACCGCCTAACCCCCCCAGAGTGTAGAAGTCACTGATGAAATTATTCATATAAAGAAAGCCAAACTTTGATTAGTTGAGGCGATATGACAGTAATTATGGTGATTAAGCGTAACAACAGGAACATGCCAAATGAACCATTCATCTTTGGTCTCTACGGGGGGATGATTTCCATCTCAAATCTTTAATGCAAGCAGGTGCGAGCAGACAGCGAGAAGAATGAACAAAGACAGATTTAAGAGGAATTCATCACGACTGTTGATGTGATTGTTGGGGCTCAAGGAGACGGGAAGAAGAGCTGCCTCAAGTGGGGAGCAGTGGAGGTGTCGAGCTCAGCGGTGGCCGCAGCATAGTGCTTCTGTCGAAAATGGAGTGTGATTAAAACCGCCCGTCTCATCACTCACTCCCTCATACCCGCTCGCTCACACACACATGCACACAGAAAGAGAAGGCACTCTAGGGAATGAAACAGCTTATTGTTTGATAAGGACGGCCTTGGTATATCCCACCAGTTGTCCTAATGTTGCTTAATTCAAAGGCTTCTGGTCTCAGAGATGGCGTTTTTTCCATGGAATCGTCTTCGATATCCAGTGCAGGGCGTACCGGCTCAACCACGACCCAAATGAGTACTAAAGAAAACGGATGGCTGGATAGCTGGTCCTCAATGTGTGTATCGAGTACCATCTACCCTTTAACAAAGCAAAACAGGAGATCGTTTGTATTTGCATGCATGCGTGCGTGCTGAGGGCTAACTGGCCAGTCAGAAATGCCAGGGTCTGCCCTGTAGAGCGTAAACCTGACAGCTGTGAAGAAGATACAAGTGGACAACTGATAATGCAAATGCCGAGAGCTTGCTGGCCTTTGCAACATTGGGCCTTGCTGTCTGTTACAACTCACTTCAACACAGGGGAAGACGGTGCTACACACAAACTCCTGCAGACATCTTCCCTTGTGTCTCACATACCTTTTCCTAACCTGCAGCAACCGACAAACTGTATCTCTGCATGACTTCCTCTCATTTGTGGCTTCCGGTTTCTCTCAGTGCTTTGTCCATCTGCACTAATGGATACCTGAAGACAAATGACAGCCCGTAGGCCAGTGAGTGTGTGTGTGTGTGTGTTTACCGAATATACTAAGCGCAAGTGTGCTCAGGTGTGTGTGAGTTCTGGTCTTAGCAGCCAGTCAAGTCGATGTTGTTGAATTCACATCCACCCCTCTGGGCTCTGCGGGTGTGTGTACAGATGTGCACAGTGTGAACAGCAATATGTGTGACAGGGGTGCCGATGAAAGCTGTTGGCTACGGTTTCTTCTCTGTATTTTTGTTGTATACATTTCATAAGCTAGATATTTATTTATCCTGCGTCTCTTGTTATTCATCCTGGTAAATGTGGATACTGACGATTTGTAATTATTAGTATTTATCAATACTTTACATTATCGATCATTGCCTAACAACAATGGTCATTTATCTGATACTATGCTACATGGGCAACAGGTCGATGAGGTCTATGGCCTTTCAATGCTCATACCATAATGTATCTTCCACCCTTTCCCGAATAGAGTGATGTCTTGTGATACAAGTTCAGTTTGTTCTTTGATGAAAAAAATAATAATTATGAGAAAAATTGTATACTACGATGTTGAATTTTATAAAATCATACATTATATGTAGAGTAGTAGAAATTATATGTAAAGCAGAATGTAAAGAAATTAAAACATTGATGCCCCTTTTTTTTTTTTTTTCAGTTCAATGGACATAGTGTTCCTCCGAATGTGCGCGTCTTGGCTGGTAAAAAACTGAAATACTATACAGTAAATGGAGTCTCAGATCTTCAGTAATACTTGTCGTTTGCATAGGCTAAGGAATATATTCCCGTGACGTGACTAATGTTATATCAGTCTACATGTCTTACGCCATCACCACCGTTTGTGTTAAAATATACTGTATGTTGCTTAAAGGGTTGTAACGCGGCAACACCAGTGCTATTCGTTTCCATGAGTCAGCATTAAGCTAAGCAGACTTAAGACATAGCTATGTGGTTGTTTTAATTATTATTAGATTCTTATTCTAATTGAGTTCTCTTGTTTAAGTTTAGTTTGACAGTAAACTTCAACTGGGAGTGGAAATTAACAGTTTGAAGCTTCTTTTTGGATGAAATGTTGACCATTTGCCAAACTACTGCTTGTTGTGATGTGAGTTCAATTGACCGTACATTGCTCATAACTCAAATTTGTGATCAGCTGAACAACGGTTTGTATTTTCAAAAACTCCTAGGCCGAGTCACTTGTATCTCAAGGCACCAATGCATAAGGTCTTGTGTTTTGTTGGGTCATGGATGAAGTAAAATCGGATAAGCTAATTTATTGAATTTCAAGCAGACAAACATTTGGCAAAGCACTTTTCAATTAATGTAATTAAATGAATTGCTGTTGTTATGTTCTGTATCATTATCTTGGTTTGATTAGTCAAGCGTAAACAGATAATTGAAGTCTGGTACAGAGCAAACAAAATACACCCGACCTCGATGAAAGTGGCAAATGAGGTTTGACCTTTAACGGTTTGATGGGGATTGATGTGATTACAGGTAATAAACAAATGTCATGTTAAGCATGTATAACATTGCATAATTTCTTACATGCTAATTTGCTCATCCTTTTAAATAGCAACTGGCTAGTTGCTGATGCTCTTTTTAATTCCTCTTTTATGTGTTGTTGTCAAACAAGTGACAAAGAATGGCCAAAGAAGTGCAGGATACATCAGCACGTTTCAAGAAGAATGCACGTGGCCTCATTTGAAGCCAATGTTTACATTTAAAGGTCAGGTCAAATAAAAAATATTCTTTACACTAATATGTTCTATGCAGCCACACTAGTCTAAATATGGCATTCTTATTATAAGTTTTGTGGAAAATAAATTAAGCAGCAAAATCCACCAGTTTTTATCTATCTTATGGGGCGGCCATTTTGCCACTTGCTTGTGACTGAAAATGACATCAGAGTGCTTCAGGTGAGGTAACGACCAATCACGGCTCAGCTTGCAAACCTCACATGACAAACCCATAAAACAGGGGAGCCATGATTTGTCATTACCTAAGCCCAAAGCACTGTGATGTTATTTTCAGTCGACAGCATGTGACAAAATGGCCGCCCCCTGAGATTGGTAAAAATGTGTGGCTTTTGCTGCTTAATTTATTTGTGACAACCTGCCCAAATGTAATTAAACTTTAAAAACTACTTTACTTTCTGTTTCATAAATTATATTATTCTTTATGCAATGCAGTGCTATTTAAAAAAAAAAATCATAGAGATAACAATAAAAAGTGGTTTTGGGAGGCCTGGAACAGATTACAGTAATGGCATTTAAATTTATTTCAATGGCGAATATCGATTTGATATTTGAGTAAATTGAGTTACAAGCTTAGTCGCAGAACAAATTAAACTCATAACTCAAGGTACTGTGTATTTAACCACCAGTTTTGCGTGAAGGTAAGACGAGGTGAACAAAAGAAAAATAGAAGGAAAGCAGTCATTCTTGATAGGCCTATGGAGAACTCCAGACATAACAGGGATTTCCCTGCAGGACTCGGTTTTAGCGTGACAGCCAGATTACCATCACAGCCACACCTATATACAAACACGCACACACATTTAGACGTGTCATCACACATCAGAAGTCACATCTCCAGGGAACTTTATCGCAGGTGTGCACACAGTAGACAAACACAAAGTCGTGCGCGAAATCACTCAAGCTTACCTTCCACCTGTTAAGCATTCCCTGATACGGTGTAAATGCAGCATCATACCAGTATCAAGGGAGACAAAGGAAATAATACATTCAGATGAATGTGTTTGGAGACATAAAACACAAATATAAATCATCAACAGTGTGTGTCTGCATGGTTTGGTTGGATCTTTTTTCCTGTGATATGGCCGCAGTGACAAAAGACAAAACAAATATACCCTTGCCTCAGTGGTATTGGTATTTAGTCAAACAACTGACCTGAAGCTTACAAAATGGGTTCATAAAACAAACCCCCACCATTCCCCTCCTCCACAGAGCAGTCAGAGAAGAGACAGAGATAGAGTCTGACATTTTCCTCTGAATGAAAAAGCAAGAGGCAGCAGAAAGGCGAAAAACAGGGATTAATCAGAGATGGGCAGATAGAATTAGAGGTCTGAAGGGAGAGAAAATGGATCATTACGCAGGGTCTAATAAAGGGAGGATGTATTGGCACCTTGCCATAATGTGAAACCTTGTCAATACAACTCCGAACTGTCTTTAAGAGGAAAAGCAACAGTGAATGGAAGCAGTCATGCTACTTTCAGCACCAAGGAGAGCTCCCTTTTGCCGCTTATGTAACCACCAGCAGCAGGAGAGCTCCTTAATCTCCCCGAGTGACCTTTCACCCTCTTTCAGCCAGAATGTAACCCCTGGAGGGGTCAACCTATCATAGCATTTCAGACAGACTGGAATATAAATTGTAATAGATATGAAATGCTGGATTCATAATCTTAGACTGAATTTATTCCAATGTTGGAGTTGATATGATACAGATCAACCTATGATTTTAGGTCTTATTTGGAGTCACTCTCATTCATACTTTAAAGCGGGGTACCGACCGACCGACATGTCATTTTGAGGTTACAATCCAGATGCAATGAACTGGATTGTTCAGAAGAATCTGAATACCTCGTCACATAGCACAAGGAATGCTCGTACTTTTCACCATTTCAGAGTATAATAATTATTATTATTACAGTTTTTGCAAGGATGTTGTGTACCAACAGTTGCTGAAAACAAGAACATATTTGTTTTCTGCCCATTTTAGCGATTTAAACCTGGACGGGCAGTGAAGATATATGTGAAGAATTGGTGGCATGAACAATTTAACAAACTCATAAAGAAATGAGATCTTTCATATAGCATGCTGGTATTAAAAACACACACACTGCCATCAGCCTACACCGGCAGTGCAGTGAAACGGAAACAACAACGGAGGACAGAAGAGTAGTCTGTGCATGGATGCGGATAGTTAGACGTCTCGTGAATATTTAGAGCAAAGAAACATGAACCTACTGAAGTAGGCTTGTGCTACAAATTGCTTTAAAAGCCATGGCAAAGCCCTGTCATTCCATTTTTATGGAATACACCGAGGACCGAATCCACAAAGAATGAACTGCGGCCACTAATACCACACCTAACATATTGCAATTTTACAAAATAATGTACAAAAATGTAATATACCAATGTGTGGCTTTGCACAGACAGATAGAAGCATATTTCAGTATTACAGTGGAGCTCAACCAGTCACAGAACAGAAAATGCAGACATCACTCTAACTATGCTAGCAAGCACTTTATGGTGAATCTGAAATCTGATTGGTTAAAAAAAATGTACGTGTCATGGACCAGAGGTCATGGCATTGAAGACCCTAGGAAGATTCCATTGACATAAAAGCTGAAAATCTCATTGGGTAAAATAAACCTAACACTAGTGGAACCTGGGCAGCCAGGACATGATATGAAATGAAGATCAGTGAAGGTAATGCTTCTGATAGCGGATAAACCAGCAGAGAAGGCCTTGTAGGCCTTGACTGTGCACCACTACACACAAATTGCGTGTGTGTAAAAATGAAAACGTTAAACCCCTCAAATTTACAAAACTGACCTCTTGTACCAAACCAATCTCACCCCCCCTCCCCCCCCCCTTAACATTCTTCCTCTCCCTTGCCCCGGCTCTTGTTGCTGGCCTGCCTCTCCCATCTCACTCTGTCAGCTCATTAAACTTGACTTATCTCATGGTGCAAAGCGGAAATTAAATCCTGGCCCCTGACTGTTCCGCCTTCCCCTCCACCCCCCATTTCTTGTTCTTCACCCCGAACACCGCCCCGGCAGCACCCACGTTACAAAATGAGTGGAAATAAATAAGGCCCCCGCTTTTTAACTCAAGAGCGGAGTAGAAGTTAATGTATGCGATAGAAGAGTAATCAGGGTATTCTTAAGCGAGTAAGTCCATGCTGCACAGGGAATCATGGCAGATTAAGGAACTGCATTTGCAAGTATTAACTGGAAATTATTCCATAAACTCTACTAATTCAACTTCACTGGAGGAGAGGGTCGGTCCCCTCAAACCAACCAAAACACTGCTGAAATATTGTAGAACCGCATGTATGTCATTTGTGCACATAAAAAAAAAAAACTTGCTTCTGTGTCCTCCCGCGTGTTCATATCTGACAATCTTAAGCAGCAGTTTAGCATTTAGCAGTGACGCATAATGCAGAATGGTAATGATTCGTCAGCAGCCAATGGGATTAACAATGTGTTGCATTGTGGGTATTTTCCCGCCTGGGAGGTACAGTTCACTCTGGAGCAAAGACCTTGGTATCTAGTTTTTATTCAGCGTTAATCAATGTGTAATGGAAAAATGAAGAGGAAAAGTAGCTTGAATAGACAATGCGAACTAAATGTGATGATTGGGCAGGAAAACACATGTTGCTCCAATAGTGACCAAGGTTGTTGTTTTGTGGAGTGAAGTGTTCTACATTGCCTTTATCCTTGTTTTAATCCGTATTTAATTATGTGGGTCTGTTTTTACTGCCAGAAACATGAATAAGCAGTTAAAACAACAGTTGACCTATGTTCTACCTACTTTTTCAGAAAATATCCCAAAAAATGGTACCATTGGCAAAGGCTTAGTTCATAGTGAAGGAGTTGGATAATCAAAGTTTTTTTTAGCCTTAAAATGATGAAAGGTGAGTGTTGATGGGGTAAAAGGCTCAGCTTCAAAAAACATGTTTTCTACCAAGATGTGACCATAATTATTTTCCTGTAAACACTAAACACAATCCAGCACGTTATGAACATGACACTACATTCTACTTCTGTATTCTATGGCTGTGGCTCTCCTTTTGAAGAAAAAATATGAAAAACTATTTACATACGACCTTATTATGTACAATAAACAAAAAATAAAAATAAAAAATGTGATACATTTTTACATACAGTATTACAAATATGACTTCCTCACACAGCCTCTTTATTGTCTTTACATTATTGAAGTAATAGATGAGGAGGAGGAGGAGGATGTATGTTCTCATATTTGTAAATATTAACATACATAGTGAATATTGACCTGAATTTTGATTTTGGAAAAAAAAAAAGTGAATCGAATCAAATTCGCAGTTACTGTCAGAAAAAGTGCAATTCAATCTTTTCCTCAAATCGTTCAGCCCTACTCAATACACACAATTAGAGGTATATGCAAAGCAGCGAAAACATAGATATGGCATCATCACATGGCAAAAAAATTAATAAAAATTCCATGATGGCTACCTTAAATACAGCAGAGACAGTCCATAAAGACAAAGTGGTGCTCTCTAGGGGGAAAATAAACTTATAGACAACATGCAGGAGTGACTTCAAGGGGAGCGTGTGGGCGAGTGCCAGCACAAAATTAGGAAGAAAAATAATTACAATTATTATAATACAGAGGAGCAGGAGGAGCAGGAGGAGAGGAGCAGGAGGCAAAAAGCGACGAATGAGTGTGACTGTACCCACAAATATTTCACATTTTGAAACGACATCCCCCATATTGGAAGATGTGCTTTCAGAACATAAAGACTCCCACTCTTGGTTGTGGTAGTCCCTGTGTGACAGCTACCCCCCCCCCCCCCCCCCAATCATACTGCAACAGCAATTTTCATCTCCCGCGCAGAATTTTCCCTCCATCCAATCCCGCAACCCCCATTTTGAAAGCCGGGTGCCTTCAAAGCTCAGTAATCTTTCTGGGGAAACCGCAGTGAACGAGGGGGTGGGGGGTAGGGGGGGTATACTCTGCGCCTAAATCAGAGCCCCTCTTTCCTGTCAAAATAAAAATAAAACCTTTTCACTCTTTCTTTTTAGCACAGCTCCCAATTTTACTTAGCGGGGGTTGGGGGTGAGTCATTCTGCAGCAGAGGGAGCATTTGTAATTCCACCTACAATATTGTTATCATTATTTGTCACAAGTAAAAGAGGATTCTAATGAGCCTAATGTCCCCGTTTACAGCAACAATGGAAACACTCTTGCTGTACCTGCTTTAATGTATTAAGTAGAACAATGCTCTCGGGGGGGCTATAGTGCGGGTCTGCGTGGATGTAGCGCAACTTCTGTGGTGGACATCACGACTTCCTTAGATTACAAAATACAGAAGATTCTGAATCGGTAAGTGAATTTCATGGAATGTCATCTGCTTTCGGCTTGCGGCTTTTTCCAATGCTGACACGCTTTTTCTGTAGAGATGTCCCGATGAAGATTTGTTGGCTTCCAATCTGATCCAATAAGCTTGCGCTTTCCGATCCGATCCCTTTTCACAAGTCTGTGGAGTGTAAGGAATCATACACACATGGAAAGGATTGTTGAAGAGCTCTGGCAGCGCCATCACTATAATGTAGTGTCCAGAAGGAAATTGGTACCTTGGCTCCAAAAAGTCCATAGACAACGAAAGCAAGTGCTTTTCATGCCAGATAGTGGTTGGTCATCTAAAGCAATGAATTTGACAATCTTTTGTTATTTTCTTGGACTTGAAATACCTCCGCAAGTGGTTGCTACTCACAAACTCGCCCGGATGATTTTTATAATTTTTTTAGA
Source organism: Leptonotus elevatus (assembly GCF_054856555.1). NCBI lineage: Eukaryota > Metazoa > Chordata > Actinopteri > Syngnathiformes > Syngnathidae > Leptonotus > Leptonotus elevatus. The sequence goes on along the minus strand of NC_141242.1, from coordinate 17,607,763 downwards.
GAGAGCTCAGTATTGTGCGTGTGTGAGTGTGTGCTCATTAATTTACCTGAAACCTATTAAAAATCCCATACCGTTCACCTAGTCGTGAAATTGTCAAGAGACCCGAGGAAGGATCAAAGAAAATAAAGAAAAGTGAAATCCGGCAGTCCGGATGATTCTTTTGTAAGCAACAATTCCAATTGGTATTATTTAAGTCAACTCTGATGGTTCCTCCATGAGGAACCGCTTGTTTACGGCAATTGCATGTCGCTGTTTGTTGTAGTGAAAAGTAATCCCACGCAGCAGACATGTTGGCGTTATGATTTACGCCAGCCTTAAAGCCCATCAACGCCGCCAAAGCACACAAAACTGAATCAGTCCAATTATGTGATTAAATACGATTTTCTCCGATACTTATAAAAGAGCCAGATCGGGAACCAAAACCGATGCAGAATATCGGATATTGGAGATCTTGACTTTTTTGTTGGCATATGTAACATTCTAATTTATATATCACTTCCATTATGTTTCTCTATAAGGCAAGCAATAAAAAGTTGCACAGTTAGTAGTCACAAAATCAAACACAAAAACTTACAGAAACAAATATGCGTCAATATATGATGATAATCAGAAATCAAACGAACTATGAGAATTCCCAAGCCGAATATCCTGCCAATGCAGGTATGTATTACAATGCATCAATATGCAGAGGTGGGCACTTCTGTCCCTCGTCTCACATTTTCAGCGAGTGCTTCTGCATTTTTTAGCAAATGAGTTATGATCTAAAGCAGGGGTGCTCAAGTTCGGTCCTCGAGAGCCCCGATCCAGCCTGTTTTCCATGTTTCTCTCCACTAACACACCTGATTCATGATCGGGATCGTTATCAGGCTTCTGCAAAGCTTGCTGATTAGCTGATCATTATATCCAGCTGTGTTGCAGGAGGGAAACATGGAAAACAGGCTGGATAGGGGATCTCGAGGACCGAACTTGAGCACCCCTGATCTAAAGCCTAAAGAAATTGACTGAGCACCAATAGAAGCATATTTTTGTCCGCCGAACCGGGTCAGTATAGACGGTCCTTCTCAGTCCGTGTATTTTTTTTTTAGGGGCTTGGCGTCATAAAGCATTGTCCGAAAATACGGAAGCACTCGCCGAAAGGTGGTCACTAGCCATCAATGACGGGACAGCAGAGAGACGGAAGTGCCCACTTCTGTCAATGCGATTGCGTCAACTACTGCAAATGACCTTTCGGTAACATAGCACGGGAAGCGTTGTCCACATACACAAAAGCGTGGAAAAGGTGCCGCCTGACACCTTTGTTATAATTGAGTTCCTTTTTTAATAGTACGGCCACATTTATAAACCTCAGTACAAAAGCCTACTGTTCCATCCAGCTGAGGTCCAGTTAAATGAAAGAATTCTAAGCCCATGAAACAAGATCATAGCGATTATGAAATAGTTCAGTAGGAAAAAAATATATATCCTAAGTAGCCCCCGCGCAGGCAACCACAGGAGAGGTATTATGGAGTAGAGGTGTAGCTTAAAAGATTACAACATAAAAAGCCCTTGAAATGAGTTTCCTTTCTAGTGAGTGTAGGACAAAAAGGTGGAACACAAACAGTCGGTTAGCACACAAAAAAATTTCCCACCCAGAGGGAAATTCGGCACATATTCCAAAGGAGTGAGAAACGGCTTGAAAAGCGGACCGTGATGGTGTGGCCAGGAGAGATAAGTTTTTTAAGAAGTCAACAGGCAGTAAAGAGGATATGAGGCGGAGAGGGAATGTTGGGATGGATTGGTTGCAGGACACAGTATGGCGGAGGAAAAGAGGAAATTAAAAACGTTCTGTCCTGAAGAAACACATTTTCCTCGGACAATTTGCATGTACTTAATAGCTTTAAAATCATATGCATCTCACGGTGGATGAGCTGTTTATCTGTTTTTATTATGAGGTTGGGCCTTTCGACACTTGTTTTGACAATATTTATCAATATCAACTGATATGAAAGTAATGGATATAGCATGTTTTGACAAAGTGGCTCCGTCGCAAAAAAAAATCTCCATCTACTACCATCTTATAGGAAAGAATCTTTCAATCATCTATAAAATTTATATACCACTGTGTGTTTTATGAGAGAGAGAAATGCTACTTGATGTATTCCTATAAAAAAAATAAAAAATATGACTTTCAGGGTGAGCTAGTTTCCCACCCGTTCATTTCTCCGCTGCCGCCAGTGGCATCCACACACACTTAAACATTACAGCCGCGAGAACACATACACACAAACTCAATAAAGTCAGCAGCAGAAACAAGTGCCGTTGACTTGTTACCTCGGCAATAACCGAAGAGTCAACAAGATGTACCAGGTCCGGTCGAAATCAGATGCTATGAATGTAAAATGCAAGGCAACACATACTGTACTGTAAAAGCCATCAATGTTATTAGGGTTGTGGAAATAAATAATTAAGTACACACACCAACCACAACATTTATATAACCTCTTCCATCCAAAATAAATAATTGCGGTTGTTGGAAGTGGTAAACCGCAGTTGTACACAATGAATTAGGGCGCCGATTAAGGATTATTTTAATAATTGATTAATCTGTTGATTGGTCAATGAATCGGATGACAAATAAAATACGTTCATTTCCATCCTTTCATTCAAAAACTCAGGACGTTCATTTTCAAATTGACATTGCAGAAAAAACACAAATTATGATTCAGGTATGGGTTTTGTTTGTAGATTCGGACCAATTGAAATGAATACAAAGTCTCTAAATCATTAATCGATTATCAAAATAATAAGCGATAAATCTAATAACAGTTGTCGATTAATTGTTGCACCTCTAGAGTCAATATTAACTCATTCACTGCCATTAACGACTATAGACGTAAAAAACTATTTCTATTAGTGTATTTTCATTTCATTGAATTTTTTATGAAAACCTAGAATTTTTTGATTGTACATTTATAACAGATATAAAATTATCATGCGATTAATTACGATATTTATTTATTTTAAATTAGGCGATTAAAATTTTTAATTGTAATTATCACATGACTACACAATGAATCACTAATTTTATATCTGTTTTAAATTTACAATATTTTTTTTCTAGGTTTTCATACTCTTGTTAGCAAAAGTGGAAAAAAATGTTAAACCAATAGAAATAGTTTAAATTAATTTTTGACGTCTATAGCCGTCAATGGCAGTGAATGAGTTAAATTAATCAACTCCACTATAAGTCCAGCTTTCTGATTCTGTATGACCTTCAAAATTCCTTCCCGTAAGACACCAAAATCCAACTCCTTGTCTTTTCCGCTGTGCCTTTCATCGTTTGCCCATTCTGTCCTCTCCTCTTCTACTCCTCCTCTGTATAAACCACTGTGGATTAAGGTGTTGTAATGTGCTGTGCCGGAGGCGTCATTTTGAACACACACTTGGACAAATCCCACCTCAGTGGAACCATGACGAGGGCTGAGAAGCTTAAATCCTCTGCTTTGAGTCTTATACACAAGCATATACACACACATTGAGAAACAAGCCACAAAAACAGAAATAAGATGTAAAAATAAGGGTTGAATGTATGAGTTGAGGAAAATGAAATGAAATTCGACTTTAATAACGGTGAAATCCGACTGAGGTCGAAATTCGGGTTACATCGCCAGCGTAGGAACGAACTCCGCCGTAACTTGAGGACTCCTTGTATTAAAATAGTTGTTGATTAATTTGATCATCGATTACTACATTTTGACACCTCTAATGTCATTAAACATCATGCGATAAACTGATTAACTGCCGGACCGATTATCGGTCGTCCTAAAAATGCTGATGCCGATATTTGTCCAAATGCCAAATATCGGCATCGGCCTTTTTACGAATCTGAAGGCCGATAAAGCTGGTCTCTTAGTGAGCGCTAAATGCTTGCAAACGTAGCAAATTTAAAGTTTGTAAGATGTTCACAGACAGTTTTTACTTGTCGCAAAGACATTTCAAACATATTTAGAAGTTTTTTTTTACTTTCCGAACACTGACCAAAAAAAACAAATTAACTACATTCACATGCATTTGTCACTCAATTAGATACAGGGAACTTTTCATTTAGCTGTCAAATCTGTATTTGTTTAAAATTAAAAGAAAAGTTTTTTATTGTTTTTATTTTGATGCTAATATTTTCTCTTTTACCGAATTTTGTTTTGAAATATCGGTTATCGCGCTCCTTGAATACTAATAATCGTATAGGTATCAAACTTGAAAAAAACAATCTATCACTAATTCACATCAATAAATAGTTTGAGTGATGACACTAAAAAAAAAAAAAACATCTTCCCACAAACTAGCGACAGCAAATGTGCAGATTTTACGGGCTTGCGTTTGGTGTGGGGATGTCAAGCCCGAGCCCCTTGCTGCGCACTTTGCATACGCAAGCAGGTGGTCCTCGGCACACGTCAATTTATCCTGTCTAATTGAATTGAATGCGAAAAACAAGGTTCACAATCTCGCTCTCAACTCCCAAAACACACACACACACACACACACACACACACACACACACACACAGACACACACACACACACACGTGCCTATCCTGCATATATAAAAGATAGGATGCAGACACAAAACTGCAAATATATATTTTTATACACACACACTATGCCCTGCAGACCTGTCATTCTAAGGTAATTACCTGGCCTGGCTAACTGTCAGGGTTACAGCAGCTATAGACCCAGGGGGCTTCTGAGTTGTTACCTTATATTTGCACGCACACACATGCAGCTCGAGTCCAGGAAGGCACAATAAATATGAATGTCGGTCAGGTCCACTGACTCTCCCCATTTTTAATTTCTTCCCCTCCTCCCTCGGGGAAATCCTAATGCAGCTGCACACAGCTAATAAAGAAAGCAGCGAGGAGGAGGCAAACCAATTGAAGTGCATCCACCGCTACTATTGACCTCCATGTTCTACCTCAGACCTTGATCACAACGCTAGAGTGTGTTTGTCATACAGCGACGCACTACTTCACACAAAAAGCCGACATTTTAGTTACAAGATGATGAAAACATGTAAATAGCCCACAGTGGGATAATGACATTGATCAGCTGCCGTAGGTTTCATTTCATGATCTGTCAACAGTGGTTGCAAACCTTTTGAAAGGACAAGGTTACCTTCTCAACTCACAGATGTGACGGGGCTGTTAAGCATGTCCTAAACCAGTCAGCACTTCCCATTATATACTGGATAAATGGGGACAAGCCAAGGGGAGAAGGCGCGGACTGTGACCTTCAGTGTGCGTGTGTGTGACAATTACCGCTGTTGGATGACAATGGCCTACTTTCAAAGTGAGAATAAAGGGAAAAGTAATGTTGCTTTAATACAGGTTGCCGGTCTACCACCCAAAAATGTGCTCAAAGTCAGGAACTATTTTTGTCAAAGTAGTAGTAAAAGTAGTCTGTTATAAACTGATTATAAATTGCTGTCATCATAAATCATTTATTAATTGCACTAGCATTATTTTATGTAAAAATTGTGACGGATGACAGATGGCTCCAAAAAAAGCCAATTAACTTTCTGGATCACTGTTTAATTTAGCCGGAATTTTTTTTTAAACCTCTCTAAGGCAGGCAAAGGAGAAACAAGCAAGTAATGCTAACAGCAAGCTGGGAAGGATGAACAACAGAAATGAACATGAGATTTTTGCACAGTTAACGTTCAGATGTGGATGAAAGAGGAAACTAATTAAGGTTTCACTTTCACACAGGATCATTAAAAGCCCCTGTGCAGCTTTCACCGGCATATTAACATGTAAATTGCACATGAATTCTGTGCTGCACCCACTGGTCCAGAAGGTCTAGTCTGGAATATTCTGCTGATGCCGCCTATATTAAAGCTGAGGATGTGAATTTTGTCAGCGCAACTTACAATCAAACGGCAACGGCGTTGAAATATGTCAACGTTACATCAGACAGGTAAAAACTAATATTTGCTTCAAGGCAACTATTCTGCAGCGTAAAGATTTTGGGAAAAAGCATACGTGGAGCACAAGCTTATGCGTGCGTGCTGGTTACCAGGCAGTTCCAAAGTAACGGGAGGAGCACTTATCAGAAGTGATCCTCACAGAGCTGTCAGCCAAAAATAATTGCACTCTAATTAGAAAGGTAGGCGCTCGTCTTGCAGCAGGTGTTTGATACAAACTGGTGTGTCAAATTCGTGGTTTGAGTCAATATAGTGGACCCGTGCAAAATCCAACAACAAGCTCAGGGCCCGCCTAACTTGAATACATTTGATTATTTGCTTTCTCTGACGAAAATGCCACCATGCATGTGATACGGGTTGTAATGATAAGCTTCATCAGTAAGAATGCGATTGCACAATCTGAGGCACGCATGCGCCAAATGTTGGGTCATATTTGTTAACCAACTATGGCAACTACACTACGCCAAAATATGTAAGACGTACCCACAAGTCACGTTTCTGATGTCATGTCCGCTCTTCGCTGATTGGGTCTTTTCCACTGTTTGTTAGGTTTGTTTCAAGATGTTGCTACTCGTGATGGCGCCCTCTATAGGCCATTTTACGATCAGGAACTAAATGTGTAACAAACACCCATTAAGTTGTACAACCTCATATTTTGATAAGGACTTTTCAGACTACTAGATTATTAGTTTCATGTCATCTATCTATCTATCTATCTCCAGCCATTTAATCATTTTGACATTTTCAATACCAACATAGCACAATAGATTCTCTCCTTTTTGTCTTTTTCTGTTCTTTTATAATCAACGGTAGAAAAAAGGTACGTTGCGCAAAATCCAGCCATTTCTGCCACAGACTCTCAAAACTGTTGATCTCGTATCGAAAATGGAGCAATGATGTCATCTACTGGTGGTTGCGCATCAGTAAAGTTGTTTCAAAGTTTGAAATGTACAGTTGAGCGGAATCACATGCTCCCTCAGCCATCCTCGTTGAAGTAACATAATTGACAAGTATACTTGTCAAGGGCAGTGAATGTATTTTAATATTTATTTTAATGTGTGTTCTATACATAATATGTATTTTATGAACAAATGGAAAAATGCTGTACAGTATTTAAAATTAGCTTTCATTGTTTATTTTATTATTTTTAATTAAAGAACTACTTGGTATTGGTGACTACTTAAGCGTTAAGTACTCGGATTAGTATCAGTCTGGGAAAAAAAAGTGGTATCCAAAATCCGTAAAGATGAATTTAACAGTCAATAATGCTTTTGCGAGCCTGGAATAAATTCATTCATTTCATTAGCAATTTGATGCAAGTGATGGAGATGTTCAACTTCTGAAGTCACGCTTGACATGAGTTCTTGCTTTGTAGGGAAGACGCGGAAGTACACTATACTCCTGCAGCAAAAAAAACAAACAAAAAAAACATACATAAATTTAAAAAAAGAACCCTTTTGGAATGATAAGATACTTCCTGTATTAAGGTGCAAATAGGTTTTGGCCTCTACCTCGCGCTTTTTGTTATTGTATCATCTATGGGCCCTGCTGAAAATTGCATGAGGTCCATCTAAGAGGAAAGCACCTTTCTCTCAGCCACCTGTACACTGTAACCCCATTGCTGCCTCCCTCTGTAAATTCATCTTAAATCCAATTTATATTCACAAGAGAAATGCCAAAGGAAATGAGAAGGACTGAACAAACGTGTCACTGATGTTATTTTGAATATTCGGCGATATGCAGGTCAGCGGCCATCTTGTCCCCCCTTTCATGCTCTTTACAAGTCGTCGGACATTTGTTAGCGCTGACTCACTGTGACCCCAGTGACCTTCTCACACTCGTCTTCTGCCACAACATGACAGAGTATCATCAACGGCACTTAATTGGTTTGCATTGCTTTCTAGATGAAGACCAGGCTGTATCCAGTGGGGCAAACATGATTCTTGCCTTAAAAAATATATAAATAAAGACATTTACGTGTTTTTTATCTTTAATTTTTTTTTTTTAATTTTGCCCTTTGTGTGACCAACAAAATCTGGTATTTTCCTTCTTTCTACATGGTTGTTCGGGGGTTCCTATTCATTCTGTTCCTCTCATCATCATCATCATCTAGTTAGACACACATTCAATTTTTGTTTTTAATGTGACCCAGTTTAGATGTGCATCAAGGAAGTGTAAGCAGAAGGGGGAAAAAGGCACAATCGAGTGTGATTGCAGTTTCAAACAATTTAGGTCAGGACATAAGAACATGGATACCCAAACCAAAGCTCCAAGATATCTTTTTTTCTTTGCGGAGCCATTTTGCGAATCATTGACTTTATTTGAGGAGCCACTTTTTAATTTTGTGGATCTTTTCTTTTTTTCTCTCTCTCTCTCTGCCCATTAATCCCAGGGACCAGAAACAAGGATTTACAATAAGAATATGACAAATAAGAAGTGAACAATGGGTTATTGTTTTTATATAATCACAAGTTTTTATTTCTTAAATTTGCATATTCCAGGCCTAAAAGCAGAGATACACTAAAGAAAATTAATAATAAAAGATAAGGTGTACTGTAAGTAATTTGCGAAAAATTATTGTGCAGGCCACAAAATCTATTTTTAAGCTTATAGGCCTGGATGACCTATGGCAAAGAGTAGCGTAATTCCCTGTGTTTATCAAGTTTCTCTCTGGAGTCCAAACACTTATTAATTTGCCTGCTACTTTGTTGTTAATTTTGGTTTACAACTAAAAAGGTTAGCTTGGTAATTAGCATGGCATCTCCAGCTTTCATTTTCATCCTTTTGTGAGAACAATACTTGTTAGATGTGTAGCTAATTCATCGCCATAAAGGTGATGATTACTGATTTAGGAGCATGTCCGCAACATGTTTAACCCCATTAGTAGCCAGTGAAACTTGTTGCTAGCTAGCTGGTTAAGTAGCACCGAGTTTGCCTTGATGGTCGACCGCCGTTGAAAGTTAATATTTTGCCCAGTATTAGTTTGATAACTTCATTACCATATTTTTCATGTAGAATTAATACCTTTAAAAAAAAAAATTTCACTTGCTGGGGACTGAAGATGACATTACCTGTGCTGAGAAAGTAGGTAACGACTAATCATAGCTCAGTTTCCTGACCAAACCCAGAAAACAGGTAAGCCATGATTGGTCGTTACCTACATCCTCAGCACAGGTGATGTCATCTTCAGTTAACAGCAAGTGGATAATTTGTTTTTAAAGGCATTGCTTGTATACAAAACAGTAATTTAGTTAAGTTCATTCTGAATAAAATACAAACTTTTTACTGCTGAAAATGGTTCAATAAGTCAAGTATGCCTTTAACACCGGTGCGTCCACCCGAGCGAAGCTTTTTGGCAATCTCCACACTTCAGAAAAATTAGAAAATCTATGAGTCTGGGTTTTGCTATTCAATGTGTTTTAATGAGGCACAAAATCAAAAATTTTATTTTGATGGAAAAACTGCTTATTTCGAGCATTGTCGAACACATCTGTGGCGAGTCAAATGTCAATTATGTCATATTTGATAGTGGTTGGTCTTTTCAAACCCAGACGCTGCTACTTCCATTGCTTTTCTATTTTAACATGCCTTTTGTGGTTTTGCACATGTGGGTTGTTCGTGACGTTTTTGAAAAGCCAGTGAGCCGAAAGATAGCATTTTAAATAAAGCTAGTCTTCATTGAAAAAAAGTCTGGTTACAATTCACAAAGTATGCAAATGTTCTACTAAATTCTCACGTTGATTCACATCATTCGCTTTCAGAGTTCTTAAACAGCGTGTGTGTGCCTTAGCTTGATTGATTCCATTGTATATACGCCACTGTGATATGCCATCAAAAAATGAATTTGGCCATTCTGAAAAGAGAGCAGTTTGTCGGTGCTCACATTTAACATCAGTTTGACCCTGTCAAGAAGGAACTAAAAATCCGGATGGGTCAAGTGCTGTGCAGCATGTCAAGTAGGATGATAGCTGGATTGTGGTAATCAATGGCTTCTGACAGCTGAATAATAGTGGCTGTTGAATAAACCATACGGTTATTACATTAGCAATCAGTTTAATGCAAACTGACATCTCATTAAAAAGGATAGGCTACTATCACACCAAAGTGGATGTTTTTGCCTCAGCAAAAGCGTTAAGCACATTGCGGTTATTGTTGTGAGCACAATATACTCAATAAAACATGAAGCAAAGGTGATGATCTGTCTTGTTTTGCTATTTCATGTCTGTTCCGCCCCTCATTTCAAGATGTTCAAAAGCTTCTACGTTTGCTTGCACTGCTTCCCAGAACGTTCTCTCGCCACCGGTCGCAGGTAAGATGGGTACAAATTAGAACAGAGAGAAGGTCTTTTGTAATGATCAAAGAAAAGCTCATCCTTCTAAAGGGACCTGCTGAGCTGTTTCAGAATCTCATGTTGAAACCACAGTCATTTCCTCTCCTGTTTAGGGTAACAGCAGGCAGAAGTGTGCCAGTAATGTACGTATGCTCCCGAGAATATAACGTATCCCTGTGATGTTTTTCACCAATTACCTCTGTATTGGCCATTTTACAAATAATAACATTAAATGACAGTATAACAAAAAACAGCCTTTAAAGGACTGAATATCTTGTACGGTAGATGCAATTTCCAATATTTTGAATTTAGAGGAAAGAATGGAAGCATGTGTAAGAATACAAAATACAGCAGTTGAAATGCGCAAATGGCGCCGTGCTGCTCGGCGGGGTTGTGGCAGAGAGGGGCACTACAGTACAACACTGTACCATAATGTATGATGTGACGCGCACTTAAATATTAACTTGCGCGCAAAATACAGCTTTTATGGACATCAGTCAGCCTTTGTTCGTATCTGTGAATGTTTGTAACTCGAATATTCGTAACTAGAGGACTACCTGTATATTTTCCTCCATGTGGCCCTTGGACTAATATTAGTATTACACCCCTGTTGTAAAGGATAACAATTCTAAAGAATAAGATTAGCGTGTCACGGTATTAATTTTTTAGAACTTGATGGCATTTCTTCATTGAAAGAAGAGTTTAGAGGAGTGCCCTTTTTTCATGGAAAGATTTCTCCCGCTTGTCTCCTGACTGGCTTTGGCAAGAAACTCAAACTGAACGGTACCCAGTAAATCTTACTCTGAAAAACACAATTTGGTCCCAGTCTAAACACAGTAAACTTGAGACTCAGAAGAGAGTAAAATATAAAAATAAAAAATAAAAAAAACACTCAACAGTTGTGGAACAATTACAGAACCCTCAGGTTGGGAGACAGCCAATCTAACCACTGCTCGGTGTCAATATGTCGCAGGTGTCAGGTGAAATCCTCGTACCTCCATTTTTGGTCTGCTTTTGGCCATACCAGGAATATGTTAACTCACAATAAGTCTCCCATGCTGAAGGTTGTGGGATAGTCAGTTTCTCAACCCCTGAGTGTGTTTTTGTTGTTGTTGTATTTTACTGTCTTCCAAGTGTAAAGTTTACTCTGTTTAGACTGGGACCGAATATAGCCTTTTTTAGAGTAAAATTTACTCTACAAAATGTACTGTGTATGTTGTTTATCAGCCAGATGCTGATCTGTCTGGGCTGCATTAAAAGTGACACGACATTTGTCTAATTGCCCTCAAAATGTGTCCTTTCTTCTAGTTTGTACTAATAGTATGAATGTATTCATGAAATAAACTAAGTCAGGTTAGGGTCAGGATTAGCCTTATGGTCTCATTGAAACATAAACGCAGTACTATAACAAAGAAGCATCATGGTCACATTCTATCAATATATGGTTCACAAATGTGTGCTGCACAAGGAAACTGGAGTACCATTTTTTGTTTGTTTGTTTTAATCCAAGCTTTATGATACTCCACACTTGTGCTTCACAGTCAAACTGGGAGGCGGTGATAAAACTGGTTGAGGGCATTGCAGGTTAGGGAGCTATTGAGGGACACGGCATATCCCTTCCTTTCAGGTGTGTTATTATTGCCTTTAAGGAAATGGTGCTCGCAAAGAATGAGTGAGTGGAACAATGAAAAGAGAGGCAGGATGGCAGATTAAGTTAAGCGACTTGTATTTTCTTACAAGGGGTCAACTGTAGTACTAAAGGGGACTGATCCTTTCTACTACCCGACTATGCCTTGCCAGCGCTTGCCAAGAACTGTGCCCCCTGAGAGACAAGGGGAACAGACGTGCAGTCATTATTAGCCTTCAATTTCCTTTAGTGGATGATGCACAGGTTGAGAGGCCTTTTCATTCCCTATTATCACTTTGTTTATCCCTCCATTGAGGCATGAACATCGGGACGCTCGCCTGAATGCGAAGAGCTAATTAAGCGAGGGAGTTGTTAAGGTATGCACGAAGCCCGGGAAAAATAATCACAAACGTGTTCGGGGTTTGTCGTAGAGATAAGAGACGCAATTGTAAGATGCGCTCCACAGGAGCAGTGATGGGGAGTGACATGCACTATATTGGACAGTGAAGCATAAATGCATGTAAGCTTGAGCAGAAAGCATGGCTATGGCAGCGCTGAAGTGATAGGCTTGCAAAACAGAATAATAGGAGCATCCCATGCTTGAAGGCGGAGATGGAAAATTCATTCAGAGACACCGTCAAATCATCATAACGTTCTACAAACATATTGAAATGGCTGCTCTTGTATATTGCACTTATGTGTAACAGCTTGAGCCCAACTTCTGTAACAGCAACTTTTATATTGATATTCTACTGACTACAAAGAGAAAGTTGCTCAAATTGCTTTAAGTGGTCAGGTCAAACTCCACTTCATTTAAAATATGTGCACTGATTATCAAAGAGGATGAAGTGAAGAAATACTTTCAGAGTGTTTCGTAAGGTAAGACTTGCGGCTGAATGTGAAACAGGGCCCAAAGGAAACGTGTGTCCTTGTTCACATGCTTGTAAGTGTGTGTGTGTGTGTGTGTGTGTGTGTGTGTGTGTGTGTGTGTGTGTGTGTGTGTGTGTGTGTGTGTGTGTGTGTGTGTGTGTGTGTGTGTGTGTGTGTGTGTGTGTGTGTGTGTGTGTGTGTGTGTGTGTGTGGGTGTGTGTGTGTGGGTGTGTGTGTGGGTGTGTGTGTGTGTATGCACGCGTGATGGTTTGAGCAGGAATGTGAGAGAAACTATGAATTGAAACCGTGTTCTTCCAGTCTCTGATTTTTATTGTCACCTTTCCCCCAGGCAAGGAAGGACAGGGGAAACACTGCAGTGACAAAACATCAACCCAGGTGGAACTCACAATTCAAACAAAAAATATTAAACGACTGCCCCTCTGCAAAAATACAAACTTAATACACGTATTTTATCCATCAATTTTTGACAGCTTCTCACATTCGAAGCCAAGATCCAAACTCACAATCTTTAATGAGGCAGACATGCAAGACTGTAAGAGCAATAAATATAGTGTGAAATTCATTAGGTGTGAACAGGATAAGTGGGAGAAGGTGGATGGATGGATTTGTCGATAACTTTTATCTTTGAGGGTATTGGTTGAATACATTTCAGTTGGAATGTATTATTTAAAGTGCTGTCAAGCGATTTATTTATTTTTTAACAAATTAATTGTAATTAATTGCATTCTATTTTCTACTAAGATTGTAACATATGTACTCGAGTAAAATCTTGAAATTCATGTAAAATTGTCAAATACAAAGTATATTTTGACTGTTCTAATACACAGTAAATTATGTAGAGTAAATTTGACTCTATTTAGAGTGGGACCAGATAGACTCTGTAAGATTTACACTTGGAATAGAGTAAAATAAAGAACTGGGAAAAAAAAAATCACTCAAGGATTGAGGAACAAACTCACAACCTTCAGCTTGGGAGACAGCCGATCTACTCCCTGAGCCACGCAGCTCCTGCTGTGTGTTAGTATATTGCTTGTGTCAGCTGGAATCTTCGTAACGCCAAGAGATGACCAAAAACGATGTGATATAAGCAAACAGTAAGAGGCATAGCTCAGGTGTTAGTGTGGCAGTCTCCCAAGCTGAAGGTCGTGAGTTCGTTCCTCAACCATTGAGTGACTTTATATATTTTACTCTGTTCCAAGTGTAAATATTACCTTACTCTAAAACTGAGTCTATTTAGTCCAACTCTAAATAGAGTCAAATTGCTCTGAGATGATACGCCAAAGACATAATTTAGCAACTTATTAAAGTGATACTCCATAAAGTTAATCTTTTTCCGTCTTTGCGCCAGTGACTCTCTTCTAAGTCTGCCTGCAAACAGAGGTCAGCAGCCACAGGAAGTCAACTGAGTTCATTTATTTTAATGCTTCATCAAATTAAAATCAATCTCCATTCCGAGGTTAATGTTTTAACTTTGACAGCACGTTACGAAAACTTTTATGTGAAAACGTGTAATGCTTACCAATTCAGCACGTGAATTCAGACGGCATTTGGCAACACGCATGACAAGAGTGCCGATATATTTTGAGAGCTACTCCGCTTTCCGCAGTCAGCAATACGGTGATTACTTCCATCATAGTCACGCTATCTCTGTAACATTCAGTCTCCTTCCTAACTCGCTACAAAATGGCAGTGCATAAAAGTGGTGGGAAATTCCTACGGCAGCTGTATTAGGAGGACATAATCCCGTCAGTGTCCCCATTCCAATTTAGGTATACTGCAGCCTTGTATCTCACCATCTTTCTCTCCATGGTTCTTCTTCTTCCCACACATATTGGGCAGACGTAGCACAACCTTGTTGTAGCTTTAGCAATAAAGCCATTCAAGAGCAAAAACATGCACATGAGCAGACACGCTGTTCCGAACCTCAAAAAGGAAATTAATGACGCTTCAACTGATTTTTAAATACCCTGGAGAGCCTAATTGTGAATATTACAGAAGTAACAGTCTCTTACCCATATGACCTTCATCACGCTTAATCACAACAGACATGTTCAATCCCAATCAGGACCAAGGAGAAATAGACACTGACATATATGGCATCTGATCACAGGATATAAAATGAGCAACGAGCAGCAGCAAGGCATCTTAGAGAAAAAGACTATTTAAAGATGATAGCTGCGAGATCGATGTACTGAGCAGCAGAGAGGTCACCAAAACACGCCAACAGCAATACATCACAAACATACGCAATGAATTCATTACACACGTTTCTGTTGACTCTTAACTACAAACAATGGCT
The DNA here is from genome assembly GCF_054856555.1 of Leptonotus elevatus. Taxonomy (NCBI): domain Eukaryota; kingdom Metazoa; phylum Chordata; class Actinopteri; order Syngnathiformes; family Syngnathidae; genus Leptonotus; species Leptonotus elevatus. Next base: position 17,592,661 of record NC_141242.1, on the reverse strand, counting down.
TCATGTATTGTAAGTGACGCCCGTGCTAAAGATCTGGGATTTTGTACAATAACACGCAGTACGCCAATGGGCTTTGCCGGCCGGCTGTGTCAAGCTTGTGTGATGGCTTAAACAAGGGGAGCCTTTGTGAGCAAGTATGCGTGCGCGTGCGAGGCTATTGTGTGTCATAAACAACAGGCTGGGGTAACCTGGATTAATGCATCATTTGGACAGGAGGGCACAGTTGGGAAGGAGGCCGGATTAGGAGAAAGAGGGGGAGAAACACTCAAATATAAACAAATTATGTAGGGCAGACTCACAAAGGGGAAAAGAAGTACAAATAAAAATGTTGTAAAAAAAAAAAAAAAGCACATGCAGGAGATAGAAATTAGATTGACAGAGAATGAGTGAAGATGTCAAAGAGGAAAAAAAATAACACTTTGACCTTGGAGTGTCTTGCTGTATGACAAACACCCAAAACATACATAAACACACACACACACACACACACAGGGGTGGGTAATACTTTTAGAGATAGGCTACAGGAAGTGTTACATTTATGTTATGTTGTGGCGGCCCTGCAACCAACTGGTTGGCAGGTTGTTTTGTTCTAATAAAAAGTTGTGTGTGCGTGTGTTTATGTGTGTAAAACTGTTCACAGTCAAAAGCAGAAGCATATTTTCAACCAAATATCACAAAGAAGACATGTTGACCAAAAACCTCACTTTTCCCGTCAAGGCCATTTTAATATGGATAAAGGACTGAGCACACCACCAAACACACGCAAACCCCTCAACCCTCACTACCCCCCCCCCCCCCCCCCAATCTCGCTATTGCAGCATTTTTCAGGGTCAATGGCGCCATTATCATTTAAATTTTTCTGTGGCAGGCAGATGTAAAATGTCACATTAATACACACACTTGCGAAACGTGCATGCCTTGCCATGCATGGGCTCAATATTGTCTCACACACATAAACAACAGGATGTCGAAATGGACGAGTGATGTTCCCGAGGCTTGTGCCCCGTGTAGGCCTTCTCCATCACTGACATCACACACAGACTTTAAAGTGACAAGTCCAGCAGTCCCCCACTAGATTCTGCGTTAATGGCAATTCAAGTACACAATCGAACAAAAGACACACATGGAGAGACAGACACACGTTTCTTTCAAATCTTAAAGCTTCAATCAGGAGAGGCCGATGAGATCAAACTGACCCGCCGTCTGGTCTGCTCCTGCTCTGCTTTCCCTCTCTTAAAACACGCACACAAACACTTCTGGCATCACCACACATGCGTCACTAGTCACAAACCATCTGGCCTGCCAATCACCCATAGCAACACCACACCCTCGCTATCCAATCTATTTTTTGTGACTCCCTTTTATACTTTGATGGCTCTGTCTCTCCCATCAGATTTCCTTCTACAGGCATCATATCTCATCTCCGAAACACACCAAGTTTGCTATCAGGCTGAAGGAGTTGAAGAAAAATGAATGTTGCACTTAATGAGAAAATTGGATTTAACGTATGAAGCGGGGACAAAGCTGTTTCGAAACTTGCGTTATCTAAAACTGTAACTGTGAAGCAGAGAGGATGAAATCCAAAGACTCCTCATTCAGTTAAATCAAAGATATTGTCATCATTCTGTACCATTCTGATTCATCTGTGGTCTTCTCAACCTTAAATTGGATCCTTTCAGAGTCAGCTCTGGGCAATATGGCCTTAAGAGGCCCTATACTTGTACCCAGTGCCAGAGTGGCACACGGCACGGCACGAATGTGCAAGGGGCGGGGTCAGACAAAGTTTTAGCAATTTTGTAAACCAACGCAGCTTGGCAAAGTTAGACAGAAGGTGGTGTGCATCATTTGGGTGTCAACACAGCCGACTCCAATCATGTCCTCTCAAAGCGGCTTCTCTCCATCTGGCGTACTTGCTTCACATGGAAAGTCTAGAGATGGTGGAAGCATGAAGACAACGCAAAGTGCAGTTGAACTGTGCATTTGTGGAGCTTTCTTTCTTTTGGTATTTTGGTAGACAAGCGCAGGTAGAAAAGGGGTGTTCCCCTGCGTTTGTACCGTTGTGGGATGGAATGCAGCTGATGCAAGGCCAATTTAATGGCGCCTCTCATTCCCTTTAAAATTAGCACAATTGAAGCGCACACAGTCCTTCACATTGCAGAAGGAGGAATTGACTCGCTGGGGTCCATGAGGAGATCGGCACGCGTAAAGCACGTTCATAAGGAAATGTGAGTTTCCAAGACTTGCTTGTGCATGATGTGCTGAGAAGCATCTGAGTGCATCTGAGTGACAGTCCTCTGTAATGGCTGGCAGGGCGCAGGGCAGTCTATTAAATTACCAAACACGCTAAACTAGACTAGCCCCGACACAAAAATGAAGACTTCCCCGTTTTTAGACTGAATGCATGTACACCTGCCTCTGCCCATTTTTTTTTCACAATAATTCAATTAGCAATTTTTATCTTTTTTCCACCTCCTTATTAACTCATTTGCTCCCAAAAACGTATAGAACTATGTTCTATTTTAAAAGTTTTAAGTGCCCCAAAGACGTATTTATATGTTTTTATGTTTGTTTGTTTGTTTTTATGCTAGAGCATACAGAATGATTTGATGCATCCTCTGAACTGCAAAGAACGGTTGAAAAAAATGGTAGTTATTACACAAACGGCCAGCGGGAGGAAGCAGAGCAGAAGAGATCAACCAGGGCCATGTTGAAAAAAAAGCTAATTTACTCACAATAAATAGACAACTCACAAAAAATTGATTTGTGAAGAATGATGAAACTTAGCTATATTCTAATGCTAATTGCTGCAAAATGGAAACAGGCAGAAATATACTTGTTTCCTGACAAAATAAGTGACTCTAATCTTTCTTTTGGTAGGTTTCATGTTTTTATAGCAATATAACACAATATTCTGTAAAACAGCCGAGAGTGAAGGGGATTGCTTCAATGAAAATGGCTGGGAGTGAATGAGTTATTTAAAAAGAATAAACAAATACTGACAATATTCAAAACAAGTTTTGCTTTTGGGATTTTTTTTCCCCTTCTGAAATGTGTTTTATCCTGAAACCAAACATAGGCTTTTAAACTACCATGAAACATTAAGAACTATATGCAACGTATTAACTTGTACAGATACAGAAGAAGTGATTTTCTTTATTAACAGACAATGTGAAAATAAAAGGTTTTCCTCCTGGAGAAAAGGGCTCTTTAAACAAAAATCTTTAATACAGTTTTTTAAACTTAAATAATACAAATTAGCATAATTTTTTTTTTTAATATTCCCTTTGGAATTAACCGATTGATGCAAACTCCACGGGATCTCTTTTTAGACATGGTTGATCGTCTGGCCCACGTCGACGAGCAAAAACTGCAGTTTGGGTTAGAAATAAGTGTTTTGCGACACCAGTTCTGCTTTTTTTCTGACATACCTCATATTTTACAAATTCAAACAAATCAGCTAACATTGTAAGTGTGTCTATTGTATAAGAGCAAGCAAGATTTCGGTCTTTTACCCTTTCACTCTTATGGAAAATGCCTCCTGTTGTGCTCTTTCCTTCTCACTTCTGCTGCAACTAACCTCAGAATGTCAATCAAATGTTCGTTTCTATTGTGTCGTGGATGGACAGACACTCCACTTAGCATGTACCTGTAAGAAATTAAAGTAGCCTTTAAATGCTATCTGCCTTCGTCAGGTTTGACAGGAATCAACTCACTATGAAGCCAATGCAATTGTTCAACACACGCACACACAATCACATACCGAACATACATCTGGCACCTCCCACTGGTCTCACAATCCTGTACAGTATTTTCATGTTGGTTGCTCACTGGCAATATGACTTGGCTTAATGGGCACGTTTGCAATATTTGAACCAATGAAAGTCGTGACCTGATGCGAGCGATGCTGATCTTTACTGCCTGGGTCCACATTGTGCACACTTGCCCGAGATAGTTTTTTCAACCTCAGTAGAGTATACAAGTACATGCAACGTGACAAGTACTCTACATTTATACTGTGCATTGGCATAGGCTGCATACTGTGTGTGCATTTACGCAGACGTGTCAATCCCCAGGTGTGCTCGTAGAAGTGCTTGAACGTGAGCGTGCATGAGTGGTGTCAGTTTGAGGAGCGCACGGGGACCACTCAGGAAGACGAGCCTGGGGCGAACGCTCGAGAGCCGGCCTCAAGCGGTGCTCAGCCCTGATGCAGAGCGCCGTTCAGCCTTAAGAAGCCCAGGTTAGCGCGTGTACACACTCTCTCTCACACACACACACACACACACACACACACACAAACAGAGGTATGGCGTATGTCACTAAAGGACGTGGATTATAGATGAAGCTGTACCTGACTCAGTCAAAGTCATGTTTTAAACATCTCCATGAAGGGCGGGGCTGTTGAAGGGCTGTTAATGGTGGTATTCTGTTCACCTTTATATTTCTCCTTTTTTGGCATGATGAGCAAGGCTGCAAAGGAATTTCCGAATGCAAAACGGCAGTCGTTAAGATGCTTTGCAGAGAGGCCACGGTTTAACAACTTGTCGAATGGCAACTCCCTGCATGAACTGATGGGGCCTACACAGTTTGGTGAAACATCTCAGAACAACAGAGCAGTCCAGCAGTTGTGGTCGATTCAAAGTCCTGAGAATGAAATGACCTGGACGCATCATAAGATCCACTAAAAAATCATCCGACATGTTTGATCAACGCACACACACAGCTGTGACATATTAATGAGTTATCATTGTTGACAGAAAGTCAGAGAGAAGATGATGCGAAAGTGAGAGACAGATTGTGCCATGGTTCCGACAGGCAGCCGCGGGGGGCAGGCATACTATCGGGGGCCTTCTGTCATGTCAGAGGTTCACCAATCTCAGGAGAAGTGCAATCGAAAGATAAACAAAGAAGAAAAGGTTGGTTAAATTGCACTAACAAATGCGGGCTACACTATTAATCGCACGTTTGCGCCTGAATGTGTCGAACTGAGTGCCTTTCTGTTTGAGCATGGTCGGCCATCTTCTGCATGGCTGCCTCAAGTTCTATAGTCAAGTCGTGTGAGCCCCAGACACCCCCACACTGCCGGTACTACATCATACCTATGCACGTTATGTGTACATAAATAAGAAATGAACTCAAAGCAGAGACCCGCACTCGTCACGAGCCAGCCCGGGTGTAAGAGCGAGTGGGGGAAAAGCTGCTGAATGCTTGTTTCCCAGGAGAACTCTCACAGTCAAGCGGTAGTACGAGCTAACCTTAGTGTAACCTTTGTTGCAACAATGTCTTAACAGGTTTCCTGCCGCTCAGCTTTTTGTTCTACAACAAACTTGATACGACTACAGTCTTAACACTTCATCACGCATTATGGATTTGTTGTTTAACTTGCATTCTGGATTCGTTCATATCCAAGCACTATAGAAAGGAAAATATGTTATGTAAAGGCTGGCCTTCATTAAATCGTTAATCGATATATGCTCTGTTGTAATACACTAACAAAACGCTGGCTGGTGGTACAGAAGAGATGAACTATAGTGCCTTTCTCCCTTCAAATTACGCATAGTGCTTTTAAGACATTGCCTTGTTCAGCCATTCGCAGATTGGTGATGGTGTGTGCGCCCATGAAATGCAATGCAACTCAAACACTAATGGCACTGATGGTACCTATTAGGGCACCACATTTGAAATTCGATTCGAATCTCAATTTCTGACCCACAGTTCGATACACGATTAGATTATTTATAAATATATCCATACAATAAATGAATTTGTATGACTAAATTAATAAATATGAATATGAATGTATACATGTATTTGTAAAAAGATATATGCATATTTACATAACAATATTTTTCTTATATTTATAATAGATATATATGATTTATTAATACAGGGTGACAAAAAAATTAACTTTTTAACAATCCAATAAAACAAAGAGTGATGGAAGAAAAACATTTTATTCATAGTAATTGAAGCCTTGATTATTAAAATGGCGGACTGTTTACTTGCTCAAGGTCACTGTCTCGCAGTGCTGCCAATTACTCAAGTCTGCCAAATGGCACTTCAAAAATTCCCGTTTTTGCTTTTTGTTTTTGTCACCCTGTATTGAAAAAAAAATACCTTTGTCGAAGTAGACTTTGCTTGTGTTTTCGTCTATTCCCCACTTAAATTGATTTCAGAGTGGTCTCATTGAAGGTGCATTAGCCAATGTTCGACATGACTCGGACGTTTTTAAGCACTGACGGCAAATAGTGTGGATCTTGTTGACTACTCAATTACCGTCTCTGTTATCAACTGGATAGCCAAAATGCAGATGGCTGTGCGTCACTCAAAAAGCAATTATTTTAAAATGCCACGTTGCTAAAACCTATGGTGGTTCGCTTGATCACCACACAGTCCCTCTGTCGTTAATGGAAGGAAGCCTGTGAAATCTGGGAATAATTAGTTGCCCTCACTGTCGGAAGTCTCAACCTAGTGGGGAAAAACCAGGCATTGTTAACATCACTACCTATTAATAATGAGTCATGCTAGGCTGAGCAGGGTGAGGCTGCTGCTGACTCGGGGTAGATAACTGAAATGACGTGGATGTGATAACTAAATAATTTGCCATAACAACCAAGAAGCACTTTTTTTTTGCAGTGCCTAGTACCAGCATAAGGCCCAAAGAAGCACTGAATAATGTTTTTCCCTGCAACAGCCCCGTACAGTAAGCAAATTTCAGTTTGTCCAGATTTACTCCATGGCGAGCACACACGCATGCACTCCCAATATAGGGCGCTGGGGCGAAACAAGGTGACCGCACAAGGTGATGGGCGGGTCGCCATGCCAACTGGGCTGACTGATGTCACTGGTGTGTGCGCCTGCGTGCGTGGATCCTTATCTGGCAACTCATCAGTCCTCCCTGGCACCATACCGCTGCCCTCCCACTTCTTGACGCTCCGTCTGTCTTCCTTCTTCTACACTTCTAAATTTAGCAGCCCAACCACATATTCCATTTTTAAAACCCAGCTTGTCAACATTAGACTCCGCCCCCATTCTGTAAATTTGACATCCCTGTGAGTATGAGTAATCGATATTGAGATTATTTAGAGACGACGTGCATCAAGTCTAACAACCGTTTGCACATGTGGCAAGAAAACAGTCATTTATCTTACATAACAACCCAAAGAGCAGCCATCTGCTTCAACCATGGGCCTGAGGTCAGTAGTGAGGCCGAGTACATTGTTGGTGTGTGTGTAAGGCCACCGCGTGTGTGCAATCACGTGTGTATTCCTAATCTTCTATTATTTTTTCCCTGCAAGTTGGTAATCTCTCTGGTCCGAGCCTGAGTGAGATTTAATCCCAGCATCTATCCTAAATCTTTTTCTATGACGTTATCTATCCATCTATTCTCTCTCACCATCCGTATTCGCATTTCCTTGTTCTTGTTTTTTGTTGTTCCGCGGAGCAACAAATGTGTGCATGCAAAGCTACATGAATAAACTTGACTGGGCTTGACTTAACACCTTTCCACAGTTTCATAGCGATTTGAAGTAGTTACCATGGAGACCAAACAGTATGTGACCAGGTAGTAAGAACAGGTATAGCAGTAGAGACACAGACACACATGCAGTCTATAAATAACCAATGCTACCAACCGCTCTTCCTACTTTGAGGTCCTGAATTTAGTATTAATATAGTGTGACCATACCAAAATGCATATACAGTATGTGTGTCTGTGTGTGTCTTTGAAGGGATGACTGAATCAAACGGACGAGGCACAGCAGCCCTGTCTGGATTAACACAAGATGCATGGCATGCTGTCAGAACTCACCCGGTGTTCAGCCCTCTCCAATGTGGGCGTTTGTGTGTCTAAAAGTGGCTTCGTGGCAGATCGCTGTGCCAGAGCAGAAATTCATTTTCATCATTGACAAACCAACAAGCGACTAAAGAGACTACAGAGAAAACAAGGCTTGAAATAAGCGGTTTTGCACCGCAGTTTGCAAAGTTAAACACTGAAACGCAAAACTGCAAATGGCCATTTACATGGGAAAACGCAGAGCTGCCAAATGCAAACGTTAACTTGTCACGTTGTGATTATTCCAAGTATTAAAAAAAAAAAGATTGTGGGGGGGATTCACTAAAGTGGCAGTTTTTGATTTCCTTCCACTCCATTTGTGCGGGACTCAGAAAGCAAAGAGTGCAGCAGCACAAGAGTTCCGCTTGCCCGGAGCACATGACCATGACACACAGTTACATACTGTATGAAGTGTTGATAGCCAATTTGTTGTGCAATTCACATTAGACACAGTGGCTACTAGCTGCCTTTTGCACCAATGTACAAGCTGCTAATCACACTTGGGGTACGTCAGCCGGCTTGTGACATCACATGCTCAGCGCAGGCCCATACCGCAGAATTTTCAGGCACATGGCTTTTGGCTTAATTACACTTCGAAAAATCACTTCATTTCTTCACATTTTCTTTTATAAATTGTATATTTATATTTTACAATACAGTAAGGGTAACTATTCTTTTGTTGTACATATGAAATGCGTATTATGCGTTGTATTATTTATTGTAGGGTATACATTGCATGAAAGAATCTTAGCTTGTGTAACTATACACTTAACATATAATGTGATACTGTATTATGCAATTCTGATAAGACATAAGGAAACACCTAAAGCCATATTAATTACTTTATGTGGAAGGATGAGTCAGCAGTCAAAAAAATTATTTTTATGTAACTCGCGCAATAACGAATTAACGTCACGTAGAAGGAGGAGCAACATATTAATAAGAAACATTTTGCCTGTGAAAAGAGGGATGAAGAAACTGCATGAACAGGGAGAAGGGGATGAAAGAAAAAGGTACTCAATTTCATTAACTTCAAGCAATAAATGAGAATATAGTGAAGACAGCGCAAATCCAGAGGGAGGCATGCTTATTAGACAGCGACAGCAGCAATACAGACAGAAGACGAGACAATTAGAAGGGCGACACTGGAAGCTATGTGAAGAAGAGTGGCAGGGAAGTGTGTGGTAGGAGAAGAGCGGGGAAGCTGGTGAAAAGGGGATAAATTGAGCAGAAAATAAGTACATTTGATAACGAATGACTTTAATAATAACTCATTAAAAGGAGCCCCTGCCACCTCACCTCGGCACAGGATTTTAGATATGAATTGGATTCAGCTCTTGGGAAACTTGAGAAAGCTCCTTTAAAGCAGAGAGCTAGGTGATTTATAGTCGATGATATGGAAAAATTTGCCATTTTGGATAAGGAATATGTAAGCATTGAGGCCATTTAAATTGAATCTGTTAATGAAGCAACTGAAGTGTACAAATACAAAACTCCTGGCATTAGCTTCCATGGAAATCACTAGAGATAGACTGATTATCGACTGGGCCGATTATCGGTGCCGATATTTGGCATTTTGACAAACATCGGCATCGATGTTTTACGGCTCTGAAGGCCGATAAAGCTGGTATCTCACTGAGCGGTGAATGCTTGCAAACGTTCTCATCAGGATTTGTAAGATGTTCACAGACTGTTTTTACTTGTGACAAAGACATTTTGAACATATTCCAACAATTTTTTACTGTCTGTGAAAATCTTTTGAAACCTTTTACAAACCCTGACGAAAAGTATTTCCAACTTATAAAAAAATGATTCTGTCACCGGGAACTCCCTATCCTTTTTACTTTTAAAAATTACAAGAATAAAATAAAATGACGAATTTATGTTGACATTTTGGAAAACTTTTATTTACAACAGAAAACTTTAGGGAGCTACTTACTTTCTTAGTTTTTTTATTTGCTAATTTAGCTTAACACATGCTGATGACCCTGGAAGCTCTCCGCAATATTTGGCATAATTTTTAAATAAAGCTGTCAATTCTTTACATATTTAAAATAAAAATAAAAAGTGTTTTTTTATTTCAACTCTAATATTTTCTCGTTTACTGCCAATGAATATCAGCTTGAAATATCGGTTATTGGTTTCTTTGACTACTGATAATCGTATCTGCCTTTAAAAAAAAACTATCATCTACTAGAAATCAATGCATGCATGTTTAAGCAAGATCCTTACCATTTATTTCATGTACGGGTGTAGAGTTGGGTCTTCAAAACACTGCTCATTGTGGTTATTCATTCTTTGTGCTGCAAAATGGGAACAACAACCCAAAGAAAAAACAACAACAAAATAAGAAGAGATTTGATCATCACTGAGCAGAGAGGCCTGTCATGGTGGTACATACTTTTGAAGATAAAGCCAAGGGTCCGTTTCTGTGCAGAGTCCGTTTTCTCTGCATATTTTGCTCTAATGTAGAATTTTATGACTCCAGGGACATTCGACTTGGAACGTTCCCCATCAAGCCAATCACAACTCCCTGCAACCATAATGCCCATAGAATTATTTACAAATGTTGGTTCTTCTTTGCACTAGCTGTCGCCTCAATCCAGGTGGAGTGAGTCGGCTAGTTTTCCCTCCTAGCACTCTGCTCATCTCATCAGTGATAAGGTTACGCATGCCTTGGGGGGGGTACTGTTTAAAGGAGGAGAACCTGATGAAGGTCAGAGCACACCAACCCCAATCTTAATCACTGTCATTTGCTCAACAGGCACCTCCACACTAACCCGGTCACAGAGATTAATCACAATAGAGGTGAGCCCTAGTATGTACGTGTACATGTACACGCTCAAAGAGAGGAAAAAGGTTGCTATGGGCATATATGAGCGTCTCTCACAATCACTGAAGCCTTTAAAAAAGACAATCTGTTAATCAATCAGTCAAACTTTATTTGTATAGCGCTTTTCATACATAAAATGCAACTCAAAGTGCTCTGGACAGACACCTACACATTCAGGTTAAAAACAATTTATAGGAAATATACTCACACACATATTAGTTAAAAATACATTGAGTCACATAATCAATAGGGAAGCAGTTCCATCGACAGCCATGGAACAGCTGAGTTGCCAATTGTCCCATTACTTTTGGTCCCTTAAAAATTACGATCCACACAGGTCACCTGATTTGGATGCAAATAGCCTAGAGTCTGCAGATGAAGCAAATCTTTTTCACTTCATTTCAAATCTATTGTGATGGGTCTTTAGAGCTGAAAAGGTGATCATTGTGTCAATGTCCCAATATTTCTGGACCCAACTATGTAATTCCATCTCAGTACTGAGATGGAAAGGAATGAATACATACATCACCAAAATATGTGCTCACGCAAACAAATCAACCTCAATGCTCCTTACAATTCATACCAATACAAATTCAAATACAAATTGCACTCAAAACAACCTACCTACAAGCTATTCTATAATGAAAACCCATTTGTGCTCTTTTGTGTTCTTTTACTGGCAAAGCGCCTAAAGGCAGTGCAGTAGTCACTTGATGCAAAACTGCCTATAAATGTTCAGGCAGAGGTTGCTCTGCATCATTCTCACCCTCTGTTTGACAGATTAGAGTAGAGAACACCAAAAAGAGGACCGTGCAACGCAGGGAGTCTGTCTGGACCAGGAGAGGCCTGGCGCTGGTCCTGGGGGCTTCCTAATGAATCACTTCCAACTCCAAGGGTGGAAACATCGCTCGCACCCCAGGGGGGGGACCCACTGTGAGCTCATCTTTCTTCTTGTGACTTCTACGTGAAGATACATTTGTATAATTGACAGAAAAGAGCGTTTCAGTAAAAAGTGCTTGAAAGTGTGCATGACCTTTTCCTAAAGCCACGGAAAATAAGAGGGACATTAGGTACCTCTCTTGGACAAATGGGAGCATGAACCACAGCAGAAATTGCAGTTGTGTTCTTTAGCCTCTCTTTCTGTGTGAGGGTTTCACGTATGGTAATATAAATGTTATAGAAAGGGAGGAGAAAAGATGCTGTCTATCCTATGTGTGTGCGTGTGTGCGTGTGTTTAAATCAATTCCCAGTTTATAGTGTCTTAAGGGCAAATAAAACATGTCTTTTTATGGATAAGTCAGCTTGATTTAGTCTTGTTTTTAGAGAGCTGTATACGGGCAGTCATGATCTGGGCTAATATACGTACACACGTCCAGCCTACAAGCGTGTCTTTTTAGAGATTAATGAGTGCCCAGGAGTTTGGAAAATTGTGGAATAACACGTTTTTATCATATCAATGTCTATCGGATGTTTTTCTTTGTGTTCGTATCTTGTCATACTCACTTTGGCTGTCAGAATGTACACACAAATGCACAACTCCTGTAGGTCCAGTTTGAATATTTCATCAAGTCTCATTAGGTAGAGAATGTAATAAGCTGAAATGTGGTGGCACAGTAATATATTTAGTTCCATTTGATAATGTACCGTTCTTGAATCGTATCGTACCCCATGCATCGAGACACGTATTTAATCATTTTTATTGGAGAGATGCACATCTCTACTAAATACTCATTTAAACTCTTGAATATCTCCCTCATAAGCCTTTACTATATAGCAGTTCTGCATCATTTTCTATCTGTAACTCATTTAACCAAGAACAGAATCAGATGAATAAAACACAATTCTATTTAACATTACAATACAGCTCACATTTTAAAACAACCCAAAGAGTTTCGGAGTACATTCGATAATTTTTTTTTAATCTCAATCCATTCCAATAGAAAGCTTTAGTATTAGTAAATGACCACCTGGGGCTTTGCATTTAATCGAAATTCAATTACGATTTCAATTATTACCCTCCACGATTGGCATAATCGTACAAAAACAATTATTAATACCAGGGTTGAAATGAGTCCTCCTCATTTCTGCCACGGATACCCGCTGAGATGGTTTTAGTCAAGGCAGTATGCATGACAGTACACGGGGCTAACGCTGTGAGAAACCCAATTTCAAAATAAACCTTACCTTACCAAGTAGTATATGTAGATCAAGGAATTTGTAGCGCTTGTATTTTGAAGTTCGTTCCGGAAGCGTGTGGTCGCGGTGTAAGGGCTGACGACATGCTCGTCTATTCAGAGTTAGTGGACAACGGCAAATTGGCAATATAAATGTCCCAAACTGTTGCGACAAACGTCAGTAACACAACTGAGTCCTGAAGTCACGTTCAAGCTCCAGTTAAGAGCGCTAAGACATAATTTTACTGATCACTTATTAACAAACCAGGCTTTCCTCAAATGTGCTATTTATTTAGCCGACAAAATCGCTATTGTGGGTCTGACCTCACTTTAGTTCCATTGACCAAAATCTATGGGGAAAGATTTGTCTAAAATCTCACTGTTCCAGAGGAAAATAGTTTGATGACAAGCACAGTTTAAGTAAAAAAATAAAATAAAAGTTGATGATCTAAAAATTAAAACCAGTTGGTTGTTAATTATTACATGCAAATGTGTTTTTTGTCTTCTGTATTTATAATATTTCTTTAACCAAGGAAGTATATAATGGTATATTTTAATTTCTATCCAAATACCTTATTATTTGCTAGAATTTTCAGTAGAATATCCGAATACCAAAATATTTGATAGCTGCAGCCCTAACAATATTAAATTTAAGTTGTTTTGAGGCTCACCCACACGAGTTATTTCACCACACACCCCTGTCAAAACTAGCTTGCACCCCACAAGCCATACTGCACACGCTGCATGCACCCAACCTTGAAATTTTTGCTAACATAAATAATATATATTATATTAATATAAATTCTGTTTGGTCCAAAAGGAACTTACATAATTATAGTGTTTCAAATTGTATTTGTCTTAATTTTTTTAATGTTTAAAAATGTTCTTGTTTTGAACAAAAATCAATAAATAATCGTTTGAATAAACGCGATTTCAATTATTACCAAAATAATCGTGATTTTTTTTTTTTTCCATAATCGAGCAGCCCTACAACCACCTACTTATTATTTATAGTTATTTTTACCCCAGTGGTTTGTAACATGAAGTATGATGATACATTCTATTCAATCCAGTATTCACAAGCAATTACAAGCACAGACCCATTAAAAGACAACATGGTCCTCTTCCATTAGTATGCCTTCGCATCAAATTAACCCATTTATATGCATGCTTGCACATGGTTATGTGTGAGATTTTTTTCATTTATTTTTTTCAAACAACCGTTTTGTTTTCTCCTCTTTACCACAGCGGGAAAGATAGAACAGTGAGATACGGGGGTGAACACTTCACACATGTTTGCTCTGTTCTTACAAAAAGGCCCCTAGATAAAGCTTGAATTGATACTGTGCGCATTCTAGACTTTTTTTGTATTCAATTTCACTTAATGTGTGGACATGAGTATGCATTACCAGTCTTATGATTGGCAGGTGTATACTGCAAGGGAGCATATGTAATGGTTGAATTTAATTCTTTCTGCCGTTGTACGAGTCCACAAAACTGCGGCTTATCGGACCTGAATTCCTTCCGGTGAGATCTAATCACCTCTGCAAGAAATGAGACCTACCTGAGCAGAACAGTAATGTAAGGTCTGGAGGCTGCAAGGAAATACCCATTAGGCATGAAGCGAGGAAATGAGGGAGCAGGAGGAGCAAAGGTCAAGAAGAAAGGCGGTGGTAAGACATGAAGGGAAAGAAAGCGATGGATACAGAAATAAAGAGAGAGTTGGTTATAAGCACGCATGCTGAACTGTAGCTGAGATTTCAAAGTAAGATGGCTGTTGCATCACGTTAACTGACGTAGTATCATATTACTTCACTAATTGTGATAAACCACTCAATGTTTTTTTTTTTTTGTGAGTGAATCGACAAGATCACCCAGTGGGTTTAAACAAATGGATTTAGATTTGAACGAAACTTGGTGTACTTGTTGATAGTGACGGCACAACACTAAATCTCAAATTTTAGGTCAATCGGCACAGGGGTTTAGGACCTACAGGCTGCCAAATGTTTGACATTTTCTGCAAAAAGGGGCATCCTATTCATTGAATATTCATGGGAAGTTATGGATATGGATACTCTGACTCCTTAATACTGATAAACAAAAAAATGACATCTTTGAAATTGAAAGTTGTCGATGTTGTGCGAGATTATATTACATGAAAGGTTTTGTTAAAGTCACTTGAACCACAAGGTTCAAGGTCAACTAAAACACAAAGGTAAAAATCAAAAGGTTACTCAAATATGTGCCAATCTTCTAAATGATTTTGTGATTATTGGTCCAGTAGTTCCTGAGCTATAAGGGTTCAAAAGAATGCAGCCAAAAATGGTACAATTTGGCAGGCCGTAGCTCCCGAATCCTGGTCCGATTGGCCTAAAATGTGAGATTTTGTGTTGTGCCATCACTATCAACAAGTACACTAAGTGTTATCAAAATCCAAACATGCTTGGCTAGAAATTCCAGATCTCTTTTGGGTGACTTCACATGGAATGACCCCCAAAAAAAAATCTGACACTAAAATTGGTGCGCCTTACAGTTCAGAGGTCATGGGTTTGAAGCCTTCCTTTGTGAAGTTTGGAGGTGTGAGTGCGAATGGTTGTTTGTTCCCTGTGATTAGCTGGTGATCCTTTTAGGGTGTCCCACACCTCTCCCCCAAAAGGGAGTTGGGATTGGTTGGGGTTGTTGGATAAGCGGTGGCTAGAATGGATGGACATTCCAAAATCTAAAATAATCTGACCCAATTTTCCAAGGTTTCCTGGTAAAATGGCTTTGTGTCACCAATTTTTCATTAGAAATAAAAATCTGAAGAATCAGGTTCAAAAAGATCAATTAATATCCAAACAACTGTGATCTGTGTTACAAATGAGCACTAATGGAAAGTGGTATTATAAAAAGAAAAAAAAGCAATGGTCATCCTAACCACAATCCTCTCACATGAGTAATGCTCTGCCATGCATTGACCTGCAAGTCTTCCATTTTGTTTAAAGCAACACACGCACAAACAAAGGGACGATGGCCATTGCTATCTTACATTGATGCTCCCATTACACAAACTGTAATACACTAAAGTAGCAGTGAGGACAGCAAAAAAAATAAATGCAGGCCAACAAGAAATGACTTGCTCAAGGACAGCCAGTGATGATGTTGCTATGGCAACAGACTCTTCACATCAATATAGACGCTGCTAAAAAAAAAAAAAAGCCAAATATGCCAAGTCCCTATCTACTCTATCATAAACAGAGTCAATGTACTTGCTTATAGTGACGGGTAATGTGTTTAAGGTGATACAGAGGACAAGGTTACAACAGCTGAGGGACAACCTCCTGATACATCCAAAAGGCAAGGAGTGTGTACTGTGCACACTTTAAAGACAAAACTAAAAAGCACAATTGAGCAAAATTGTAGAGCTTCCACTATGGGAGGGCTTTTACAGTGTATGTATTTGGAGTGCGTCTGTAAGTAAAGTGAAAGTGTGAAGTAACATTTATTGAAGGATCCCCTCGAAAATGAAATGATGTATCTCAAGGGGAAACCCTTTAAAAGCAATAAATCAAATCAAATTATCGGGTGAGGTGGCCTGGGCTGGTGGCGATCAGATTTTTGTTAAGTTCTTGTACACCAAATCTTGCTGTGTTTTCATGCACCCTGCTCTGTGCACTGGGGCATGCTAGAATATAAAAGGGCCCAAACTGTCTTCACCAAGTCAGAAAGAAGCATAAAATAGTCTGCAATAAATAACTGAGAATCAGGGGGAACTATGTGGCGAACGCCTGGTTGATTAATTAATTAAGAGGTGAGTGTCCTTAGCCCTCAGGCCCCACATCTGTGCAGCCCTTCTTGCTGTGGCTGCATTTTCTCTGTCGCGACGTCACATCCCTGCTGGATAGCTGGGATTCCTCGCTCCCACAATACAGCTGCACTTTGCATTTCTGTTTGTGTGAATGCAGAGGGTCCTCATTGTACAATATGTAGTAGGTATGTGTGTGTCTGAAAAAGAGAGAGACAGAGAGAGAGAGAGAAAGAGATCCACGTTGTATCCTGGATTTGAATGATAATAGAGGCGCTGACCCTGAGAGGTGTTTTACTGCGCTTTTGTTGGTTTTTTTCCGTCTCACTCAGAAACCTCCTCCTCTTTTGAGACTGCACAGAGTCCACTCTGCCTATCTCATGTGCTAAAATTCCTGTGATTTATGCCTCTCTGGCACCGTTACGGATCATCAGACTGATGTGAAGGAGGAGGATGCAGACACAAGCACAAGCAAACGCAAACAAGTACATCACCAAAATCCAACATCTTCATGAATAAGCACTTTTACGCCTAGAATTAAGAAGAAGAAAAAACAACAACATCTGGCCTCTTGTTTACATTATGTTACTTTGTCACTCAATCAGTTCTACTGTTAATGGTGAGTTTAAGCCAAATCAAAAAAATGTAAGGAAAATAGATAAGATTGTGAGTACAGTGATGCAATGATAGTACACATGAAGGTAAAAGGGGCACTTGGCTTATAAATTTGAATTATTACAGTGTGGTCAGTTCATTGCAGCATTTGACCTCCTTGGTGAAAAGGTTACTCTGCAACCTGTTTATTCATTACAAATGTTTTATTAACCTTGCACATAGCTTATCTTTTTACATTTATTTATAAAGTGCATAATTTAGATAGAAAACACAATAAAGTAAATATAATATGAATAAAAAGTATCCAGAAGAAAAACACCATTCAAAATATATGGTAGGATAATTGAAGAAAGCTACACTGCTGTTGTTTACATCCACATGCTAAATCTAATCTAAACGCTCTTGAACTTATACCCTTTTGGAGTGCGTGCACATTGTCCAGACTCCGTTTATTGAACTCAGCTCACAAGTGACAAGCGTAACGCATGACCAATCAAGCCACACTTAATCCAACAGTTACATTCCTGTAATAGTTGGAATGAGCGTGAATCCATTTGTTATGCCTGGAGAGTCAGGCACAAAGATGATGTAATATGAAGGCAACTGTAGTTGGGTTACCGTCGTGGGTGTGACAGTGTCGCAACAGAGCTAACCCAATCCCGACACATCAAAATAATGATTGGATGATGACAGGATGGTTATATCATATGACGTACAGTAGACATTTTTATAGTGCAAAAATATGTATCCTAATGCTGCACAGCACTCCTCGCACTCAGAAGCAATTCCCTTTGCTCATTGGAGAACACATAAGGAAAGTAACAGCAATGACTAATACATTAGACAACAGGACTCATTTGACTACAGAGCTCGACCCCTACTCCGTAGTAATGGGGTAAAACTGATCTGGGTTTCCATAGTTCCCAAACCAGAACAGCATTTGAAGGTGGGAGATTTGGAACAAGGCAGCAAATTACAAAGAAGAAGTTACACAACTCAAAATAACGCTGAACCATTCCGATGCACAGTTGAGACTTTGACTTGGGCACAGGATCAAACAACTGACAGAAGCAAATAAACCCTTGGTCATAGCTGACCCACTGAAGCATTATATAAATAAATCCAGTGTGTCATAAAGTAACTAACAAAAGAGGGTATAATGTAGTTATATGGCATGTGTCAAAATAACCAACATTGAACTGGTACTAGTGGTTAGTCCAACCAAGGGTGTCACAAAGACAATCACTCGTAGTCACCACAGGTCGTTGGTCTGTGATGCTTATCTATTGTGTTATTTCACTGAAAGGCCATTTAGGTTCACCACACATTCAAAGACAAATCTCAGGTTAATTAAAGACTCATGGTAGGTTAAAAAGATGCTAAACTGTCCATACGGGACAGGTTGTTTATGTTTGGCCGGCTACCAGCCCGGGGTGTATCCTGCCTCTTCCCCAAAGTGAGTTGGTATAGACCCTTGTGAGGATAAGCAGTATACGGAATGAGATGGATGGATGAACAATTAATTGGCCAAGTTGTCATGAATTTTCCGCATAGTCGATCAAAGAAATTAACTCAAAATGACCATCTCTTCTCAAAGTATGGAATACAACCATCCATCCATCCATTTTCTGAACCGCACTCAAAATAAAATATTTGTACAAAAATCCATATTCTTTGAGCATGTGCAACGTATGAACTCACCGTAAATTCTATACAAATCCTTCTGAGTTAGGCATAATAGTAATGCAATGAGTATCGATATAAATGAGAATAATCTTCCAATTACCATATTGCTTTGATTAATGGCCTATATAGAGGACATATGATGGATTCTGGACCACGAGTGTGGGATGTGTAAGGGTGCTGCAGTGAGAAAACTGCACCAAAGTCAAGGTCAATAGCTTACCTATCTATTTGTTAATGGATGAAGTAGAGCAGGACAGCCAGCACTGAGGGGGGAATGGAGCCCCCCACCCCCAGCCCCCCCAATCACAGGACATCCTGCCAAGGCAAGCTGAGCTGACAGCCACTAAAGCCGAGGCTCCCCACATGTGCTAATCTCGCAGATTTAAAATGGGAACACAGAATAGAGCGTAGAGCAAAGAGCAGGACAAGCCTGTCTGATCCACGGCCGTATGTCTGAGGGCATGCAAATGCATATGTGAAACATACATCACATACTCCAGCAACAAAACTGAACAAATGGGGTGGTGGGGGCATCAGTGTGAATAAATTAAACTCGTACACACGGAAAAAGGCTGCATATTTCAAAGGCAATCTTCAGATATGTTGATGCTGATTTCAGATTGCAGCCGCTTGCAGTGTTTGAGAGCGCAAGCGGCAGAAGAGAAAGAAAAGTGAGTAGGTGGAAGAAGAGAGAGCAACCCCTTCCATTCCTCATGAAGGCAGACTGGGAACCAGCAAGAAGCAGCAAAAAAACCATGACAACCAGACAACCAATGTTGGCAGCCGACCCAGCGTTCACGCAGTTTTAGCCAGACATGCAGCTAAGCAAGGGTTAATTTGAACTGACACAAAAGACACAGTAGCTGACTTATAATGACTGCCCAAACAAGGCAGAACAAAGCGAGCGGCAATGACAAAGATCAGTTACAGTATACGTCACTAAAACATGAAAATAGATATAATATTGTAGCAATTTGGAGCAGCAGGGGGAAGAAGTGATGTACTATACACGCTCTTCACTGCACTAGAGGACAATCACCATGAAATTCTAAATGGCATAGGAGAATAAAATAAGAAAGAACAGTAAGCAGGAGCACTGGTAGGGAGAAATTGTTCGTTTTGCTTTACCTGCTGCTTTAATTTCTTGTGGTGTCCATTGTTGAAGATTCCCAATATATACAACCTGTACCATTCCCAGAATCTTTTCATTGGGGAATTTGGGAGTAGCCGTCCAGATTTTGTAGCACATTTTTTACCCTAAATTGAATTCCACCATTGCTATTTTTTTCCTTCTTTTTCTCATCATGCAGTACCTACCTGAAATGTAATATTGTAACAAATATTTTAACCACCCTTCACCAACACTATACAATACATTGTTTTTCAGTGATAAAACCAGGATGTGTGGTTCTACCACTCAATACCAACACACCATTGCGTTAGCATTCCTCATTTATTTCTACATTTAACTGTAACTTACAGTTAAATTGGAAAAAATTGGTCAAAATTGGAACGAGAGAAGCTAGCTGTTGTGTCATGTGCTAGTGATTATTTTGTAGCCAATGTGCTACTGACAAACTTTACATTATAACTCCTATTAGGACACAGTGAGAGGGAAGGGTACATTTGCGTTGAAACGTACGATACAGTTACATTTAGCTTACCTGGCTGGGAGCTTAACATCCCTAAACCTCTGGTCCTAGAATCACCCCTGGTAGTAGCTAAACAAACTGCAGTCATTGATTTGTTCACAAAGAAGAGGCATGCTTCTGTTACAATGAAATGTAAAAGTAGGATCAGCAGAAAACAAACACGCCATTTAAAAAACTGTACCTCGCAACATTTTCATCCTAATTGCACAATACACGAATGGTTGTAGTGCAAGAGACATGCCGATTTACCCCCCGTAAAACCCACTCTTTCAGCAATGTTTCACTAATTTACTGACCTCCCATCAAAAGATCAAGCCCTTTCCACCTCCGGAGGTCAGCGATAGAGACATGGAAAAGAACGAGAACGAGGTGTAATGAAGAGAATGGTCAATACTTTGCTTGACTTCATAATGCTCACTTCACGCACCTATCATGATCTCTTTATGTGTTTCTATTCAAGGTCTTATTTTCTACTACTCCTCCTCTTCTTCGCCTTCATCCTTCACTATACTCCCCACCACTTCTCAGTCTCCTTCGTCATCATTACTCTCTGAAAATCGTTGGCTACATACATACATTCTTCCCAATCGATGCAATTCTACCAAGGTCTTGTCTGATTTTCCACATGGTTGAATTCCTGTATGAATCTTGAGTGGGCCAGGGAAGCCAATGGGTAAAGAGAGAGGATGGGTGCCCTATGATAGAAATTGTCATCATAAAGTAATCCAAGTCAAAGTCGGAACATATAGATCAGATGAAGCGCACATGAACATGCAGTAGCCTCCCATCATTTAGGGTACATTTCAGGGCTGATGGAGAAAGGCTTTGGCTTTGACCTAAGAACTAACAGCTGGGCCCAGACAGGCTTGGCTTCATGTGACCCTGCTCAGTTCTAGAGTGCTAATAAGCTAGGAGTAACACAGCGTAGACACTGGATCAAGCTTTTTAAATCGCCTAACAAATCCACAAAAACACAAATTTACCATTTATTTCCCTCATTCACTTGACTAAAGTAAGGTCTCACTAAGTGTTTCTCTTTAAACAATAAAGTTTTGGCGTCCAACTAGTAAAAAAGGTCAACACACAACCTTACTGTCTTTAAAAAGAAAATCAATTACTGTATTAACTCTTTGACTGCCATAAACGTTATAAAACGTTTAGCATAAACCTAGGGAAGGGCGCCGAGGACGTTAAAAGACGTCCCCTATGTTTTTTTTTTTTTTTTCAAAAACGGGTGCAGGAAAGCCTTGGGCAGCTGTGCTGAAAGTATCAGGCATATCTGAATAGTAAAAGACTCGTTTTGGCCCCTAGAGGGCAGCGATGACTCTCTTTGCACAAGGTTGGATGGGCCGCCCACCGTGGGCGTCAGTAGAAGACGTGAGGCGGAGCTAGAGTGTTGAGGAGACAATGGCTGATCCAAGCCACAATGGCTTGACCAAGCAACCGGTTACAAGCAGCTCACGCTTGAGCATTTTTTTCAAAGACGGAAAGCATCAATCAATACTAAAAAGCGCATTGATGTCGACGATGATGATGACTCCGAGCTCTACGCCAAAGTTGGAAGCTTTGGCGTGACTGTTATGAACACGTAGTAAGCCTCACCGGCTAAGCGCGGCTAGCGCTGCTAAGGCCGGAAAACGCGCACAATAGCCGGCCGGGTACTTCTACACAATCGGACATTCGATCGGGCGATGGAGAGTTGGCATCGACCAATGCAGATTGATGATGATGATGATGATGACTCCGAGCTCTACGCCAAAGTTGGAAGCTTTGGCGTGACTGTTATGAACACGTAGTAAGCCTCACCGGCTAAGCGCGGCTAGCGCGGCTAGCGCTGCTAAGGCCGGAAAACGCGCACAATAGCCGGCCGGGTACTTCTGCACAAGCGGACTAGTCTTGTGCCCTGTGATTGGTTGATGGCCAGTCTAGGGTCACCCACAACCCTAATGAGGACAAGCGGTATAGTCATTGGATTGGTGGAAAGCAAATAGAATATGGATTGTAACAGAAGTTTAAGTTTTAAAAAATTGCCTGTTTACAGGTAGCATCAGCAAATTACTGCAATCGAACCCTAGGGGTTCATTGAGTCAGTCTCAGGTGTTCGGTGGGAACAGGGAGATCAAGACACACAGTCAAATCTAATGATCCATGATGAAGATAACGCCTTGCTTAGCCATCACTGGCTGCAGGTGATCCAGCTACATTACTTGGTAGGGATAGACCGATAATCGGCCCGGCTGATAATCGGCACCGATATTCAGCATTTTATTAATATCGGCATCTGCCTTTTTTTTTTCTTCTTTTTTTTTGATGGTGGATATATTAAAAACTGTTATTTTTGCTCCGGCGGGCACTTTTCAGTCAGCGGCTGTTGACTCCCTGCAGAATTGGCACCATCTGATTAGTTCTGATGAAAGATGAAAGTCCAATCTTTCATTTGGTAGTACGTGTGTTTCCATAGTCCAAACAGAACATTTTTTGTGGACCTTGAAAGATCAGTCAAAATGCTTAAATCGGCTGGCACTGGCGGCATCCCTTTTCTGAAAACGTCTGGCAGTCAAAGAGTTAACTAGAAGGCAAGATGAAGTTTTTAACAAAGGTCTCAACAAATTCTGAGTCATCCTGTGAACATTTATTTTTATTTTTTAATGGAGTGTTGTTCAACGACACCTGCCACAAGTGACGGAGGTGTTTTCGTGCTTTGGCCAAGTGGTTTTGACCGTTTCCATTGACAGCATAGAGTAGACATTCCCTCCTTACTTGTCATTATCAGGGAGGAATATCATGTAGTGTGAAACACTATGGATTGCTTCCACCGGACAGTAAATCTTTGAAATTGATCCCAATGAACCACCCCAACTCAACAGCAATCAATCAAAACCGAATTAACGGCTTTTCATTATCATGGCATGTACCACAATCCCCGAGCAGTCTAACTCATGTGTCTGAATGTGTGAAAGGGTAGATAAAACATGTTGCTCAATCTTGCATAGTCATGCACTGTAAAGTCCTTCTATGAACTACAATGGGAGCAGTGCGGATACAAAGATAAATGAAACTGCTAAATTCCTGGAATAAATGCAGTGAACCGAGAAAGAGAATGCCTCAGCAGACACTGCAACACATCACGTGGAGCATTTTGGTGGGTGCATGTCAATATGAAGGCCCTTGAAGCTGATTATTGCTCTCTCTAAATGTCCATCAAAGAATCAAGGAGCCTACACAACCTCTAGCTCGCGGCTTGTCAATACCTAAATCTTGCAAGAACAAGGATTTACACTGGATTAAGAGGGCGTTTTAGCCAAACAATGGGCAACATTTATTCCACTAATCAAGTACGTTCGGGATAAGAAAGAAAGAAATTTGAGTTTCATTTTCTGATGGAAGCAGTGATTCAGCTACACTGAGAACAAAACTAATCTAGAATTGTTAGCGTTCTTAAAGTGTCATAAATTGCAAGAAATACAAGGAATATGCTATTTCACTCACAATTTGTATGTTCTGCAAGTGTGCAACTGTTTTTAAGTTACCATACCATCGACATCTTAAGCAAAGGGCAAAAACTCTTCACTATGTTCTTAAATTGGAATGGCAGTATCGCAGTTGAAAAATCATCCAGACAGAAGCATGTTTTTGTCAAATCCCCACATGAGGCAGGACCACAATGATCACCTAGCAGACACACCGGTCTCACACTAGGTCCCAACCCTCAAGCACAATAACTGTCATTGGTTTAAGATTGGCTTCCATGCCTCTGTGGCTCCAGCCCTAATGAGCAGTCACCCATGCAGCCACAACCTATTAGAGGATCTTGTTCTGGCCCGGACGGGTGCACACACAGGACAGAAAGCAATATAACCCAAGGAAATAGAGAGAAAATGGCAGCAAAGACTAACGAAAATGGCTTGTGTAGACCAAGCAAATATCATCTCCATCTGTTGTTAGTAGACCATAACAAAACACGATTATGTATCAGTTTAAAGAACAGAGTATGTAGTCTGCAATGAGTCTGCATTTGCCAACACGCAAGGGCTATGTCGCTAAGCTAGAGCGGGCCTGCCCATTGGGCCACGTGATTGTGTGAGCGACTGGGGACTTTGGCTGCGTTGGGGATTAAATCAGGAAGCCAAACCAGAACCACTTTGGTGGCTGTGTGTGTGTCAGGACTAATCACTTAATGAACAGGGAAGAGCACCACTGCTCAGCTCAACCAGAGGACACACTCCTCTCCTCTAATAATACCGCCCAACCAGCACAGCTTTAGCCCAACGGAAGGTGCCTACTGTCACTCATGACTGGGCCTGGCGCGTGAGGCATGCCCAGTTGCGGGCTGACCCTTTCTAAAAGACCAGGCTGAGAGAGCTGACATATTTCATTAACGGTCAAATGAGATATTATGCATGTCATTAATCTAAATAGGTCCAGCATGGATTAGCTGCATGGGCAATGGTTATGTAATTGTTTTTCTAACAGAATACACAAACCATGTGCGAGCCTTTTACTTCAGCACAAGTAAAGGTCATTTCAAATGGCAAGATAAAAGTGGTCACATTAAAATGTGTTATTTAATCATTTTCTCAGTGAAACTGAATTTCACAAATGAAATGTCAACATAGGAAGGATGCAATTCTGACACTTGAGCTTATAGACGCTTACATGAGTCTGACAAACAAGCCTTGCCAGAAATCGGGACAAAATCTGCTCATAAATGCATCATGAGGCATGGATGATCCCGCCGACACCAAATCATTACCAGTCTGTACCCAGCAGACCCTTGCGCCAGCAGCATACCACCAGCAAAGCCTCCTCTGAGAGCAAACTGAACTGGATCTTTCTGCGAGTGACAATTTGTCCAGGAGGAGCAGAGAGGAGGGACAGCAAAGATACTTGTGGCGATGCATTCATAATTAATCTTTTGCGCAAAACACCATGCAACATTTATTTCTCTTGAAGAATTTTGCAGATGCAGCAGGTATCATATAATTAGTTTATTATCCACAAGCTAGCAACAACACTTGAGCTTTGGTTCCATAAAGCGGTACGGTTCAGTTCTGTTTATACTGCGTGTTATTTATTTCCAAAACCAACCAAAAACTGCCATACTTCACGGTCATAGGGGTCGCAGTGGTATGCTTCAGTGCACTTGAAGATAGTAGAGATAGACTCTCACTGTTGTCTATCGATTGGACAACAGAGACTTCTTTCGTATTACAACATAATGATTTAAATTGAAGATGAATACAGGCAGCAAGATGGAACATTGTGGCTGCAGAGCAGTTCTGGGTTTACACCTCGCCTTCCTTTGTGGACTGTGTATGTTCTTCTCGCGCTTGTGTGAGTTTTCTACGGGTACTCTGGCTTCCTCCCACACTCCAAAAACATACACAGGTCGGTCATTCAAAGAATCTAAAATACCCACTGGTGTGAATATGAATGGTTCAGGCTAGTCTTGTGCCCTGTGATTGGTTGATGGCCAGTCTAGGATCACCCACAACCCTAATGAGGACAAGCGGTATAGTCATTGGATTGGTGGAAAGCAAATAGAATATGGATTGTAACAGAAGTTTAAGTTTTAAAAAATTGCCTGTTTACAGGTAGCATCAGCAAATTACTGCAATCGAACCCTAGGGGTTCATTGAGTCAGTCTCAGGTGTTCGGTGGGAACAGGGAGATCAAGACACACAGTCAAATCTAATGATCCATGATGAAGATAACGCCTTGCTTAGCCATCACTGGCTGCAGGTGATCCAGCTACATTACTTGGTAGGGATAGACCGATAATCGGCCCGGCTGATAATCGGCACCGATATTCAGCATTTTATTAATATCGGCATCTGCCTTTTTTTTTTTCTTCTTTTTTTTTGATGGTGGATATATTAAAAACTGTTATTTTTGCTCCGGCGGGCACTTTTCAGTCAGCGGCTGTTGACTCCCTGCAGAATTGGCACCATCTGATTAGTTGCTCGTGCAGTGCTAACAGCCAAGAAGCAGTGAAAGCTCGGTTCTTCTCTAGATGGTCACATGCAGAAGAGAAAATCGAAGAAAGAAGGGCCACAGGGCCGGTGTGCAGTTTAAGAGGTAAACTTTTTTATATATATATATATATATATATATATATATATATATATATATATATATATATATATATATATATATATATATAAAGCTGCCCCGGCTAGGTGACAATGCCCTAGCTCGCGAATTGGCGCTATTAACCTGCGAGCTAACCGGCTAGCTTACGAATTAATGGCCATTAGGTTAGCCCGCAATCTAACCTAATAGCCGTTTTTTAGCGGCTATTTGGGAGTTGGCGTGTGGGTGAACGGTTAACCCTCGAGCAAACGGTTAGTTCACGAATTAGCGGACATTTGGGAATTAGCGTGCGGGCTAACGGTTACGAAATATTGATAAAGTGAGCGAGTGGCTGTGCGTTCCTGTATGTGTTTGTGTGTGTACGCCACATTATAGTTGGTACAGAAGCCGATGTCGAAGCACTCCAAGTGAAAGTCACTCATTGCTGTTTCACGACTTTCTACCACAGAAAACCAGTACGGTGAAGACTGCAGCGGCATATGGGGCACACAAGAATGACGGAACACCCACAAAAAGAAAAGGAGAGAAGACAGCCGCGTTGCCAGTAGCTGCGTTGTGGATACACTTTTTGTTTTAGAACTTTAAAACAAAGATAAGTCAAAGATGAACATTGAACATTTCAGTTATATTTATTTTTGGGGAAACTTAATTACTATAGTACATTTTTATAAGATATTTGTTTTCATTTAACTGTATAGGACATAATGCTGAGCCTGGGGGCACAATGCACTTTCTGTCAGAATTTTCTACGATCTAAAAACCCTTTAACATGTTGCAAATCACAAAAGCTGTTTAATAAACATGTGCTTAAAGGCCATTCAAGCAGTCAAGTGCTGGAGTTATTATTATTTTATTATCAAAAATTTTGACACCAACTTTTTTTCTGCAAATGTATTTAGGCTTCAAATATCGGTTATTGGCCTCCCTGACTACAGATAATCGGTATTGGCCCTGAAAAAAAGCATATCGGTCTGTCTCCATTACTTGGCCTATCTGTGCTGCAGGGAATTTGGTAGTCGACTCTGTAGTCGACTTATGCCTGTTGTTATGGTACGTTGTGTGATTCTTTAATACTGTAATCCCTTCATACTACATTGAGGGGGGGAAAGAAAGTGGTTGGACATGTGTGTAATATGAATTCACATGTACAACAAAATGTATGGTGTTCCACAAGGTTCAATTCTGGGGCCTCTGCTGATTTCATTGTTTCTGCTGCCCCTGGGTTCCATCTCTTTTTTTTAACACAAAAAAACAGCGGTGATTGTTTTAAAGTGCTCTAAAAATATAGAGTTAAGTAAGTTGAGTGACGAGAGTCAGCAACCTAACTGCATGATTTGCACAGCTGAGCAAATTGAGCAACACTTGTCCAGCACAACTAAAGGAACACTTAAAATGCATGGAGTTGGGGAACAAAAGAACACAAAGCTTTCAAAATTCAAGGTGAAAAGAGGCAGATTCGATGGAAAGGCTACTGTCTCCCTGTTCATTTTGTTCACCAGTAAACCCTATACATATGTCTTGAATTTAGAAAAAAAAAAAGTCAATGAAGAAGGGTTCAGGGAATGCGAATGGGAAACTGGTGGGGTTCAGTATCTCTAAAAGGGTCATGAAAAGAAAGCATTTAACAAAAACGTTATTGTTTAGTCGTGTAGCACGTTGTGTTATACTGGCTAGCGAATTTTGTGATAAAAGAGTTGAAATGGGTTTGAAACAGTGATGCAATTCTACAACACTAGAAAGGAAGGCCAAGATAATCAACATATTGATTAATAGGCTACTTTGCAAAAGAAAGCACGGTTATTACTTTTGGATCTTGGACTTTTTGATACAGCTCAATAATGCATGTGCAACTTGTAAATGTTAGGTTTCTGTAGGAGTTTGCAATCGAAATTTGACGAGGTATTCCAAATAGCAAAGTTTGAAGAAAGGTGGACGATACGGCACCATGCCAGGACTGAGAGGAAATCCCCATCAGCAAACATTCGGGACATGAACAGACCAGGGGCACATTTGAAGAAAACACTGGCCGAGAAAATGCAATTTGCACGCATACACGGCTGCTCAGCACGACCAGCTGGGCCAGGTAGCACAAGTGACGCCTATTTGCTGCGTTTGAGACAACAGATGGGAGGAAAATCAGCAGAAACATGGGCTTTTTAGAGGGTCACAAGCACTGCATCGCGTAGCTTGCCTCTTCTTTTGCATGCATGGCTCCACTGGCAGCACATACCTCACAATAGATCCACACTTTGACCAAACATGCCCTCAAATCAAATATGATGAACTGAACTCCTGTTTCTATCATGAATTACTTTGAGCAACAACAAACTGCAGTGTCATTGGAGTCAATAGTGAGATATGTGCCTGTTTTTTTTGCCCAGGGCAATATGAAGATGCCATGAAGCTCCTATTTCCCAGCACCTGTCAGGGTGATACCCACGGCACCATGTTGAAGGAAACCCACGTCATGCAGCCACAACCTAGAGGAGAACCGCCTGACTGACTGCTTTCCTTGCCTTGCTTGCCTAGGGACTAAGAATAGATCAATGCATCGGGCAAATAGGGATTAACGGTGCTGTACTCCAACCTGAACACACACACACGTACACAAACACGAACAGGAATAACGACCACAAAAGTTTATTCTCACAGTCCACCCGGAATTCGGGCGCGCGCGCACACACACACGCCAAACCCCCAGTCCAAGCCAATGTAAAACAGCATCACCTAAATCCACAGCACCCCTCCCCACTGCTGTCCCGCTGCGTGAACAATGATTATGTCAGCGGATCAGTGGGGAAACAGCAGAGCACAAGGAGCCGCGAGAGGGGGTTCGAACTAAACACTTCAATGTGTGCACTTGCTCTGCGCGAGCTCTCGGGGCAATTAAAACCGGGTGCACTGAGCAAGCCGCTAACCTGCTCACTAACCTGTCTGTCCTTTGCCC
Organism: Leptonotus elevatus; assembly: GCF_054856555.1. NCBI lineage: Eukaryota > Metazoa > Chordata > Actinopteri > Syngnathiformes > Syngnathidae > Leptonotus > Leptonotus elevatus. The sequence continues at coordinate 17,563,046 of NC_141242.1, read as the reverse complement.
AGCGTCTTCTCCAAACGGTACGGTCCCACGTAATTGGCATGCGGGGCTCCGCTGTTGTCTTTGCCGGACGATGACATGACGAATGCGGCTGGAGAGCAGTTACTTTCTATAACGAAGAGCAGGCGATGAAAAGCACTCCTCCTCCTCGGAGGTCCGAGCCGCTTTGAGGTCTTGCTTTTAACACTCCACGAACGTCACCTCTTCTGGTGGCTCCCCTTCTTCTGCCTCCTTTCCCTACAACCTCGCTCGGTGTTTGAGGAGGCGAGGTTGTCCGTTTCTCTCTCCTCAGCTCTCCAATCACCGAAGACGAGCGCCAAGTGCCTTCAAAGCATTGCCGGAGAGAGCTGCGCTGCCTCGGCGCGACAGTGGGAGGTGCTGCGGAGACGTGAATGATGATTGGCGATAGTCTTAGCCAATCATAGATGAGACGTCATTTAGCTGCAGCGATTTCGTGTGGTTTCCCCAAAGTTTTTTGGTCCAGGCAGGGTCGTTTAAATATATTTTATTAAACAATTGACAGATCAAATGACAAAGAACCAAATTATGAATATATAATAACTAGCAATCTTCACACACCATAAATGGGAATTACCTAAAATTTGCAAAAATGTACATCCATCCATCCATTGTCTACAATAAATATGGGTTGCAGTTTGCAGGTGACCTGGACTCTCTGGGCGAGAGGAGGCGGTACACGCTAAACTGGTTAGCAGCTAATTGTAATGAACGTAATGCATGCAACCATTCACACCTAGGACTTTATTTTCTCAAAGTTGTCAGTTAATGTGGGAGTGTGCAATTCTGCCCCAACCCCAAAAAATCCACCCAGTAACACTATCTTGATTTAATAATAATAATGAAAAATACCACTCCAGTTAAGGAAAAACTGCTAATCAGACAGGTGTGACAGACCAACTGTCAATCAATCATTTGCTGTCAAGTCATGGGCACACTCAAAGCGGGCCTTTGGGCATCCTCAAAATGGATCTTCCTGCCTAGCCTTCAGGAGCATTGCTGAAACTATGACAGAATATCCCAGTCGTGAAACTGAAAAACATAAAATTAAAATAAAAAAGACAACAATCCCTCAAAAACTAAGCATACAACTAGAAAACAGGATGCAGAACAAAGAAACAACAAAAAGAAGGAATTGCACAGATCTTAAGACAAGGGTGAAGATAGGAGTTGTCTTTCAGAGTTGGCAGGAACTCAAGCAGCCCAGAAGATTCAGAAGTGATGGGGAATTAGCAATATTTCTGAGGGATTGTTGAAGTGAGGCTACATTCAAATCTTACTAACAGTTTTAAAACTGCAAATTAACCCTTTAACCTAAGAAACCAGTATTAATTATTTAGTTACTGTATTTCTTTTAAAGGGGAAGTTAAATCCCCAACAATTCTTGACATTAGTGGGGTTTCCATTCACCCATTGTTATTCAAATTTTCAAGAAATGCGAAAATAAAACTGAATGGAAACGCTCAAAATTTGAAAAAGGGCCCAAAATTTGCACACAAAAAAAGTTTTTACACATGGAGGGTGTGGATTTTGAAGTGTATCGAGAAAAGGAAAATGCTAATTTTGGTTTTGCAAATAACCGCTGGCAAGACCGGATACACGGCGCACGTTTTGACCGAATATTACGTTTACACGTACGTTTGTAGTCCCAAAGCAATGGCAGACGATAAAGTAAAGTATGTTTGGGGGACGACGAAACTGAAATATTTTAGGAATGAATTAAAGAAGTGAACATTAATGCTATTTTAGATGGAAAACAGCAAAGAAACGCTACGGTTTATCAAGAATTACAAAAGCAAACTCATACGACGTCATCGCACGGCACAGTCGCGTCCTGTTGTTGTTGTTCTTCTTTTAAATTACTGGTGGATCACATCTCTATGGTGTAGTATACCGCCACCTACAGCGGCGGAGTCCCCTCTTAATATTCGCAAAAGAAGAACAGATGGAAACGGAAATAAGTCACATGTCTGTTTTGCGCATTTTCAGTACATTCGCTTAAAAATTTCGAAATAATTGGATGGAAACCTGACTCATAATATGCTGTATGTTCCCCCACTAGTCTAAACACTGATTCATATTGTGTTTGTGGAATATGAGTTATTTATATATATAAATTATTTATTGAACATGTTAACGCCCTATGCGTTCATTTGGATGAAAAAGTGAGGTATAATGGCCGAGATAATGGTTATTCAAACATACCAATATATTGATTAAAGTAAGCCTATCAATTAATATACACAAACTCAACAATACTACAGAATTACGCAAGTCATCCACCATCACGCCCATCAATCCATGCATTGATTGTGTTCTTTCAAATTGAGTAAACCGTCTTGATCTGCTTCAGGCACAGTTCTGCCTCTAACAGGTGAGTCCTAGTTCTACAACAAAGTTCCGGTTATTACTTAGAAGGACGGAAATGCTCGATTGTCACTGGAGATAATGTTGGTGCTAACACACTGCATTTGGTTTTTGCCATGTATCCCCGCATCGTAGGCTGTAGGACCACGCAGTGTATGGCACAAGCTTGCCCATAATTAGCACTGGTTGCTAAGTGACTGAACAGGAAGTAAATTTGGGCCTTTTCCTGCTAAAGTAGGCCACGGCTTGACAATTTGTATTTTTCACCTTTGCGTCGGAAAATTCTAGCTTTCCTTATGGAGGAGGAGGAAATGTGATACAAGTGAAGATCATGCGTGTATGCCATCTTTTATTTTAAACTAAGATTTTAAACTAAGATGTCACCACTTTTTTTTTTTTAATCAAACCACACCCTGCAATTAATTCAGGCTAAGAACCCCACCTCACCAGCGTGTGTAGTTTTGAAAAAGCGGTATCAGGTTGTGCTTTGCTCTGCTCTAATGCCCCATTTGTATTTGTGATACTGATGTCTGAACTATTCTACGACAGTGGTCCCCAACCAATGGTCCCTTGGTACCAGACCGCATAGCAAGACGGACCAAACAAACAAACAAAAAGCACCATTATTATTATTCATTTACTTGCATTTGAAGGGCCATGTTGTACTGTTCTTGTGTAGGTCTTTAAATCATGAAGCATGGAGTTTTTCTGAGATTTAATTGTGATTGCAAACGAATTTGGAAAGTATCGTACACTTAAAATAATGTTTTAATTCTGTTTGAAATACAGTAAATCTAATAAAAGTAATGTAATCAGAATACTGTAGTTGTGACTGATTTCATGTTGGGAGGTCCGTCACTATAGAAAAGCGGGTGTGCCTGATGTTGTAAGTCAGTGTTATATCCCCCACCCATCACCCACCTTCCATGCGACCCCAACCACTATTTAACATATCTGATAACCGACAGGAGAAAATAAAAACAAGGCTCAGGAACGTCACAGCATGATTGAATTAATAAATAAAAGTGTTGCTTTTTGGTCAAACGCTGCATAACCACAGTGACAAATTCAACCTCATGTGTGCACTGTGAATGTATCTTAATTCCCTTCCTGCTAAGCATACAGGAATGTTCTGTACTTAACTTTCAGATAAATACAGTTTTCAATTATGTTGCAAAAACTCCTACTTGCACTTAACACGCCATGTGGAACATTCTTTGAGAGATTTGAAAGTGTTTTGGCTTTTGAGTCTGGTTTGTGCTTAATAATCCAGCCTTGGGAGAAAAAAATAGTGATCCAACTATTGAACATTGCAGCTGTCAAAAGTGTTTATAAATATTTATACTGTCTGCGAGGAGTTTCTTGTCTCTGTCATTGTCCGATCCCTGTGCTCTGCTTTTTTAGATCACCTCTGCAAAACGCACACACACACTCACTCAACACAAACTCGCAAGTGATTGTGTGAGTGCAGCAGGGGGGAGCGTGTGTTGGACTTCCAATTCATTTCACACCCCACTGGTCTGAGACCTGTGACTGTGGCTCTGGCCTCTGTCTGTTCCTCGCACCCCGAGAGAGCACAGATGTCAGGGGACGCATGCAAGAGACACACATACACGTCCGCCCTTTTATACACAAATATGCAATTTGACCTCCAAATCTTCTTCAGCAGAGGACAAAGATAAAGTAGTGTCTGAAATAGCAAGTAGGAAGAATTGCATCATTAACACAAAGTCGGATCGCTCAAAACTAAGGACATTCCGAAGAGGATAAACAGCTTTCATCGTTCCAGGGATATAACTCATTGCATTTCACAAATGTAGATGATAGTGAAAGCAACAGTGGGAGTTATATTTCATTATACTCTAATTGACTTGCCATATGGTGGACCCTTTAGTTAGTTGAGTCAATTGTGATTCCTTATACCAGACAGAAGCCATTAAACTATGTACAGACATAGGGCCCTATTTTTGTAGACAAGCACTAAAAACGGGCACTTCATCATTTTCGTGGGTGCACTATGCCTCTGGGTGTTCCAGCTGACGCGACTGACGCGCCCCCAGCACATCTCACAATTTGATGATAAAAAATAGACCGGTTTTTAAACTCTAAACTGTGCCGTAACGGTGGTGTAATGTGATTTTAATGGATTGGTATTTCATTTATAATTTTTTTTTTTAAATGAGCGGAAACTGTATATTATTTCTACTTTAATTGAATGTACTGTGATTTTAAATTGTTTTGTTATTTTTTCAGTCCCAAAAAACGTTTTGCTATTCAAATGTAGTGATAATTTATTGACATCAAATCAGTTTGTCAGTGTATTCACAAATTTTCCAAAGTATTCAGAAGGTTTTTGCTAGCACAGTAGAGATTTGTATTATCAGCAAATAAAACACATTTAACTCATTCACTCCCAGCCCTTTTCCCTGAATTTTGACCGATTTTTTTTTAACCAATTTTGCAAGGCCCGCAGAAGATTGAGTTCTATTGCTATAAAAACGTGAACCCTACCAATAGAAAGATTATAGTCTCTTCTTTCATCAGGAAAAAAAGTTTGTTTTTCTATCTTGTTCTATTTTGCAGCAATTGGCATTCGAATAGCTATAGCTAAGTTGTATCATTATTCACAAATCTTATTCAAACATTGTGGAAAAAAGCCTTTTTGCAACATGGACCTGGTTGTTCTCTTATACTCTGCTGCCACCTGCTGGTCGTTTTTGTAATAACTACCATTGCTTCAAACATTCTCTTCAGTTCAGTCCATAGCCTTCTGTATGCTCTAGCGTAAATTTAAAAAAAAGTATAAATACATCTTTGGGAGCATGGTAAGATTTAAAATAGAAATGGTGTTTTCTTCCATTCACCCCTCTATGGGAAATTCTAGGTCATTCGGCTCTCCAAGCACCAGCCCTTCCCAACCCAAGAAAACGAGCGGGTGCTCACTCTTTGACGTCATCAGGTGCGGACCCATCCCCGCACCGCCTATGCGGACCAAACACACGCCCACTTTCTCTGAGACCTCCATGCTCGCAGGATAGTGATAAAATTAGCCTTTATCAGTAAACTTTCTGTCCGAATGAATTCAAAGCAATCAATTACCCTTCACATTTGCAATGCCAAAGCACAATGATAATTGGCCGTCTTAAATTGTCAGAAAGGTTCCGTGGCTGACACTTGTGTAAACTACAAGTAAAATGTCTGCGCTGTTGAAAATAACTGAATGAATGGTGAAGTGGTTAGTGCGCTTACGTGGCAAGCAGAAGGTCCCAGGTTTATGTCCCACTCTGGGTTTTGTTTTGTTCTTTCTTTCTCTCCTCCCCTCCACCTCCACTACGATTTCTTGTGGCAAGGAGCCATCTTGTTTTAAATGTTTATTGAAGAATTGAACATCCATCCAAATTCCACATTTAAAAAAGAACCGGTTGTACTGCAAGGGCTGGCCGGTCTTGCGTAACAGAGGAGTGCTTGAACGCAGCGCTCCAGACTTTTGTGGACGGTGTGTTCAGCAGCCGGCTGAGGACGAGAAGGGCGTTGCAACCACACGGGGAGAGGCGGGGTTTTACTGAATCGGGCATTTTACTTCCGCATTAGAAAAATAGCCAGAAAAATACCTAATATTTCATTCCAAAAAAATTCATCGCCATGGTGTCAAAAGGTAAGATTTAATTATATGCCTATAGTTAACTGTGGAAAGGTTCAAAATACCGTGATATAGTACCTTTAAATATTTAAGAAACATTGCATACATCAATAATAATATGAATGATTTAGGGCTTACTACAGATCTTTGAGGTACCCTATAAGTAATCTTTAAAAGGTTGGATTTTCTATTATTAAACTGAACATCTAAGTAACTTTGCATCCTCAAATTTTTTCAGTAGTATACTATGATCAAATATCAAATGCTTTTTTCAGATCTATAACTATCCCAACTATGAATTCTGTCTTATCTATGCTAGTAGATATCCCTTCCACAAATTGAATTACTGCCATTGAGTTGGTCCTTTTTGTTCTAAAGCCATATTTATTGTCACTTTATAGGTTATATTTCTCGATGAATATATCAAGTGAGTAATTGGGCCCGTTTTATGAATAGGGATAACGTTAGCTGTATTCATTGTTAATTGGAAAGCACCAGTTTGAAAAGACAGGTTACAAATATACTGTATGTCAATGGATAGAATTTTAAGTGAGACAGGAAATGCAATCGCAATGCTTGACAAGAACATTTCCTTCTTCGTAGCCTTTCATTAACAAAGTTTCACAAGCGCATCATGCCCCAGTTGAGCGCCTTTGAGGTCCATGATGAGAGTGTGTGTCGTTTCCGCTGCTGCCCTTCATTACACCGTGAGCCAGTCTCTGAGGGGTGGTGCGACCCAAAGTGCCATACAGGTGACTGCTTGATACCAGGTGGACCGGGCATGTGATTTCAGTGCCAGGTGCAGGCAGGTGGGCACCTTCTCAATAATGCATCACGCCTGGCAATGGTGCTGGCAGGAGTACGACTTTGAAGTGCTCCAAGAACATCTGTAGCCTGAGATTTTAATCACCTCGTCTGTACCTCCCCACTTCCCTGCCATCACTCTTTCCCCACTGACACCCCTCTATCTCACCCCTCTGCAAAGAAATCAATGAAAAGCGCTGCTTGTGTGTGTTTGGAGTTCAATGAGCGTGTTTGAGATGTATTATTTATATTTTCAGGCAGATTCAATAAGCAGGATAAACAATTTCTAATTCCTTCTGGATGCTTGAAAACATTTCACATGATGAAGCCTATTTATTTTCCAGCAGTCTAATAACAGTTATCCATAATTACAGGTCAGGTTGTATTGCTAATTGTGTGTGTTTTTTTCTCAATAACCAAACAGCGCCATAATGAGCACTTCCATTAATTCACGGAATGTTCTTACAGTACAAATTATTTCCTTGGTTATCCTTTAATGTTTAATGAGCTGTAACAAGATGGAAGACTTGAGATAGATTTGAGATCTAGAAAACTTCCAAAGATTTCATTCTGTCACAAAAGCAGGCAGACTCGTTTCCACAGTGTTATAGTCAAAGGTTAAGGTCTCAAATGCAGGGAGGTATATCTGTAATAATCTCAGCTCCTGACCAGGTAAACACCTCACAAAAAGAAATCCAGTGCTGAATTGACTCAAACCGAGTTACTTTTATTTATTTATTTTAGAGTTAATAGCTCTACACTCTCCAGAGTTAAACCAACACTTTAAAAATAGTTAAGAGAGTACATTTTTGTATCTCGCTAAGCAGAGTTAAATTAATGGGCACTGGGACAAGCAACAGATCTCTGACATTTTTTCTCTCTCTCAGTCAGAGTTAGTTTGACTCCTTAAAAGTTGACCTTTCCCAGATTGGGATTTGATCTCCAGTACCCAGTTTCCAAAGTCAGCAGTGATACCCACTAATCCATCGAACCACCTCATCTCTTATCCAATGATAATGGCTATCAAATGTCTGTAAATAATTTCACTGTGATCAACATTAGCCATTTAACAAAACAATGGAATGTCATCGTTCATTTCATTTCATTGCAAACAAGTCCAAATTATATTTTATTGAAGCCTATTAACATTAACCCAACTGACCACCGTCTTTTCTGTGAGTGAAAATGACTTAATGGACCCAATTTGTTTTAGTTCAAATGTCAGATTTTCTCCAGTGATAAGCGAGGAGGAGAAAAATGTCGTTGAGGTGCAAAGGTGGTGTTAAACAACCAGGTCAGTGGTCCCCAACCTTTTTTTCCACCACGGACCGGTTCATACAAGTCCACAACTTTCGCGGATAGGCAACCCGGTGGGTGGGGTGGCTTGGCTGTTCGGTACAGCTACAAACACAAATCCACTATGTATTTTTATGTACCTGTGAAGCCACATTTTTATGTACTAATTATATTAGCAGCGCCCTCCTTAAATGCGCCAACATAACAAGGCACCACAGAACAAATCTAAAATCCATGAGTAACTCACTCACCATAACGCTAAATTAAGAGCCGCTCGCCGCAGAGCGGGCCATCATGCGTGGGAATCACCTGTAGTAAGTCCATGCACCTTTCTTTTTCTTCTTGGTCGTAGGCTCCTGTGTTGTCTCATCACTGGGCCTTTTCTCCGTTGCAAAGAAACTTTACAAATATGTCTGTTTTTTACTCATTTACTCATTTTGCTAACTTGTTTATTAGCATCAGTACTACGTGACTGAGACAATTAGCATCCTGACATGCGTCAAGAGTCCGTCATAAACAGAGAGTATCCAGTCATTTTTCTAAATAAAATATTTTTAAGCCTCGGCTAATCAATTAACCGGAAGTATAGTAATTTTTTTTTTTTTTTCAACTGTGCTGCCCGGTCCAAGGTGGTTCGGGACCACAGCTCTAGGTGATCAACTCTGAAATAACACCTACTCTGGACACCATTTAAGTAAAAAAATGTTAACATAAATTTTTGGGAGTAAAAATGAACTCCCACAAAATTAACTCTGGAATTTTAGCACTCAAATGTTTGCGTTTGTCTTACAAACTACAGCACACCACCACCACCACACCCAAACGTCTTGTATTACAGTCCTGTAAGTCCATCCAGGAAGAACAGATGTGCATGAACTCTCAGCCCTCCAGGGTTGTACAAAATGGGCCAGTTAGCTAAAAGCTGCAAGCTGTCGGTGGTTAGTGGTTTGGACAGCATGGTGTGCTTGATTAATTTACGTGTCATCCACATACAGTGGAGGCTATCAGTGTTCACCTGCAAACATTTACAAAATTGGAGGGGAGAGGGCCGGGTGAATGAAAAATAAATGAAGGTGCAATTTGACCTCTGCCTGTAAAATATTAGGGGTCATACAATATTTCACAGAAGTAAAAGAAAGGAAAAGGCTAGTAAAAAATGGATGAGTGGAAAAATCATCTTGATTTGATTTCAGGTGACATAGTTTCTCAAGACATCTATTGTAGCCTATTGCAGCAGACACAAAAGGATTGTGTGTTTGCAAAGGGCATAACACTCTCGGGAATAGTATGACATGATGCTCTCGCAATCCCCTTCATCTTTTCAAGAGTTACATGGAAGACAGTCTGGTCTGGTCCTTACATTGCACACATGAAGCTTCAATAAAGAAGGCTATTGACCAGCATCTGCAAGCAAATAAGTTTGACTCCCTCACCAACAAGTGTCTTTCCAGAATGAAAATACATTTTGAAGACAAACGCACGCAAATAGCAAGTCAAGACAATTTAGCACAACACTGCCGCCTGCTGGTCTGCGCCATTCATCAACCTCCCCCCATGACGCCACAATATTTGGATCCTAAAATCTGGAGACATGGCCATTGCATGATTTTACCCAATTGTTGCGAAGCAAAGCGTTCTGTCGACTAACGCTGGCTCTTGCAACACCACTGGCATGATGAAATCTCTTCGTGCTCTCATCTGACCCACTTTGCATCTGTTTTACACAGCCCTCAAGTTGTGCACCCATGCCGTCGCTTCACAGCCAAATATGTAAAATAGACATCTCTATCCTCTCGTGAGTCATAAGACAGAAAATTGGATCCATTTGCCGCAGAGCAAAGCTTTGCTTCGACAACCCCCGTAAAATATCCGTTTTTAATTTAAATACGCGTAGAAAGGTTCTGCATGATGCAGCTACCAAACCACTGTAGATTCTGCTGGATGTAAAAGATCACTTATATAATACCTTACATGAATATAACGTTAAATAATGCAGAGTTGGTAATCATGGGGATGGACTGATGATGTCATTGGGCAATTAGAATGGCAAAGCTAATTGCACGCCTCACTAATCACTGAAAGATAAAACACTTGTGTTTTGTACATCGGATTAAGACAACTACATTTACTGTAACTGTAATTAATGCCGCTGGTTACTAATTATGCATGCATAACCCCTGCTTTCTCTCTAGTGCCATTATCAGCTGGCCTGTGGTGAGGAGAAGCATCCAACCATCTATTTTCTTATACTGTATAGGGTTGGGGGTATCTGAAATCTTTCCCAGCAGACTTTGGGCAAAAGGTGAACGAGACTACGAATTCTGGACAGGCTGCCAGTCAACCACTGGGAAGAAACGGAGACAAGTAACCATTCCTGTACACATTCAACCTATCACTGAGTGGGGGAAGTGAACCTAAGCTGCCTGCATGGAAGGATAGGCAAAGTGCAGCAGCACTACAATGATGGCAAGAAACAGCCATTCTTATTAATATATTATGTTATCATATACTGTATATGATATCTGGGCACTCTGAAGAATATGTAAATTCCTGATGAACAGTGTTTTATCACAACAGTTTGTGTGCAAGTGCAACTGGCAACAGGGATGACCTTTAATTCTGACTCAGTCACACATCGACTGGCTACCTTGGAAAATGACTCACTCACACCAATTCTAATGCAAGCCTTCCTCTCGAGCCACTTGGAAATAATGCTGCCGGGAATCTCAATTGATGCATTCTAGTTTGGGGTCAGGCTGTGTGTGATGGACTCACTTTGTAAATAAATATACTTGTATACGTGATACGGCACGCACTAAAAGTCAAAACATTAGATCCAACATACTGTAATCAAATCATTTGATACATGGGCTGCACCAAAATGTAATTGTTAACATTTTCTCTTTTTTTATATACATTTGGATTTGTTTAACAGAATGTTTACCATTCATTCATTATTTTATTATTTTCTAGTTTGTAGTGGAGTCACTTAAAGCCACCCCAGGCCTCCAAAGGACTTTTAAGAAAAACATTTTTTAGAGCTCTCTATTCCTTCCAATAATTTTGATTATTGGAAATTCACTGTTGAATTTCTCCAATAAGAACTTGTAATATAAGTGCATCTTGAACTATGAACTGGTATGAACTGGAGTTTGTAAAATATTGGATTAAATAATGAGCATTATAAATAAAAAATAAACAAAAACACAAATGGACTTCTGTAGAATTACATGAGCAACACTAATAAAGCATGACATACAGAAGATTTCACTTGTTCATGTTTGTCTGCTCTTCCTCAATACTACTCCCAAAAAATCAATACTGTAAATACATTTTAAAAAATACACATAAAAAAACACTACGCCTAACCCCATTGACCCCATTTTTGTTATTTGCGCTTGAAGGCCACCTCGTGGTTATGCCCCCAAGTCGGTGCTTACTTCAATTATGCCTTAGAGTGCCTCTGGAGTCAATGATAATGTAGTGGTTCACTGGATTTCAGTACAGTCAGCGTGGGTTCAATTCCCGCTCACTGATGGAATGAATATGAGTGTAAATGGTTGGTTATAAATGTATATATGTGCCCTGATTGACTGACAATGCCGGGAATAGTCACCTAGGACAGTCTGCAGCTCCTTGCAACCCTGAACAGCTAGATAAGAAATATAGTAAACAAAAAATGGATTGATGTATGGTTTGCATTGTAGAACTACATTGCTACATACTGACAGCTCAATGAAAAGTACAACCACAATAATAAACAAAGCTTTACTAGCTTTTTAAATATACTGTTGGATCTCATTAGATTTGTGTCCAGTGAGTGTATATCATGTATGATGTAGTCCATAAAACCTCCCCATCTCATGAATTACAGACTATGTCAGGAATGTGATGAATTGTGCTGTCTTGCATGACCTTTACACAGGACAGTATGTTTTGAGGTTGTTGTTGTTGTTGTTTTTTTCATAGAGAATCTTTTGCTTTTGTGGGAAATGTAACACTGAATCATTAAAAAGAAAATGGTCGTGTGAAATTGTGTTTTCTTATCTTGAATAGCAGGCTTGGATTAGAACAAATCCATATAATATTGGAGAAGAGGCATGCAACACTGTGGAAAAGGTTACATGATCAATGCCCACATGATTGCCTTCTCACACAGGGGCTTGGTCTAATCAGCTCTGTGAGAATTGAGAACATTCAGATGGCCTCCAACGGTTGCCATGGCTTTAATAGCCTGCAGGTCAGGTTCAACTTCAAGTGGGCCAACATCCTGCAACGATTAATAAAACCCGATTAATCATCACAATAAGCACAGGTGACCTTAATCACATGACTGATAGCGTCTGTATGGTCCAAAAAGTCTCAAGTCAGCTGTGTAGACTCCAGCTCACCCTCAACCTTAATGAGGACAAGCGCTGTAGCAAATAGATGAATTCATCTATTTATAAGACATCACGTGAGTATGACATTTAGTGCAGTTAAAATGTTACTTTGGTGAGTTACGGCCCCGTCAAGACGGAAGCAAAGCTTCGTTCTTCAAACAAATTTCGTACACACAGAAGCATTTCAAGACTTGCGTGTGTCCAAAAGAAGAGGCTGAGGACGTTTAACGGCTGTAATGTATATGCCAAGTCTGGAGTGGTGCTGTAGAGCAGCCACAGGGAGTTAACGGAAAGCGTAGAAAAATCAGCAAAGAAGACAAACTACTTTCTAACTTTATTGCAATCTGCAGAACAAACATGGCTTTGCATGTATCGAAACAACATGAAAAAGACGAACACAGGAGAAGTAACAATGGTGGAACACCGCTTGTTGAACGTGGGAATAAAGAAACAAAATATTTCGCTGCAAAAGCATAGGCAAGCGTAGGAGGCTGCGCAAAACGACGACGACACGGCTATCCGCCATTGCTGTTGCCTGACGGTTCGCGCGCAGTCACGCGAGAATTGCCGCATACGTCATCAATCTGCGACAATGCGTCGTCATCGAGCTGTGACCATTACGCCATCATTGGAGGAGTGTACTACATATGGTGTCCACCATACCACGCCATCGTGTGGACGAAGGGACTAAATGGTAACAAACTTGTGAGGATACATTGAAACTGGCTTTAGTCATGAATAACATTAATGTTGACTGCATTACAATCTACAAGTATTGGGTACACCCTTGACTGGTCATCAGCCAATCACAAGTACATAATGACAACCATTCTGTTCGCACTGATGGAATTTAGAGTTTTCAATTACTGTATTTCTAATGTGGTAGGAAGCAAGTGGGTCAGAGAAAACATGAAAACGTGAGCACAGAGAATACACACACTACAACAAACCCCAAAACTAATACCGATCACTATTCCACTGTGGTGCCTGAAATCTTTGCATTTGAGTGAAAACCTGTACCCTCGTGAACACTCATGTTCTTGCTCCTTCAGGTAATGACCTTAATCTGCAATTAGCCCAGTGACATTTGCTTTAGGAAGATGAAAAAGTTCCATCTGAAGATTGTGCCCATGGTGCCGGACAGCACTGCACTGTAGCAGTATACAAGCAATCACTGTAAAGTCATCCAGCGATGATTTTCAGCAGCGCTTTTGTCATTGTCTCAGAGGGGGTGGATGGATGGAGCCGGAGGAGGGAGGAGGGAGGGAGGTGAGATGCCGCAGCAGAGATGGATGGAGAACGGGAAGGAGGCGACAGACGTGGGCCAAGCAGGGGCGGCTCAGGCTGTCGGGAGCAAGTGACAGCGGCAGATGGATTACCTGCCGGCGTTAACATTACGTCTCCATCCCTGCTGAGAACGACCCCCACTTCACACACTCACACCATCTCAGTTGATTGAAGCCACCAGTTGGCCCCTCAACGGGCACAGACCATAATGACTGTCCACCGTTTTCAACATCAGCCCCCTGCCTTAATCGACGCACGCATACAGTATGTACAAACTGATACACAGAACCGGTGGTGGGAAGTAGCAAACTAAGTTAGCATTTCTTTACAATAAGATGTTCTATGTTCCCCCACTCGTTTAAACACGGCATTCTGATTAATATTACAATTGTGGAGTTTGAATAAAGCAGTAAAATCCACCTGTTTTTATCCACCTCGGGGTCGGCCATTTTGCAATTGCCGTTAACTGAAATTTACATCACAGTGCCTATGTGCTCAGTTTGCGAACATCACATGACCAAATCCAGAAAACTGTGATTGTTAACTGAGCATTTAGGCACTCTGATGTCATTTTTAGTCGACAGTAAGTGGCAAAATGGCTGCCCACTGAGATGGATAAAAACGGGTGGATTTTGCTGCTTAATTCAAATTCCACAAACTCAATGTTGATCAGGATGCTGTATTTAGACTAGTGAGGGCACATAGAACATATTATTATAACAAACATTTTTGACTTGACTTCCCCTTTAAGTAGATTTTTCAGTGCTCTGATCTGTACTTTACTAAGTATTTATTGTATTTATTTACATGACGACTTTTGATCTTGACTCCCTGCATCTCAAAACTATCTGTATTTTTAAGTTTTCACTTGAACTCATTACGTTTCTCAACCACCACGGATGTCAAACTCAAAGTAAAAAAAAAAAAGAACAACAGATGGAAAGAGGTGAAGCCAACCATGGTTGAGATCTTGATTGATTGCAATCTTGGGGATTTCTAAGAAGGAAAAATGTGGATTGCAGCGATATTGAGGAACACGGACCAGGGAGCATTAACGAACACGATGTAAAAGATTCAGAAAAGCAAGATAATCCCCATCCGTGGATGCATTTAAGAGAATTGTTTGATGTGGTGCTAGATCCAAAAATGATTTGTGGAAGATGCTATGCGTCTTGTGCCATCTTAAAAAGTATCCACTTCTACCTAATCTGACAAGCACATAGTAGGTATGTTTAATTTTTCATTTATTATTATTAGCTAATGTATTTTTTTTTTTTTGTGAGTTCACAATGCTAGCAAAGCTATGGAAACATGCTGTTTTCAAAGCAGAAAAGTCGAGCCAACACTGGCTGCTGTAGTGCAACAAAAACGTGGCCATCAGTAGCCGGAAACAACGCTGATGTGTCAAACCCGGAAGTCCGTGACATCCACCCCATTGTAACGCGCGGTAGCGCCTAGCCCACTCTAAGCCCAGTCTTTTTTGTTTCCTTTTAATAAAAGTGAACCTGTAGATTTCAGTTGCTCTCCCGTTTTTGTTTTTGTTTTTGTTTTTGCTGTCCGGCTGCGCCGTCTATAGCCAATCGGCCACCGCGCATTACAATATGTAAGGTGATAAATTTAGGCAAACTATTTTGTATACAGAGAAGTGAATACGTTTTTGTTGTTGTTGCTTTTTTTGTTGTCAAACCAGGTACAGTTAAACTCCAGACTACACCTGCAAAAGACGAAATCTATGAAGTAGAGACCAAATATTTATTGCATTATATATATATTATTTATAAGTTTCATATATATATAAATAAATATGTCTCGGGTGAAGTGAGCAAATGAGGATGTACAGTTGTCTGACTGTTAATTGGCTAAAGCTTTAGCCACTGTGTGTGTACAGTGATGGTGTCAAATCGACTAAATGTGTTTGTGTTTACTGTATTGTATTAGCATGTGGTCAATTATTTGTATAACCAATTGTTATAGATTACAATTTGATCTTCTAACTAGCATTGGTAAGCTAAGTTGTATAACAATAACTCCTTTACCACTCACATGCAGTTGCAGCACATTGCACTTTAACTGACAATAAAACGGAATTGTTTCTTTATATTTTACTTCCTGTAAGTACATTTGAGACTCTTTTTTTTTTTTACTTTGCGTTGAAACAATACTTATGCCATATTTCTCACACAAGTCCCTGTACTTCGACTCGAGTACTGTTGCCCCCATATTTATATCCCCTTTCCTATGTTTTCCTCTCCATCTCTGAAAATGTCAGGCTGGAAAAGGGTTTTATTTTTGTGCTCCTCAGGAGAGCAATAAAAGCTGATTGGAGTTAAAACAGTTGGTCAGGCCTGCCCGCCTTGGCATCTGTTGGACTAAACAGTGAGCCAACTTGTCATCTGTGAGAATGAAAGTGAGAATGAGAGAAGAGGGGAAAGACCGCATGAGGGGACCAACAGCCAAGGGCGGAACAGACATAATGAGGGACAGTGTGAGGAGGATGAGAGGGCCCCTCAAATGGAATCAGAAAGAAATCATATTTAGAAGAAGAAAAACAAGTGGAAAAAACACACAAAACTGTGCTGATAGATGAAGGGACGGACACATCCGACCTTTACATGAATCGCTCCCCTCTTCATCCTCATGTGTCACTGCCTCCCAGCAACAGGGGGAAAGGGGCAACTCCCTAACCCCCTCCACCTCCCCTTTTGATTTCCCACACTAGCTCATCCCTCTCTTCTGGTCACCCCCTGCTGAACCCACCCACCAACTCCACTCGCTATCCTTCCAGAGGGGATCGTTTTCATTCTAACAACTTCAATTAACCTTACACCTTCATGCACACCACACACACACACACACGTTCCTCTGCACACACACGCACACACACATGCAAGCACTACGGCTATACCACTCTGCTTTCATATCATTCACAGGTGTTAAGGTCCCTGGACTTATAGTTTCTCCTGCAATACATTAAAGATGTAAAACCCTCCGCCAATTTTTAGCCACTTGAAATTAATTAAATTAAGTTAGATTCTGAAGGGATTAATCAGAGAATGCAAAATGGTATATGTAACGAATTAATTGATCACTCTGATTGGCTGTTTGATAGCAAATGCAGTCCTGATTGTGTGTGCCTTGACTTCGCTGACTGTGTTTGGACTTGAGATGTTTCATCAACTTTCTAAGGGACTCCAGATGGAAACTAGCCTATGATAGCTACGTAAGTAGCATACTGTAGTTGTAATCTGGCCTCTTTACTAATGTTCATTGATATGCATTGTATTAATATATACACATTTTTAAACTGATTTTAATATTTGTTTTTGATACCCATATATAAGAGCTTGGTGGGCCCAGTGGCACAATTACACTGTATGGTCTCTGATCCTATTATGTGTGTTCTGTATGTACAAACACGTAAAAAAAAAATTTTAAAAAATAGGCCAGGTGCAGGTATTTTCAATTAGCGTTCATATGTGTGCTGAAAACAGGATGGGGTGGAGGCTGTGGGTCAGATGTGGGGCTTGTTGGAGAGCAAAACCACACAGATGTTCCTGAAATCTGACTTGGCTGTTGAGCGTGAATGCCTGCAGGCTGGACGCTCATATCAATGCTTCCACTCGTTTTCACCATCATGTACTGGAGCTGCTCTGTAAAAATGCCAGGCAGCTGTTAAGTCTGACACTAACAAGTGCCAACATGGTCACTGAAGTGTTTTAACAACATGGAATCATGAGAGAAAGGCAGACCTTTTTTTGCAATTTAAAAAAGGGAGGATTTGGCCGTAAACCTATGGACTAAATTTAGTTATAGTGGACAAATTGTATAATTTGTTTTTGACTTGTTATACATCCATTTTCTGTCCTTAGAGTCACAACCTCAGATGACTTGGCAGGGCATACTGTGCACTGCTCGTCAGTCAATCACAGGGCACAAACAACCATTTATTATCAATTATTTATCCCAATAAAGGTATTTTTATTGAGCGTCTTTAAGTTGAAAAGTTGGTCATGAATCCCTAGCCCTAGTTCTAAATACAAATGCTACTCACAAGTGCTCTTCATTCAGCTCAGTTTCTAGCTTAACTTTCATAACTACTGCGTTTTTCCTCCTCCGTTTCTCCAGCGCTGCCTCTCTCTCTCTCTCTCTCTCTCTCTCTCTCTCTCTCTCTCTCTCTCTCTCGCTCTCTCTCTCTCTCTCTCTCTCTCTCTCTCGAGCGATGACGTCATCAACAAATTCTTATTCTAATTCTAATTCATTCATACTGTTGGTTTAATAAACAAACAAAAAAACTGTTGGTTTGCTATTACTAGTCTTTTTTGCTCCCGATGAAAACCAATCTAGTTTACTGCTAGTATGGCTTCCGTCTGACAAAACTGAGCTTGTTGATTGGGTCTTGACGGCACCTGACATCAGTCCTGTATTTTAATTGGACGATGGGCTCAGTTAATGTGGCCCCATGGCTGTCTATTTAGAGCAACTTTGGACATGCGCACAATGATTTGAGTGGCTCATCCACTTAAACAGACGCTCATGGGCCGGCCCTATCAGTCCTGTTCAGAAAGTTCGACCATTGAACTTCGCTTTGTATTATACATACATGTTAATAACGAAATTACCTTACACACATAATTGGTATTTATTTGAATATTATTATTCTTGATGATTTTTTTTATTTTTTATAAATTATTAGCTATAAAGAAGACCAATTATGAGCCTGCATAGTGCTCAACAGCGCTATCTGGTGGGGCCCGGCCCCAACTGCAAACATGCCGTTTTTAATTGTCTTCCACACTGAGGGTGTAATGACAATATCACAGGAGACTGAATATATTTCATCATTCAGTTGCTCTGCTGTACTTCACTGCTGCTCATATTTTTCAATAATAACTTCACAGATGTGGCTACAATCTGTCCAATCGGGGCTTTAATTAGCACCTAATTATGACCTGCAGGGAGTTTGAGCTTTATCTGAGTAGTGATAATCATAGGGAGCTGGACTGGAGGCAAAACAAGGTACAAATAATTTGCCCTACTTGCCTAACACATGCAAATATATGTACAGTCACACACCCTTTCATCCTACATTAAAACACATCCAATTTGTGTAAAAGTGTCGCTTTTGTTGCTGTACACGGCAGAGCTCTCCCTGGGCTTATCAGTGTGTAATTGCTGTTGATTGCTATATTATTACCCCGCTTAATCTGGCTGTGGGTGGCTAATAAAAGCAGCTCCAGCAGGGATGTTATCAATTGCAAGCAGAGTTGGAGCCCGGAAAGGAAGCCAGAGGGAGTGAGGAAGGTGGAGGAGATGGGAAGGAAGGTGAGATAAAGAGAAGTGCAAGAGGAGTGAGACAAATTCATCAAGAAACCGCAAATAGTGTGCATCGTGAGTAGGTCGTCATATGATTGATGGCTCTGTGTCCATTGGCCCCATTTCTAAACAGAGGAGGCAGGTGTGTGGAGGTGATTAGATTGCTGTGTGCTACACAGCAAGCTGCGAGGGGCGTATACTATCACCCCTAAGCAGACACACTGTGGTCCCAAATGCTCTGTGCAATAGCAAAGTGTTAACCCTGTGGACGAGCTAACATGACAAACTAGTGGTTGTTTTCCCGCAAGGCTAGTAGGGGGAAAAAAAATTGTCCTACATTCCAGATGGAGGCGGATAAAAATTACGACAAGTAGCAAGAAGAGAATCCAGGAAATTTTGAGCAGTTCTAAAAAGCAGTGACTCGTCAATAAAAGGCACTAGGGTCGCCCTCCTACCCAGGTGAGTTAACAGGTCAAAAATCAAATCAAGAAAATGAAACGTTGTGATAAAAATGCTGTATATCTGTTTTTCCATGAGCAGTATAAATAGTAGTATACAGTCATTGATGAGTAAAATTGGTTCGCATATCTCTCAATATGGCGTCTCAAACGATGATGTCACTTCTGGTTTGGGTGCACGGAACAACATCGAGAGACTTTCATTCAAATATGTCATGCTAAGTTGTTGGTGCTGAATTCTTCCACCCACAAATGTTAGCATTTAAACAGAGTTACCATTAAAGCAGACGCCATTTCTGGTCAATCCAAGTGGCTGCTGCTTTTGATGAGAACTTGCCCCATCCAACATGGCTGTGAAGTCTACGTGGTGGCCAATTGGCCATATCAGTTTTTGCTTCATACTCAACCCAATGAAGTCCCTTCAACATAGTATTTCGAGAATAAAACGTGGAGCCTGAGCCACATATGTAAGAACAGTTTTGGTGGATTTATGGACATAAACATCACTTTCGCAATATTACAAACAGGAAGCTACAGTGAAGACCACACACGCAAAGGCACTGTCTTGATTAAATAAATAAATAAATAAATAGATAAAGCATAATAATACAAATAAATAAATAAATACAATATTTAAATAAAATCCCAAACCACTCTGGGACCACTGATAGTAACCTTAACCACTAGGCTATCCAGCCACATATTGAATTTGGCGTTGTATATTAATTTAACCTGTAACTTTGATACACAGACTCGAGGCATAAAGTACTCGCCCTTCAAGGGCGAAAGCTTCAGCATTTAGCGAAACGCGGACTTAAAAAAAATATATATATATTTATTTATTTATTTGCGAAGCCCCGGAAAAAGTACACAGACAAATTTTTTTTCTTCGGAGGCTTCGTTCGCCTCATCGAAAATAAGGAAGCGCACTCGCCGAAATGTGATTATGTGTCAATGACGGCCGATGTAACGACGGCTTTCAACTTTTACCCTTAACACCTCTTTTGAGGAGAGCATTTGAAGTAGGCTATGTTAATGTTGACTACAGTCAGAGTGAAAATGAATTCACGCCCGGAACTCCTTTTGTCTTTCAAGACTGTCAGTATTTCCCAGTGATAAAGGAGGGCGAGGAAAATGGTGCTGAGTTGTCTCTCTCAAACTGGAGACGAAGGTGAAAGGCGGAGCCAATCTAACACTGTGGACGTGATCTAACTTGGCGATCAATTCTGTGAAATAACACCTTCTCAACACACAATTTAATTCTGAAAACATAAAAATTACACTATGCGAGTTAAAATGAACTCCCACAAATTTAACTCTGCAATTTAAACACTCCAATTTTTGCTGTGTACCACTCACCACAGCACTTAGAATCAGAAAGTACATGAAAACATTTATTAATGAGAAACAATGAGAATATTTTTGAAAGATGTGAATGCTTTTTTTTAGATGATCAGGTTAAATATTTTATGGTTAATGTTGAGTGAAATTATTTTGTTCATTGCATGGCATGATGTCATCCAAATGTTAAAACGGGTACCCTTGATGACCCTCTTGACCTTGGGAAATAGGAACAAATCCCACAGAGCCATGTATCAGGATCAACCCAATGAAGTTGTACAACTACATGTTTTGATTGGGATTTTTTTCCTGACACTGGATATTTGTGTTTTATTAAGTTATTTAGTCAGTTAATTATGTTTAATTCATTTTATTGTGTGTTCCATAAAAAATATGTACTTTATGAACAAATGAAAAAGATCATAGAACATTCCCATTCGTTTCATGCAATTTAAGGGAAAATGCCATATTGGGATACAGGAAACCAAAAAGGAAGTTATTTCATTTTATTATTACCGGTATTTTAATTTTATTTTTTTCAATAATATATTGACAGTAGATAGGGACCAGGTCAGACCACATATAATGAAAATTTTCATATAATTATTTTTGAGACATAGCAGGATTTTATTGGTCCAGCCCACTTGAGAATAGATTTTCTTCCACGTGGCCCCTGAGCCAATGAGTTTCACACCCCTGATCTAGGACGACTTTGAAAATAAATGAATAGTCATAGCGTTGAGAAAGTGATAGATAGATTTTTCTTTCTATTGTTTATTTCATGCTCTCCATTGAATTAACTGTGTAGTACTGTGCATTTTGAGAGCTATATTCTCTGTTAGCTTTATGACAGCACCACCTGCCGGCGAACTGCTTGTACTGAGCTAACATCTCTCTCTCTGTCTCTCTCTGTCTCCCTCTCTCTCTCTCTCTCTCTGTCTCTCTCTCTCTCTCTCTCTCTCTCTCTCTCTCTCTCTCTCTCTCTCTCTCTCTCTCTCTCATCAATAAAGTTAAGTGTCATAAGTGTCATGCTTCATATAGTACACTACACCCAACAAAACATTCATTTTCTATAGCGCTTTTCACGAGGGCGGCGGTTGTGTCTATCCCAGCCTACTTGAGTGGTGGTGAGAGGAAAGAGCTACAACTTTGAGCTCAATCCTCTCACCACAAAGCATGTGAGCAATTATTTGATGTACTTTGAGCCTCAAAGTACATCAAATAATTAAGTACATCAAATAATTGCTCACATGCTTTCCACATTTCCACAAGTCTGACGCCATAGTTCTAATTCTGGTTTACATTATGAAAGAAAGGTCGCTATCCCATGATTGACAGCCATGAATTAGGCCTAATGAAACTAAGTGACTAGTCCGAGCACTTGTGTTTTTAACCAAGCCATGACTTAATTGTACACCAGTTTACGTCATAGAGAGCAAATGAATTAAAGGTCTGAACCTTAGTGTTGTAACTAACAATACGTCAGTTACTAGTTGTATAAAGAAACGTTGGGTGATGAAACAACTGGTTTTACAAGAGCGTGTTATGGCAGATATCGTTTTTGTTGTCGTTACTAAAAGCTAACAGTTGGGGGCGCGAAAGCTGCACTGAACAAGCAAATGATAGAAATAAACCATAAAAAAGTAAGACACTTCATTAGGTACACATTCGCCGACCAATAATATAATGTCCGTAATGTAATTTAATTTGGATGAATTTATTAAATGGTATTTATTTACATTACTCATGTGCAATTGCAGCTGTCACCTAGCGGGGGTAGTTAAAAAATAATAATTAGCAATAGACCAGAAGTTCATGTACAACAATTCCACAGTACAATTATAACATATGTTATCTCCCCCCATTTGATTTTCAACTTACGTTACTGTGGCCACCGAGAAGACCTTATATTGATCTCAAATGGTTACATACATTTATTTTTTAAGTTTTCTTTTATCTTGGGTATTGCAATGAGAAATATGATAATGCAGTTGAAATTGTGTTTTAAAACGTGAGTTAAATATAGTAAACAATACAGTACTATGCCCCTCAGTTGTATTTTCATCGAACCACAAAGAGACTCAAGGTGATGGACTTGAGCCACACAATAAGACACAACATTTTGACAATCAAGATTGATGAATAGACAGATAATTGATCATGGGAAGGGTGTGTTACAGAGGCTACTTTCCCCACTATTAAAGAACAACAACAACAACAACACTCAAATCAAAGCAGGCATGAATTACTATTAAAAAATAATGTGTAATCAACATACTTTATGTAAGTCGTTATTAAACACATGAACTATTCAATTGCGGTCTTGCCTGAAAAACCTGAGGGTAAATGAATGAATTTATTTACGCATACCGACCAAACTTTCACGAATGACTCAATGAGGCCAATTAATTACGTCTCATAAGATGACGAAAGAAAGCGTTGCTAAATGGCGTAAAGAAATTGCGCATTGCTGTACACAAGTTAAGTTATCGTTAAATTGGTTAGTATATGAATATTTTCCACGTCCTTCGGTCATTATTCCAGTTCTGGTAACAGCGCGATTATTGAGGCTGCATGAACAGTAATTAGGTATCATAAATAGTACGGGCTTCCGCATTTTGTCTTATCTTGGACGTGACACCCGGCACGCACGGTCTTCTCGGTGGCCACGCCCCTCACTACGTAATAAGACGAGGGGAGGAGGGAGCAAGGAGCAGGATGTGTTTAAATACCAACCGAAGCCTCCCTCCTGGCGGCACCTTTTCTGCGGGAGAACTGCGACAGCAACCAACGCAACGACAAGCATTCCAGCCTTTGCACCGAAGCTTAAACGGTAAAATGAATTCACAAACTCTACTGTAGAAACCAGCTCGTGTTTTTAACGGGGGGGGGGGGAGATAATTTCCGGGTATATAACGTTTATTAGACTGGGAAGGGGCGTGACAAGCTTGCTTGTATGTCGGTTTGTATCAATCATGCGACAATGGACTTTTTTACATCGTGTCGGAAAACATTTTATGTAATTAATGGGGTTTTTTTTCTTTAAAAAAAAGTTCAAGATAACAAAACACGTTTTTTTGTGTTTGTGTTTGTGTTTTTACTATATTACAACATGATGCGTTAACATGAGCTGGATGCAGTCTCCTCCGGATCATGAATTCAGGTGTACGTAACCATCGTTATGCAACAGTTCCTGTACGAATCCCACTTGTTGCCGACGTGTCGTGTATATCACGACTACTTTGGACTTTTACATTTGTCCTGCCGAACCTAGAAGGTTCTCTTAACACACGGTTCAACGAGTTTCCGAGGGTCTTCTTGGCGTGTCGCAGTGTAACATAAGTGTAAAATGGAGGCGCCCCTCCTCCTCCTCTCTCCTGGCAGTGGTCTCCGTCCTGGCATTCCTGTTTGACCACCTAACGAAGACCCGTATAGTCAATTGTGACACTAAAAAGACGATGTGCTGAATTTAAATGCTTATTATTGTTATTCCAATGTTGTATAGTATCAAACTGAGAGATGGGTTGCTTTAGCATTTCTCCACCAAGAAAACAGTAATAATGTTAAATATAGTGTGAATTAAACACAAATGTAAAAATAACTATTGCCACCTCTTGCATACGTACCAATCAAACATATTTGACAATCTTCTATGTAAACACACCCATGAAATCAAGCAGTTTTTCCAGTCACACTTAATGACCTCAGAGTGAAAAGTGTGTCCGTCCTGTTGACATTCCACAGCTCTGAGTCTATTTGTGCCACTTGACTGTCTTTGACCTCCTGTTGACCAGTGATAGGAAAATGCCAAAAACACATCAGGGGTATGCGATAACATGCAGCTCTGGTTTGTGTAATGGTTTCCTTCTTGTTTCCCTCGTTTGGCGAAATTACTATTAGTTGCAATCCACATTCAGACATACCTCAAAGGGAGGAAAGGATGACTTAATTGCACAGCATACAAAGTATACTATAATACTTAGTTACTATAAAAGTATGAAGACCTCTATCAGTGTCAGTGTGCACTATTGCTGAAAGTGGACCAAAGGTCTTTTGTTGAAACCCAGCTCACCCACCAAAACGGACATGAGAAGGCTTGTAAGTAGTGAACTCTCCAGCAACCATAAATAGTAGTGTGTGTGACGTCAGCTGGGGGGATGGGCTGTGCTGCACGTACACATGATCCGCCGCTGCCTCCCACCACTCCTGAGAAACTACAGAGGTCGCTAGGGAGCAATTGTCCAGACTGTGGTTGCCATGGCGATCTGGCGAAGCGAGACTGTGGGAATCAATGAGCATGCTCAGCAAACAAATCAATGGAAGTATCCATGGGAGCTAGTGTCAGGTGTGTTAGAGGGATATTCATAACGATATGTTTACTATTGTAAGCCGTCATACGGAGCGCTATTACTAACTTTTACCTTTTGTTTATCCTGTTCAGTTATTAATTTTGGCTGAGAGCAGGGGCGGAAATGTCATTTTTGGTCCGGCGCTGCTCACATTGTTGTTGGTCTAAACCAATGGCAACTTACGGCTACAATAATAAACCATTTATTAAAATAAAATGTATCAAAAGAATTTCAACCCCCTTACTTGTGTTTCGGCACCGCCTCTCATTTGCACACCCACCCTGTCCATTTGGCTGCCATGTTGCTGATCCGTTCTCACTTTTCTTTCCACAGATGGCCACCAAAGACAAACTGATCACCCAAGTGCTGAAGGAGGAGCCGGGGAGCAGCAGGAACAAGGTGACGGTGGTGGGCGTCGGCATGGTGGGCATGGCCACCGCCATGAGTGTCCTACTGAAGGTAAGAGACAAAAAAAGAACACGTTTTGCTTGTAGGTGTCTATAAAATGACCAATTGTCTGGCATTTAGCCATCCATGTGATATATACGAAAGACTACACAGTATTGATTGGCTTCCCACTCTCTGTTAGCTGAACCCGTGCCAGTGGCAGAATAATGGAGGCACTATAAAAAGAGGGCCCTTGCTTGAACACAAAACAAAAGCTGGCTAGCATCAAATACGAGATGCAGCTCTTTGGCTTTCCGATCCCTCTTTTGGAATTTTAAGTGGGCCTCTCAGAAATTTAGATCATGGATAGAATACACTCACTCGACAACAGTGAAGCCTTTTTTGAGCCGGGGTGCATATTTTTCATTTGAAAAGTCTTACAAAAAAGTATACACTCACAAATATGGGCTTGTTTAGTTGAATAGAAAGCTGCATATTATTTAGTTGCATGAATGGCAACAGATGAATACACAGGTTTAGAGCTGTCAAAATTGATCGATTAATCAACACGCAATTGATTACCACTATTTTAATAATCGTTTGGAGCCTCTTTTTTTTAAATTAAAAATGGTCAAAATATCTGTGTTTAATCAAAACAAGATATTTGCAAACATATGTTTTTACTTTTGGAAAACAATGACCGAACCGATAACAACAACCCCCCCCACCCCCTTTTTAAATCACTATATGTATACAAAGTACAAATAAACACCAATCACTGGTTAATTAAAAAAATAATAATAATAAATAATCATGGTAAAAAGGCTATTGTAATACTGTACACTTTAATGCAGAATTAAAATGAATCCGATTAGACGATTAATTGATTAATAGATTAATCGCTTCTAAAAATATTTGATAGTGACAGCACTACGCAGGTTAGGTCAACCTCCCGACAGCTAGTGGTAGAGTAGTTAAATCTTCCGGCTGACACTGTACATTGCTGGCATAGATTTCGTAGAAGACCAAACATGGACTAATCCCAATAGAATTTTTCTTAAAATTGCATGAAAGTAATGGCAAATTTCTATTCTTTTAATTTCTAGTTTCTGATCATAAAACACGAGTACCGATACCTTGAAATAAAGCCGGGTATCGACCCAACACGGTGCTCGCCCATTCCTAATAATTTTTTAGACCAATTCAATGAAATTGGATAATTTCCCACAATGCAATTGATGCTTTTACACTCGTGTGTGGCAGCACAGTGGTTGCGAATAACAATTTTACAGTGTGACTTAAACGTGTACGTACTCTACTTGCTGATCAGGATCTGTGTGACGAGCTGGCGCTGGTGGACGTGATGGAGGACAAACTGAAAGGCGAAGCGTTGGACCTGCAACACGGCTCCTTCTTCCTGAAGACGCACAAGATTGTGGGAGACAAAGGTGAGAAGAGTCCAACAAAGCAAACAGATGACAACAACAACTCTGTGGCCATCTATAATTAGACACGCATGTGTTTGAATTGTAAAGATTACAGCGTGACAGCCGGCTCCAGGGTGGTCGTGGTGACTGCCGGCGCACGTCAGCAAGAAGGAGAGAGTCGCCTGAATCTGGTGCAGCGCAACGTCAATATCTTCAAGTTCATCATCCCCAATATTGTCAAGTACAGCCCCAACTGCATCTTGATGGTTGTCTCGAACCCAGGTAAGGTGGAACTACTGCGAAAATGTTGATTCTTCGTAAAGAGATTATTTATTGGTGTCTTTTAAACAAAAACAAAAAAAAAATTTGGGGGGGGGAATCAACTTTCACATATGACTTTTAATTTGTGTCACATTTGATACATTTGGTCACAATGCTTTAAATGTGTCTAAAATTTAATAATAAACAAACGTAGCAAACATATGAGTACTGTATTTCCAAAAATCAGAAAGAACATTTCCCACTATTAATAAGTATGCGTGTCTCCCCTTTCTCAATTGGGGCGATCTTGCAAGGTCGCTGAAAAAGCCCATCAGCTTGGTGATACTGCCCTCTAATGGATGATCCATGCAATGCATGTGTCAGATCATAAATGTCACGGTTTTAATGAGGAAAAAGATCATATACTCATGAAATAGAGGGCTCAAAATGTCTTGTATTTAATATGATACGTTTGGCGTTATAGGGTATTTACACAGTATTTAAAAAAAAAACTGTGCTACCAGGTTCATTTCATAGAAATCACTTAGGGTCATTCATAAGTAGTAGATTTATAAATTTTGGTGTCATTTTTGTGTTATCATCCTTTTCCCCGTCAGTGGACATCTTGACTTACGTTGCTTGGAAGCTGAGCGGTTTCCCGCGTCATCGCGTCATCGGCTCCGGCACCAACCTGGACACGGCCCGCTTTCGCCACCTGATGGGAGAGAAACTGTCCCTCCACCCTTCCAGCTGCCACGGCTGGATCATCGGCGAGCACGGGGACTCCAGCGGTGTGTGGCGCTTCGCTATAAATAAAAACAGGAGCTGGGATACCAGCGCATCTTGAATTTAGCATCACATTAGAGGCCAGTAATTGAATTTGGATTTATCGGCGCTATTTGGCTTCTCTTAGTGCCCGTGTGGAGTGGCGTGAACGTGGCCGGCGTCAGTCTTCAGGGCCTCAACCCTAAGATGGGGGCTGAAGGCGATAGTGAAGACTGGAAGGCGGTGCACAAAATGGTGGTTGATGGGTGAGTACGTTTGGTGCAACTCTGCAATGCAGCCGATCATGTACTTGCATGCCCTCTGCTCTCCGGAGCCGTGCGATCGCAAGAAAGTTGCAAAGTCCACAATCGAATGATAGCTGAGCATCCCGAGTGAGGAATTGCAACATGGCGCTAAGCCTACAGGCGGGTGATTGTACAGCAGGGCACAAGTGGCACCATTTGTTTTGAAAACGGACAGATTGGCCAGGTCATTCAGAGATAAGGCCATAAGAAAATGTTAATGTTTGTAAAAGGCTTAGTAAATTATTGATGGGCTGGATAAAAGAACAGAGCGGCTGCATTTGCCCCACCCTTTACTCATACTTTTACGACTAAATATCCACACATCTATACTTTTACACAGTCAATTTGACTCTACTTAGAGTTGGACCAAATAGACTCAGTGTTACAAGTAATACTTATACTTGGAAGAGTATAAAATAAAGAATTGAAAAAAAAAGAAAGAAGATAAAAGTCACTCAAGGGTTGAGGAACAAACTCACGACCTACGGCTTGGAAGAGTGCCACACTACCCCCTGAGCTATGCCCCTCCTACTGTTTGCTTATTCCCAAGAGGAGAAAACATAGGAAATAATGTAAATGCAACTAATCCGTTCCCAAGCTGCAAAAACAGAAATTTCCCATTTTAATTTCTATTTATGCTTTTTATATTTACAGTACAGTACCGTATTTAAACAATAAAAAATACCTTACCCTTTTTGTTGTGGTGTGATGGCATCCGTGGATGATAAATGCTGTTAATGCTAGCTTTAGTTCAGTGCTGAGTTTGTGTATTTTACATCGGGCATATTGTTAGACTACTAAGCGGTCCATGCGTGCGTTTTTTAACATCAGGCACGTTGCTAAGGGGGGTCCTCGTGCCAGTATTTACAGAAGTAGTCACGGTAGTTACAACGGTGCGATAATCTCCTTCCTAATTCCACTGTGGTTCGTAGCACTGTATGTTATGTCTTCCTTTGGGCCCATGGCGAAGAAAATAGTCGCGGAAAAATCGAAATGCACTCGCGAGTATGAAGCACCTCCGGGAGTATTCACAATCTGATTGGAAATCTACCGCAACGTGAGCATTCGGCATTGCTCGGCTTCACTCAGCTACCCGTTTTCAAGGTTTATTCGGCTTAGCTTGCTTTGCTCGGGTGTTCAAACTCCAAAAATGAGTTCAAACTCCGAGGCATTTTTTACTCCCGATTTTTTGGCTGAAATCCGATTTGTATGAGTTCCGAGACGTTCAAACTCCGAGGTTCCCCTGTAGAAAACATTTACACCCCTCATTAACTTGGGCAGGCCGCAGTCTACCAATCGTGGTAACACGGTGCACTCTGCCTCCCAATTGCTGCACAATGTAAAACTGAAATTTTCATTAATTTATTAAAAAAACACCCGGACAAGATGTAAAAAAGTGGATATGTCCAGGCAAAAGAGGACGTATGGTCAACTAAACCAGTAACTGAAAATGAAATGGAACGGAGGGAAAACCTTCATTTCATTGGCTGACCAAACTGCAGGGGCCGAGAGCATTAGCTTTTCATAAAAATCGAATCTATCTAAAGAGGCGTTGTAACTTTAACATCAATAGGCATAAAAAAAAGATGCTTTTCATAATAAACATTGGCTCGCCATATATTCTATAGTCTTTCCCCCCTGACCTTCCGCTTAGACTTTAGTATCTTCAGGAGGCTTACGACACATTTATAACGCAATATCAAGAGTAACCATGACTTTTCTGACTCACTGAGTGTTTTTCTGGCAGGACAATAGGCTTCCTGAGATTAGAGACAATGATTTGAAAGTGTTGGAATTTGGAAATGTGCATAATTGCATCACACCCAGACAATGTGTGTGTGTGCGTGTGTTTGCAGAGCGTATGAGGTGATCCGGCTGAAGGGTTATACTTCATGGGCCATCGGGATGTCTGTGGCTGACTTGGTGGCGAGCATCACCAAGAACATGCACAGAGTCCACCCCGTGTCCACACTCGTCAAGGTAAGAGTACCTCATTTGTTACGCCATCGAACAAGCTCCGAGTGTTTAAAAAAAATAATAATAATGATGCGCTCTGTTCGGCAGGGTATGTACGGCGTGAAAGAGGACGTTTTCCTGAGCGTCCCCTGCGTCCTGGGCAACACCGGCCTGTCAGACATCGTCAACATGAGCCTGAAGCCCGAGGAGCAGCAGCAGCTGGTGAAGAGCGCCGAGACGCTGTGGGCCGTCCAGAAGGAGCTCACTCTGTGATCGGCGTAGCGCCGCACGGTACCACACGTCAGTCCCAAACCAAACGTCACGAAACACTGTGCATTCGTCCAAGCGTCTCCCTTGTATTTTCTGTGTCAAACGGCCTCCGTTAAGATGGATGAAGTGGAAGTTACTTTCAGATATTAACAATTGATGTCATTTTAATGTTGCTGCCTGCTCCTATCACTGTATGTAAAAGTAGGAACACAACTACTTAGCCTGGAAAGTCAGCTTGTGTTGAGATCTGGAAAATTGTGTCTAAAATACTACGCAAGTATACTGTTACTATGCACGGTTGTGGCTTCTTCATGCACTCCTTGTATGCTTTGTGTGTATTCTGTCTACAGTGCGATGGATTGTGTTTTTTGTCTGATGGAGACATTCCATTCTAAGTGGGGGTAGGTTTCCTGCCCAGTTGAGAGTAATCTAAAGCCTTCTCCACACATGACCTCAAGTGCACTGATAAGAGAGATAAGTCAAGAGTCCATGGCAATTCACCACGCTCCTTGTATGGTTGGGGATGCTATTGAATGGAAATCATCGATACAGACAACAAACTTGAACGTGTTGTTTGCGCTCCCTAATGTCCTCTAAGAGAATTATATTTATTTTTCTCCATATAAACTCTAAAGGACATTAACAAAGTGTAATGGTGTTATTTTCTCCATAGCCATTACTGCAGATGATACACATTTATTGTTACCAGTCTTATTTATCACTGTATCTGGACATATTTTTATGTACAGTAGCATCAAATAAAGCCAGGATACAGAAACAAGACCCTCACTTGTCTGCGTGTTCATTTCAATTATATTTCAAATGGGAATTTTGCATGCCAGGATACTTTATAAACAAGTCTCGTTCCGATATACAACTTGCTTTTGCAGTACAGGCAATAAATCCTATTCAAGTCCTCACAGGTTGCAAGGTTCAAACAGCATCTTAATGTACTTCTTAATAGAGCTGAAAAGTTGCTCTCTTCTCGACGACGCTCGGGAAGTACAAGAGAACGAACAGTTAGGTCTATGTTTCATCACTACTTTGTATTTAAAATACTGTCAGTATTTTTTTAAGGGCCTCCGCATTCTTTTTTTTTTAATGGTTATTCTTCATTCTTATAAATGGTCATTTGAGAGTTTTCCCACACGCTAAACTCCAATGTTACAGGCACAACCCTAATCTTAAACATTGGCTCAGTATACTGTATATTCATATAAACAAATACACCATATTATCTCACACTTCTAAAGTATGAATGTTGGCTCAGGCCTCCCTGTGCTTGCGTGGGATTGGGTGCGCCCCAAAATCCCACTTTGCAAAAGTGTGCACGTTAGTCTGAAAGCTCATGTATGTGCCCCACAACACTGATGAAGTTAAGCGCCTTTAAACAGTGATTACCAAACAAGGGTGGTGTGACAAAACTAACGCTACGAGATACCATCAGGGCCACTGTGGGAAATTGAATCTGTCAGTCAAATATTGAGAGGCAGAAAATAACTTCTTTTGTTTTGCCATCAAATCAGATGTCTTTAATTTGAACGGATTCACATAAATCTACAGATACAAAAGATGATCTATGGTTTAATTGGAAACAAAAAATAACAGCAGATACTCTATGATACATTTCAAAGTGCATTTAGTAGAAGGCTAAGTTAAATGAGAAGTGTTGTCATAACTTAACATTTGATTAGTATAACAGGCTCTTTTATACCCTATAACACTCAAAAATGTTCACAAAAGAAGGTTTACGCAGATAACTAATTGGACCAACAATGGACAGCAGAAATAAAAATAGTGGATATTCTTTGTAAAAATGTCCTCGAGACACACTGTACAGGGTAGAAGAGCTACTGTACATGATTGGTTAATGCAGCCAAACAGTCAAATTGGAGGGCTAACCTGAGCAGCTGACACGTACAACGAAAGTGGAAAGAGGAGAGGAAAAACAATACGGGTTCATGCATTAAAGCATATCCATAATAGAAAGACGGGAAAAAAAAGCCTTCCGATGTGGCTCAGGCTGCATGCAGCTCTAAATCAAAGGTTAACCACTTTGGGTATTTATATCAGCGCTTAACCTTTTTCATGACCAGGGGTGTCTCTTAACCATGAGCCCCTCACATTTTGTGCTTACTCAACATACAAGGCGGCCAGGCTAGTCGATAGCCACAATACACATAATGCTGTCATGTGTGTGTTGGGAAAATCTCTCACGCATTTGGTTTGATTCGGGTCACAAGGACAAATCTTAGGAGTGTATAAACAGCCCGGTGGTCCATTAAAGATGGGAGACAACACAGAGGGAGAAGACAAAAGAACCAGAGAGCCAGAAGACATGTCTGTTTTTGTTTCCTGCCGGTGTTGCTCAGTAGAGGTCACTGAGGCCGGCGGTCTTGCGGGCTTTCTGCATGAGGGCGCGGAGCTGGAACTGCTTTCTGGAGAGAAGGCGTACGTGCTGCAACAAAAGAGGACATTCATCAACACGCTCACACAATACCGCACGGAGCATGTGTCAGTATCTCAAAAGTTGTGTGCAAATGGCCACCTTGAGAAAAACCTCCAGGTCTATGACCCCCCTTCGGAGGGCCTCTCCCAAATAGAAGATAGTGTCCTCGATGGCGTTTTCCTCTGCGTACAGGTTCAAGATCTGTTTGTACAGGGGGGCCGTTGGCACAATGATGTCGTCGATGTTGTTGTTCTCCGACTGGTTCTCCATCTTCTCCAGGGCCTCCGTCAGCTCCTCGTCCTTGCGCTTCAGCAACTCGATGTTCCTATCGACGTCGGCCTGGTCCAACAATATTTGGGTGACAGGTAAAAACCATGGGCCAAACTAGGACATATGAACCAAGTTTGTTGCAGTGGAACCGTTACAGACATTACAATGAAAATGATAATAATAATGATAATTTAAAAAGAAAAAAAACATTACCACTTCCTGGTCCAATCTGGAGATCATGTCCTCCAGTTTCTGATGTCCTTTCTTGAGGTCTTCTTCTGTTCGCTTGAGGGCATCCAACTCGGCCTGAGCCCTGTCCATTTCCTCCTTCATCCTCCAGCGAAGCTTGTCACTCACAGCTGAGATCAGCGACGCACGGATCGTGTCTTCGCCAATGGTGCCATCTCTGTTGGAGCCTAGACAAGGTGACACAAGTTGAACTTCAGCCTTTAGCATCCCTTTGTGAATGTGTCGTTCCGTTTTCAAGAAACATCTTTTTTTAAATTTTAGCTCAATTTGATGAATTATGAAAAGCCATTTATCTATTAGTTTAACATTATCCCCTTTAATTAAAAGTACGAAAACTTACAAAAAATATTTGATTGTACATTTAGAACAGATATAAAATTTGCAATTAATCATGAGTTAACTATTGAAATCATGCAATTAATTATGATTTTTTTTTTTTTATTATCGCCTGACACCCTTAATGTTATGTACTGGAGTCCACACTACAGTGCGTACAGGTCAGCCTTGAATCAGCTCGGATTTTTTCTCTCTTCTCTCCCATGTCACTACTAAATATAGGAGCGCGCCAAAAGTCATCCAGATGGCAGACAGTCCAGTGTCGTTTCACTACTGCTTCCAAACAGCTGATCACAGGTCAGTCAGTCTTTTTAAGGAGTTAGTGTTACATCCCCAAATATAGCACATATAACCAGAGAGGAACCTCCAGGTCCATACTGTAGGTCTCGTTGGCCTCTCTAGTTACATCAGATGACCTTTCGCTGTCGGTTCAGCATGCCACCAAAGTCAGGCTCAGGGTGAGAGGGTTTCAATAAGAAGGTCACATGGCTACATTGCAGTTCATGCTGCAGAAAGATGCAGAAGCTTCCTTTTATCTGTTTTGGCTTCATTATAAATAATTTCTATGATATACTGTAACATATATATACATATATATACATAAGAGTGTGATTGAGCTTCTTTTTCCTTTATTGTACAGTGATCCATCTCCTACCATCAGTTTACTATTCACAAACATGTTTTTTTTCCCATGTGAAACCAGCAATTCACTGGAAAAACTCACCTCGTCGCGTTTTTGTAATCTTTTCATAACGCTCTACAGGGTTGACACTAACATAAATTCTCACAAAACCACTTAGCCATTGTGTCTAGACCAGGGCTGTCAAACTCATACGAGCCCAGTGGCCACATGGAGGAAAATATATGATGACCGTACCTGTAAAATCATGGTTTATAACTTAAAAACAATTTCCGTCAGTTATACACAGATTTTCGCTATTTGCAGACCAGCCCTAAATAGCGGGCTCAACTATAAATATATTGTTCCAAAAAATAACAAATGCAAATGGGACGCGGCAACACTTTACCCATATGTATTCCGCATGTGTTATATCTACCTGTTTTGCATATATATTGTTCCCAGAATGCATTGTGTTATAGGCTTAAATTAAGTTATAGGACATTAATCCATGCCATGTGATTGTGTTAGCAGTAGCATGTGTGACTTATTCAGCACGTTTATGTTTGATTTATGTAGGACTGTGTTTTTTTTCTTTTTTCAACAAACCGTGTGTAAAATTATGACAAGCAGGTACATTCTGTGTACAAGGTGCTGGGCACTGGTTTTCTCAGTCACCAGACCCCCGTATTTTTCTCATAAAAGTGCTTGATTATCATTCTTGTGTTTTTTTAACTATTTGTATCTGTCTCATCACTTACAAATTGTGGGTGTTTTACTGTACAGTCAGTTATATGATATTTCCTAAATCTGTAGCTATGCCAAAAAGTCAACTTCAACGATTCTATAAGGTAAATGGATGATAGCAGAGTTGTGGGTCAGGATTGCATCGTGAAGAGACTGTCCTTGGTTTAGGAACCTAGTGCTAAGCTAAAACATTAAGTCAGATTTACAGAAAACACAGGCCAAATATATAAAACAATCAAATGAAAAACAAATAATGATTAGTAAATGAGTGTGTCTTCTTGTAGCATGTTACAACATTCAACGCCGTTCATAACTTTGCAACAAATGTGGTAAGTCATAAACAGAGTACCCATTATGCATTCAAGTGCAGTACAATGAGAAACTATTTGTACGTTGGTGTATTTGACATAGCTATTGAATTAGAATCTTTATTCTGCTTTCACAGTGTTCCGTGTGTCATGATGGGAGATGTTCGCTGTAATACATACCCACTGTGGACACAGGTGTTTGCGTTGGGTAGTGAGTGGGACCAGAAGTAGCTGGGTAAGAGTTGCCCCCTGGGTACTGGTAACCTGGGTATCCGCTGCAAAGAGAAGATAAACATCATTTTGTAATTTTAAAGCATTGGACGCAACATATAAGACTGAAGGTGTGAAGTAATAAAACAGCTCCTCCTGCAGCACAGCACGCTTGCCACACAAAACTAGTGTATGCACATGATTGAGAAACATCTTACCCTGTATTAGGACTTGGGCCATAAGGTGAAACTGCAGCCATACCAGGTACATAAGAAGCTGATGTAAGAGGAAAAGTACACACAATTACATCACCTTGGCGACTGCTCTTTCGTACTTCTCTCATAGTGCACTGTGATAGCGAATGAGCACCACCTGGTGGTAAACTGGTCATTTACTCACAGAGGGGAAAAAATATACAGTAACACCACATACGATTAGGAGGTCCAGCAGCTTGGAAAGCTTGGTAAGGCGCTTGTGTGGTAGGGCGAGAAAACACTGGTGGCTCATCTCCAAACACCACGATCATCACCTGAATGAGACCATACAGGTCTGAGTGTGGCTGGAAAAGAAGAGAGGAAAAAGTGAAGAGTCATCATCATTAAAAAAGATGTTCTATCTCTCCGTTGACAATGTGTGTCTACAAAACCAATTATTTTCCATCTATGTCAATTTTGTGCAACGTCAAATATCCAAATGTTATTGTGAGTTGCAATTTTGCACAAGTGTAGACTGCAGAGATAGGAAGTACCGAAGTACACATACTTCAATACTGTACTTGAGTAGTTTTTTCAGTACTTTGTACTTTCTTGAGTATTTATGTTTTTACACTACTTTTTACTTTTATCCGTTACTGTTTATCATGAGTATTTGTACTTTTTACTTGAGACATTTCCAAAACAAGGTTGTTACTTTTGACTTGATAAAAAAATAAAAAATAAAAAAAAGTTGTTACTGGCAGCATGAGAGTACAGTAAATGTGCTTAATGGAATAAGACAAATACAAGAACCGTTAAGTCAAAGTTACAGAAAAAAGGCATTTTCATATGAATGCAGATTTATGCGTATTATAATATGGACGCAATGCTTTGATGACTCAAGAGATTTGTGGAAATATGTAGTGGTATTTGGAAGATGGTTTAAATGCCTGGGGCAAAACTAGTCTACCAGAAAACGGATTAGGCTATTTAGAATAGTTTTGTGCAATTTTCTTATAATTTACCTTCATTTTCAAATTGAGTAAAATTACAAACTTTCTTGCAGGGTGAAGAAAAGGTTACAATCTTTTGATTACTTCTTATTCTTATATACCATAGATATAGAGTAACAGGTGTAAATTGTGTTTCAAGCAACTGTTACATTCATTTCAGTCAAACCTCAGATATATCATGATCTTTTTTTTTTGCGTCGAAGAGTTTGTTTTATGAGCAAATAAGTGTAAGCTAGTTGTTCAATAAGGCCAGAATTCCAGCCCTATTAGACAAACGATTTGTGCACTGTAACCTGTATTGCTAACCAACTTACATGCTTCCACTCGTGTAGATAGGGTAGGTAGATTTTTCCATTGGCATCAATATGTTTACCAGTTTTGATCATCATGTTGCTGGTGGGTTTAACAAAACAAATGGGTGGGTTGAAGGGATACGTGTCCAGCAACCAAAGACAGATTGGGATGTTGTAGACGTTGCCTGTGAGGAAACACACACAAGAACAAGTGCAGACATATAGTATTTATTTATCTACCATCTCCCTCAAATGACATTTTCTTAATTGTTAACATGCAGTGCACAACATGAAGCTGACAAACGTTTAAGTGACTGAAAGCTTGTGATGCTCTTCAAATAACAACATTGAACACTGATGTGCAAAACAAAAATAAGAACACTGTATTATGTACCTCTATAGCTTACAGGGACTGTTCCTGTTAAACTCATCAGGTCCCTTGTAGAGCCATCGTTGAACACTGAAAAGCAAGTTGAGTCAGTGAGGAAAGACAAACTCACATTCTACCATATATTGAGTCACCCAAGAATGAAATAGCGTGGAACCAATAAGGTTGTATAATACGGACTTTGTCCTCAGAGTCGGGTGTCTGTGACTTGACCTTAATGGTTCCTATGAAAATAAGAATTGATAAGAATATTGGTTTACCATAGCCATCCATTACGGGCTTCAAGTCTTTGTAATGAGAGATGACATTGGTGATTTCACGAACAGTCAGGTCCCTGTATTTGTATTGCTGAAATATGACAAAACAGGAGAGGAGTGATGACAATGAATGTTTTGTATTCTATTTTGATACAAAGTGGATATACCAGCTCGTGGCATAGTGGTTAGAGCAGTTGCCCCGAAAGTGCGGGGTCAGTGGATTGAATCCCGTTTTGTACTCTTTTTTTTTTTTTTTCTTTTTTTAACTACAATTTCTTACAGCCAGCCAGGAGTTGTAATTGAGCCATTTTGTTTCACGTGTTGATTGAAGAATTTAACAGTTGTTCAAATTCTCACATTCAAAGAAATAGAAGATGCGATAGCTGCATTTAAAAAGACGCAACATGTTTCCTACTGACTGATAAGTGATAACCCTGCTCTGAGCCAGGGTTATGGATAGGGATAGGCTGGTAATGCATCTAATAGCCTATTTTCGGTAGCAAAAAAAAGAAAAAGAAAGATAACTTAATGAAAATACACAGTAGGGGTTGAAGCTTGACAGGAAGCACGCCCAATGCATGACTGATTGATCAATCAAAACAGTTCAGGAGAATTGACGGCCATGGCAAAATATCAACAGCCATTTTGATAACAAAAAAAAAAGCCTCAAGCAAAGAAGAAAGGTTAAACACTCTACTACATTGCTCAGTGACAGTCTATGCTTAACAAAAGCTAAGCATGTTTGTTTTGTATGTAAAATAAAGAGGCTGGGAATTTAGAGTGGGCATACAAAGTAACTTTCGCCAACTGCTATCTAAATGAATATCCATGTAAGAACATTTGAGGGGAGTACATGCATTACGTTTAGCACATAACAAATTGTTAACGGCACACTAGTTCCTTACAACTTCGTTTAGACGAAACATTATGCCGAACA
Organism: Leptonotus elevatus; assembly: GCF_054856555.1. Classification (NCBI taxonomy): domain Eukaryota; kingdom Metazoa; phylum Chordata; class Actinopteri; order Syngnathiformes; family Syngnathidae; genus Leptonotus; species Leptonotus elevatus. Next base: position 17,524,153 of record NC_141242.1, on the reverse strand, counting down.
GCAGTTTATATAATGTTAGCACATCGTAAAATACATGTTCCACTTCCAGTTATATCAACAGTATATATATATTTATTGATCACGGTAGGGAGTACAGGCAGCTTATAACACACGACGTTTCACCAACACGCCATTTAACATGGCAGGAAATTGTATAACTACTGTACTGTCATGTTACGTTTCGAATGTTAGCTATCATGCTAAAAACAACAAGTTACGATATTCATCAAAAGTCGGGTTTACCTTCAACATTTTCTTCAGGGCGCCTTCGTTGATAACTGCCATTGTTTCCAGGTTAATGTGTATTTCAAGAGAACTGAGTAAATATGAGACTAACTGGCAGAACGCTAACCCAACCTAAAGCTCGCTAGCAAGAATTCCGCAAGTGCTAGGCTAATGTTAGCACAGCCCTGGAGCGGACTAAACACAAACAGTCGGGTTATTTGTAATAACCCGTCCAATTGAATAGAGTTAATGTTTGTCTTGTTATATCAGATCGAAGCAGTACAGGGATGACTAATGTCAAACTAACTTCTGGGTACAAACAAAATATGCTTCAACACTCAAATATTAGACTAACAACAAGGCGAATTTCCGGTATTACGCCTGACATTTTCCGGGGGAATCGATTACGTCATTATTTAATCAAAACTTTATTAACAACATAAAGTTATATTGCACTAGTTATTTTCTTAACGATAATGCTTCTCTATCATTATTATTATTATGATGGTACATTGTTGAAGATTGTTATGTAGAAAAGGTGATAGAAAGCCAAGAAATCTTCTCAAAGAACCACACAAACTTATATAGATAGATATAAGACAACAAGAATGATACATTCTCAGTTTAACTCAGTTGTTTTAATGTTAGGGTGATATTTTAGTAGAGCATATTGCATAACAACAACGACGACGTTGATTTTGAATACTGTCACGCCCCCCCCACCCCACCCAATGAATGTCTTATTTTTCATGATCACAGGAATATCCTGTTTTGATGTGAAACCATTCCGCATGAACATACAGTAGTTCAGAGAAAGAATATGACAACATGATAAAATGTTACTTGAGTGTCAAAATAAATCAAACACCAATAGAACAACCATAACAATAGCGTCCATCTGATATTGTGCACAAGATATGTTTCACAAGAAGCAAATCAATATTGAAATCTATTAACAGCTGGTTTCATTTCCTTGAAGGACAGGTTGGCCATCTTCTGCTGATAAAGACACATATAAACTGCCGTCTGGCCGGGAAAACACCTGTGATTCCCTGCGGAACTGCAGCGAACCTAAAACAAGAATTCGGGACAAGTTAAGTCCAAAGTTTATGTACAGTATTCACAATCTCACACTTGATTAGACATGGCCCAGTTATTACTTAGTGGATATCTAGGACACAGAAGAATGTTTTGTTGCTTTTCTTAACTTCATTATTTTTTTCTTATTCACCACAAGCTTATAATAAGCCAACCTTACTGTACATGGAAATATTCTTTGTTTAGATGACTTTTTTTCCTATCACAGTTGTATGTATGCAAACAAAAGTATTTCATTCAAAGCAGGCAAGAGCTTGTTTTCCTGCTAAGACATGATGTCATTTTACTTACAGGATGCTTGTGCAGGTTGAGGACGAGGCTGCATACAGATAGGAGGGTGGTCTTCAAAAGTGGCAACCATCACCTGCAGGAGGCTCACCAGGTCACACTCTCCCTGAGAGAGCCATGGAAGGGTCAGTGTACCCGATGCGTCACTGTAAACCTCTCACATGTGTTGCTCACCTGCTTCCACTCCTTCAGGTATGGCAGCCGGATGTCCCCATTGCTAGAGACATATTTTCCTTGAAGGATCATCATCTCCCGCGTGGGCTTGACATAGCAAATCGGGGCAGACTGTGGGTAGCTCTCCTCAAGCCACACAGATATGGGGATGTTGTAAGTCATCTCTAGCACAGTGTTAGGGACAGTAAGAGCATTGATCAACACAAAAATTCTTTGTGTGGACATAACAATTGTTGCCCTTGATATAAAATGTTAAATCATTACCCTTAAAAAGGATGGGGATAGTTCCTGTTAGACTCATCAAGACCTTGGTCGTTCCGTCATTGTAAACTGTACAAACCAAAATGACTGTTGTGTTAAAAAAAACAACTACACAAATATCAAAATGAAAAAGTACATGTTTTTTTTTTTAAGTTTCTTACTGTATTCATCCACCATTGGAACAAGGTCCTTGAAATGGATCAATGCAACATGTATTTCATGGGCCACACGGTTACAAAGATATGTCTATGCAACAGAAATGAGAACACACGCACACACACACACACACGCGCACACAAAATGAATAATACAATTACAAGTGGCAGTCAAAATGGGGATCATTAAAGGATGATTTGATAAATGATCTCTTTGTTTATCTACATATATAGACACATCAATATATATTATATTCTCATACCTTCGGCAGCATTTTCTTGATGGCGTTTTTGAAGGACGTCATGATTGTAGTGTATCTAAAACTAAAAATGTGTCTCGTCTTACGATTACCAACCCTTTCTAACCTTTGATTTTCTTTTTCTCTCCGTGTGTTTATCGACAAGCACACAACTTTATGACCCCCTAAAAGCCAATGAGAGAGCAGCGTCATAATAGTACAATCATGTGACTTACAAACCATAAATACTAATTAGGCCACATGGCTCAAACAAACATCTTGGTTCTGTGACCCAATAAATCAACACGTTACGTAGGTCATTTTTCAAGAAATAAACAGTACGTTATATCATTGTCTGCTTACATCAATTTTAAATCATGACTAAAATGAACTCGTGTTTTTACCGACTTACTAACAACTGTAGGCAACCTACTAAGTCAGCAACAGTAACAAGATGATGGCAACACTTTGGTTTGGCCCTGTGTAGATGGATTCTCAATCCACAATACTGCAAAATCAGTCACACTAAATGATCATTTTGATCCGAGTCGATGTTCCAGCTTTCGCCTGTAGGTGGCAGCAAATAGCAGATGCAATTGTACATGTGAAAGTGACCAGACTGCAGCACGTTTATCTTAACATTTTTATTCCTGCCCTGCAATACATTTGACACATTTTTAAAGAGTACATACATCTTAAATAGCTAAACAGCTAACATTTTTACAAATTCCAACCACACTTTCATTCAATAGTGTTCAAGGGAAAGCGAAGCCCTTGAGACAACTGTAAGTAGAGTCCAAACCGGCACAGGTCTGTACAGTCTTTTTGTGACATGTATACTCGGTGTTTACTGGCTAAGTATCCATGCGGCAACAATATGAGACATTCTAAGACGCTGAGAATTTATGCATAGATTTGTGGAGTTGTGGCATTAGTATGGATTTGATACTGTATACAGTATAAAGTTTGACAGGGAGACAACAAGCATTTAGGACGTCACAAACTTTCCATCAAAATGTTTCAGTCCAACAGTTGGAACCAAAAGAGTTTTAGTTGAATACGTTCAAAAGACACATTCATAGTTCATAACTTCATTCGTGCAAAGAATGAACAGTTTGAATCACGCAGCAAGTACACTGTAGCATGGTTGTTCGTGCTATTTATGACTTGTAATGTGTAGTAGGAAAACAGTGACCTCACCTCCATGGTCAATCAGAAACAGTTCTGTTTACATGGGATGTGAGTGGGATTCATAAAGTCATACAGTCATTGAATATAACTAATTGAGCAAGAGTGAGGCAATTTGGCATTTTATTGGCTATGTACTACAGAAAAGGCCATTCTTTTAGACACTTCAGTATGATGCAATTTGAGCTTCAATTTCTGTACAGTGCATGTCTAAACCCAACATGGTTTTTTTCTGTAGTTGCAAAAAGGTAAACAACGGATAGAATTTCTCATGTGCATACAGTATAAAAGAAGCTACAAAGTACAAACAAGTAAGAGCAGTTTTTTGAATAAGGTAGCAAATGAATGCAGTAGTAGAGAACACAAGCGAGTCAGCACTGAAACACAGCGACACCCCCCGATCCAGCATCCATTTTTACAAATCAATCGCTCACATACAGTACATGTACAGTACACATGTGGTTCTTGAGGGTAGTGAAGTGTCTGCGAAGTTTAAGCATTCCGAGGCGTAAGTGACTATGTGTGTTACACTCTGCAAAAGATGACACTTCTTTAAAAACTCTGTAATGATTTTTAGAAGCACATGGAACAATTATAGCAAGTTGTTTTTGAAATAAACAGTATCTCGAGCTAAAAACCTGTTGTGTAACTGTGCAAGCATAGCATGTTGCTCCTCTCTTATCGGCAAATGCCTCCAGTTGTAGCAACTGTGCAAAAGCACTGTACCCTCACTTACTAACAGTGCAATGTAAATTGGACAGGTATGAAATCTACCGTACCAGCACCAATATACTGTACAGTAACCACTGCTGTTATTAAACTACTATTATTATCATCATCATCATTATTATTATTCCACAAAGACAACTCTTAGCAAAGAATGTAAGGCAGCTGCATAAATTAGGGGTCATCTCCAATAAAAGGCGACTCGATACATATCTTGATACATGGAGAGCGATATGATTCAAGAGTTGTTTATTTTACAGTGGAACGATTCGATTTGGTACGGCTGAGATGCGATGAGTTTCTTGTTGTTGTTTGACAATATGAATGAACTTGTCAGTAGTTACTGTAAATGAGGCCAAAGATAGGCCAAAGATAAATCTCTCAAATAAAAGACAACTCGAAATGTATCTCAATATATTCAAAGTGGAATGATTCAATTTGATTTGATATACTTGTATCTTTTAAAATGAACACCGATTTTTTTTTTTTTTCACGTTACATCCCTAATATATACATATATATATACTGTAGTATAGGCAATCAATTGAGCTCAGCGATTTCACCCACAAAAAGTTCCAGTTCAAAACCAAAATGCACATCTTTTACAGCGAGGCAAACTGTTAAACAACAATACTTTCTACAAATACCCAGGTCAGCCTCCACATTTAAAGGGAGGTAGTTAGATTTTTTTTTCCGAACTGGGTTACGCAAGTGGTTATAGAGCAAACAAATCAAACCCAGGCCCAGAGCAAAACCGGAATGAGTGTTTCAGAGTGAGGTGAAAGGGGTTTGGGGCGCCCCCTGTATGACCAGTGTCGAGACTGAAAGCAATAAGTTAATTACCCAGCAAGACCACATTGGGGTTGATTATAGTCATTAGTGGTTTTGCTCACCTGTCAACACGGAGGGGGAAAAAAACATGTAAAAAAAAAACACACACAGAAAAGGGCTGGCCAAGCTTGTTCAGGTAGCCACACGGGCAACAGTCAGTCCAAATCTTTCTTTCCATAAAAAAAGGCTCCGGTTCAGCTTCTTCTCACGAGACCAAAATTGCAATCTTTCATTTCATTTTCATCATTCAGTTTTTTCTTCCTATTTTCAAGTCCATGCTGTGACTTCTTGTGCTGTAGCATTTCTTTCCAAGCTGTGAAGGTGAGCTGGGGGGGAAAAGGTGGCAGGATACACAAGTATGAATATATTATACTCAAAATGGAATCAGCAAAGTTCCAATTATAGTAAATTATTAAGTATTTGTATGAAAAATACTTCCAGAAAAAACGTAAAGTGGCAACTGTGCATTCCTTCTTGTGCTGTGCAAACACACTTTCTTATACCACTTCGCAAAAAACTCAAACATTGTACATCAGGACTGTTGATAACTGATGACCGTCCGTACTTCACAGAGATACGGTTGATGACTAATTCACATTTATCTTAATATCATGTTTATATTGTATTGTTTACAACGTGTGTAGTTACTTATTTTGCATAATGTGGGTTGTTTTATAAAATCCAATTGAATATTCAACATTTGACATTTTCTGGACTTGACTGACCCCTGTAGCAAAACGCACAACCTGAGCAGGGTCCTTTTCTGTATGACATGTAAAGGCAATCATGGGGTCACTCGTGCTGAACATTGTCAAAGACATGGCGCCCACTTATATGTTGCATAAGCAGTGATTTTTCAATGTGTTGGAAAAGTCTGAGCGATGTGCTTTCACGTCACACATATTTTCTAAGGTTGCCTGGACTCAACCTGTGCAAATCTACATGAGAAAAGAGTTTGAGGAATTCACATTAGCCCCTCTGGCTGACTTTGATGAGCTAGTTTGACAGAATCAGTAAATTCATGAAGCACTGCAAAATGAACCATCAATGCATTAAATAGTGAAATAATTACACTTTTGATATTTTAAAGTATTGAAGACATTTAGATATTTAATTGTTTATTTAATTTAGTCCTCCGTACTGGAGTGGGGGCGACATTACTCTTTGACAATTCGATGGCTCATTTTATCATGTGTTAAATTGATGAACATTTTAAACCTTCATTTAGTTTAGCAACAGATACATGAAGATAAAAACTAGATAAAAATAATAATAATAATAAGTACAAGTAACCTCACCTTTATCACGATACCACACAGCGACAGCTCATACAGTCTTGACCACTCTCATCTGGTGGGTTCAGCTTCCTCAGCTTGTGTTGCCTAATTTCCCTGACCAGTGTGTAAAAGGCATCCTCTACTCCCTGTACAAAAATGCAGACAGAAATGACACGACAATTACTTCGTCTTGATTTATGTCTCTGGCAACCTGTTCCAATTTACAATCATTTCTTATTCAGAAAACTGATTCAAACTTTTTTTGTGCACTTTAACTATGATCAATTGTTGCACAACAAACACCTCCCCTCAGGGGAAGCAAAGCCTTCAGGAGAGCACACTGTGGAGAATTGTGTCAATGTTACCATGGCAATCATCTCCACTATTCTTTGTCAAGATATGACACAGTGAAGAAAAGGTCCTCATTTAATTCTTTGTATGTCTTTTCATTTGCATGACAGACCTACTGCCAGTTCAGCGAAGAACAGGTCAGATACTGTATGTAGATGTGACTCAGAGGAGTGGGCTACACAGTTAGCGCAAAGGATGTAACCAAAAACGGCAATATCGTGATATTGCGATATTAAAACTGCCACAATATTGTCGTCGTCGCTAGTTTTTTCAGGGCAATTACATTTTCATAAGGGATGTTTTAGCCCTTCTAGGTTTAAAATCCACGCTAATCGTTAGATGAAGGGCAACGAGTCAATATGTGGAGGAACTCAAAGTTCGCACATTAGCAAGTAATATTAATTAAGTGTTATTAGAGATTGTACGTGGTTAATATGCATTGCTGTTATGTACAAAAGCTAAATATTGTGCTTTTTTTTAGTATGAGCTCATTTTTTCACAATGTGACCTTTTCTCAATATCAACAACCTACCCACAATATAGTGATAATTATTGTATCGTGATGTTTGGATATCATTACATCCCTAGTTAGCGCTACTTTTGAGTCCTTTCAAATTATTTTCTTCTCTCCAGTCAACCTGGATATGAGTCATTGCACCTTGTACAACACAATAACATATTCAACAGCTTTCAATGCATGACAACATGAACAAAACGTAAATTTCCATCTTTGATTTCTAGGCCGGAAAACCTGTGGATCAAAAACGTTTGTTGGTATGGGCCAGGTGTAGAATAAAAATGAACAATGTGGTGAAGCTTCACATTATGTACCTGTCGTGTCTTGGCAGAGGTTTCGATGTAAGGGATGCCGTAGGAACGGGCGAGTTCCTGGGCTTGCCTTGTGTCCACCGTGCGTGCCGGGAGGTCACATTTGTTGCCCACAAGCACCATGGGAACATCATCTGAGTCTTTCACACGTTTAATCTGCTCTCTATAGGTTGAACATGAAATAAAATGGAATACTATAAACATTAGCAGTCCTAAATTGTCTTTCAACTTGCCCCAGCAACACAATGTTAAATTAAAGGGCAAGTCAACAAAATTCTTGACAATGATATGTTCTATGCAGTCCCACTAGTCTGAATACGGTATTCTGGTTAATATTGCGTTGGTGGAATATGATTTACGCAGAGAAATCCAGCAGTTTTGATCAATAGCATAAGGCGGCCATTTTGCCACTTGTTGTCTTGTGAAAAGGTCTCAGGTAACAACCAATCACAGCTCAGCTTCAGAAAACAGGTGAGCTGTGATTGGTCATTGCCTGAGACCTGAGCAACTGTGTTGTCATCTTCAGTCGACAGCAAGTGACAAAATCGCCGCCCCCTGAGATGGATAAAAAAAAGCGGGATTTTGCTGCTTAACTCATATTCCAAAAATGTAATATTAATCAGAATGTCATGTTTAGACTAGTGAGGTCACATATAACATATTATTGTCAAGAAATGTTCATGGTTGACCATACCACTTTAATCAAGCAAAATTGTGATGTCATCTTCTGTCGAGTGGCAAAATGGCCCCCACGGCTGGATTTTGCTTCATAACTCAAGGTCACATACAACATACTATTGTCAAGAAATGTTTAAGGTTGACTTCCCCTTTAAATCTTGTCAGAGAGTTCCCTGACTTTTACTGTAAACAGCAGCTGATTCATCACTGGAAACCGAAGTACCCAGGGAGCACTAGGACCCTGAGGAGGATCCAGTCCCTGGTGGTGCAGGGGACTACTGAACTACTGAAGGAAGGATGGTGCTAAGGAGGAAGGGAAGCGAGGGAGGGAGGGATGGAGATGGACGACAGGCAGGCGGCAAAGAGCATTACCTCATCGCTACGGCAGCCAGCAAATCGAGAGGGAGAGGAGGGGGTCCGATCAATCTATTAGCTCCTTCCCCCTCAGTTACAGTGCAGCAGGACACATCCACATTAGTCAAAGCGAAACCATCTGTCATCAACACCACTAATGGTGTTTACCCGCCTCAGTTTATGGCCTTGTTATAATTCAAATGTGCTAGATGTTTCATACAAGACACTATTTTATATACAACATTAAACAGTAAAATCTGCAATTCTGACCAGTATTGTGCTGCAACAATCGGGGAATTATTAAAACCTGTGAAAAATATTAGCCATTTACTGGTAAATATTTGATTGTACTTTGACAAGTTGAATGAAGGGAGAGCTATAGAAGATAAATTGTCTTGTTAACTTGTCGCAAATTTAAAGAAGGTATAGGGGAACTCCTCCCTTTCTCCTTCTCTGTCCTTGGGAGTCCCATCTCCATCTCCCCTAATTGAGTCAGGATCGATGTCATTGGCATGGCGCTGTAATCCTCCAGTTGGGGCTAAGCTTTCTTTAGCTGTGTTGTTAAATGCTAAAGCCTGACACCACCCGACCACTGCAGAGAGCTGGCACACACTCAGTGAAAACACGACACATCCCTCTTCCTTTGGACTCTCTAGCAAAGCCCGCATAGAAATGTGCATTGTGACAAAATCAAAGTCATAATTAGCCCACTCTTGTCATTTTGCCACACCTGTATTGATGAATGTCCTCAAAGGATTTGGTGTTGTTGATTGCGAACACGCAGAGGAACCCCTCCCCTGTCCTCATGTACTGGTCCCTCATTGCGCTGTATTCTTCCTGACCTGCAGTATCTAGGATGTCCAGCAGGCAGGTCTCTCCGTCAATCACAACCTGTTTCCTGTATGAGTCCTGCAAAGCAAACGGAATAGACACAATTTCATAAAATACAGCAAGGCTTTTTTCTCTGGCCCATTTTAATTAACAGACCTGATCTCTGAAGTTGCACAAAAGGTCTGTGTAAGTCAGTTTTACTTTTTGTTGTGTTTTTTTGCAACATGTATTCCAAAATATGGGCCAGCCTCTTAGGTGTTTATAGAAGAAGAATGTGATAATAGGTCATCACTTATCATAAGCCTCTTCACAGTGGCCACCTAAAATGACACATCCCGGCTCACTATATAAGGCACCGATGCAGGATGGGGCTTTGAAGTCAACCCAAGAATTTATTGGCCGCCATTTAAAATCAGAGACATAAAAGTCACAATGCCACCGGCCGGGCCGACCAGGGTGTGAAGTTTAACGCCCAAGACTCAATACCACTGTCGCTGCTCTGACAACGTCGCCACACGTCTAATTATTCAAAGACGTGCTGCACACCGACACCACCACAAAAAAAGTTCTGTGGCTCTTCAAAGCATAGAAAGTGATTGAGCACCAAACATGGACCAACACGTTGCAATGGAAAAACTGCAACCCTGTACTGTGTTTTGAGGATCCCAATGGGCTCTTTGCACAAATCCACTACTTCCTGAACTCAGTACCACGCCTTCATTTCCTGTCTTTCATCATTGGACAAACTGATTAATCCAGGTGTGCCTGATCTAAGTAACCACGACGACAATGGCCAGACACACCTGGATTAATCAGCTTGTCCAATCATGAAAGACAAGAAATGAAGGAGTGGTATTGAGTTCAGGAAGTAGTGGATTTGTGCAAAGAGCCCATACAACATATAGGCTTCTTTCAATAGGGCTGCACGATATTGGGAAAACATGCGATATGGGATACGGTTGTTGAATATATATATGATTGAAAATCAATATTATTACGATATTTATCATGTACCTAAAATGTTTACTATCCTATTTTTATCTATATTCTAATGAAATAATTATTTTTCATGTGACAAAATAAGCAAGCTCAATGTATTCTTATTTACTTAATTGTCCTAGATAATGTTCAAATATTGAGCCATATTACGATTGAAGAAAAACAATTGTGTGCGTGTGCAAGTTCCCGACATTATGAAAGTACCCTGAATGCACCAAGTTATTTGCGCAGCGGGCTTGGGACGTTATGTGAATCTGTACCCCAAATCCCATGGTGACGACAAATTAGCATCGCTTATAGTCACACAAAAAGGCTTTAGAAACAGACACACACAGGTAATATACAAAGTAACAATACTCAAAAGAACATATCATTCCCTATCTGTGAAACACGAGCTTCAATAATAGAGCTCCATCGCAACTTTCGTCTTGTCTCATTTTAAGTGTACACTCCATGCATGCGCGGCACCACAAGAGGCCAACAAGCGCGCACAGCAATATTTTTTTTTATATATTCTTATTGTACTTTGTTACTAATTTATTTTCTCATTGTCCTCTGAAGTTACATTTAAAGTTGACTTTTTGAAGATTCAAGGAATTGTTTTTGTCGTAATCCAACACACATTTCCGCATGATATGGCACCTAATACGATATCCGAGGTCCCAGGTTACCCTGTAAGTCCAAAGATTTGTGAAAATAAAAATAGAACAATCAAATATGATCAAATAAATACGACAATGAGTTATGGTAGATGCTTATTTGTGGTTTGAATGTGTGCAAAGATGCAATTCAGCAAATGTGTGGCGGCAGCAGAATGAAAACGCAAAAGGCTTGAATTTCACATGATAATTATGAAGTCATTCTGTACTTGACAAAAATAGGAGAGTGTTTAACAATAAAGTGTTCAGCGTGCAGTGGTGAATAAGCATGAGGCTATGTAGCTGAGTTTTGGTACAGTACAACTGCCCCCACCTCCATACTCGTAGTTTGGCACCTCTGAGTTTACATGTTGGCAGTTGTTTTTTTTGTAGTTGAATACATATAGTTTTGAAATCAATGTTTTTATTCATCATGATTTCAATATCAATCAAAATAATTGTAATATTATTTTTCCATAATCACTTTCCCCTACTTGGTGGTAAAATAAGTTATTTTGACAAACTGAACTTCCTCACAAAGAGCGCACAAAAAAAGTATAGTATTGTAAGGCTATTTCCGAGTTAAACAAAGTATAGAACTTTTTAAATGTATGTAGGCCATGTAAACAGCTCCATAGTTTCTCATTGGACTTAACAACTACTGATTAATTCCCTTTCCATTTTCAGGTCATACGAACACCACAATCGAGGAACCAAGTCTGTATTAAGCCCTCCAGTGTGCAGCCACAAAAACATGGGATGGGAGTGCCTTCCCTTTGTTTATTAGAGCATAGGAGCCAGGAATGCAAATACACAAAAAGGACATTGTCTGCCCAGAGGCAGGCGTGGTGAGAAAAAGAGAAAGAAAATGGAGGGGGGACAAAATCTCGCAAGCAAACGTGTCTTACTTTTAAAACATGTCTGATAACTCTGCATGAGAGTTGCTCTCACCTAAATATCGGCCAGTCAATAATTTCAGGAATAATCCTCTATGCTACATGATTAAACTTTTTTTGTATGTGCACCATTCATAAGGAAAGTAAATGCTATAAAACAGCAGCAATGTGCACCACTTATCTCTCTCACTAACTTCCTACCTGGAATTCTAGTGGGACTGAAGTGAGAATATGTTGAATGTGTAGGAAAGAAAAGAAAGAGTGTGCTGTACCTCTATGGTGGGGTCATATTCATCCACAAAGTGGTTCTGGATGAGTTGGATGGTGAGTGCACTCTTGCCCACGCCTCCAGCACCCACCACCACCAACTTGTACTCTGTCATCTTTGCCGCTGTGGCTCACACACACATACACAGACACTGCTGATGCAGCTGTAGAGAAGAAAAGCAAACAGAGTCAGGCTGCAATTTAGTACACTGACAAACTCAATAACCATTATCAAGGAGGGGACATTCAAAATGTTTAAATGCACTTTTAGTTATTTATTTGTGATCAGTGACACAACGAAGACAGATATGTTTACTATTGGAAGTCAATGATGAGAGAAAGAAAAGGAAGGGGCTGGGTTAGGATCCTCACAGGGGAATTTTAAAAATGTGCTAAAGGTACTCTGCCACTCAGTTTGAGACGACGTAAAAAGGAACATGACATTGGGAGGATCCCTAGGATTTATATTCCTGAGGGGCAACTTTTCCTACACTCAGGATCACATCTGTGCTGTTTTGGTCATTTAGTTTCTAGTTGACTTCTTGAAGACCTGAGTCATTTTAAATGGTGACAATGAAGTCATTATCAATAAAGAAAAACACATTTGTCTCTGTAGAAGCAAAAATGCAAACTTCTCTCCTAATAACAGACAAAAGCATATCAAATGAAATATAAATCAGAAAATATTTAACACGGTAGTCTTTAACCAGAGTCAGTCTCGGGTTCGGTGAAGGTCAAGACACACACCAGGCTCAAATGATTCGTGATGATACGCCCCAATTGGCCATCATTTGCTGCAGGTGATGACGCTACATTGCTTGGCATGTAGCGTGCTAAAGAGATACCGTATCGAGAGATGCCCCGATATTAAAACAGTGGTATTGGCATCGGCATGTACTCTCAAGTAACATGCTGATACCATTATTTCCAACGCTAATATAGGACTTTGGCTGCAGCATCTTGTGTCTTGCTCACTGATGTGTGCATGTTTTCGGTGTCTCTTGCCTCCAAACCCAGGTGTTTCAAATCATCAGCTCATCATTACATTCTGCAGGAGCCTTTCAGCTGTGTTGGAGGAGGGAGACATCAAAAACATGCAGGACCGAACTTGCCTATGCCTGCTTTATACCTATGTCTTGAATTTGGAAAAAACAAACAAATCACATTTAATTTTTCACTAAAGAAGGGTTCAGTGAATGTGCATAGGAAACTGGTGGGGTTTAGTATCTCCTTTTATGCAAATGTAAAAATATACAACTAACTATTAATATATTAATGAAGATACAAAATTGGAAGTTGATGTGCAGTATCAATGAATAAATTGTGTGAGATTGTGACTTTAGTGGTTATACTGTATTTCTGTAGTGGAGACCAATATTTTGATGACAGTACAAGTGAGACATACAAAATACACTGCCATTTGGCTGGCTTTTTCCTAATTTACCCATGCGGACAAGCAAGGCATTTCTAAACATTTCTTGCTGTTGTTATGAAATCCATGGGAAGACAAAGCAGTCATAAGGGTGAAGCTGATATACAGGGAGTCAGTCTACTGTAAATTTACCCTAAATGTACCAAGTATATGACCTGAAAATGACCTGAAAACAGACCAATGGCAGTCATGATGGTACATGATGAGTCAGCGTAACAAAGAGGAGAAACTTCCATGGAGGTTTAGCAAGATTACATCAGATGCAAGTTAGGGCTAGTAATCCATAGCCAACCGCATGCTCATTCTGCCAGAGGCCCCTAGCAACTCTGTGGTTACAGTACAATTTAACATACGTACTCTGTATGAAAGGATGATAATGAGTGACAAGGCAATACCGTCACGGGAATAATGTCTCACTAGAATTTAAAAGAGGAAAATCCCTGTGAATCCCGAAGTATAATATGACTATATCTATTACATGGGGGCAGCTATGGTAGGCTAAGATTGCGGCTGTGACCAAAGGGGCTCAGGTTGGACTGTGTGTATTTCTTGACTTCACTACAAATAAATGATTACATGATTTTACGAGTGCATTAAACTGTACACGAAAATTCGTTCATAATATTGATAATGCTATGTTCAAGCATCACCTTGTTTTCCAAGAATGTACAGTAGGGGGGCATGTAGATAAACACGCACATGCATCGTGTGCCGTATATATTACTTTAAGTGGTTCGTCTTTAATAAACTCTGCGTCAAAGGCGCTAAGATTAGCCTTGCCTTGCTCACTGATGTTAATGATTGACTGAAAGGTGGACTCCATAACTAAGGACATAGCCATTAAGCTGCAGCAATAGATTCTCACATCACTAAACTGTTGCTGAGCCTTGCAGGAACAGGTGGCTCAGAACACCGTAACCACCGTAACCAATGTCCACGGAGGCCTTCTAATGGAAAGACCACATAAAACAACATACCAGTAAATATTTTTTCAACGGTTATTAAAACACCATCATCTACTACAGTATTGTCAAAGGAAGACAACCTGTCATTTTGAAAGTGTACAGTCATGTGCAAATGAGATGAGAGCAAACATGGACCAGAAGGGTGAGCAAGAAAAATGCCAGCAACCAAAGGCGATCACGTGCCAAATGTGCTGGAGGCACTGTTATGGCATAAAAATGTCTGCTTGCCAATGGAACTGGGTCGTCAATGTTTATTGATGATTGTATACTGATAGAAGCGGGAGTTGTGTCATGGCGATGGTGTACATAAATGTAGATCCTGGAACACCTCAGGTGTGTACATTAAGATGTGTTAAAATGCAGATATGCTAATGGTATTAGATGAAAGGTAGGGTCTGAAGCATTTCCCTCAAAAATAAATGCTGGATGGATTCAAATAAAATTTGTCTCAATCAACGTCTCTGGGCTTCTGTTAGTGTGTGGTGGTCATTTTGTCCTCATTCCCTAAGTGGTCTCGACGAGACGGCTTGCACGTTGCGACTGCACATTTGAGTTATTCATAACTGCTTGTAAATGTCTACAAGCATTCACTGCAAATCGGAGACATTCACGGCAAAATAACGTTTGCGGGAGATTTGCCGGTGACGGCAAAATAACCATTGCCTAAACAACTAACGCTACAACATAGTCTCTGTAGTAACGTTATGCTACTTTTTCCTATGGTAAAACGTCATGCCACTTTTCCACATATTAAAATAGTTCTCAAATGTGTAAAAGACATGTCTGTATTTTTCTTTTCATCTGCTCCCATGGCCAGTCGTTTCCATGCACAACATTAGCACATGGCTACCATGACCGAAATCCCTGCCCCTTCGAGAGAAAAGGGTATGGCCTAGGCGTGGCTTGGTGCAGCTATTTACATGAAAGTGACACACCCCTAAAATAGGCTGTTTTGAACAGAGCATTTTTTTTGGGCTGTTTAGGGACAGCAAAAATATTAGATCCAAAGTCAATTTTGACGAATGCATGTCACGGACATGTCTTTTACACATTTGAGAACTATTTTAGTATGTTGAAAAGTTGAATAATAGACCTTTAAGAAACACAGCCTAACTCGATGCAACAGCCTGTCGAGAGCTTCCGAGCCCTGAAGGAGATGCTTGAGCTGATAAGGGATGTGGAGTTGGTCTGTTTGCTGTTGGACAGTTAAGTGCCATCAGAATGTTAGCCTGTAAATTTAGCGACCTTCTACAGCAAGCTACCGGTACTGGGCTGACTTGCTGCGAGAGGCTGGGGGTGTGAACTGTTGAGCCCAATGGGGGGGGGAGCGTCATCTTGGAATGTTGTGTTTACAAACGGCAACGGAAGTGCTTTGGACTCTACCTTTAATTTGATGTAGTTTATTTTAACAGGACCAACAGACTACTTTCTAATGAATGTACCAATAAATGTTAGCATGTTTAATTTATACAGCAATAAAACAGTACTTTAGCTTTATTTGCGCTTAAAATGAGCTACAAAGCTAGAAAAGAAAAAAATATTCTCAGAATTCAGTGTGAGTAGGTAACTACCTAACTGTGGAGAGGTTGCAACAGTAATACCACCACAAACAGAATTGACACCAATGGTGATGCATACCCAGCACACGGGATCGAAAGCGCACACCTGCCTAATGGATATAACTGACAGTTAAAATTGAAAATTCTGCAGAGCCATGCCTGCTGCTGGAAGATTGGAGGCAGGAAACCAGACAGCTTTGCTATCTCCTCTCAAACTAGGCCATGTCAGCGGATGATAAATAATCCACACAAGGAGATGAATAGAAAACTTCATGTTTAGGGATGCTGTTGCTTTCTTCGAGACACTTGTCAGTATGGTCTTTACACTGAGCTGCTTCCTGGTCTGATGTATCAATAGGATAATGATCAACACATCATTTAGGAAAGATATTTCATCCCACGGGGATAAAACACATTGAGATTTTTTCCGTATCATCATCTCTCTGGCAAAATCATGGTTGTACTCTGATTGCTCCAGGTCTGGATATCCTTTTCTTTTGTCTTAAATTGAGTATTGTAACAAAAGGTTAGAAACTTTGTGATTTCAACAAATAAGTAAATAGCACATGATCAGTGAAGAATTTTGAATGAAAGTGTGCTGTCTTGACTTGTTACGACGTTTGCTTTGACAGTAGTTTACTCCCATCAAGGTCGAATTGGATAAATGATAAAAGATTGCCCTGTCTGTCTATTAATCAGTACAGTGATTACAACATTTCAGTTTTTGTGATAAAATTTTTTTACTGCTGCAACCTGTAGAGGCACTGTTGATTTGGTCTCGACTCGTCTGATGTCTGAAGTCAACTACAACATAGGCCTATTCAAAGCCCGCCACTTTGTAGTAAAAATGATCAAGGCCACATTATGCTGCTCAATACAGTATGTGCATGCAAACAGGAGCTATCCCATAACAAATAATAATTTGCAAATACAGTAACATTGTATTTTCTTCTTTTTTTTCTAGAAAGAAAATCATGGAATCATGAGTTTCTTAACAATGATCAGCCCTAGAAATTCTAACTTTTATTTATTATATCATATATCGCTGCCATCGGGCTGAAACCTGACAATTACAATTTGTCACGATTTGGTAAATTGCCTATTTTCTTACAAATTATAGACCAATCTGAAATGTCTTGCTCTCTCGGACGATGCAATGTAAATGGTTGAACAAATGTGCTGTTTTTGAGGCCTTCTGAAAAGTGACGATTTTGTATGTATGCATGTATGTATGTGCCTACCATACGTGCTCTGGTCAAAATATACTATTTAAAAAGTAAAAAAATAAACAAGTATATATAGTATGTAAATTTGTATATATAGTATGTTAATAAGTTAGTATATAAATAAACAAGTATACATAGTATATGTAGTACTAGTAAGTATGTATACACAGACGTGCACACAGACACACACTTTCTTATTATTATAATTATTATTTTTTTAGTATTATATAATTATTATTTTCGGATTCTATATTCTGCCTGTTTTCACTTCTCAATTGCAGACCAAGTAACTTCAGTGAAATGTCATGTATAAAGTGCAGGTAGTGTGTTTGTTTGTTTGTTTGTTTGTTTGTTTGTTTGTTTGTTTTTGAGCAGCTTCCAAAATCTATCCATGGCTATGCCTTGAGCGAGGATCACTAACAGTACGTCGGCGTTCGGAGATATTTATAACTTGCCACATCCAGCCTGGGAAATTAACAGTTGGTTTTGAAACCCTATACCCCCTGGCTAAGCCAAGAGGATAATCTTACATGACAGTTTAAGGTGGACGCTAGTGAAGGGAGCTGATGGGCAATGGATGAATAGAGATACTATTTACACATGAAGTCAATATTATTGCAAAACAAAACGGACACTATATTAGAAAAAAAATCATTCTGCTTTCAAACCAACTTTCTGCTTAGCTTTTCCCAAGATCCCATAAATACAGACATTATTTCAGTACTATTACACATGTCATTGAATTTTTTTTTTCTCTCACAAGAACAGTCATATTTCCTAGTATGATTTCTGCTCTCAATTTAAGTGTGTAATTGGTTAAAGAATCCATACTGGCAGAGTCACAAGTCTACTGCCTAGATAATAGATACTTAATGGAGCGTTGATGGTAAGGAGACCCTCTCTGGGGAGGTATCAATCCAATACAAGGCTCCACGACAGCTCGCCACACCCTCCTCCTGCACTACGATGACATCATTCTCCTAAACAGCATCCAAACAAGTGTTGACTGGCAGATGAGCCAGTCAACTTCTCCCGTTCTGCTCTCTGAAGCCATGAAACAAGTTTGAACATTCCAGAAAGAATATCCATTTTGAGGCCATGCACAGTTTTAGAAATTGCACGTGTAAAAGATGACAAAATGCTTAAATATCCATTTGTCAGCAAAAGGGAATATTGACAAAAAATGCAAAGCACAAAGCAAACCCTCCATTTTGGACTTCCATTTTGAAAGAAGTTGCCCTCTCAACATTTTCTCTCCTGCAGATTTTGTGTGCAGGTGACCTTTTCCCTATGGGGTCATTCAATGGACAGCTGGAGCAGAGTGAGACTATGGAGGCAGTAGCAGAGATGAAAAGGCCAGCTGACCTCCACAAAGGACAATTGGTTATAGGAGCCAAGCGCCTTATCAGACACAGAATGCTGCCAAACTCACTGGTTGGTCTTTCTTGCAAGCGGGGGGAAGGGGGGGGGGGGGGCTGTCTCCCTAAATTGTACTTACCATGTAAACAAAAGTGCCAATCTCAATTCTGAGCAGAAATAAATAAATAAATCACATTGGCGTTAGGAAGGACATCCTCTTTACAGTATACAGTGTGTGAAGAGTCACTCTCATACTTGGCATAGGCTACTAGTTGGTCAGAACCAGCTGTTCACAGAAGAGGATGACAGATACACATCACGTCTAGCACTAGCTGGACTCGATCCAGCTCATTCACTGCAGTTTCAATTCATGTATGACTCATTGAAGACCTCATCAATGAATTTGATGCTACTTTCATTAGGGAGTGGCATTTGGCTAAGTCACACTGATTGACAACTAGTGGAAACATTAGCACTCAACTACCCAGTTATTTTCTTCTTCTTTCTTTCTTTTTTTTTAAATAAAAATAACCTTTTTTAAATACCATATTTATGATGAAAAATGTTAAAACTGGTAAAGAGGAAGTCAACCCCCAAGTTTTTTTGGACAATAATATGTTCTATGCAGCCCCCACTGGTCTAAATATGGTATTCTGTTTAATATTGCATTAGTGGAATACGAGTTAAGTAGCAAAATCCAGCCGTTTTTATCCATCTCAGGGGGCGGCCATTTTGCCACTTGCTGTCGACTGAAGACGACATCAATGTTGCTCAGGTCTCAGGTAACAACCAATCACAGCTCAGCTTCAGAAAACAGGAGAGCTGTGATTGGTTGCTGCCTGAGCAAAATTTATGTCATCTTAAATCGGCAGCAAGTGGCAAAATGGCTGCCCCCTGAGATGGATAAAATGGATTTTGCTTCATAACTATTATTCTACAAATGTAATATTAATCAGAATGTCATGTTTAGACTAGTGAGGTCACATATAACATATTATTGTCAAGATATGTTTAAGGTTGACTGGAACAGATGAGGTTAGAATGCTCAACTACTGCCGGATTATCGGTATTTGTGTACTCTCAAGGTGGGACTGTACAGCTACAGTCTAGAGCTGGGCGATAATTCAGTATCAATATGTATCGCAATAGACACGTGACCAACATTAATGCAAAATACAATCAATAAAATGTTGAATAGGAAAAAAATCAGGAAGCAAACCCCGACGCCAGCATTCTTTGTGCGATAGCCAGCCAAGAAGACATGCACGCACGAGCGGGTGACATACGTACGCTGAATGAAGGTGGAAATAAATAACCAGTTGCCTCAGTGCATCTCTTGCAATAAGATTTCATTATGCAGACTAAAACACGGTCAAACATCTTCGGATGAACATGCGATGTAGAAGTAAAGGTCGTGTTCGCTTCAGTGTTAGCCATCTCAGTCCCTTAGCATCACACTTCACAGGCAAGTAAAATAATTCATTTCCGATGACAATAATGAGCCGGCTAAAAAGATAAAGTAGTCCTTAGACAGTTGGTCATCTTCTGTAATGCATGTGCTCCAAGAGTATATTATTTCGCTACACTTACAACAACGAAGGAATGTTAATTTAACTGGAACAGTGATACTGCTGTGAGGTTGTGTCTTCTTCCGCAAATAAGCACTTATGGTGCACTGCTGGAGGGGCATGAATGTAAACAACAATGCACAGTACACTACATTACAATAGTTGTATTTAATTTGATTATTTGTATTATATAATTTCAATCAATTTAATTGTTTTGATTTTTTTCTTTAATCAATGTGTTTGTTTTTCTTATTTTACATAGGTAAAAAAAACAACTGTATTTATTAATAGACTGCAACTGATATTAAATGTGTACATTGTGGTTTGCCCAGCCTTTTTGAGCACATTATACATTTAAAAAGGTGTTTATTTAATCTTTATATTGTCCGGTTAATTCGTCTGCTTGACCAATTAGAATTTTTAAGAAAGTAAAAAAATTTTTAAAAAAAAGGTTTCTGGGATTTTCTTTCTAATTTTTTGCCCAACAAGAAAAATAATCTTGAAAATTTCTTGCATTTAGAAAATTTATCTAAAATTAAGGAAAATATATAACTTTTTGTTAATAACACATTACAGTCATAACAAGCTCAAATAATGGTTTGCAGAATGGTTTGCATGAAATGACCAGCAGAAGAGCAAGACTTTTTGAAAGTAATCAAAACTGTTGATTATGTAAAAAGGAAAAAAAAATTGTTCATTCGCTATATTGTCTTTTTTTTTTATTGTTTAATAAAACCCTTGCTTTACGTTAATTAATAAATATTAATTAATTAAACAGCAACAAAAACAAAAAAGAAATTGCTCCACAAAATTTGAAATTTGCTCCTTAAATAAAGTCATTGATACGCAAAACTGCTCCGCCCCCTACAACGACTCGCCCCGCCCACTGATCCTCCCACCCCGCCGTCCCAGACCCCTCTCCCCCCCACTTCCCACGAGGCCAAATTTTGTCCTGACCGCTGGGCTAAGGACGTTTTCTGGGGGGGAACCCTGATTTGTATGAATAGATGATATATGCGTACATACACGTATATTTAGCTTTTGTCCAAATACACTAGCCATAGCAAATTGTTTTTTAGCAATTTCAGTTTCAAACAATCATGTCATTGTTGCTGAAAGCTGCTAACCTGTTTTCTGTGGTTGGTCACGTGATCTTGCACATATTGCTGATACAGTTTGTTGCCTATTCCACTAACAAAAAGGGGGTGAGAGGGGGGGTTGTGGGTGGGGATTTCATACAATCTTTCAGAATGTTTCATGTACAAAACTAGAGAGATGACAAGCCTTAATCCAGTTTGCCAGTTTGCAGTGAAGGTAGTGTTAAAACAGTGATTGTTGGCAGACAGCCGATTGTGTGAGGTGCTGTTTTGAGCTTCCTGAAATACACTACAAGAACAACACCATTTTTTATGATCATTTTATGATTTGAAAATCTTGATGTGTACCCTACTACAGACTGCAAACAGTTGGGAATGACTCAGCTGTATAAGGCTCCTAAGATTAGCCGACTCATCACGACTACATCGTCAACCAGATCCGTCGACGGCTAACGTAATAGTTGACGTCTTGATGACATCATCATTATTCTTTTTTGCCGTCTTAATTTCCTTTAAAAAGTGCCTTGCTGTTTCTGCTGGCCGTCTGCCTGTCCGTGACACACATGCGCATTCGTGATGTAAACAGAAGCACTGTGGCAGTGTCAAGGCTAACCGGTGTAAAGCAACAGAGTCCAAAAGTTACAGCGCATTTTACTTTATGCAATGTAAACCTGCCTGTCATGGTAGCACGGTGGTGAAAGAAAATTGTGGGGGATGCCGGAATCCATTTCTGACATATGGACAGTCGTGTCTGGAAGCTTAGCACATGCAGGTTGCGGTGTGTATTTGCTGTAACATTGTAAGAGAATGCCATGTTTGGCTACGCTAACTTTTTGTAGTGTCTACGATGCATTACGGAAGCATTAATCAGTGAATGCCTGTTTATTAACAACCAAAACACAGTTACTGTAAAACACTAAGTAGTGTATAGTTTTTGGTTCCATTAAAAAAAAAAACAGCAAAAAATGTTAAGGCGACAGAACTGCCTTCAATGTAAGATGCATCGTCATTTATAAACGTTTTAGGAATGCTAGTACAAGCTGCAAAGTTGAACTTAAGTTGAATCGAATGTACTATTATCTTTTATACAGTAAAGGTATGTCTATTTGAAAAGTGCAGATACTTAAATAATTAAAGCTGTAAGAGAATGATGGCTATATAAGAGCAGCAGCTTGCTGGTGCGATATGCCGCGTTTTTCTTATGATCCAATTAGTCGACTAATCGCGACTATTATCGGTGACTCGTGGAGTAGCAAAAGTGTTGTTTGTGGCAGCCCTACATCAAGTATACTGCACTCTCGTTGTGCCATAAATTACCTTTCGCAAAAGCGAGCGTCAAGAGCAGCTCATTTAACGGAGGTTCCGCGACGCTGTTTCTAATTTTGGAGCACCATCGTCGATTGCGTACAGTAGCCCACTGCCCCGCCCCACAACATGCTGACAGCAGCGTGGCTAAACAGAATACGGAGGATTATAAAGGAATTTAGCACAATACCAATGGGCAATATTACAGATTGTTTTTTCTACACGAAGAGTGGAGGAAATATTTGGTTGTATGTAACAGAATGGTCGTTTCCTCTGAGATACGTGAAAGATGAAAACAAAAGTTCAAAGTGCCTGTTACGATGCTATGTTCACTTTGTGTAAATTGAAAAAAAACATCACATAACTCCCTGTCTGAGACCCAGCGTAAACTACATACTAGGACGTCAAATTACCCAGTTACCATTATTAACAAGGAACAAGATAAACCATGTATTTTGGGAGGCGTTATAAAGAACTGGCTGAAAATTGGGAAGCACTTGCCAATTTTTGGGATGAATGGGAGATTATATAACTTTGATGTCCAGTTTTGTGGATGATGTCGCCTCTAGAGCTAAAGTGAATTTGACTACAGAGCTTTTAGCTCTTTCGGTTGCTAGTTTAGCAATATAGCTTTAGCCTAGCCCATCATAGCTACTTATAGGCTCTTACCTTGGAGCAAACGACGTAGCAATGCTTGTTTATCTTGGAGACATTTAGCTGGGGTGAGGCCATCCACATTGCGTAATTCATTGAAGCCATCGCTCCACTTTGTGGATTCCTCATGTTCGATTTACACAATCTATTGGCACATCGCTTCACTACTTTGCTTGTTGGAGGTCCACGGCTTGTTGGAACTTTGTTTGCTATGGTTTTATTGACGCGGACAAAAGTTTGTGGATCGATTCTACAATGGATTTCATTGGAGCAGAGACGAGCTTGACAGACCTTAGCCGTTTGGGGGCATGGTTTGCGAAAGGTCACTTGCTTTAAGACACAATCAATTCCACATAGGTAACAGAACTCTTAACCAAAGAATCTATTGAATGTTGTGCCCAATGCCCATCTATACTTGTCATATTCAGTGAGAGATAGATCGATAGATCGATAGATCGATAGATCGATCGATATTATTATGCACAGTATATCAAAACGGACGTTTATGATGCAGCTCTTACTGCATAACGTTTAATTGTGCAGGTGCGCCTACAAGTTCCTCGAGCACTTTACCTTGACAATTACACTGCCAGTCAGCCCCTCCTCATGCAACATTTTAGGGAGGCAGCATCATAACAGTCTTCAAGCCTGGTAAAAGAATCCAACTTCCGCAGTGACACATTTGCAGTTTTCCGACAGGGTGTCTCCCTTTGGTATGCGTGGTCACCGTTAGCGGCAACAGCAGTCGCATTTATTTGTATTATTTTCACAATGCATTTATTACAAGTGGATTAGAATGAATTCGCGTTCTGCTTTAGGGGCAATGGAAACATCCAGGAACCTCCACCCAAGTTGAACGCTTTACTAAAGGATCGTCGTCCAGAATGATAATTGCGCGAATTGCACATGTATTATTTATTAGGAACACACACGTAGCTCGAACTAAATCCACGCGTATAAATGGAAAAGATGGCTGGTTGTCAATTAAAACCTCACCATTGCTAGCGAACATGTAACTGGGCAGCAAGACACAACAACACGCGGTACAAAGGCGGACACATTATTAACATCTGGCACAAGACTGGAACGGGTTTACCACATACTTACAACAAGCGGGGATCAAATTAGCGATGTTTCGTCTGCCAGAGGAGAGGGATAAAACAAATAAAAATAAAAAGATGTTGTCCAACTCAAGTTCCCTCTTCAATTGAATACAGTATATCCAAACAGTCTTCGCCCCGTTTCCGGTCGTCTTCAAATAACCGATTTGTTATTATCTGCCACGAGCTGTACACTTTTCCTCCGCTAAATAGCACCGAGTGACTCGGAGGCACTCATTGGTTGGACCGAAATGTGCCCTCGTCGAACAATGTGGCTCTAGTGTGTGAGCAGGCGAGAGGATGGGGAGTGGGGACATAGGAGTGCGTGAAGCCCACGCCCAGCGCAGACCCACGCAGAACCGCCCCGATGTGCACGAGCCGTGCTCGCCGGTCGCGTGCACTTCGCTGGAGCGCGCACACTTCACAGGACAGCTAGTACAGATTGTTTGCAGCAAATGGGCAATTAAACTTTAGGAAAAAAATAGGTGCCTTTGCTTCCAAATTAAAGCTCCGCGTAGTTTTTAGTCAGCGATGAGTCTTTGTTTATGATATATACTTTTTGGTATGAAAAGAAAATGCTACTTTGAACACTATAAATCACGCAAATATAATTTTTAAGATCGATTTAACCTCACACTTTCGTCTATGACTATTTCGGAGTTAGCAAACTACATTTCCCATGAAGTCAATACACCCTTGCCGTATCCAGGAAGACGAGAGTTAGTTGTCAAGCAAACATTTGACCGCACCAACTGATCGAGTTGCGTTTGTTGAAGGGAAAAAAATGGCAGATTTTTTCCCCCCACAAGACCTAGATGAAAGGCACTTTTTTTTCAACACCATATGTACAACGTAGTTATTGTTAGCAGAGAAGAATGGATCGCGCGTGTAGAAAACGGGAAGTTCGGCCTGTTTCTGGCCGGGTGCAGGTGACTGTGATGGATGAATCAGGCCCCTTCAACCCAGCTCCTGCCATGAAAAGCGGTGAGGAGGCTGAAGCAACATTGGAGCTCTATCTGTCCCAGGAGAGACTGGTAAGGTCACAAAAAAGATAAGACACAAGGATAGATCAAACTCTGGTATCAGCACTCAGTGCATTTTGTAAAAAAAAAAAAAAAAATGTTGATCCAAACATATGTCTATGTAATGGGTTTTAAGCATCTAAATTATCACATTGAATTAAATTAATTCAGTCGGTGGTGGTTAGCACATCAGTGTCACTGTGGAGAGGTTCTCGGTTTGGCCTTCCTTTGTAGAGATTTCTCCTCAGTGGGTTCTGATTGGGTATTTGGGCTTCTTCCCACATTCCCAAAACATGCGTGTTTGGTCCTTGCAGCCATCTACTACAGGCATCTTTGACCATTCTTTATTGGAAAAGGCCTCCAGTTCTTTGACATTATTGGGCTTGTGTTCTGCAACTGTCTTCTTCACGTTCCCTCAGAGATTCTCTATTCTATTTAAGTCAAGCGATGGCGGTGGCCACTTCAGAATCTTCCAGAACTTTGTATGCAAACAAACCCTGGTAGATTTGGAGGTATGCTTGGAATTGTTGTCCTGTTGGAAGGTCCAACGTCTCCCAAGCTTCAGCTTTATCACCGACTGAACCACATTTAGTCTAGTTTAAACTAAATTGTTGCATGACATTCGAATTAAGAAACGCAATTCAAATTTGGGAGGAACATTCTAAATTAAACACAAAGTTACTGCAACTAAGGATTGAATTCACGCATGAAAAATCATCACCCTTCCCTGAGAGAACCACAGCACTAATCACCTTGCCATTTAATCATAGTATAAAACAGTCCACCAATGCCTTTCTTAAGCCAGCGGAAGAAGAGGGACAGCCGGCTGTGGCCTTATGTATATCTGTAATCTTGTTGAGAAGCAATTAAATCCATAACTCCACCATACCTGTTCTAATCCATGTAATCTGTCCCTCCTCTCAAAATATGTTTACGTGACTTCACTGAAATTAATATGAAGACAAAACTAGATATTCTGTGGAAGGCTGGCTGAGCCTCATTCAATATGACTGCCACATACGGCTACATTGTTTCCTATCTAAGGTAGGAGCCATGTGATTGACCGATGCAGGACTGGAAGATGACGTTGGCTTTAATGGTAGCTCTGTTTAAACGTTATCGTCTGTGGGCGATGTAATTCAGTGCCCAAAATGTTTGTATTGCTCAAGGACCTTGTGCACATGTTAAACTTTTTAAGAGAAGCTATCAGAATCTATGTCCTATTGTATGAGACAGAGAGATAAACAAATCAATTTTATTTGTAAAAAAAAAACGGTATGCTATTATTCCTGCTCATCTAGATGCACATATACAACGTATTTAGAAGTATTTTTATTATAATATTTAATTGTCATTATTTAATTTTTGTCCCTTTTTAGGTGACTCGGCTTTCTTGGCGAGCCGCCACTGGCTGCCGTACATATGTTATATCTAGATCAAAAGTGTGAATTTCCATTATATATATTTATTTTACCTTTGCAATTCCCATCATTTGTATACTATAGTGTATATGCTAACTGTATAATAGATCCTGTTTAATATCCACAGTACATTGTGGGACACTGTGCTGAGTTAAGACCTTCCTTCTCAGGAATTACTGTGTGGAACAAAAGATCTTTCTCAGGTGGCCTCTCTGGAAATCTGCGTGGACACTCAAGGAAACAGCCTCGGTAACTTTGGTGAGCTACACAGCACATTGAGGCATCTGCAGTCTTTAACTATACTGTGGGGTTCTCTCAGAAAAAAAGTACACTAGCAGCTATATGTCGGGTTGTTTTGTTTGGAATAGTCTTTCTTGTGTGATCAATATTTATATGTAAAGTTAATATTCAACTGTAAAAGTCATACTGTTTTCATATACTGTATGTGAATAATAACATGAAGGACAATATTGACATTTCAGACAAATCTGTGAGAAGCAAAAAATGGAGCACCTGGCTACAGATAGGGCCGATAGTAATAGGCCAAATTTGGAGCAGATACTTGTTTGTGGCAAAAAGGAAATATATTTATTTAAAAGCAACGTCAATATGTTAAGTGTTTTGGGCTTTTTTTGTCTTAGACAATCGACATCTTTGTTTTCAAAGTGCTCCCAGGCTCTGCAGCATGTCTTACAAAATTCAATGAAAAACTTCAACAAAAAAATAGCTCCCTAAAGTTTTCTACAGTAAATTTCAGTATAGCTGAAATATTAACGTTTCACTCAGAATTGGTTTAAATTCAAACAAAAACAAAAAGTGCAGTGAGTTCCCAGGCTCAGCAGCATCTCTTAGAATGTTAAGTGATTACAGTATTATTATTAATGTTATTTTTAAATAGCTAAATAATTCCCTCAGGTTTACCCAATTTTAAGATCATCTCTTATCGCCCGGCAGATTTTTTTTTAATAAAAGGCAGACGCCGATATATGTCAAGATGCCAAATATCGGCACTGATAATAGGCCGGGCCGATAATCGGTGTATCCGTACACCTAGCCTTCTGGAATTTAACTGAGAGTCATGGTTCGACTCATTAAAAAGGTCATCTTATTTGTCATTTAAATAGCTGATGTCATTCTGTAGGTTCCTACTTGCCCAGGCTGGTGCTGCTGAAAATGAACAACAGTGTGCTCATGTCTGTACGGTGAGTAACAATGACAATAATGACATTAACTTAATTCTTTATGTTTGCAACCTGGTTTGGAAACCCCATGCATATCTGTTGATGTCAGCTTCCGCAATATAACATGTGTTTAGCCCATCCATCCATATTCCATAACACTTGTGCTCAATACATATACTGTACTTAAATGAAGTAATAAATGTAAATAAACGCTGACACTAAAAAGTGTAATAAAGCATATGAAAAATGGGAAATGTATTACAAATGCAAAAGGCGGATGCAGTGAAGGCTCCAAACTTGGAAATAATTCCACCTACAAAACAACTACAAGTATTAGTGTTGTCAGTTCCAACTTCCCAAATGTTTTCAGTGTTGTTAAAAGGAACGTTTTTTAGACAATGTTATTGGCCTCAAATTAATAGTGCTTAGTGTCTGATTGCATTGTCCCTGTTAAATAAACTAATAAAATAAAAATGAAATATGCAGAAATACAAAGTTTATCAGTTTAACATTAAATATATTGTATTTTGTAGTGTATTTTCAATTGATTATTAGTTTAAAAAGGATTTGCAAATCATTGTATTCTATTTTTTATTTAATTTGACACATTTTCCCCATTTTTCATTGGGATTGCATTCTTTGTAAGTAAACTTAGCCTAGTCAGTGTTTTTATTTATTTATTTATTTTTTGGACAGTGACAAAGTTAGATGGGGCATCCTTTACTCCCCATTGCACACGGTGTATGTTTAAAAAATAAATGAAAAATATGTTTAAAAAAGAAAAAGGACAAAAAGAATGATGCCCTCCAGGAGGGGTATTTAGACAAAGGGTGTTTAACTTGGTAGGTAAAGCGTGGCATTTCACAGATGTTTATGTTGAAAAGCATATGTGGTAGAAAAGTTAAGTCTAAAAACATAGAACCTTGTTCTGGTGGCTAACAACTGCAAATGTTTACAACAAGAAAAAACCCGTCTCTGTAGGGTATGGATACGCTAAGATGTAAAAATAGCTTTATTTGTGTTGTGTTTTGGGAATCACCCTATCTTACCTGCAGGTTTAATAGTTTTATTTGTTCTGTTTTGTTTGTTGTAGGGACTTGGGAACCACCTTATCTCACCTGCAGGTTCTATGGATGTCTTGTTGCTGCCTAAAAGACTTGGATGGCGTTTCCACACTTTCCTCTCTCAGGGTACATTTCATAAGTTGCAGTTTATTGTCAGATACTTGTTCAGTTCAAAACGTGACTCTTAATTTCCAAATGTACAAGCGGTTGTTTTAAGACAATTATCTTCTCTTTTTCAGGAACTGTACTTGGCTTTTAACCAAGTGTCAGATTTGAGTCAGGTTGGCATGCTGGAAAAGCTACAAGTGTTAGATCTGGAAGGAAATGATGTGAATGACCTTGTCCAGGTGCAATATCTCGGGTTGTGTAGCAAACTGCAGACCCTCACCTTGGAGGGAAACCCCGTGTGCCTGCAGCCAAACACCACTACCACACAAGTATGTCAATGTGTTGTTACACTATAGCTCAGGGATTCTCAAAATGTGATATGCGTACCACCTTTCACAAAATAATTACAGAAAATGAATACTAGCAAAATACCAGAGAAGCCGACTTGGCGTTGTTGATAACAGGGCATTCACTTTGCATGGTAAAGTTTTAACTTACATTTGTTCGATGTATTGATGGACTGTGTTTATTGACAAAGGTTTTCTGAAATGCTCCTGACCCCACGTGGCTATATCCTTTCCACACTGATGCCTGAGGGATCAAAGGTCAGGGGCGTTCAATGTTGGTTTTCAGCCTTGCCGCTTACATGCAGAGATTTCTCCTGATTCTCTGCATGGCCATTACGTTGGCCAGAGAGCAGCCAATGATGGATGCCGCCATGTAGCCCTGCCCCTTCTCTTTGTAGCATATTCCATTGAATATAGGTTGAAAAGAATTTGGAAATCATTGTATTCGTTTTTGATTTACGTGGTTCACAACGTTCCAACGTCAATGGAATTGGGGTTATCTAAGTTGGCTCATGGATGTCTTCAATGGGTAAGGGCACATTTCGCATACAGCAGTAACATGATTTCTGCCTTTTGCAAATGGGAGCCACTGTATGAGAGTTTTATTTATGCTCACCAGCAGAGAATTAATCAGGAAAGTAGGGCAATGAAGGGAAAGGCTGAGCTGAATATATATTAGGCTTGCGCTTTGTAGCAGCTTAGGGTTTGACTTGGCAACTTGAGTTTGCCAAACTCTCTTTCCAATGCACAAACACAAACAACTGCTCATTTCCTCTCTCCTAAGCCTCACACTCTCTCGTCACTTTGATTTTCCCCTACTAGTAGTTATTCTCTTTCACTGCAGGGCATTTCTGTAGCGTGGGGGAAGATGAGAAATGTTGATTTCAAACTTGATGTGGTTTGATATTGTCATTCAAATAAGCTGTGTTGTAGAGTGGTCACATTCATTTATTTTTCCTTTTTTGATTTGCTCACACCAACAGATTGACTACAATTATTGGGATGCCGTGAGGGAGTTGGTTCCACAGCTGCGTTACCTTGACAATGCACGAGTGGAGGATGGCAGGTTGATCTCGAGCAGCACCATGTGGGAAGACTGGGCTATTCTCCGAAACTGCCTAAGAGATCCCTCGCCGGCATCAACTGAAGACCGTATGCATCTGGTTATGTTGTGGACTCAGCTGTTGTTTAAAGTTATTTTTTTTAATGACACTTTTGTCATTTTCTAGAAGCGGAAGCAAATGGTTCATATAGTTGGCCCAGCTCAGCCAGGCAGCCTGCCACCAGCTACCGGCCACTCTCATCAGCAAGCACAATTATATCCAGACCTATATCAGCAAGTTCATCCGGGTTTCTTTCCTCTCCAGTGTCCACACCTGGTTCTGTGGATTCAGACTCAACTGAAGTCGAAGAAGACAGCAGCGTCCTGACGCATGGTTATATATTGTGATGGTTCACACGAATGTTTACTACTATAGTCTATCTGTTATAGAATTACTTTGTACTTGCTTATTTGTCATTTTTTTAGCATTGCCTCATGATGACAAACAAAAAGCATAATAAAAAAAAACAGGACTTAGATATTGAAATAATTGTGTTCTGTTTATATACTGTATACAGGAGCTGGCAAGATTCTGTTCTGTGGAAATCCTGTCAAGGCTATACGAGCAAGACGTGAAAAATTGAGAGTAGGTGACATGTTATCATAGAAATCAAGGTTTATTTCACTTACCAGTTGTTGTGAACGTACATTTTGTTCTAACATATTTTGGTTGTGCGCTATTTGTAAAGCGAGACATTTTTAGACTTATCTTGTATTCATTTTCATTAAGGTATTGTATTTGTACTTATGCGTAGCCTCTGCTTGTCACACTCTATTTTGATTTTTCATATTTGTCTCCGCTTACCCAGCTTTCTTAAAATAATGACAACTGTATATGTATTTGTTTTTCTTCACAGACAGCACCCTGCATGTCAACTCTTACGCCACTTGACCTGCCCATCTATGTACCAGAGCACATGCATGACCCTCATGACACTGATGGGAAAGAGAGCGGTGATGTGCTTGCTGAACTGAGCGCTTGGAGGGAGAAACACAGCAGGTATATTATATGGCTCATTCTTCATTAAATGGAAACAATTACTCATTTTGACACCTGACTGTGGAGATGAATGGAAATGTGATT
The DNA here is from genome assembly GCF_054856555.1 of Leptonotus elevatus. Classification (NCBI taxonomy): domain Eukaryota; kingdom Metazoa; phylum Chordata; class Actinopteri; order Syngnathiformes; family Syngnathidae; genus Leptonotus; species Leptonotus elevatus. The sequence goes on along the minus strand of NC_141242.1, from coordinate 17,492,255 downwards.
GTGTGTAATTACTACAGGCCTTGTAATTAATTCATCTTAATTAATCGTATTTTAATTATAGAACATTTTAATTTAAATGGATTTTAGTTGACTGAATTAAATAATTAAAGACACAGACATGAACATTTTTAACTCTTAAAAAAAATGTCAATGCAAAACAATAGAGAAACAAATAGAAATGCCCCTGGCCTGACTTGAACAAACAAAAAGTTAAAGTGCTATTTTAGGAGAGGTTTTTTTTCAGGACAGTATTGCCTTTAAATGGTCTATGGATGACGGTCAAAAAGATAGGTCACAGGTACTGTAGCACATCTTCTAATTCTGTATCTTCTACCACGAGTGGTTTACAGTCCAGAGCAATCCACTCTGTGATTGAATTTGTGAGTTTATCCAATGTTGCGGTACTAGTGTTGACACTACAGCGAGTCATTTTGCAAATTGTAACTTTTCCCTCCTTGCCACTGTAATAGTAGTAGTGCATGCACTTTTTTTTTTTTTTACTATTATTGAAGTGTTCATTAATATACACTCTCCCCTATTGAACAAATAAATAATTGAATCAGATCAAATAATTTGATCAAATTGAGTTTGCTTCAAACTTAGACTTAGACTAGTAGCGCTAACAGTTCCGGTGGTTTCTGTGCTTCCTGAGACATGCTTTGCGTTTAAATGGCCCACCTATTTGACGTTCTTACATAATGGCTACGTTGGTGGGGCAATGTTCCCATCAAAAGCAATACATGGACATTGAAAATAAGTCACAACTTGTTTAACTGTCAACCGATTTTCATGAGGTTTACTTTTTTTTTCAAATGTAACTGCATGAGCTATTTATTATTACTGAACATTTGAAAATAAGGCTTTTCCCAGATCTCTCATTGTGACTCTACAGTGTTGTGTGCCAGAGTATTCAACACAACGTGCAGGCATCCTTGTTGTTTTGGTTTTCATGACATCCACAAGCATGAAACTGAGGGTCGTGCACGCAGCTCAAAACAGGCATGTGGTATCGGCCTCTCCTATCTATGGAACCGGACGGCTGAAGCGCTTTGATGGGATGCAAATGCCAGTTTTTCGCCATAATTTGCATAAAACTACACATTTAACAAGGCTTCCGTCACATAGTGTGTTTGTTAGATTTTTTTGTAAATAAAATTGACCTCAGCGCAGTCGATTCACAGACATAAGAACCCTTGACTCACAATGGCCTTTTGTGGCTGAAGCCAGAGTACAGCCATTTTGCGTTGCCGCTGTTTGTGAAAACATTTGTTCGGTTTGAGCTAAAAACACTGTTATCAGTGCACATTTTACGCTAAGATCCATGTATGGAGTAATGAGAGCCTCTCAAAGAACGAACTTCACTTTTTGCATTAACCATTCAGAGTATATTAGGTTTTACAATATATAGTGAATAATGGCTTACTCCATAGGCTTAGCTTTCATTTCATTGTTTATAGCATGATGCAGACAAATCTTTGGGTAGCATTTGGAGATATACCTTGAAAGAGAAAATTACTGTAAGTCTTTTTCTTAGCAATGAAATGTACATGTAACATGATTTATTTGCACAACCGTACGCCACACACTGTGACATTTTCGCAGAGGAGACAAAATAATGTGAAAAAGCCAGTGGTTTCACTTCTCGTCACGGACAGTAGATGACATTACATTCGCAGTCCAGGCTCCTATATACGTCTGTGGACAGCCATTAGATGAGTTTTGACGTGTAGTAGGTATACTGCTGGCAAACGTTCCGTATTGTTTGGAACAAATGTTCCACATTGTTTGAAACACAAACTGCGATTAAAATGCATTAGTGGTTTTATGTGGTATATTATTTGTAATTAAGTAATCTGAATTAATGAAAATATATTCAATTGTAAGGTACAATTTCAATCAGTGAATTAATAATTAAGGCTTCTGTGTGTTTCCATATTTTCCTGCTGCTTGAGTAGGTTTTCTCTGGGTACTTAGACTTCTTCCCACATTCTGAAAACGTGCATTTGAGATAACTGTAATTGAAAACACTGAAGTCTCTATGAGTATAAATGAGAATTTAAATGATTGTTTGTCTATACATGCCTTGCGTTTAACGGTACCCCGCCTTTCACCCATTGTCAACTGGAAAGTGGCCCCCAGTTAATTATCCACAACCACCCTAATGAAGACAAGCTTTATAGAAAATATTTGGCCCGTCTGCCTCACAGTTCAGAAGTTCTGGGTCTGAACCTTGGCCCTCGTGTGAGTTTGCATGTTGTCCCCATACTAGTTTTAGACATGGAAACTGCCATAATCTTAATTCTTACCATTTTTGACAGTTGTATGCTTCCAAATGTACAATTTAATGAAGGCCGTTTTATATTCTGACTTGACTGTGCACAAAGCAAGGTCCAAAAAGGCCTGATTGGAAGAGGGCGGTGTGGAAGAACTTAACTCATCCAATACCTTTAAGATGAACTGGAACAAAGATTTTTGTTCCAGGCCCTCTTATCCAACTATTTGCACTTTCTCTTGGTGTTCCTACACTTTCATCAATATGCTGTTATCCAACTTTGTGCTTATTAATGAATGACTTTGTACTTTAAATGTCATATATTATTTTTGAATTAATCAATTTTAAGTGACTTCCTCCACATATACACGACTCACACATGTCTTCCAGGCATCTTGAAGAAATACAGAGAGATAGACTACCACAAGTACTGGTTGTTCGACATCGCAACGACGATGAAGAGGCCGATGATGATGAAGATGGGGAAAGATTTGATGGTATGAGCAGTGACGATTGTGATGAAGAACATTGTGAGGATATCCTCGACACACATTCATCTAAATCATCTTTCAAGTCTATGTGTAAAGGTAAAAGCACTCTGAATGAACATATTGGTTTTAACTTTAAAATAATAATAATTATAGTAAAAACTTTATTTCAGAGGGAGAGGTTCAACATTATAGTGAAAGGTGACTTACTCAGTGCCTAATTTTGCCTGTTTTCTTACATATAATTTTCAGACGAACTTAAATCCACGTCACCAGATGTGGATTCCCTTGTTTGTGACAACACACATTCGCCATGTCCTCCTCTCAGTTCCAAATCAGCCTCTGGTAGGAAGAAGCCCATAGGAATCCGTGCACATAGGATTCGAACCAACCCGGGCAATTCAGAACGCAAGCATCATTCCTGCAGCGACGGGCACAAAGTTGTGAAGGCCACAAGCACCCCACAGGCAGACCTGCCTTTCAAGCAGCAGTTGACAACGATAAATAAGCTTTGTCCGCCATTGCCTTTAAGCACTACCCGTGTATATAAATTCAGTAGCCTGGGAGGACAGCACAAGGATTCCTGGTAAAATATTCTTGAATTCCATTAAAAACAAAAAAAAAGGTCTCTGCAAACTAACATTAATGGCAATATTTTCTCTTTCAGCTTGGAGATGGATGTGTACAGCCTGGCAACAAAAGTGAATTGTCAAAGATCCTGGACAGAGCAACAACTTCAAGTCCCTTCAGAGTGAGCACAAATTAAGACTGACACCAGAATTAGCACAATTAGAAGGTTTGGACTGGAGACATATTTATGTGTTTTATTGAAACCTCTTCCTTACAGTTACAGGGGATAAACTTTTTTTTCAACACCTGAGGCCCTGCTAGATAGGCGTTAAAAAAAAGACAAATATATAAATATAATAACCACCATTATGTGTTACCCATGACCTCTTAATAGGAATGAGTAACTGGAAAACTGGAAAAAATGCTGTATAGCGATGATAAAATTTGATGTTTTGCTCAGAGGATAATTGCTAAATATATTACTTGAAATATTGCTATTTTTATGCTACCTATATTACACAAAATATGAACCAACAAAAAATTAGGTTTTGTTTGAATGTTTCTGCTGTACATATTATGGTGTGATATACTTATGTACCACTTGAGGGCACTATGTCAAAGGATACATTATAGCAGGCTTGAAGAAAGGGTAGGAGAGGAGGTGGGCAGAAGTTATTAAAGCCGCATATAACTAGAATACCTTGTACGGTAAATGGCAATACAAATGTATTTCAAACGTATTCTTGGTCAATGAAAAAGGAGTGATTGAAGTCTCACTGCATGGTTCTGGTTAGTCTGCAGTGTGTCCCATGCAAGGGCATTGCAAGAGAGTCAAGTGTCAGTGCTGTGAATTAAAAAAGTATTTTCTAGTCCCCCTGTCAGTCATGTCAAGTATATCTTACGACAGACAGATAATTGATACTGTGATATAATGTAATGTTTTTTCTACGGTGGCCGAGAGGTGCAAAACACTTTTACAATACGAGAAACACTTTTACAAAGCTGGAGACAAATTTAGAAAACATTTTTACAAATAAAAAACAAACCAAATTACATTGACATAACAAATTTACAAGTCCAGAAACAAATTTACATTGGAGAAAACACATTTACAAGACGTGAAACACTTTTAAAAATGCCGACACAAATATACAAGTGACGAAACACTTTTACAAGCGGCTGAAACAAATTTACAAGTATTTTTTTCAACCGGAAAGGGCGGACCAGTATAACCGGAAGTGATAAGGAGTTCATGATTGATGATTGATTTGTAAAAAAAAAAAATTCTAAAATGTAAATTTGTCTCCAGCTTTGTAAAAGTGTTTTGCACCTCTCGGCCACCGTAGTTGTCAGTGGGTTGCAAGTGCCTGAGTTGAAAGCAAAATGAACAAAATGTGCTATGCTGCTTTGCCATTAGCAAAGGTAACACTTTTCCCAGTAATCATGTAGTGGAAGGGGTGCCCGCCCTTAACTTCCAGTGGTAGTCTGCCACGAGGCCCACAATGGCCCCTTACGTTTTCCCTTATGGGTAGTAGATCTGCACGGTGGTAGATTATATGAACAACTCATAATCTTAATTCTTATCATCCTGATGCATATGTCACATGGGAAGGGAGCGGATAATTATGGGAATGGAAAAATGCTCTAAATGATAACTTTAGGGAATGTTCTTAAGGTAGGTTGTGTTTTAACTGGTGGAGAGCAACACTGACTGACCAATGAGATACAGGAGGCGGGATCACAAGTTACATCAGTTATTATGATTAGCAATTTGTGCCAAATTGTTGTTGTGAATAAGAGGCTAAAGTAAAAATAAATAGCTTTAAAAGAAAAAAAACGTTTTTTAAAACACATTGTTGTGACCAGTCTTTATGAAAGCGAAGGACGAGGACCTCCGTTTCAGGGGCCCAGGCACTTAAGTTGCTGGCAAGTCGCAATTAGTGGGGTACGGTTTCAACACATGGGCCGCAGTTCCTTCGGTGCTCCACCACCACCACGAGCAAGGCCTGCAACAAAAAAACAGCAGCAGTACAAAGTACAACAACCCAGACCGTTACCTCGCAGTCTTCAAGCCACCGCGTTTCGCTAATTTTTCAGGTACTCATAACCAGGCATAGCTCCTCGCCCTGTATCACGTTGTGACACTTCCCAGCTGGCCATTGCCAGAAAAACGGCAAGGTCGTTCACTGCTTCAGAACGTCGCACCCGGACGCAGTCTGCCATCACCTGCCTTCGTGTGTTCTGTTTTTTGGTCATCTCTCCTGTCCATGTTAATGTCAATGTCCATCCCCTTTTTCTGTCCTCTTCCCATGCCCCGTTTTGTACCTGTGTCTTTAAGCTGTTGGGTGGGCCCATTGTCCAAACCCTCTCCGCCTCCGATTGGCTGAAGCGATGTAGTCCTTATCCCCAATTGGGTAGTTTGGATTCCTGTTGGAAGGGCCAGAGATCCACAGGTCGTCAATTAGTGGTCAGTCGGGAGTTAATTAGGTTGGAAGTCAATAAGAAAACACAACCAATGCACCGCAACCATATAACGCACTACAACCAAAACAAAAAAACATGCATCAATTATGACACGTAGAATTTCGAAGAATAAAATCACTTTGGACGTTTCTCAAGACACTCCAGTTTTTGATTTTTATTTCACTTCACTTATTCTCTTATCATGTACAGCTCATGCAGCTGCAGAACAGATTATCCGTGTCAAAAATAATTATCAACAAACAATCACAAATTAGTAAAATGTAAAAACTAAAAAGTTTGGCTAACAGTGTTGCGTTAGTAGTCTGTGCGTCGTCTCTGCAAAGTGATTATGGCTTAATGGATCTTTTAACCTCGCTACTTCAAGCATGTCGTTTGAAGATACAGTATTGTAGACGAATTTCGGACAGAGTGCTATTTAGAGATTTTCTCTTGTATTCCTCTTCCCATCTTGAGACAGATTTAAAAACCTCTATGGTCCTTGATTGTACAAACAACAACAATGCCATTTGAAGTGCAGCTGGCAGAGCTCTGATAGTCAAGTGGGGTCCAAAACCTTCATGAAAAACTGCAAGTCCAAGGATGTTGAGAACCAGCGTGAACCTTTGCACAGAATATTGATGGCTTTGCTACTGGCAGCGGTGGGTGCACCAATTGATCTGGGTATTCCCAATGCTCTGCCCCGAATTGTACCGTTTAATGAGTCGAGCATCCTTGTGAATTGCTGTGTGGACACTTTGCAGACCACCCTAGAGTGGGGTTATCTGAAGGCACGTGGAAATGGGTTGTTGGTCAAGTGGCCGTGTGTGGACTTTATTACCATTCTTCTGATTAGGACAAAAATCCACCCGGGTGAAGTGAGAGCATGTGTCACAAGTGTTCTTTGGGACGGATGTGTGGACAAATGAATGGTCTGTGCTGTGCTTGACTTCAGTTATCTGAAGGCCCATGGAGATGGGTTCGGGAACATCTTGAAGAGTAGGGACTTTAGCGGGCTTGTCAAATGGTCGGCGGATGGCAGGCTGATGAGAGCTACACCGCAATTGGGATGTATCAGGGACCAAGGGGATGGGTTGCACAACAATATTTTGGACATCTCTGTCATGCCTGTAGATTTGGTGCACGATCTGCCTATTCGGACATTCCAGCTGGGTTATATGAATGCCCTTTGAGATTTCTTGATGATTGTGTTTACATTCCTTGCGTATTGGTGGACGGGCACGGCGTTGATTGTGCCTGGATTCGAGGTTGGTTTTCTTCTGGTGGGGCCTGGTTTGAATTTGTGTTATAGAGACCAAGGGAATGGGTTGTGGGATATCTTCACCAAGTTGTCTCGCGTCACTGAGGATTGGTAGATTGAAATTCGGCTCATATGAACTACACTGGCGGTTGGTTTTCTGAGTATGTGTTCTTGGCGGGCCAGTACTGGGTTGATTCTGTTTGGATTTGTCAAAGTCTAATGTGATGGTTTGAAATGGAACTTGCTGAGAGCTTCTAGCATTTTTGTAGATTGGTGGGGGGGCATTCTGCTGCTTGGATTTAACATCCAGTTTGGTTATTTGAGGGCCGATGGCCATTGGTAGTGTGATGGTAGTTTGCTTAGTGCGCTTGGGACCCCAATGTATTGATGGGCGGGTACTTTGTTGATGTACCCTATGCTCCCGTCCACTACTCTTCTGTTTAGTTGTCCTTGGTGGATGAACACTCTTTTCTGGGAAGTTATACCGTAGTTTGGTTATATGAGGGGCCACAGAGAGAGGTTTCAGGACAGCTGGTCGAGCAGCTTTGTTGTTCGGCTCACTCTTATGTCGAAGGACACTCTGCTGGCAGGGGCGGCAACTTAGATGGGTTTCTTGAAGGCCAAAGGTGATGGATTGCAGAAAATTTCGCAATGTTTTTAAGGTAGTCCCTGAGAGATGTAAGCAGAACTTCTTGTGGCTGGGTTTATACTCCAGGGTGTTTTTTGCATCAACCTTGGAGACAAAAACACAATGCAATAATTAATGTTTCATGTACCTACTGTATACTGTAAGTACAAAAAAAATACATATATATTTTGTACTGTATCTTGGATGATCGACCTGATGAACTGGTGAGATTTAGATACATGTTTGAGAGCATATGGACCTGCTTCACAATTTTAGCCACATACTTAATAGACCCTTTTTAGTCCCGCTATGGACAAATTCCTTTTGTGCAGCTGCTAAGTGCATAGTAGTACCATACAAGAATAGGACTTCTATGCACATGTTTACAATATCTCAATTCAGCGCAACTCTTTTTTTATAGAACACGTTTTAAAAAACACACAACATACAAAGTGCTATTCATAACTTCGAACATAAAACATGAAGCATTGAGAGCGAGCAGAAATAGAGCAGCAGTATATACTATCTGGCAACTGCGCATAAATAATGAATACTATACAGTATGCTGATGTGAATGGCAGACTGGTCGATTATGGAAACCATAACAATCATGATTATTTTTGACTGATAGGCTAATAAAGGCTATTTGATATATTTGTTTGGTCAATTACAAAATGATCTTGTGACTATCATGTGAAATTCAAGCTGCTTGCTTTTTCATTCTGCTACATCCACACCTTTTTCTGCCTTGCATCTTTGCACATATACAAACGTGAATAAAAATCTCCCTTGTCTTTATATTTATTTGTATCTTATTTTGTTGTTCTACTTTTATTTTGACAAGTCTTTGGATTTAATGGTCTAACCTGGGACCTTGAAAATCGTATTTTGTGCCATATCATGTGGAAATGTGATTTTATGTGTTGCAATTCTTTGAATACTTGAAAGTTTAACTTTAAATAACTTGAAAGAACAATCAGCAATTTAAACGGTAGCAAAGTAAAATAAGAATATTAAAATAATAGCAATTGTAAACCAATAACAAAAAAAAATACAGGTTGTCCCCACTGTGCACTCTTAGGGGCAGTGTGGTGCAGTGCATGCATGGAGTACACTTTTACAATGAGAAGAAGTGTAGAAGAAGAAAGTTGCTTAGTGAAGTCTTCATATAAATCGTTTTTCACAAATTGGGAAGAATATGTGGTGTGTTTCTACGGGGTTTGTGTGTGAATATTTGTTATTTGAAGGAATATCATTCCCAAAGGTTGATGCTAATTTCTAATGAGATATTACATTGACTTTAGCACTAGGCAAGACAAAGCAAGGCAGCTTTACCTGTATTTATGTAGCACATTTCATACACACGGTGCTTCACATAGTTAAAAACAAAACAAAAAAACCCCAACAACATTCAAAAGCATTTAAAAAACAAAAAAAATGTAAGAAATTTAACAGAAAATAGGAAAAACTAACAAAAAGTTAATACATTTAAAAGCACAATAAAGAAATAAAAAGTAGTGTACTAAAATAACATACAGTGCAGGAACAACATTTTGGACAACTCGATTATAGGTATTCTTTAAAATACCTTCATTTTAAGAATTGGGGGAGTTTTAACATGAATTGAAAAGTATTTGCACGTGGTGCTAACGTGAATTCTGTTCTGCATCTTACTCAATTTGCATGCTGATTCATCATATTTGCTTTAAACTCCGGGCTCCACTTTTGTTTAAATACTTCATTATCTGATTGGATTGATCAGGTATTGATGTTTTTGTTTTTTCCCTCCCAAACTCGCTTATCAGTGATCGGCCAGAAAACTCTTGATCATGTAAAGCCTAGTTTATATATTCATTTAGCATGTCCTTCATGTATTCAGGTCCTAAACCATTCAGTGATTTACAGACTAGTAGCAGAACTTTAAAGCAACATTAAGGAACTTTCAGTTTATGTTGATTATGGCGGTGCTATATGGACAAAAGTGGTAATGTTATGTCTGAAGAAGACCACATTTCCCATGAGGACAAGCACGTTGCGTCGTTTTTGAGCTCACGCCAGCGAGTGAAAGCCAGACCAATGTTGATCCTTGACTGTCCTTTTATCCGGTAGCTTACCTTTTTTTTTTTGTCTCCTCAGACAGTACTTTTCAGTTGTTTTGCAGCTTCTGCCATGAAAGCAGTAATCGTGTGTCGACATTCAAATTGACTTCCGTCTTTGTAACAAATGGGGATAGGGGGAAGTGATGTATGCCATAAAGCAGTTAGCACATTTGTAGTTTTTTGTGTGGCAGTGTTCTTACCTTCCTCCTCAAAGTTGCTTAGTGCCAGTAAAAATGATACAGACCCCCTCAGGCCATGGCAAAGCCACCATTCATCTAGTTTCAAGTCAATGTTTCATCACAAGAGTTATGAAAATATTTTAAGGTTGAAAAGTTCCTTAGTACTGCTTGAAAGTCCGTTCTACAGCTGACGGAGCCAGTGTAAAGCTGGTGTAATATGTTGATACCGTTCTGCACCGTAATCATTTCCCCCCGATTATATTGCTTTTATGATCGTGAGAAGCTAACATCAAAATCACAATTACATTTCTATTAATTTCCCAGCCCTATGGTAGACTTTGTGAATGTGAACAACAGCACAAACAGGCAGCAGGGACAGTCTGTATGTAGCATGTATAAAGCAAACTATTCATGCATCAATAAATTGTCTATATGCAGTATGAGAAGTTGAGAATATAATCAACACCCGGATTAATAACAGCTAACAGCAGTGAAGTAACAGCCGTATGTAAATAAATACATAAACAAATAATTATACGATGCATACATATTGCATGTGTGAATGTGATTAAAAAGCATCAAGAATTGGCAGTGGCATTGTATGTGATGAGTTTTTATGGATGAACAGTGCTGTTCTTAGCAGTTGGGAATGATTCCTGCAACAATGATTCTCAGTAGCTAAGTGACAACTATATACAGTATGTATAAATAGTTGAGAGCAGTATTGGTTGTAAAGTCCAATAAAACAATTTGCCAAGCTAACCTTATCCGGTAACATGATTGGCAGTGTCTTCTTTCAGGGGGAAAGGTCAATGAGACTCACGAAGTTTTTATAAGGTAATGCATTTCAACACAAGATAGTCTCCCAATGCTATGTTTGATGGCATCATAGCCATGATATCATTATATTGCAACAAGACGAGCTCACATTCTGTGACATCATCAAAGCCATGTGATGTGCGGTAATCCTAAATTAAAAAACAAAACAAAAAACTAGCTGTACTGTGTTTTGTAAGATGATTAGCATATGTCTCGTCTTTCAGGAGTGGATCATTTTCAGGCAGGCGCCACCTACAGTATGTATCCATGCTGCAATTCATGAGTCAAAAACGTGCCGTTGACTATACATCCTTGAGGCATCCTTCTCCAGTGTGGATAAGGCTTGTAAACATGTTCAGAACAGGAATGTTTGAAGTACAGTATGTGAATTTGGTGTTGGCTCATTGCCATTCAGCCATGACACTTGCTCTTGCTTATTAACATGGTGCATCTTTTCCAAGAACTCCTTCCATTGCTAAGTATACTTAAGTCCTTTTACAGAGTGACTTCTTTGTTTGCCTATTTGGCAGTGGCTCTGACAGTGCAACAAGCCTTAAGACATTTGAGATGATATGATAGAATGAGAGAAGAGTCCTTATGGTTGAAAAATAGCTTTGTGTCATATCCTATACTCCAGTATATTTAATGCAGTGTACCCCCACATACCCCCCCCCCCCCAATATTTATTTCTGACTTTAACCCAGTTTTAACCCTTTTATACTATGTTTGAAAGTCCAGTTAAAGTATGTGTAATTCCCTCCAAATAGTTGCACGTGGTCTTCGATATCAGCATAATGCAAATGTATAGTAACATGTCATTGGGTTGGGCATAGCCAATCGTCTTGTTATAGTAAATTTAAGACTCAATGAAATACTGTGGAGGGAAATTTTGGACAAGCTACACACACTTTTCTCATACCATGAAAACAGATGGAATGTGTTTTTGCCTAAAGAAACATTTTTGTTTTGACTTCAGGTGAGTCATTTTTATTCAGGAACTCTACCTTAAAATACCTGGAGATACCAACAGAATGAGTTGAGACAGGTCTGGGATGTGCTGTTTGTAAAGTACTAGTGTAAGTGTAAGATCACAATTTCCCTTTCGGAGGAACATTCCATTCTCAGCCAGATGAGCTTATTTTCTGTTGGCACCTTCATAACTAAGTAAAAATGTATATTGACAACTCCGATAATTTAGAATTGAAATCTTTCCTAGTTCCTCGATGTTGCATCATTGCAAGTAGTTGTCTTATTTGTACCAGTAATATGCATTATCTAATTGCAGTGCTGTGATCAAGTTAAAAACAAATAAATAATTAATTAAATGGACAACTTTATTGCAGTGTTAAAAAATAAGTCACAATCAATTATTTTGTGCATTTTCCACACTGTCAATGTCAAATAATGTTCTTAAATAAAATAATGGATTAAAAAAAAATCACATTATTCGAGCAATCAAAAATTTAAATAATCATAAACTATCCATATTTTATGCTCACAAGAACGGACTCACTGGATTTCTATGAGAAGATAAAAATTCCTTACATGTTCAGGAATGCAGCAATGTAAGTAAATAAAAATAATTTGACATTAATAACGAAATTGTAATACATTTTATTTATTTGGGTTAAATACAGTACTAAATAAAAAAAAAAGATATTTAAAAATACTTGAAATAACAAGGTTCAACAAACTGGTGTTTTAAAGAAACAAAAAATGTGGTTGCCTACATCTGTATGTCTGTATGTTGAAATTCTTCATACACTCTCAATCTTGCAAATTACCTTGTTCGTCAGATGCCGACCGCCTATAAACGTAGTTCAAGACAGGTAGACTAGAGTGTCATTCTGTTCCTCGTGAACACATCTGATATTTTAGCCTTGGGGTGCTCGAGTTAGAAATACTTTATTTTGAAATATCAAGCGGAAATTTAAAATTAACTTCCGGAAAGTCGTGACAACAATGGACCGTCCGGAGACAGCAGGAGTCGGCTGTTAATCGTGTTGTTCAAGGGTCCACCGCTGCTCGATGTCTCTGTAAGTACTTTTCACTTGTCTGCCATTTGGTGTGTTGTGTGTCACTAATATGAAGTACTGTATAGTACTGTTCTGTATAAGTAACTATCGCTCGGTGATGCAACAAGTGATGCACCTGCAGATTCCACTCGGTATAAACTTGAAAAGGACTCATTTGGAAAAACTGCAGTTGAGAGTCTCGCTTGTAGACAGAGTTGGGCAAGTTTCTTCTAAAGTGAGAGCAATCACGTTCAACCTGCAGTTTGCATCTTTCTTTGACTTGCCATGTGTTGATTTGCCATATTCACTGGCTGTGACTCATCTGCTATCACGTCATGTTCATTCTATGTAGTGGATTCATTTCAGTTTTCAGTTGCAACTGGAGATCAAGTGGACCGTTACAGGCAGTGTTCAAGTGTGCCTTTATATTGCAGAGGAAGTAAAGTATAGGCTACTGTAGTGTGTATGTGTGGTTTCAGAGTTCTGATAAGAATTCACACGGTGATTTACTCTTTCCCCGGGGAATGTGCTAAAGTAATCTAATGTTTCTGTCCAAATTCTAATTTTGTGAACACAATATAGTAAAGTATAATAGAAATAGATACTGGTATGGCGGTACAATTTCTGTCTTGGGAATTAACTGCGGTGCTAACCTGGGACCTTGGGTATCGCATTTAATGCCATATCATATGGAAATGTATGTTAGTGCAATAATTAAAATTCCTTGAGACCTTGAAAACTCAAGTTATTACTTGAAAGAACAACTAGGAAATAATTATTTTAGCAAAGTAAAATATGAACACAGTATACTAGAATAATAGCTATGAAAAATCAATACCAGCTGTTCCAGCTTTGTGTGTAAGAGCAGAAGAGGAAAGTTGCAATTGAGCTCCATTCATATACTGTACTGTAAAGTCGTCTGCCACACATGCACCTTTTTATATTACCTGTCTTTATGTGTTCCTACAACGTTTCAGTGTGAATATTCGAAGCAATGTCGCTCCTTGAAGTCAATGATAATTTTCTGTTTGCAAGTCTATGGGATTTTTCAATGGCTTTAGCGCTAGCACTGGCGATGTTTTTAAAATGAAGCATGTCTTGTTTTTGCAATAAATATACAATATGTTTAATTGTTTTACAGTAAACTCCAACTGGGGTTTCTAATCATCTTAAAATTACACTTAGGGAGAGCAGAATCACAGAATGCTACACACTTCACACTTGCTGCACACGCATTCAGGGTGCTTTCACAACATTGGAATTTGTAAACACCATGCCATTCGGCACATTGAGCTTTTTTTTTATAATCGTGAGAAGCTAAAATCACAATCACAATCACATTTTGATAAATTGCCCAGCCCTAATTCTGGCCCCAAAGTGGTAGCACTGTCTGACTCACTGCTCCTATCCCATCGTGTCCTGTCCTGTCCTGTCCTATTTGCTACTCCTTCACGGTTCACATGTAGATAAAATTCACCCTTGATGTACATTTATTTTTGTATTATACTTAGGGGTGGGTGATATGGCCTAAAAATTATATCACGATATTTCAAAGACATTTGCGGTGACGGTATTTTTGACGATATTGGTAATAATTACTGAACAATAGATTTGTGATTGGTGCTTTGGAATAATATAACTTTTATTGCAGCACATTATTTAAGCCACCTCTTTACCACAATTGAAATATAGCAACCTTAATGGAATGAAATGGAATTAAAAACAGGCCAGGTAGTGTTTACTACTTAAAGCACATAAAGCACATTTACTTAGCAAATACAAATAAAACACAAACCTTCAGAAGTCAGTGGCAAATTGCATGAGTCAAGAAAGTCCATTATTTTCTTCTGTGTGGTTGATCCTCATGAAGAGAGAAAAAAAAAAAAGATACGGTAGCAGCCAGTTTGTGGCGTCATGCTCTGTACATCGCAGGCAAGTGTAATGTTTTCCGACAAAACAGTTCCAGAATGATAAGGCATACAGAGCCACTATTCTGCATGATTTAAAAAACAACTAATATTCTCTACCGATTATTTATTTCTATTCTTTCTTTATCACAAATAATCAAACATAATTAGCTAGAATTTGAAATGTCACGCAGGAGTGTGTACAAGAACAGTGATCATATCTTCAGTTTTTTTTTTATCAAAAAAAGCTCAGTGGCCTTGTGGTAAAGTGCCCACCCTGAGACTGGGAGGTCATGGGTTCAATCCCTGGCCGGGTCATACCAAAGACTATTAAAATGGAACCCATTTGCCTCCCTGCTTGACACCTAGCATTAACGGTTGGAATTGGGGGGTTAGATCACCAAATGATTCCTGAGCGCAATCCCTTGCTGCTCACTACTCCCTCAGGGAATGTGTCAAATGCGGAGAACGAATTTTGCCCCACTTAGTTGGGTGTGACAATCAGTGGTACTTAACTTTAACTTTAAAACTTGAATTATTTTACTGTACTTTACCTTACTTCAATCTGATTTCAAGAATATACTACTCATTGCACTCACTGTTGAAAAACAGTATAATGTTTGGCTGCGCTCAACAATAATCTTTTCTATTCCCTCCTTATTTTCATCTCATTTCTTCACATGCCACCCACAAGCATCACGCTTGCCTCCCCCTCCCTTCTCAATTCTGCCATTTGGGAGTGTCATTGGAGCGGTCATGTGACTTTTTGTCTGAAAACAATTGCTTATGTTTGCCATTGGATGATTTCTTTGAAAGAGCGTCGGTTGCCCAGGCAACGGGGAATGGCGGCACCACTTCACTTTGCTCTTCAGCTGCCCCCACCCCCCCCCCCCCCCCCTCTGCACTGCTGTAAGCATGTCTGTGTCTGTCTCTCCCATAGGCAGTGGTGGATCAGGTAGCGCAAACTGTCAGTAGCAGGCTTGTTTCACTCTTCCTCCCGTTCCTCTTCTCCTTTTTCACCAGACAGGCAGACACTCGCAGACATAGGCTGCAAGAGGTGAGTGACAAAAATGACCACATTGTCTTCATAATTGTAACGCATTGTAACCTGGAATAAAGTTCAGGGTTTCTTTAGTTGTTGTTTTTTTTAACCCCCAGTTTTGAATTGTGCTGTTATATATTGAGGTTGAATTAATATGGAAACTGGAGGAGGATGTGTTATTTAACTGATGGCGTCATTGAAAAATGTAAATCAATTATGCAAATTATGAGGACAACAATTTTTGTACCCAGCGGGTGAAAATGGTAAATTTGGAAACTTACCTAGTTTGTGTTTGGGACAAATTCATTTGTTATGCTAAGGCTCCTGAACTTCATTTGACTTCAATGAATACGCAGTAAGAAATGTTTGTTCTGTGGACTGTGTTCTTCTTTACATGTCCGAAAAGTGATTATAAGCATCCTGTGTTGGTTAATGAAAACACGTGCAGTGTGGATTTCTTTTGCATGGTAACCTAACCATCCTTAAGTGCTACCCTCTCTACTCCCCTTCTTTGGCTCCACCAACCAGGTGGTTCCGTCTGTATTTGGTTTCTATGGAAATGCTAGATGCAATTCCCTGCCCCTCCCTTTGTGTGCACTCTATCTGATGACCTGAAGGACCTTCTGCTATTCACATACGCAGCATCTGTTTGGGAACACTTCACCCTTTCATCAAAAGGCACATGTTGAAAGAAGGGTTTGTTACTGGCACAAGTCACAAATTCAAGTGTGAATAATGTACAATGTCATGTCACTTGTCTATGTTCGCTAGCTGGTATTAATTGTTTTTATAGACTACAGAGTGGACTCTCGGTTCGACACCCATGAATTTGCATACTTTTGGGTTAATTTTTCAGTCTTATGTTAAATATTTGTGTGGGCAACAAAAAGAAAATCAATGACACAAATTTAAAAAATGACTTGAATTTTAGGGTCAAATGCAACCATTTAGGGGCAGTCTGAAGCCCTGCCATTATCGCCCAGACTTAGGCGTTATTGTTAGTTTTCAAGGGACAGCAATGTGAAAAATCAACTTTTTGGAGCTTTTTGCCATGTTAAAATGCAAATTCCTCCATTCGCCCCTCTATGAGAAATTCTAGGTCATTCTGCTCTGCAAGCACCAGCCCCTTCCAACCTGAGAAAACAAGCTGTTGGCACTTTTTGATGTCATTAGGAGCAGAAACACCCCCGCACCGCCTCTGCGGACTAAACACACGCCCACTTTCTCTGAGACCTCCATCAGTAAACATTCTGTCCAAATGAATTAAAAGCAATCAATTATCCTTCACATTTGTCTTAAAATCTGGCTGACACTTGTGTAAACTACAAGTAAAATCGTTGTGCTGCTGAACCTAACTAAAGGGATAGTGTAGCGGTAAGCGGATCGCCCAGTAAACAGCAGGTCGCCGGTTCGTGACCCGCTCAGGTTTTTTTCCTTCCTTATTTTCCTCCCCCTCCACAATTTCTTGCGGCAAGGAGACGTTTTGTTTCAAATGTTGATCGAAGAATTGATGGCTTGCGTTGCGTGGCCATCTATATCATGACATAAAATGACCTATATTGTGATAGAAGATTTGTTCCCATATTGCCCAGCATTATTGAAGTGGCCTTCACATGAGCCTTAGTCTAAATCCTGTCGAACATCTGTGGAGGTACCAGAAACATTCCGTCTGGAGTAAGCACCCCTCAAACCTGCAAAAACCGCATCAGTTTGCTCATGAAGAGTTGGCCAAAACACTTGCTGAGCGGTGCAGAGGTTTTATTGAAAGATACACAAATCGTTTGAATGCCTCAAAAGGCTAGGCAACAAAATATTAAGTCAAGGGTACATTTTTGTCCAGGCTTGGAAACTGTGGGTTTTTCTTTCATTAACAGGGGGTACCAACAATTTAGTCACAAATTGAATCAGAGCCATACTGCCAAACACTGCAGTGATATAACATTCGCTTCATTATGACATGAACAAAAAGGAGCACACTGTTGTGTTTTATTCAGCCAAAGCCTGTTTTCCTTTGGCTGATGTAACCAGGACAAAACTCGCACCAATGCCCATTTGACCAGCTGGCTTCATGTCACCAGTGTTGGCCAGACAGTTCTAACATCAGCTTTTGTATGATATGTAGGCATGGCATGTGACAGAGAGCGGCACAAACCTTCACAGTCACATATGGCCATTGTCTAAGAGTTGATTAGTAATCAGCTCAAAGACAAATAATGTATTCAGTCTCACGTACGCCCACTCACACACACTCCAACTCTGAAGAAGATGGTGATGGGACTCTTTAAAATTCAACAGGTCTTTAAGCTTGTAGTTGGGGTGAATCTGTTTTGCATACGTTCTCTGCTTTAAAATACAGCATTTGTTGTTGTGACCGTATGATTAGAGAGCTCCAACTCTATTATGCACTCTTGTCATCATGTCTCTTTGCACGTGGGCATACTGTAGCAGGAGTATTTTTTTTTCCTTTTCCCATTCACGTCTGTGTGCGTAATACATGAGTCAAGCTACGAAGGACTTTCTAACTTTAACACAAGCTACAACTTGGCTTTGATCCGGAAAACCACAGAAGGGAAAAAGGCTGACAAGACTTGACCAGTGAAAGCTTTTAAATGCTGTTGTTCTTGCAGGTGTTTGGATAGTTATTTTCCCCTGACACTCAGTGGCAACAATATTGTAAACGATGTTGAGAGTAAATGGACAGACGACTGTCCTGTGAAAGGACCACAATTGTAAGACCATTTTGACTTGACAAATTCATGCAAATACCTCAAAGTCAAAACAAACACACTAAAGTGTGTGTGTAGAGGTAAATGGAGACAAACGGTGAGTGAGAATGTCCGGTGGCCTCTGCCTTGCTCTGTGTGGGGCTTATGAAGCTTTTGTTCACCTCTGACCCCTGACCTGTTACCACCTGACAGCTCCCAGGCCACGAACCCACGTTTCCTGTCTATTTAGCCCCCACCATAGGGCTTTTGTTGTTGTTTAGATCATTGTGAAATCAGCACTACTAACCCAAACACTGGCCACCATTTTGTTTTATGATAGCTGTCTAAGTGCTTGTAGTGCTTTTACTGTGCATTTGATAAAAGGTTAGCATATCTAAGCTAAACTTTTATAGCGGAAATAAAAATGTACTTAATAGGAAGGGCAAAAAGGCAATTAGATTCTGAAAAAACAAACAAACTTTAGTATCTGCATTATTTCATTGTATTCAACCAACCAGCCATCTGCTCCCGTGGCTCATGTTTAGTTCTCTTTTGGTTATAATATATAATAGCTTTATATTTTCTTGCTGTATTTGGTCGGTGTTTTCCTTCTGAAAACTGAATTAGATTGCGACTCACCTAGAGTGATTGAAAAAGATGGAGGACCACTGTAAAGCAATGAAGAATATGAGTGTCAAACATTTAACTTGATGGCATTTTTTTTCATACAGCTTCTCAAAAATGCGCTAGAATTATGCGGAAGGTACACCTGTTTTAAGTAGTTGTCAAGCCAGCCTGAACTGGTTGAGAGGAGGGGGAAAAATGGCTTTGAGGAGAATGCCAAAGTCTTTAGCTTGTGTTGTAGGAGTCGATTTACAACACTGTTGCTTTTGCCATCAATTATGTGACACAAAGCTTGAAAATGTACACTAAATGCTAAAACAAGTAAAAATGTGTGACGTGTTGAGTTTGAGCATGTGTGAGTAGTACAAACAGTGCTGAGTGTTTCTTCAGCGTTGTGCATTTACATGACTAATATATCCATCTTGGAGTCTGATTTACAGAACTTTGCTAAGTCTTCATTCACATAACATATTGTATATGCCAACAAGGGCTATTCAAATGATTTTGTTTCTGCTTATCCCACCCACACCCCCACCCCCACCCCCACTGTAGGACACGCGGAGGCATGTACAGTCTCTTAAAGCAAAGGCAGAGGCATGTGCGGTTTCTTTACAAAGTACCATCACTGTCTTGTCGTTCTTGCTTCCACGTCAATAGGGAGGATTTTCACAATGTTTTTGTCTGCAAGAAAATCATTCTGTGTCTTATGGATTTTATTTTCATGTCCTCCAATTCACCTGCACCATCTCCTGGGAGGTCTTCATTGTGGAATGCACTTAATTTAAATTTCAACAGTGTAATTATCCTCTTTGGTAGAAGTCATAATGAGACACAAGGAATAACTAAAGAAGCAAAGCAATAGTCATGACCTATCTATAATTAAACCGGCACGCTATAGTGAGGCATTTTCCCCACACGAAGCGGCAAACATATTACCTCGCCTTCCTAGCTTAGAAGTGATGCAAACAATGGTTCTTTTGGCGTTGAGTGTTTTGTAGGATATTGCTACTACATTCACTGTCCAGGCTTGGCCGACGTGGGAAGTTGACTAACTGAGAAGGGGAGTTGGGGGTGTCAACAAGGAAGATGGTTAGAGCCGAAGTGTATTTGGACCTTGATGCTATTCATTCATGGTGTATAAAGGCCAACAAAGACACTATCAGCATGCATTCCCCTCTTCCTGCTGCTACTTTCCTCAACCAGTCTCTCACCATCATAGCCTTCTTAGTGGATTTATTGATTGGTCACTACTCTTTGGGCAGGTGTTGTTATGTGGCATTGTATTGAGATTAATGCAAAAACTGGAATGGAATCTTACGAAAGCGCTGGTTGTAAAGCTTTTTAGAGGTTGGTTGTCGGTTTTCTTTTGCCTTTCTGTTGAATGAAGAGGGGCGGGCAAGTGGGAGCAAGGGAAGGGGTGTTGCAAGAATGTCTGAGTCACACAGAAAATGAGGGATGATACTTGGGGTTTGACAGAGGAGGGTGGACTGAAGAAGGCACAGCAGTAGGAGGTGCCCCGAGGAATGCCTGGAAGGTATCAGTAAACTCTGGGAGGCTTTGGACTGCTAATCCTACACGTTACTATACCCTTAGCAGCCCTGTTGTGTTTCTATCTTCAGCTCTACAAACCACTGATGCAGAATTTTGGAGAGTTTCAGAAAATGCCTTTGAATAAATTCTGTGTAGTTTTGATGATTGACACACACATCATCCAGTTGTTCTCTTATAGCCTGTCAGGATTCACATGTGCTTACTTCTCTGCTCCTTCAAAAATGTCACCCCTCAGTATCACCTGAACCTTTTCTCGCTTTGGCCTTTGGTACAGTAATTCCTCAGGAGACTTTTACTCTTGACTGTTCTTTAAGTGGTTTGTCTGACAAGTACAACTTAGATGTGCCAAAAGCATTGCTTCATAGACAACACTCCAGTGGCCATCAGAAGTGAAAGAATTGCCCATGGGGCTAGCTTGACTAAATGTGTGTGTAACTTACTGCAGTTTATCATATACAAACATGTTTTGCATCACAGATTTATAGCAGGGTTATATGGTTCTTGTGTGTCTGTCTGGAATATTGTACATCAGATTTTGGGTCAAGTTTTGGCCGGATTTAATCAGCATCCAATTTGCATTACATTTGAAATAATTTAATTTTATGAACAAAAAAAGTCTTCCTATCTGGTTTAAAAATGTAACAAATGTAATAAATAAATGTATATTAATGATAATTTCCAGGAAACTCTGGTCCTCCATTTACACAAGCATGCACAACTTAAATGTAATTTAGAAAAGTAGTTATAATTGCTCTCGTCTCGTGTGGAGTATGCTGTTCGCTCCATGCTAAATTACCCAGTGGGTTTTACCCAGATCTTGATTTTAACAAAACTTTGCACTGTTTTATCTAGGGCTTGGACGATCCACTTTTGTCACGGTCCAATCCGGATCCCGATACCTTGGTGGCGATCCGATACGTATTGCGATACTTAAAAAAAAAAAGAAGTTATATTTTTGGCCTTTTTTTGTCCTACTTAAATATTCAAGTTGTTAACCTTAAATGTGTATTTAAAAAGGGATCATCCTGCCAGGATTGCCCATTTTTCACTCATAAACTCATTGTTTGTTTTTTAATCAGGAAAGTGATATTACTCTCTAAAAACCGTTGGGTCGAATGTAACCCAACTATGGGTCAAAAATGGACCGATCCTCTTCTTGGGTCGCTTTGACCCAACTTCGAGTCAAGAAATGGGTCTTTTAGTGTAAAACAACTCATAAATATTAGTCAGATATTACCACTTAATATATCGATACTGCGGATCGGGTTAACAAGTATTGCAATATTTTACCAAACGTTTGTCCCAGCCCTAGTTTTATCTATGGCACATGGGAAATTGTAAATATTGTTCAGTGTTGATGTACAGTATAACGCAAAATGTGTTTACTGTATATATTGTATTTTTCGCCTTGATGGTGGCTGTGGTGTACTGCTAGCTTGAACCCAGAAGTTGATTTTTCGTCTATGTAAGCTTTTGTGCGAAACTCGGCACTCGTGAAATGTTACGAAAGAACCCAACACGCTGCGAGTGCCCAGGCTTGCTAAATTCATTTGGCCCCGCCCCCCATCCCAACGTGCACTTGTTGTAGTGGAAAAGCAACAGAGGCCGGTGTGGCGCGGGGCCAAGTGGAGTGATGCAGTATGAGGCTGTTTGGGGTTAATGGAAAAGCGGCAGAAGTGCACTCCATTAACCATTATGGTCAAATAAGATTTTTCATTTGTTTGAACTATGACGTGTTTTGTGGCAAAACTACAATTAGTAACCCATTCAAGTTGACTTGGGACTCACTGATTGGGGAAACTAGTAATTAAAGGTGATTTTGGACATTAAACTATGATGTGGTCCACAATTCAAATGTGTTTGACCAGCGCTGCGATAAAGACTTATAATAGCCTTGTCACGTACACTACAACTTAATAAATACAATATTTTAAATTTGGCATTAATAATATGTATAATGGTGGATGACTGGTTAGCGCGTCCGCCTCCCAGTGCAGATGTTGTGAGATTGAATCCGGGCTCTGGCATTCCTGGGTGGAGTTTGCATGGTCTCCCTGTGCCTGCGTGGGTTTTCTCCCACATTCCGAAAAAACATGCAAGGTAGGTTAATTGAACACTCTGAATTGACCCGAGGTGTGATTGTTAGTGTTAATGATTGTTCGTCTGCGTGTGCCCTGCGATTGGCTGGCAACCAGTCCAGGGTGTACCCCGCCTACTGTCCAAAGACAACTGGGATAGGCTCCGGCACGCCGAGTGAGGGTAAGTGGTTCAGAATGGATGGCTGGATAATACATATATCCACTATATTGTATACTTGCTCATTGTAAACAAACCCGACTAGTGCATCAATATTTTAGGTAATTCTCTGGAGCAGACATAATCAGTTAGGTTTTCTTGATGAAGAAAAGTATTTTTTCCACAGAAAGTCTTGTTTGTGCAGTATCAGTCACCAGTTTAGGTTTCAGTTTCAGGTTTGGGCGGCGGTCAGATCCTACAGTTGTGATTTGAAGAAATACTCACACGGTGTGTCTCCGTTTGTGTTTTTAAGGTACTTTAGAAACAAAGTTGAGTTTTGTAGAGTTTAGTTTAACATTGTTTGATGTTGGATCTTACTGGATTTTGCTTAAACACATTCTCTCTGTTGTACCTGTTTACCTGTGCTATGATGTCATTCTGGATCAAAAGGAAGCAAAAACACCTGACTGATTCATTTGCGTAATCAGCTGCTCATTTCACACAAGGTCAGGGGTGGATATTTGAATGCCTCAGGTTACAGATTGTGTAACCAGTTTCACCTGCCCACCTCTTCTTTTGACTTATATGTACATTTGTTTGATACTAAAGGAGGAGACAATATGAGGAAGCGGATACAGAGAGAACTTGATGCTATAAACACTCTTACCTGAAAAAGGAGGAGGTACCTAATCTGTCAACACATCAGGAAAGGGTGTGGAGAAAGAGTGACAGGGGAGGAGTAACTGATATGGTGTGCTTCTCTGTGGGTGAGAGGAGGAGGAGGGGTGTAGACAGCCAGAGAGAGAGAGAGAGAGGGAGAGGAAAGAAAACTCTTCCCGGCTCTCAATTCTTGACTGTGGCGGAGACACCCAGGAGCAGTGCATTCCTGAGGCAGGCAGCCAGACGGCGCGAGAAAAGAGAAGCCGCATCCTTGATATCGCTCGGCCACCACATCTGACTGCCTCGGATCTTTTTGACTGTCATCGCCCTACACGTCAAACACATACATACGCTCACACACTCATGCACGCAAACACCCCGGACGGATTCTTCTACTGTGCCAGTTTTAAAGGATTTTGCTCCGCAAGGCAGTAAAGAAGTGCGGTCTAAGGAGACTAAAGGCAGTGAAAATCGATTCTTCCTGGTGAGTGGAAAAGCTTTTTTGTTTTTGTTTGAATGTCATTGTGGGGAAGTTTCTCTGAAGTCAACTGATGGCTGTGTAGCTGACACTGTAAGCCTTTGCATAGGGAATATTGCAGAAAAGAATGACTACAGTATATGCTTTATATATTTTTAAGCAGATAAAAATTATTGACCCTTGACATAATTTTTAAATTAGGCCCATAGATAATTAAGATGTGTTTAGCTTTCTAGCTATGTTTACGACAAAGTTGTCGTATAAACGACTCAAACCTGTTTGGCGAAACTTCTTTGTGCTCTCTTGATTTTTTTTTACTGCTCCATGTTTTTTGTTGTTTTTTAGTTATGTGCTTTTCAACATTCACTGTTAGAACTATTCGACAAATACACAGTACTACTACTTGTCACACACTGGCTGCTGCTTTTATCACCAGAGGATTAAAGATTAGTTCATTGGAGGCTCGGGCAGAGTCCAGTGCTGCATGCCCCAAACTCGTTTAACTGTTAGCTTGCTACACATGTCAAATAATAACATCATGCAATGCAAGTGTTAAAGCATTTTTAAACATTGGCTCATTATTAAGCTTCTCGTTAACAATACTCAGCATGGTAATTGCTACATTTGCTAAGAGCAGTGGTTCCTAACCTTGTTGGAAGTACTGAACCTCACCAGTTTCCTATGCGCATTCACTGAAACCTTCTTTATTGATCATTTTTTTCTCTCCAAATTGAATACAAAGGTTTACAGGTGAACATAATAAACAGGGAGAGTAGCCTTTTCATTGAATCGGGCTCTCTTTGCCTTGAATTCAGAAAACTTGTTCTTGTATTCCCCATCTCCATGCAGCTTAAGTGTTCCTTTAGTTTTGCTAGATAGCTAGTTATGCTGGAATGGAACTGCTTAATTTACCATTGCAAATCATGCAGTTAGGAACAACCACCACTGTTTTCTTAAGGTGGAACCCAGGGATACAATGAAAACAACAGAGGCCCCAGAATTAAACCCTGTGGAACACCGTTGGTTCCGTTATACATGTTAAATTTATTTTGAATGAGTCGGGTGTGTGTGTTGACCTCCGCCGAACCCCTGAGACGGACTTATTGAACACCTGTTGTTCAATCGAACCCAGGATAAGAATCAGTGATTTTAGAGTTATAGATATACTGTACTTTGTGTTATCTTCAGATTGGTAATAAATGATGATAGCTAATCTTTTTTTTGTTTTGTTGTTGTTGCTAGTTTTAGTTCATGTGTTTTACCTTGATATGTCTTGTATAAGTGTTGTCACTTATCCCATAACACTCGAGCGCCTTTAATTAAAGTTTGATGTAATGATATTATTGGTTCCTAGGACTATTTCCCAGAATCAGTACACGGAAGTAGACTTTTTGCACTGTTTACCAGATTATCTCTTCCAAAGAGAAATGACTGAAATCACTTTTTCCCCCCCACATCATTTAAAATACCGGTAATCTTTAGTCTTCGGCTATGAGGTTTTTACATTTTGTGTAACACTGTTATAACAATGTTCGTATCCCAAATTTTATATCGGCACTTAAAAAGTCCTAAGTCTTGTAGAAAAGTGGAAGTTGTTGCAAAGGGGAGAACCAACATATGTTCTTCCATTTTTAGTTCCTGAGAACGTAGCAATGCTTCAGTCTCTGTAATTGACAAGTACACTATTTGCTGTAATCACGCAGAAGGGCAATGGTATGTTTTACTGTAGGTGATCGCAATTTTTTATACACCTTAGATTTATTGAACAGCTCCCTCGGTGCTTCGACTTTTCTTTTTGTCCTTGGATGAGCCTGTTTAAGATGGTGAGAGCTGAGCATCCTCTGAGAGTCATTTTCTCTACTCTCTTATTTTACTGTTCCTTCACTGCTTTAATACATAGATGGATTTCCATCAACTAGTGCGGGGTAGTCTGTCGCTTCTGTCAAAGCGCCTGTCTGTCATTTAGCTCACGTGGAAAGGAAAGCGAGCCTGGCCATGCACGGCACGACATCTTTGGGGATTCTTGATGGAAATTTACAAAGTAATTTTTCATGCTGTGAAGTGACTTCATTTCTTGGGTCCTTATCAGGCATGTTTACCGGTTCCCGCAGATGCACTCAGGGCCGGAGGTAATTGGATGACGCTAGGACATGAAATAATACGTCTGCATAGTTTCAGGCTATGATTATTTCGGGAATGTGGCTCAAACCACTTTCTTTGCTTCTGTACATATCTGTTTTTCTTAAGCGTGCTTCCGTCTAACTCTCACACTCCTTGTTCCACGTGTCCTTCCCCTGCCTGTGCAATGAGACGGAAGGCAGTGCCGTGCTCATGTCGGATCCATTAGGGATGAAAGTACACTACAGTGATAAAAGATTGATCCAGTCCTCCTTGCATCACATTCTCATCTCGCACCCAGCTCCCTCATCCTTCCTCACACCCGTTTCCAATCCAAAATCAACCCAGCTTACGATTCATGAAATCTTTTCTCCTCTTCTAAATAAACCATCCTCACCGAGTTTACTTTTCCAAGGGTTTGATGAACGGGGAACATACTGTTTTTGTGTAGGACGCCACCAGCTTAAAAAAATGATACAAGCTAGCAGGTATAGTTGACAGCTTTCTGTCCCGTTAATTTGAGGGTCCTAAGGGAGGCTTCTCATCTCTGAGGTGTCTCTGTGGAGCTACGATGGTAGAACACACTCACAGAACTAGTAAAAAAAAAAGAAAAAAGAATGGCATACAGCCCAGCAAGAAGCCCCACTTCACCTGTTGTAACTGAAGAGGGAAAGACAAATACAACAAACATTTGCTTTGTCAGCTGGGAGACTAATTACTGAGAGGAAGGAGGGGATTTAGACTAGGAATTTCACTGTGGTTCTGCTTTTAGACCTTAAGACGTTTTAAGTGCATTTGCAAACGCGTTATCGTTGGAAAATTCCCTAGCCGATGACTTGTTGGCATCATATCTGTTGTGAACACACAACACTTGGAGTTTTCGATTATGGTTTTTTTTTGCTGCCGATTTGAAATACCGATCATTTCAGCCATGAGTGAAATCGTCCAAGACCGTTCATATGGACTTTTCACGGAAATCGTCCGATCGATCGGAGCACCACTAACACCACTATGCAACATGCTTTATGCAAAATGTGTCTCTCTCTACCTGCATGACACTAGGGTTGGGCGTTTGAATTTGAACAACTCCGATTCGAGTTCCTCATTTTGATTATGGTTCCAAACGATTCTTGATTCCGATTCTTTTATGGGGCATTGTCAAAATGCATGGTTTAAATCATGGGGTGTACTACGGCCATCCATTTCTAGTGGTCCACAGTATATACTGAAATGAAAATGTGACACAGCCTATATAATTTGCCTATATTACTTGCTTTCTACACTGGGTGGCAAGGCAGGAGAAGAGAGGAAGTAGTTTGCTCTCATCTCTCATTTCTACGATTTCAGTAAGGCTGCCCCTCACGATTATTTTAATTGATTAATCTGTTGATTGTTTTTGATTAATGGATGAATAAGATCTAAATAAACAAAATAGAATAAAATCTAAAAATAATCTGTAACAAAACCTCTTTATAATAGATTTGTCAGTGCAAATAGGGTCATCTGTGGATCGGGACCATTGCCACTGATACCTAATCCAATTTATTTTTCAATATCGGGGCCAATACAAGTATCGGAGCATCCCTAATTTTATCACATCATTCTGTATGGCCACTGGCCACACTAAAACCCTGAAAAATCATTGATGTTTGTTTTATTTCCTAGCTACATATCAGGTGTTCATTTGAAAATAAAAAAATGGAAAACGAGCCTTTATCTCTATCTGATGTTCTTTGTGTTTATGTAGTTGCTAAACAAAATATGCTGACTTTGCCTTGACCCAAAATACGTTCTTCTACTGCTCAGCTATTTCTTAGCAGAAAAAGAGCGTCTTCAGGGTGAAAGCCAAGCAAGTGTTCAGCCATGGAACCTCTTTTGCACCAATTAATTGTATTGTAAGTGTTGGATTTAAACAGCTGGTTATTTATCTTTAACTAACTTAAGGTTTTTTGGCGTCATGTGCATTGGCACAAGTCTTCTTTGCTGGTATTAAGTGGGTTCTTCATGTTGGCGGTCAAGGCATCTAAATATAGAACAGATTTCTTTCAATGTGAATGATTCTGGGGGAATCTGAATTTTAGTCCGGGTTCTAGTCGATTGTTGACTCTGTGCCAAACTCTACTTGACACACAGCCATCAACACAGTGAAACAAAAGGAAAGTTCTGTTGAAAAATAGTCCACAAATGTACTTGATGAGCAAAATTAATAGAATAAGGGTTCTTTGAGTTTCCTTCTCGACATCCCTTTCCATTGAACCAACATATGCTGCTTCGTGGTTGGAATGTCTCCATGATTCTCAGGATGAACTTTCAGAGCTTTGTCCACCTAAGTTCATGTTCCCAAGTCATTCCAGCTGACCGTAAAGTTCAGCTTTGAGAATGCTGCCATGGCCTGTCACGGGCAACTTGTGGCTGTCTTAATGGGTTCATGGTTCTTTGTTCTCTCACGTCAGCAAACCCATGGCCACATATCTACTCTTGTAATTTCTCAACAGGAGAGACAACTTATGGTTGAAGGGGTTATGGGTGTCTAAGTCTATTTGCCTCCATGTCCAATGTGATTGTAGTGTAGTAAACATCCATAACCCCCGCCCCCTTCCCATGGGATGGCCACGTAGCTTGTGAGAGCAGCAGCAGGTTGCTCCCTTGCTCAACCAGCCATGCTGTTTTGACTTTGCGCACACAGAATTCTCTTGGCAGTAAATAACAGGGTGCCTCAGCCAAGAGCCCCGAACAGGGGAGGGGGGTTGGCATGCGGTGGTCTGCCTTGGGACTTGGAAGTACTAAATCAACCAAGTGGACAAAGGCAGGTGCATTTGACAGACTTCTCCCC
The DNA here is from genome assembly GCF_054856555.1 of Leptonotus elevatus. Classification (NCBI taxonomy): domain Eukaryota; kingdom Metazoa; phylum Chordata; class Actinopteri; order Syngnathiformes; family Syngnathidae; genus Leptonotus; species Leptonotus elevatus. The sequence continues at coordinate 17,463,311 of NC_141242.1, read as the reverse complement.
CATTTCGCAAAATTTTGTGGTCACTTTGAACATTGACGTAGATTCTAACTTGTTTCGACAAGTAATTGAACAATTTTGAGTTTAATATTTGTGTGTGTGTGTGTGTGTGTGTATATTCCATGTGATGAAAATCTAGGCTCAAGTGCAGTTGTATTTTTAATGGCTAATTGTTAACACGGTATAAATCCCAATCCTGGTCTTATCTCCGCCTTCTCTTGACATGCACACACAAACGTGCATGCGCATGCAAAACTCCCAACTCACACAGCATTGGCAGGCTCGAAGCTCTGCCTTCTTTTAGAGTAATGACAGGGCACTGAGTGTATGACATGTTCTCATCAGACTATACCAACTATAAATTTGAGCCCAACCTAGCCCGCTTGTGATCCGCACCCTGCACACGACACCCATTGGTTTCTTTGAATTTAAATGGATGAAACGTTCACAGAGCGGGATGATGTGCCACATTAGATGTGATTTCCAACATATTTCTCTTACAAAATGTTTTAAAGCTCACTCAATATTTAGCTGTCACCCTACAGTATAATTAAACAGTTTTTGTGCTTGCAGCTGTAATCTAACATATCCAACCGGATTGGTTAAAGGAAGATGGCCTTCTGACCATTTATGGTCAGACAGCAAACAGAAAAACCAAAACAAAATGAAAACGAAAAAGGATTGATTTTAGAAAAAGTCCCTGAGCAAAGCTAAGTTGGTTTAAAGTACAAATATATAAATTTTGAGACCTGTCATTGTGTACATATAAAAACGTCATCACTCTACGGTGCAAAATAATACCAACAAATGCTTATATTCTAAATATTTAATATACTAATATGATTTTGACATATAAGCGTCTTGTTCTGACGTAAGTGCTAACTAATTTATTTCCGGCTTTTTGAGTGTTGGGCTTACTGTGTAGCTGTTTTATTATTTTCTCTCTATAAAGTTATCATGTATTTTTCTGTTCACTGCTGGTTGCTCGTCTGCGAAAAGTGTATTGTACACCTAAGCGCTTATTCTGCTCTTTCGTAACTCTACATTTCCATATTTTCATGTTCACTCTTTTTGCTCGGTGTGCTGCATGCTGAGGTACTTCTTGTCTACCGTTAGTGTTATATCTTACTCGCCGCCACAGAGGCAAGGATTATTTACTTAGAGGAGCGGATCCAGCTAGCAATCGCAGCACGTAGCTGGTATGCATAGACAAGTACCAGGCAAGTTAGCTTAATGCCTACTAGTGTTCCCCCCTTCAGTTTTTGACCAGCTCGGAGCTGATTGGATTGGATGACCTGCCCGCGAGTAGCATTCCGCTTGTGATTGGTGAGCTTGGGATGATAAAAGCACTGGAGAAAATAAAGCTTTGGCAATCACATGATCGTGCCGTGCTGTCTGCAATCACAATTTCGATCAGAAAGTGACAAATCAGCCCTGCCTTTAATACACATGGCCTGAAGATCTGCCCCAGTTACTTTATAACTGTGTTTACCTGATATGTCTCTCCAAGGGCCAAGTGTGTTGGAACTCCCAAGGTAAATATTACATGGATGTGAGACGAGACATTCTACAGAACAAATCTTTCTTAGCCATGGAGTAACATTTTCGACTTGAGCACCTGTAGTTTTTTTTCTTTTTCTGAATTTGTTTCAAGTGTTGAAAGAAGTTCCATCAAGTCAAATCCATCTTGCCATGAAGGTTTTTAAACATCCCTCGGGTGGGAGTGGCAAGAAACTAGTCGAATTTTTGCTTTCATCTTGAAAACCATTGAATCAGCAGATAGGTCACATTTATTTTGATTAAATCACTTATTTGGAAGTGGAGCAGAATGTTAGCACACATAATGTGCACCTGCTGTCTTAGGGTGATACCTGTCCTAATACTGAACCTGAGACTGATGATAAGAGGAATGCAGAGTGCTCTTTAAAATGTTTATTTCACATGATGAATATAGCCAATTTTGTTACTTTAGGCAAGGCAAAGCACATTTATTTGTACAGAAGCATTCATTGGTGGTCAGTGTGAGGGCTGCCTAACATCATCAGGGAGATGATTCTAAGTTGTTGCTGCAGAGTAGCAAACGGTTGCTTCACCATTTTTCATTGCTCTTGGGATGGCTAGAGGACCAGTCCCAGATGTTCCCGTAGATCTGGATAGATATGGCACAAGCATGTTAAAGATGTAAGTGGTTGCTAAATCCAGACAGAAATAGATTTATAAACCAGCAAAGCGATTTTGAAGTCAATTCTCAGGTAGCCAGTGTAAAGATTTTAGAATTGGTGCTATGTGGTGGTATTTCCTGTTTTTGACCCTTGCAGCTGCATTCTGAATAAGCTGAAGCTGATGGTTGGCTTGGTTTGAAAGTCAGAATGTTGCTTTAGTATAACAAGTTGTGTAGAATTCTACCATGATCAAAATTAGCTGATAACAAAAACATGCTAACACACTACATTGACTACCTTAGAATTCCACAGATGCCTACGTAAAAAAAAAAAAAAAATCTAGTCCATCAATTTAATTGTTAAGGCACTGAAAAGAAACCCATCCCCTTCTAAAGAGTTACTTTTGAGTATTAAACAGGTATAGCTGTCAGGCCGACTTGCCATTAGCTATGTGTGATGCTAAGTGTCTGAAAACATTATTTTAAAAAGTATGTCGTGATCATCTGCCCAAATGAAAACCAATATAATATATATATATACAATTCTTAAACAATATTCAAATTGGGTTTTAAAGAGTATTTGATAAGAGTAAAGACAGAAGTTAAATGAAAAAAAACTGGTGAATAATTCATATGAGAAGACGTGGAGGAATGTTTTAAATTACTAATGAGTTTAAGCTTCCAACCTGTGACACTGGACGCTGTGGCAGACGTGAATCCCCTGTGGCAGATGCAAGCACGCATACAGGAAATGAGTGGTAGACACAGTTGTTCACCTGCAGAAAAAAAAATCTATATGTTCTGAATTTTAAAGTTACCAGTGACCCTACAGTCATTTTTTCCTCAATGGGGCATTGATGACAACTGTGTGTAATTTCATGTTTGGCACACTTACTGTATGTCAGTTTGTGAGTTTGAGCTTGATTGGGAAAGAAGCAGTGTCTTCGTTCCCTGGCAAGCATTGCTGACTCAGATCGGTGGTGTATAATTACACATGGGTGCCCATCAGCAGTCTGAGAACTACTTCGGCTCATCCGACAATATGAACTCCTGCGCTTGGAGGGCTAAGCCTGCGGCTGGCTGGCCAGCCCATCTCATCCTGAGCCCAGCTCTCTGTGGAGGCTGGCGCTGCTTGTGCAATCTGCCGTTATCATTCTCACCATTTGCTGTTAGCTTTGCGTGTGTGTGTGTGTGTGTGGGTGGGTGGGTGTGTGGGGGTGTGTGTGTGTGTGTGTGTGTGTGTGTGTGTACCCATGAGTCAGCACAAACAAAGTCCCTGTCTCTGATATTCTCTGCTCTGCTTGGTTTCCCAGCTGATGCAAATAACCAACTGACGAGCCAGGTATGAGTAAGTCTCTTGGTCAGATGAATTATGCAGCGGTATTGAAGTGACAACTGTATAAACTATGTTGGTCACATGCTCTGGGGAGTCCCCTTATAATTTTCTAATAGAAAAGTGGCATCCTTCAAGAATGAAATCCTCCATTGCACCTTGTCCTTTGCTTCCTGCTCAGGCCAGTTTAGCATCATCATCATCATTTTAAAAAATGGTCACAATGGCCTGGGATACAACCCAACAACCTCAGGGTTGCGAGCTGACCACTGATCCACAGCGCCCAAATTAGCCCCTGTTAGCTAATTTCTTTGAGCTGACCTTAATGAAATCTGTTTTGTGAAACAGCTGGTAAATATACAGCCACACAGAGACAAACTACTGCTTTTTCTGGTCTCCGCCCACATCCTATGCCTTACTTTTACTTCTTTGGAGACTATTTTTAAATTTTGGAGGCAGAGAAGTGTCAATTTGGAAGCTTAGTTACTAACTTTGGCCACACCATTTTTTGGGCAACCGCGAAGATCTTTGACTGCTCGACTTTCCGACCACCTTTGCTCTTGAACCGCCATTTAACTAACCGTAAATATGGACTCGTGTACCACTTGCACCACCCCCTTTTTCTCAGGAGACTTTCACTGCTTGAGGGATGTGTCCGACAAATAGAGCAAAATACTTTGCTTACCGCGGGTGAGGTGGCCACACTGGATAGGGTAGGTTGTAGCCGACCTACAAGTCCGGTTAGCATGAGCCCTAAGCGGTTTTCCAATCGCAGCGAGCCTTTTCAGACAAATCCCAACAGGATTACCAACTTGCTGCAACTATAGTCACTTGAAATACAGTACAATACAAGTTGTTGGTGACGACTAAATATTATATGGCTTAGCTCCTTCCTACCTTGCCGACTTAATGGTACCTACAGTTTGTTCCACCTGAAACCTTTCGCCGCAACATACTGAGCTTTTGGTGACTCTGAGAACTAAAAGAAGTCTGTAGCTGCTGAAGCATTCTCTTTTTGTGTTCCAATACATGAGGAAATTAGAGCTGCTCCATCAGTAGAAATGTTTAATCCTCGATTTAATACTTATTTTTATACTCATGCCTGTTTTACTGTTGTTTCTCCTCTTCTTTCCCCCTCTCCTGCTTGGTGAGGGGGTTGGGTGGCGATAACTGAATCTGTTGCTTTCGCGGTTTGAATTTTGCACTGAGTGACTGGGACAAAATCTGAAGTAGACCACTACCCTGGAGATGATGCTATGGAGAATTATGCATTGACTGACCGGGCCAGGCCCTGAGGAGGAACCACTTCCCCAAAGGCATCTACCGGCAGTATTTTAACTCACTAAATGGACGCTCATGCTGTTTTAGTTCATATGTAGAGCACCATGCTATGTGTTAAACTTTGCCTGTGTGACATCCATTGCAGCTAAGCATCCTGGAAGTGGGAGCCCTCTCTGTGGTCCCTTCTCAATGTGTCTTCATTTTTCTCCCCACCAAATGGGGTTTTGCGTTGTTTTTTCCCCCCTTGCCCAGTTGGGGATTTAGTTCAGGGAATGTCGCTCATCATTGTCAGCTGCGGGCTTGTGAAGCCCTTTGGAACTCTTTTGTGATTAAAGGCTATACAAATAAACGTCATTTGCTTAATACATTGTTGTCATCTACGATCATGCTTTTTAAAATTAGAATAAGATTTTGCTACATCACAGTACTAAATTGTCTTTTCAATCACTGTATGTGCCCTTGATTTTATGGCAAAAGTGTTATAATGAAGCACTAATCCACTCTTGATTGAGATTTCACACTTGGTCAAGCCAATCATTATACTGCGCAGGTTAAAGACTGCAGTGCTTGATACTGGGCCTCTATGAAACTATGACGACTAAAGCTTATTAGTGCTGTTTTTGATTCCCTTATTCTAAATCCATTTCTATACTAATAAAAAGAGAAGCTCTGGCAGACTGGGGACATTTTCAAAACATTTGTAGGTCATAAGCACCTTAAAAAAAAAAATCCCAATGAATGTGCTGTGAGAAAAATGCATTATTTATCACGTGTCTTAAAAGTGAGCTGATAGCCTGATAATAATTGGTATTTTTGGAAAGCTAAACCTCGATCCTAAGAAGGATTAGATCTTAAAATATACAACTTTTAGTGTGTATGTACTATTGTTTGTATGCAAATTGCATAGCCTCATGAAGCACAAACAAAAACCCTTGTGACCCAGTTTTATTTTCAAAACCACTTTTATAGTTGTACCCCCTGTGTTTTGGTGGCACACCCCTGCTTAACTATACTATCCAGCTGTTATTTCCTCACCATTTATTACTTTCATACACTTTAAAAGTAATTTATTGAGAAAACGTGTATTCTGGACAATGAGCTCTCCGATTTAGTTTCCTGATTCAATGATCCACTTCTGACCCACACATTGGAATCATGTTGTTATTGATTTGTGTTTGTGGACCAGTTGTGCTATTGTTCTTCGCTTGTCGTTGCTCAAACCATCACAAATCTGGAATACTGTATTACGACAGAATTATTGACTATAACTGCCAGTGTTTTAACAAAAGGTTTTCTGATTATCTCCTGTTCATTGATGAACACTGAGTCCTGAGTTACCCTCTAATTATTTTTAGGTCTGCCCAGAGTGAAAGTACACGTGATTACACGGAAGAGACTTCCGAGTTTCACCAAATTATGTGGAAGGGTGACTTCTGAAATGGAAGAACCTATTACATTTAGACGAACATGAAGAAGCAACTAGACCATGTATTTCCTTGGAATGCAAATCAGATCTTCGTATCCATCTGTTCCTAATGTCTTGCATAATTTTTCATCAACCAGACAAGAGCTAAGTACTACTCACTTTTTCCACCCACTTTTAACAATTGTACCTGCACCAAGGTTGAAGTATTATTATGTTGGTATTTGTTTTTGATAGTTCCAACTGCCAAGTATTCATTTTACAAAGTCTTGCCTTGTCTTATATTATTATTACATCAGTAGCTTATATAATTGGCACGGCGTGCATCATGTACTAAAGGAGGATTGAACTTGAAAAGAAAGGATGAGTTACTCCTGTTGACCATTAGAAAATATGTATATTCAGTATTTTCCCACATTGGACACAGCTTACCTGGGGGTTGCTACTGCTTTAATACTGCCCCAAATGCTGAGGAAAAAACAGAGCTCGCTCATGAAAATGCAATGGGTTAAATTGTGAAAGTAGGGTTAGGGAAAAGGCTTGGTCATTAAATTGGGGGGAATTTATCCCTTTGGGCTCTGAATAAAAAACAAAAACATTCATTCACGTTGTCTCTTCTGCAAAAAGATGTGCTTTAAAATGATTCTCTATAGCAGGTATTAATAACTAATTATGTATTGATATGCATAAGAAAGAACATGTATGACTCATTCCCCCAATGAAATGTCTCAACCAAAATGGTTTTGTGGATGATAATTACTGCTGCTCTTGACGACGGGCATGTTGTGGACTTAAACTGTTTGTTTTTGGTCTCACGGGTATTTGAACACAGCAACTGTGTTCTCCCAGCAGGCTGAAACTTTGGATGACAAAGGAGGAGGGGCAGAATAAAGAATGCAAATCGGGCGTCAGGGAACACAAAAGCAAGCACATTAGTTTTATCAGTTATAACATGTGGACGCAGCAGAATGGCCGCCATAATTGGCACTGCGCACGACCCAGTGATACCAGAGGCCACAAAAGAGGCAACTGCCTGCTTAGAGTGAAACCACAACAACAATAGGGTGTCTGCAGTTCTGATGAGAGGGCTGCTCTGTGCCAATCTTTGAGTGTTGTCTGTGCCAACCTCGAGCAGAGCGACAGAGGTTCATGCACTGTTCATTGTCATCAAGCAACAATGTCTAACCTACTACGTACTCTTTAACCAGCCTGGGCCATCGTCCTCTGTGCTCTACTCATACTCCTAGGGATTTTGACCAAATGCAAGTGTAGGGTGCATGCGTGTGCTCATACTGCTGCTTTGTGTTGTATGAATGAGTACCCATTTGTGGTTAGGCTCAGATCCCGAGTGTGATTCACACACGGCATTGTTTCTTGGCCTCCTGTTGCTGCAGCGATAGCACTGCGAGGTGGAGCCCCCTCTCATAAAGATGAGCATTAATGGCTTTTCTGCTAGCACGTGATTGCAAGCATACCCAACCTGTGACCAACGCACTGGCAAAGCTCTCGTCTCTGATACGTTTTAGCATGGTTGACTGTTTTTGTCATGACTAAGAAAAACAAGTTGTTTTATAAACCCTTGATAAAATACAGTACAAACACTCACCTGCCATTTACACCTGCACTGGGTCCAGTTCAAGTATGTGTCAAACAAGGTAATGATCAATGTCGTTTCACAATGTAGGAGAGGTATTCATTTAGTTGTGTTTGTAGTTCCCCAGTAGATACTGTATAACATCATCTAAATGCAACACTTTTGTTTTCGCTTCCTTTTTTCATGAGCTGAACTTCAAAACTCACACTCAAGTCACAAAGGGCAGAAGCTTTTAGCAGGGAAGCCCAGACTTCCCTCTCCCCAGCCACTTCAACCAGCTCCTCTGACAAAATCCCAAGGCGTTCCCAGGCCAGCCGAGAGACAAAGTCTCTCCAGTGTGTCCTGGGTCATCCCCGGGGCCTCCTGCCGGTGGGACATGCCCGGAACACCTCTCTAGGGAGGCGTCCAGGAAGCATCCAAACCAGATGCCCGAGCCACCTCAACTGGTTCCTCTCAACGCGGAGGAGTAGCGGCTCGACACGGAGTCCCTCCCGGATGACCACGCTTCTCACCCTATCTCTAAAGGATAGCCCGGATACCCTGCAGAGGAAACTCATTTTGGCCAAAAAGTTGGGTGAACTTAACATTTCAACTAAATATTTTAAGCTTGATGTGAAACTTCAACCTTGCCTGCAAGATGAATTCTCGCAGGATTTGTGAATGCACAGCCCCCCAAGAATCCATCTTATACAGAGCCCGCTGATTTTCACCGATTGAACCAATCACAAAGCAACAATGTGTATGGGGGCGGGATATGCGGCTGTGACGAAAACAAGAAGCGCCGAGGCCGTGGGGAGCAAACAAACCTAACATGGACGAATGCATGGATGCTGCAATTAATTCCGTTCTCAGTTTCCTCCTGTTTCCTTGTTGAATGTAGTATTTTTACAGTGTGGTTTTGACAGGTCTGTGAGTAATATTTGAAGGAAATGGACCGTTTGTGTACATAGAACAAGTCTTAGATCTTTGAGTTTATCTAGTATCGTATACTGTATAATGTTCTAGTGTCTTTGTGTGTGGATTCATCCCCCATTATAGAAGTGAATTGACTCAAGTGTCATTAAAAGGAAAACAAAAAATATGATTTCTGCAACTTCAGAGTGGCACACAGAAGGGCTGAAACATGCCCTGTGTATATGCAGGGATGTGAGTGGTGGCTTGGCCCCGTTAGACTTCAGCGGAATTCACAGAGGAGCCGGCAGACTGTTTTTGAAGAGAGACAGAAAGAGGCGCAGACGGGACGATAAAAGACGCAAGGCAGTTTTGCTAGATGCCTGATGAGAGGGGAGAGAATGGCAAACACATGGCTCCAATCATAGCTATTTTCTTAGCCGCTCTTTATCTATATTTCACATGTATCTCCCCTACCGCCTGGTTCATTTTCTCATTGTCTGTCTTCCATTCGCACGTTTTCTTTCCCTGCCTTTCATCATACATTCAGCAGTGTCCTCAAGTACTGTAGTTTTTATTGCAAAGATGGAGTTTGGATTGCTTGAGGTTGCTGATTAGCCCAGTGAGAACATTTTCTTCATTCCTTTCTCTGAGTCAACATGCGACATGTGAGAAGGACCCGGTTTCAAGTGAAACTGAGTGTTGGATTGTTTTGGTGGGTGGGGCCAGAATGTATAGTGGCAGAGGAGATGATTTATTTATTTATTTTTATTTTCTCAGAGTGCGATATACAGTGATGTCATGTGGATGAAATTATGAATTCCTGATGTTTGCTAGGTTTTGTTCGAAGGGTATGTGTAGCATGTTTACTCCATATTTCACACAGGGAGCTTTGCAGTCATTTTTTATGTGAAACTTCTGCGATATTTTCTATTATTTCCATGTTCAGGATCATGGTAGGGCTATGGTGTTTTTTGTAAACAGGCAACAGGCAAAACAAGCAGCAATGGCAACTGAAAACATTGCGATTTTCATACCAGTCCACCATGTGCTTTTGCTCCTGGTCTTTTTTTTTATTACTATATTATGGATTGAATTATATTGCGTCTCTGTTTTTCACAGAAAACCTTTCCTGCAGAGGCGAAGCACTATCAAGTATATTTTGAATGATATGCCTACATTAACTGCCCTGGTTCCGCCATTCATGAATGAATGTGACGTATTCTTGTACATGCACTTCCCCAATTTTTAAAAAGCTGAAGCTTTTCACTTCTCTTTTGTGTAAATGAGTGGCAAAAATTACTTGCGTTAGAAGCGACCCTGTTGCAAATGTCCATTTTAGGTGAAAGGTCCTCTACTGGTCAATCTCAGGGAAACTGTCAAAGAGCAGATATGTTAGAGTTGGGGTGGCATGGCACAGTGGTCGAGTGGTCGTCTCCCATCTGTGAGGTTGTGGGTTTGATACTCACCTCTGGTGTCCATGTTGAGGTGTCCTTGAGCAAGACACCGAACCCCGATTTGCGACACTGGTGTGTGTGTGTGTGTGTGTGTGTGTGTGTGTGTGTGTGTGTGTGTGTGTGTGTGTGTGTGTGTGTGTGTGTGTGTGTGTGTGTGTGTGTGTGTGTGTGTGTGAATGGATGAATGTGAGGCATTGTAAAGCGCTTTGGGCACCATATAGTGTAGTTAAAGCGCTATATAAAAAGCAGTCCATTTACCATTTGATCCTACACTAGCTACAAGAAAATCAGCAATGTGAACCTGCACACTACCAATGGCGGCAAACATTAGACTCCGCAACAGCGTCAGGTTCTCGGTGTTGTTGCCTGCGAGAACGGAGCTGATCGCAATTTGAAACTCACAGTCCTGTTTGATTCTTGTTAGTGCAGTTTATCATATTTCACAAACAATGAGTGATAAGACCTAAATAACATGGGAGAATGGCATACTAGTTTGTGTTCCCTTTTAAGTTGTTCTGGTGTATAGAAAACTTGTATAACTACATGTCGTAAAAAGGTTAAAATCTGAAACCTAATTTAACAGGTTCATCCTCTGTTTGGACCTCACTTTTTACATGCCATCTGTGGCTGTGGAAGTGCTTTGAACTGAGTTCAGGTGAGGCACTTTTCCGTGACGTGGCTTGCAAAGTGTCATTCCACTGTTGATGGTTCCAAGATTTGAAATGTTGCTTCCTGTTCATCAGATTTAAAAAAAAGCCTCTCTACCAAAGTAGATGATTGTCTTACTACTCACTCTATGACTCAACCAGTCAAGTTTAATTATGTATTGCAACACTGCCTTCTGAAGAAAAATATTGACATCACGGCAGTGCCGGTTAGTTTTGCTAAGCACTCCCATTTCAAAGCCTTTTTTTTTTTGTTGTTGCAGATTCTTTAGCAGGCATCATACTACGATTTATACCACGCATGATCACTAATATTTGCCAAAAGAGCCGGCAGATCCAGTCTTGTAGCAGTCATGTTGGGCTAAAGCATATGATGTTGTTGCCATATCAGTGTGTTTGCCATCTCAACAAGTGGAGAAGTAATGGGGGCACAGGGTGGTGAGGTCACAGGGGTTTGCTGGGCAGGGTAAGTGTTTTGTTAGGTAAAGTAGGAATTCTTCCGGCTGGTTGATGACGTCAGTGCATTCCTTGGAGGCATCTCCTCATTGGCAGCCAACGGAGCACGGCTAGGCACTGAAAGAAGGCCAAGATAAGGTGTGTGTTGGGGATGGGGGGCCTAGAGTTTAAACACCTCCCACTGAGAATTAGAAAGTCAGACGGAAAAAGAACACCATCTGTCTGAGTGTTGTGTCTTACCCACCTAGACTACATCGTTTTTTTCTTTGTGCCAACTTTTGTAGATAATCCTTCATTGCCTGAGGCTTATCACTTTTTATGAGCATTGCAGTATTTTATTACCTTGTTTTGAAGCTTGGCTGTAAACGCACAAACTTACAGAGGCAAGAGTCATCAACATGATATTAATTTTGAGTCAAACCTGCTGCCTGTAGAGAGTGTGTTGTTTTACCTGCTCAAGTCACTTTTGGTCCTCCTGAGTGGGCTCAAATTAGAAAGGCACATACAAACACGCGTAAGCGCCTTTTTTTTCTGGATGTTTTGTCCACCTGTACAACCTCCACCGCATGCATAAAAGCTTGAGTTGCTCCACTTTTCCTGTCCGTTCCCTTTGGCAGTAAGCTATCATAACGGCTTTGAAGGAGGGTAGCAGAGCATTTAATTGGGTAGATTGGCATTTGTGCTCTTAGGTCCACAAGATCTTGCCTCAGCTCTTAACAAACCACGAGGATTGCTGCTACCCCATTTGTCTTTTGCCGTGGTCAGGAATGGTCTGTCCGTATAGCTTCTTCTCGACGTCAATATCAATTAGTGATCATCCTTCCATCCATTTTCTTAACCGCTTATCCTCACAAGGGTCGCGGGGGGCGCTGGAGCCTATCCCAGCTGGCTTCGGGCAGTAGGCGGGGTTCACCCTGAACTGGTTGCTAGCCAATCGCAGAATTAGTAATCATATGAAGTGGAATGTTAATTAATTGTACATGTCAACATCACTGTGTTGTGTGTAAGATGGACACAAACTGTCTACAACTGTCAACAACTGTGCGTCTCTGTGATTCATCCCATACAGATTTGGGGCCATGTAATGCTGAGCTAAAGCAAGCCGAACTATAGAGATCCATTTGGAAGGCCATCTTACCAAAGAACTTGCTCCGTTCAATCGCAAATGGAGCTCAAAGTGTGGGTGGACGGAGTGGTGCGGGTGGTATGCGGACTATCAGAAGAGACATCTTGTCAGGATGTGGTCATCGCTCTGGCCCAGGCAATAGGTGAGTATCCACAGCGCTTCATAGTTTTTTTTTTTTAAATCACGTTTTTGAGAATGTTATTCTTGTGCTGTATGATCTGTTAGTAAATTTCTTTGCTTTTAATCTCTTTAACTATGTTTGTAATTGCTTCTAAATGTAAACTTTTAATTACAGTATGTGAAGCATATTGAGTTACGTTGTGTATGGAATGCACTATGAATCAGTGATTCTATTATTATTTTTCTTCTGTAGTACTGGTAAATGTCTATGTCAGGGATAGGCAATTAGAGAGCCGCAGTCCTGCATGTTTTCGGTGTCTCCTGCCTCCAACCCAGGTGTTTCAAATCATCAGCTCATAATTACGTTCTGCAGGAGCCTCTCAGCTGTGTTTGAGGAGGGAGATATCAAAAAATGCAGGACTGCGGCTCTCTAGGACCGAATTTGTCTACCCCTGGCCTATGTAAAAGAGTTTTTCTTTTTAAGCTCACTTTGTAATATTCCCCACCCCACAATTTGGAATTTGTTTTTGTTTTGTTTTTCTTTATAATAATAATAATAATAATAGTAATACTATCCCACTAGGGTCAAACTGCCTCATTCATAAACCTTTGTTTGTAAAATAAATAAAGTAAAATCAAGTAGACCACTGTATAATGTAAAAACAAAGTCTTAGGAATTGACATGATTCAACAACATTTCCATGACTGATTAATTGTTTATCTCATGTTGGTCTTCTCCAATTTGCCAAATTTATAATCATCCATCCAACCATCCATAATCTGAACCGCTTATCCTCACGATGCAACAATAATCAGCTATACACAAGCAATTAATTATACTTGATTGTAATCATCACCAACCAGAAGTGAAGTTTTTAGATGGCATCCTACTTTTGACCTTTTGACCATCCCCCTTTTCTTTTTTTTACCCTCGACTTCTTTTTAACTTCTGTGACATCCTAATTTTAACAATGAAGCTGATGAACAAACTTTCACTACCCTCAATAGAAACTGTACTGTGGTGAAACCAACAGAACTACTGCTTTATGGAAACATGGCTGGATTAAAAACTAAATAAAAAAAATCATACAGACAAAACAAAGAGCATAATGTTTAATCCTAAAATTGCAGCTTTGCACAAAGTTAAGACCTCGACTGGGTTGTCATGAAGTCTTTTTGGATTTGAGCCTGCCCATGTATCCTCTGGCTTTATTCAAGCCATACGCTGCAGAAGCATTAAACAACATAAAACCAGATTCAGCACTCTCTTCCTTCCACGAATGAGTTGCTTGCTGAGCCATAAGGGACAGTTTGTCCTAATTTCAAGGTCCTTGTGGAAACTTTAGTTTGAGCATCTTTACATGTTGGGAAAATCGTACATTCTTCGTATTCTCAGAGGCTAATATTTAGAGGTATCATAATGTTTTTGATGTACGGTATTATGTTCACTTAATATTCCTCACACAGTGGAGTCAGTCGAAGAGGAATCCACTGACTTTGAACAAACGGAGGTGTTTAATGTGAATTTGCTGCAAACATTTCTTCTTTCTTTTCAGTGAAAATTATTCTTTTTTTTGTTCCCAGGTCAAACAGGCCGCTATGTTCTAATCCAACGTCTGCGGGATACAGAGCGACAGTTGCTGGCCACAGAAAGGCCTCTTGAGTCTCTGGCCAAGTTAGGCCAACACGGCAGTGAGGTTCAGTTCTTCCTGCGTCGCACTGGCCCGAGCAGCAGTGATGGACCTGGCTCAAAACATGATAAACTAAGCCCTTTACCCCTCCCCAAGTATACGGAACCAGACCTTTTAAAACGCAACCAACCCAAGAAAGCGCTTACATTCAACCTGGGCCCGTCAACTTCTCCCAGATCCAAGCAGTTTCAGAGGTCTCCTCGGGACTCCCCGGACCAGAGAGCCTCACCTTCTTCTTCTCCCATCCCTGCATCCGCTCATGCTCCATCTCCCTCGCCACCAATAGGTCCTTCCAAAGAGGAGGTCTTTAGGGCGGTTCTTCAGCAACAAGAGAGACTAAGGGCCATTGAAGCACAACTGGAAAACCTAGAAAGGGAGTCGGATACTTGGGAGCACCACTACCCATCTCCATCTCCTTCGCCCGTCTCTGATGCTCACTACCAAGAGGAGTTGGATACACTGGAACAAACAATGCGGATGAACCAGGCTGAGCTCGCACACGAGCAGTACTGGCAGGAGGAGTTTCAAGCTGAGACGGAGCGGGAGCGAGGAATGAGGAGGAAGCTCGGGGACCTCCATGCTAAGCTAGATGATTGCGGAAGGCGGCTTCACGAGTTCTCGGTGCGCTCGGCTCAACTAGAGCAAGAGATTCAGCGAGAAAGTCAGATAGAAGTCAAAAACAAAGGGCCAGAGGAGTCCCTTGATGTCGTGAAAGCAGAGCTCCAGAGCCAGGAGAGGCACGGAATCGAGTTAGAGGAGCACCTTTCTGAGACTGATAAAGCTCTGGGGAAGACAGAGTCTCTGCTGCAGGTAAGGAGAGAGGCTATAGTTCTGGAAAAGGGGTTGTAAAGTCATTGCACTGGTCTGCACCAAAAATAAACAAGAACAAGAATGACATAAATATCTTCTAGTTCTGTTTTTTGCACTGAAGACAGTGGTACCATTCATTTGCTCCGTACTGTATGCTTCACGACCAATCACGGCTCACCTGTTTTCTGGGTTTGGCCAGCAAACTGAGCCACGATTGGTCGTTACCTACTTCCTCAGCACAGGTGATGTCATCTTCAGTTGACAGGAAGTGGCAAAATTCGTTTTTAAATGTATTAATTTTGCATGTTATATGAGGATAGACTTCCACCACCGAAGAATAACGTTATTCGTGAAGAATACGTCACAGCAAATACAACATTTAATTGCATGGTTCGTTTTGAACTGAGCCAAACAGCGGTCAATTGAAGCCCTCTTTCTTTCCTTCCTTCCTTCCTTCCTTCCTTCCTTCCTTCCTTCCTTCCTTCCTTCCTTCCTTCCATCCATCCATCCAAGAAAGTGGGTGTGGCTTATCCTCTACTGGTTGTAGGCTCAACAAGGTGTACAATCATGCACCCCTAGACAATCTGAGGTTTAGTTGGTATCTGAAGGTATATTTTAGTGGGAAACCATTATTGGTTTAATTTGTGGCTTCTGGCCCTGGCATGAACATTTTTCAGCTTTGTTTTGACAAAATAACATCCGTGTGTAGTATTATGTTATTGTTATTATCGTATACTTTTTTTAAAATATCAAATTAGCAACAATAAAAATGGGAGCATATTGAGAAAAACTAATGAGATATTTGGATTTTACATCCAAAACTGTCCTAGTTGTTGGCTACTTTGTTTTTTTATGCAGACCAGTGTTATAGGCCAAGCTCTTTTTTTGGATGGTGTAGAACAGACCCTTTTCTACCTAGATTGTGTAATGTATCCCTCTCCTCCATGTGCACTGCAGCAGTTCGTGCCAAGAACAAAGTGTTACTCAGTGAAATTAAAACTTTCTAAATTCACCTTCATGTATTAAACTAACAACATTCAGCCAAATGTTATAAATGCAGAATCAAACCTATGAAAATGTTGTTACAAGAATATTAGGAGGCTTAGCAACTCTCATTTTGTATTCATGTTCTTAACATATACACATAGTGATTATATTACAGGTCACAATGTCTGACTATACTTGTACTGTATAGAAATGAGATTAAAGAAACTTATTTTGTAGCACATGAGCTTCACTTTATTGAATCAACTGGTGCTTATCTGAAATTAGTTATTTATTTAGTGAGGAAGGTTGTCTTGGGTGCGGCTATGTCAATAACAGCCTAACCCAGTTTCAAATTTTCCTCTTCATCCACGTGAAACCAGAGACTGTGGTATCCGTGTCGATGAGCTCACGCATTTGAGGTCATGTCATTTGGAATGTTCCGCTTGGAGGAACACGAGTACAGGGACAAGTTTTAGTCAGGTGATTTGATGGCGACCATTGCGTCCTGTTCCAGTGGGCTCCAAGTCATAGCTAAGTGATTGCAAAACGGATTAAAGAATAATTATGAGCTCATTTGCCTTTCAGCAAGTCATTCTCTTGGAGGAGTCTGATTGATGTTCTGAGGCTGGCTCGTTGTCATAGTCATCAGTGTCACTATATACAGTATATTGCCTACCAAGATCAACATATTTGGTTTCTGGGTTTTCTATGTGCAGGTTTATATAAACATCTAGAATGTAAATATGCATTTAATGCCCTCACAACATTTGAAGTGTATTAATTATAGTACTGATTTAGCACTTAAGAAATACGTATATTATTGACAAAATATAAATAAATAAAAGAACTGTCAGCCATTTGATGGGGCCACGGCCTGCAGTCTATTTACTGCTTTGGGTGTGATGAGCTCAGCTTTACTGCCATTAGGTTAATGGAGACAGACCTGCAGGTGTGAACTGCAGCAGGCTGCCACACCACAGTCCAATTAGACCCCCCACCCGACACATATACACGCTCACAGATATGCACACAAGGCAAGGTTGAAGGATCATCATGGCTGGCAACTGTTTATCCCCGTGCAGACACTAATTAAGAATGAATCAGTTGATCGATCTCTGAACTTTGCGTTTTCAATAACTGGATATTTTTCCTGCGTCTCCACTATGGGTTTAGTAAGGGAAAGCAATGCATGACACTGTTTCTTTGGCCTCCGATCAGTTAAAAGAGCAAGCAACTGAGGTAACGGTGCATGTTATATGTTGACATGATGGAAGCTAATTAAAGATCGTAGTTGCTGAAATGATTCACTGCAAATGAATGTGCTACTGGTGAGCAGTGGCTGATGATGACAGAATGGCAAACCGTGCAGGCTGAGTAGTTTCGACTTGTTCACTCTGATGCCCCCTTATGGCAGGAAGTACCACTTGCACCCGTAATAAGATGAGTCCTGAATTACATATTATTTAACAGTTCATGTTAAATAATTTAAATCTTCTGCCCTCTCAAGAAATGTTTCATTTGCCACTTGTGTTTGGCACTATGTGCCAACTTCTCTTATGTTACCCTCTTTTTTTCTTTCTTTTGTTGTTTTGTTTTGTTTTGTTTTCATGTCAGGCCAAGCAGGACGAGCTGGAGGAGTTGAACAAAGAGCTGCGGCAGTGTAACCTGCAGCAATTTATTCAACAAGCCGGCGTCTTGCCTGTACACAGCCACTCACGCACAGACCTCCAAGAGCAACTGGAGCAGTTGGAACTGGCACATCTTCTCCAGGAAGGATACATAAATGGCAGTAAGGCCACGAGTCAGGAACATTAAACATTGTTTTTTGTAGATTTAGTCTTTACGCATGTTTTTTTCCCTTAGCGGAATCACCGCCTCGCCCTACTGCCAAGCAGTTCCTGGGACATCCACGCAACTTACAGAACCCCCTCGTGTCCAGCCTCAACCCTGAGGGTGTGTATGTGTGAGATCCTGCCGCCTTCCACGCCCATCCCGCTCTGCCCCTCTCCTGCCCTGCCCACACCCTCCTGATCCCCGGGACTACTGCCCCCCTCCCCCATACTTTCCTCCATCCCGGCTTGTTTTGGGTTTGAGGCTGCTGTTTTTTGGTGTTGGGTTGTGGAAGCATTTGTTAAGTGGAGGTTCCTAAAACTTGTCAACTGCCTTCCTTGTGCTCTGCCTTTCTTAGCTGCACTGAACAACCCTGACTGATTCACCGTTGATTTTGTTTGAAAACATTTCACATTCCTTCTTCCAATGACTTTTCATTTATTTTGCCAATTTTTTTTGTTCTTACCTGTTCTCCTCCCCTCTGTCTTCCTTCTGGACTAACTATAGTAGTTTCTGGCTTATTTTACTTGTGTGTATCAGCACTTAAAGGTCTCAACTTTTCAACATACTAAAATAGTTCTCAAATGTGTAAAAGACATGTCTGTGACATGCATTTGTCAAAATTGACTTTGGAGCTAATATTTTTGCTGTCCCTAAATCAGCCAAAAAAACGCTCTGTCCCCATAGCCTGTGTCACTTTTATGTAAATAGCTGCACCTAGGCCACGCCTAGGCCATACCCTTCTCTCTGGAAACGACTGGCCATGGGAGCAGAAGAAAAGAAAAATACAGACATGTCTTTACACATTTGAGAACTAATTTAATATGTGGGAAAGTGGCATAACGTTTTATCATAAGAAAAAGTAGCATAACGTTACTACAGAGACTATGTTGTAGTTTTAGTTTGTGATTGTTTAGGCAATGGTTATTTTGCCGTCACCTGCAAATCTACCGCGAACGTTATATTGCCGTGAATGTCTCCGATTTGCCGTGAATGCTTGTAGTCATTTACAAGCGGTTATGAATAACACAAATGTGCACATTTAGGCCACTGCGCGGTCGCAACGTGCAAGCCGTCTCGTCGAGACCACTTAGCGGCCGGTTAGCATCACAAAGTCATGTCAACTAGGTGGTGAGTTGCCAGTCACGGCAAATTAACCACTGCGGATTGTATCTTGACAAAACAATACGCAACCGCTTCATATTATCCAGCCACTGTCTGCTTTATCATATCTGACCTCTTGTAACCAAACAACCTCCACACGACAAATGTAGCTCCCACTTTAGGCACTAAAAGTACACCAGTAATATGGTAGAAGGTGCACATCTTTTATTAGAAAGGATAGGAAGGAAGGCTAAATCAAAAATGTTGAACTTACATCTTTCCCGTTTGCAGTCGTGTCACACTGTTGGGGCTGATCCATTCTGTTTAAACGTGTTGCGAATCCAGCTCTAAACAGGCTTTCACTAACAAAACAGTCCTTTGAGAATTGATCATGCCGGTACACGTTCTTCAAAAATAAAATTAATCCACTGTCTTTTCAAAGACTTGGGACGAAGGAAGCAACCACTTTTTCCTGATCATTGTTTCCCCTCTCGACGGAGCATTTGCAAGCAGGGGGAGAAAAAAAAAGGAGCAGCCAGCTTCTCGAATTTCAGTGGGCGTGACAAACCTTTACCAGAGGTGGTGCCACTAACCCGAAGGGGCTGGGTCGAGTGCACTTCCGTGTCTTTTTGACGTCACTAAGTCACGGAAGTTTCATCTGCCCGTTTGAAGCACACGTTTTAGAAAGGAGGAGAAAGCTAAAGAAGTCACAGGCGGATTTTTTTCATACCTGGCTTGATTGTAGACAGGCCGGGATGCATATTATTGATAGAAGACAGAAAGGCTAGAGCTGAGATTCAAACCCAGAACTGAAGAACTGTGAGATAAACACGCTAATCACTAATTCAGCGCATTGCTTGAAAATGTGCTACTTATTAGCGATGTTCGATACCACTTTTTTCAGACCAATATCAGTACGAGTACTCGAGTTGAGTACTCCCTAATACCGAAATCAAGCATCGATACATTAGTACTTTTGATACAGAATTTTTTTATTAAAACAATGACAGATCATTTTAAAGAAAGACCTCTATATTGTATACCAAAATTGCATTATATTAATGGCAATTTTCTATGATCTTTTTTCCATGTATTTCTAAAAGTATAGAACACACAGTTAAATGAATGAAACACTCCAGTGGCCAGAAATAATCCCAATAAAAAAGTGTGGTTGTACAACTTCTTTCAACCGATACTGGTTTCGGCTGCCATCGCGACATACCGATACCTTGAAATAAAGGCTGTTCTTGGCCTGATACTGATACCTGTTATCAGTACATACCCATCCCTAATATTTATTTCCATAACAATTCATGTCTAAAATGGCTAACAGCATTATTAATATTCCTTACTACAGGCATACTGTGCAATAATGCTTAAATCATTCATATCCATAATTAAGCCTTTTGACAGTTAAAAAAATAATAATAATTCTAATTCAATCCAGAAGGCCCTGTTTTAAAATAAATAAATAAATGAAAATATGTGGCCAGGGTATTAATAATTTGGGCCTTTGTGCGTATCGCCTATCAGGATTACCTTCCTACAATATCAACAAGTCTCATTATCTCCTGACAGCTGCCTTTTCCACTGTATCGCCACATTGATGACACATCATTTGCATTTTTTTTTAATATAATATGGAAAGTTGTGACTCACTTTATGTATGATGTATACTATTTATGTGTAAGGGGGTGTATGTCAACTCCAATGCCACTTGTACTTTGGTGAACATCCAAAGAGCAAAGAGCCTTTCTTGGAAGGCTCTGCATGTTTTGCACTGTCCCATTCTTATCATGTGTAAAACCTTGACCTGTTTGCACACCACTAAAAATTGATTTCTACTGTACTTGTTAACTGGAGCTTACGCATTTGTCAACTTCTCAACTGAAGGGAATTGGTCTGAAAGTATGCAAAGAGGCCATGGTATGATGAGATCCCCCCCCCCCCCCGCTTGATATGAATATGCCTGGTTGTTTGCCGTCGTCGCACGTAAAATTTGACCTGACATAACTTGCACTGTTCCTCAGTGTGTACTGTAGCTTTAGGCGGTGTTTATATAAAGCAAACGAGTTGAAATCCCTCAAGCCAACGTTGATCATATGCTAAGCACTTATGTTGTGGTGACGGGTCAAAATGAAGTCTTTCTCTTGGGACTGCTTTCCTGATTTTGTGGGATCTTTTCTTCCGGTTGAATCTATTTTTTGACCTTGTGTTTTACTCCTACTTTGTTCCATAGTGGAAGAATCAATCTATCCCATCTTGTGCTCTTACTGGCATGTGTGAATATCATGATGGCATAGTTTTCTCCTGAAGTTTTTTTTTTTTTAAACCAACCAAGGGATCATTATCCCTACTTGTTTTTGTGTGTCTTGCAGTCCTCACATCCAGAGAGTCGTCATGGCGATAAAACACGGACCACAGGGCCAAGGGAAACTTGTTCACTTTTTATGTCACCATCACCTCCTATTTAATCCCTTTCTTTGTAATTCTCATTATTAGTACCATGATATACATACTGTAAATACATAAGACAAATATATTTACAGAGTTTTGCTACTGTAAGCGATACAAATTATGTGTAAAATGTCAAATGTAAAGTTTAGAAACCTTTTACTTAGAGCAATTATTACAATGTAATGAAATGTAATTAAAAAAATGTGTCAATGTTTTAGAGAATCTTTTGTGCTTTTATTGTGTTTCATTATCCACATTGAGTCGTTTATACAAACTCATGTATCCGTGACCTCTAGCTGTAAATAAATAGTCAACAGACATTCCAAAAACAAAATGAAATATGAATTTATCATAAGTTTTGAATTATTCACTCTCCTTGCGTTGTGATTATTTCTTGGCTTTTTTCCGGGAAGCATTCACAGGTGATTGAAAAGTGCACTCTACCATGCAGCAGCCCCAATCGTGGCAACTGGCTTGGCCTCGCGCGCGCGTGTGTGTGCGCGCGCACGTCTTTTAGAACACAAGTCGTTTATTATCTTAGGTAATGTTCCTTATGATGTGTTTGTTTGTGTGAGTGAGTGTGTTGGATAACTGCAAAACCCGTATGTAAGCAATTCCAGGTTTAGCCTTCCTGTATGGAGTTTGCACATTGTACTCGGGTTTGCATAGATTTTTATCTGGGCACTCCTTTCTCCCACATTTCAAAAACATGCATGTTAGGTTCACTGATGATTTAATTGTTCTGAGGTGTACCGGTAGCGTAGTAATGATGTCACTGAAAAAATTGAGGGTTTCTTATAAGTATGGTTACACCATAATGAAGTTAGATTTATTTAAATTCTAAACAAAATCATGGAACTGTCATTTTCCAAGTAGTTTACGCTCGCTTAAGGCCTACTGTTACATAATTATGTAGCTGTGCACTCATGTTCAGCAGAAACCACAGCTCATTATCGCCACCCAATGATCTCCTCATTAAAGTGGATCTGACTGCTATCTGACCTCAGTGATGTTGAGCAATGAGCACGTGCCACAAGAAATACCCAAGCATGATCCAAGGTATATTTGCTTAAGCACACTACCTGTTTGCCTGAATATGAAAATTGAATTTTATTTGTGTGCTGAAAATCACCAATGACTAACACAAAACTACATTCACTTCCTGATGTTTTACCCTTGGTGTTCAAATATACGAATTGATGTATGTTGGGTGAGGTGATGTGGGTTTTAAGCGACAGCCTACCTTTTGATTGAGAACAGGACCTCGACAAATGTCACACTTGATCTAGGGAACATCAATTTTTTTTAACTCCATACATTGTGTAAATGGCGAATTTAAGTTTCACAAGATGGTCAGTTTAGATATAATGATTACTTATGCAGAATTGGATTATAGTGAGAAGATTTTGAGCTGTCTGGCAGGGGTTATATAATCTCCTAAATCCATGTGTTGGCGCCACTGTCTGGACAGACCCCAGTGCACCTCTGACGCCCACTAGCGGACGAGAAGAGCCCTACATGCCGTCAACTCTCCATTCAAATGTCTAACCTAACCAGTTGTCGCATTTGAAATTTAGCAGCGAATCAATTGTCTCGATGCCTTATGTCCCCCTTGAAACAGAAATTACCACGTTGCTTCAAGTCTTATGATGCTTTATTTATTTTTCAAATATAAGGTAAACTCACCCAGTTAACACTAATTGGGACATAAAGCCTGACCTCCCTTGTCCCTTTAAATTAATTGATAACGTAGCCCAGCAAAGAGACCTCTAGGGAACAAATAGTTTTCTTGTAACCAAAAGGCTATGAAGACCTACAATAAATGTAAACGTTTCAATATTTTGTTGTTAACTTATCCCCCCTGCCATGTTGTTTTATTTGTTTCCCTCTTGTTATGTATAGTCAACAATTGTTTCAGTCATTAGTTTGTCAATTTTAAGTATGGCTATTGTATGTTTTGCAAAAATCAATGGAGAAAAAAAGGGAACAAATCACACTTGCTTATTAAAAATTGTGTCACTTTACAAACCACACATTGTTTCACATAATATAAGATGACCTATTCTAATTTGCAGGCAAATTGTTGCAATCATAAATACATATATCAATGCATTTGAAAGGGAGGCTCACAGAGGTCGGACCTACAAGCCCATGGTGCATTTGCCGTGCAGCCATAAATAAAGTACAGTAGGTGGACAAGGGAGGGGTTGAGGGGCTGAACCGAGGGGCTGAAACCCCCCCCCCCCCCCGGGGCTGACCCCCCCCCCCCCCCCCCCCGGCCAGCCTAGCATACAGTACTGGAACATGGTGAAGGCGTGCTTGTTGAATGATGTCTTGTCTGCTCCATGAGAGGCATTCCCAAAACCAGGTTAGCCGCTGTCACACGCACAGTGGAACTGGCATTGGGCGCAATGTGCGTTAGTCAGTGGCTTACCTGCTTTTAGAGCTTTACAATCACTGCCCTGGCAGCAAAAACACACAAACAATATTATGAATAACACACGTAGATTGTACAGTCAAACAAGACATAAAGAACCAGGGCCAGTCGACAGTGACACGTGGTCACTCAGAACATGTGTAAGAAATGTAATAATAATAAAAAGAACAATAAACTAGTACAAATGACCCAGTGCAAACGGTGTACCGTTCACTACAATATTCCTAATCAAATTCTCATAAAATGTAATATGCAGTATTGGCACTCCAAATAGACCGGTGGCATGGAGGCTATTTCGTAAATAACATCTATCCATCAATCTTTTGTACCGCTTAAAAGTGGTGTATAAATAAAGCTCTACTTACCGGTCACAATTTTTTTCTTCTGGTATTCCTAAATACAAAAAAGGCCATGAAAGGACGTTATGTGAGCATATCATCACCAATTTACAGACATGCTAGGGTTTTTTTCCGAGTTAAAAAATATATCACAGCGCATGGTAAAACTTGGGCGCATTTACAGATTATAGCAAATCCAACACAGCCGAAGTTGAGTTCACTTGCACTGGCTCGACCCAGCCCACTCCCGTGCATCGACAACCTGACCTGGTTATGCAAATTTAAAATATACAGGCACGGCGTCCAGCCAATGAACTTACCGTTAAGCACAACACGCCCCCCCTATGAAGCGTTATTGACGAATGAAATCCTTAGAAATATGGTCTTTCACAACTAGCACTGACTTTGACGTTTACGCTCTAGTTGGGGTGCGGTGCGTTCAGTTTCGCACGTCTTACATTAGGGATAAACCATTCCACTTTTAATCAATTTTCTATCATGTTACTTTTTACTCAGAATTTCAACCCCAATGGGCGTATTTGTATTTAAGAAAATACTGTGAGTATTTACAACTGCTGTTATTCGCGTAATACGTAAAGTTCGAACCTCTTTGAACAAATGACACCCCCACGCGTACAGTGCAAATTGGTTGAACTCGACTCGCTTGTGTACAGTGTTGCCATGAGCAGAGGGAGTTTGTGCACGTAGCAAGGATGCTGCATGACAATCTGATCTGACGATGACGACCAGGAAGAAGAGCACTTCATTATTTACGACGTGACATTCGGGAACATTCTGAATCTGAACTCATCAAAAATACTCATTAATCATGTGATAACAGCATCACATGTTCTTAATGCTGCAACTGTATTGTACGTGGTATTTAATTATCATTTTTACCGCTGCCTGCATGCAGTAAAAATGGAAAGAAATATCATATTGAAACAATAAAGGTCGAGTTTGTCTAAAGAAAACATTGTCATTCCCCCTTTCTCAAATTTTCACCAAAACCATTGTGTTTGTGAACAAAGTTGCCTGACACACATCCGGTTTGAGACCTTTATTTGAACCTTTTTTTTCCTAAACAGTATTTGGCTATAAACCCCTGGCGGGATTATTCCCATCCAGGACACACATAACCTCATGTCATAGACTAGTACCAAATCAGGATTACATTGCATTATGTAACAGATTATAGTCCACGTAGTTGGTTTGATTGAACACGAGGGGGCGCCACATATGCAGGAGAAAAAAAAGGAAACTGAATGGACGCTTTGCACAAAGCACCGTGACGTCACCAGTTCACTGTCAGGGTCGTGCAGAGGGTGAAGCCAAATGGTGCTGTGACACCGGGCATCCACCCTGAATTTCTCCCAATGGGCCTGGCACCTAATCTGGCAAGAGATAGATTGATAATATGAATAACTCAAAGGCGTTCTCCACAATATCAATCTGGGATCGCTCCAATGTGATCTGCTCGGGAAAGGTGGGACATTTAGTACAATACTTAAAGCTGATTGGCCAACGTGGCAACTTGTGCACATCACGTCATCTTTGTTGTCGTGATAGGCAAAAATAAATAAAAAATCGCGGCAATAGATGAAAATGTCGTCTTCGTTGTCGTCATTGGTTAAAAAAAAAACGAAGCACATCCTCCATGTTAGGTTTGTTTGTTTCCCACAGCCTTGGTGCTTCTTGTTTTCGTCACAGCCGCATATCCCACCCCCAAACACAATGATTCGAACGATCGGTGCAAATCAGCGTGCTCAGTACAAGATTGATTCTCGGGAGTTT
Organism: Leptonotus elevatus; assembly: GCF_054856555.1. Lineage (NCBI taxonomy): Eukaryota > Metazoa > Chordata > Actinopteri > Syngnathiformes > Syngnathidae > Leptonotus > Leptonotus elevatus. The sequence continues at coordinate 17,437,359 of NC_141242.1, read as the reverse complement.
GTGAACTCACCTATCCCGCGAAAATCCATCTTGCAGGCAAGGTTATGTAACCTGTAGTCAGGGCTGGACTGGCACAAAAAATTGGCCCTGGCATTTTGCCATAGGCCTTCCGGTCTAGGCCGACTCTTGAGCACCTCTGGCTACCACATATCTCTGCCACTGCTGTTGATGTTTGCTGTCTATATTGTATATGGAATAATGGGCTGCTCTTTCTAAATTCTAGGCGAGTGTCTTGGGGTAAAATGTAGGAAAAATAACTAAATAGCACTGCATCTACCCCAAAAGGTTCTGGCCCACCACTCATCTGCCCTGTATGCCAGATGGCGAGTCTAGCCCTGCCTGTATTACTGTACAAACGTAGTGTCAGTCTATGTGTGCTTTTCCTGTGTCAACTATTTATTTGATTTTAAAATAAGGTCATAGCTACACATCTTTTAAAAAATCGTTGCAAATGTTTATTGTTACAGGACTACTATTTTGAAATTGGCAATTGTTCAGAACAGTAATCCTTTATTTTTGTGTTATACTCCACACCATTAGGGGGTGGTAATGTACTTAAAGGATAGTTACCAGCCACTATTAAACATCAAAGAAACAAGAAGCTACACTTGCCCATTTCCGTCGAAACAGCCGGCGGCGTCACTCAACACCCCCTTAGAAATGTCAATTACTGTCAGCAGTCAGCGTAACTTTCACTTCGCTACTAACTATGGTAAGTTTGATTGAGCCTTTACTTACCTGATTGTGACTTGGAGTTGGTGCTTGGAACGATGCAGAAGACATTTCAAAGGAGTCAAAGCGCAATGCTAAATTTAGCTTATGCTAGTCGAAGGTAGCTAACAACATGGCTTCATGCTAGTGCAAATGCCGCTTGCTTGTTATTGTTGGGGTTTTTAACTGGAACGTATAAGCATGTTTGGGTTCACAATCGTGTTAGGGCACACACATCTGTAATAAAAATATCTCTGTTCACCCTCTGTTTACAATTCATGCAATACACGATGTGATTTGAGCGTCGTTCAATGCTGAGTTTGCTTCTTTGTTTATATATATATATATGTAACTTCCGGCATGCATGGTTAAAATATTGTCGTTTCTGACACTCTAAATGCGCACACTTTCGTTTGGACCCAATGATGTCATAAAGTGTTTTATTTTAATTTTTTTATTACTGTGTATATTTACACAGTATATTACAGATTTATGTAAGTAATGAACTGTACTGTAGTTGCATCCTTCATGCTCACTTTTATGTTTATTATTTGACACAGGCAACAGTACGGATATAAACTACTGTCTTTGATCAAATCAACTTGACCTGTCCTAGGTAAATAATCAGTTTTTCGATTAATCCAGTTAACCGTCACTTTAAAAATAATGATGTATCATTTCAAGAATTGGTCTCAATATCATATCTCCAGTGTTTTGTAGACAAGCTTTGGAGTGAATATTCTGTTAATGATCAGTCATGGAAGATGATGACAGTCCCGATGAGCTGATAAGGCGCAGCGTCCACAAAAAAAGAACTGCGCCATGGGACATTTCAGGTAGTGTGTGATCTGTATTCATCCCAAAAGCATGACATGCATGAATTATTTGTACACAAAAATAAATAATTTATTATTTATACGTACACTTATGTCATTTTAGACTCTGATGATGACATTGATGGGTCTGAAGAGGGAGAATCAGAGAGCAGTGATGAAGATGATGATGATGATTTGGGGGGCGAGGAGGGAGAAGACAATGAAGAGGAGGATGGTAATAGTAACGTCAATGTCGTTATACGTATGTTTTTGAACAGTCACGTTGGTAACTACACATCGTCATGCCACTGTCTGGTGTAAAACGTGTCATTTCATTATCACAATTAAAACAATCCCCCGAAAAACAAATACTTACCGTAAATGAGTATCATGGACAGATTTAATATTCGTGTAAGAGTTCTTCAAAGAACTGACATGACATTTTTAATTGAAATCATCACATTTCATAGTAAAATGGGTAACTTTGCCCATCATAAATTCTACTATTGAGTTAAGGAAAAACATATGACAGACAGTAGTAGTACTTGTTGATATATCTTCTTGACTGTATATTACTTGTATTAATGATCAATAACCTATACTGTGTATTATGCACATAAGATGAGGATGAAGAAGAAGACACTAAAGCTGGGGATGGAATTGTAGGCGAGGCCTCTGCAACTATTGCAGCCATGAGCTCGGATGAGGATGCAGATAAATGTCCCATCTGTCTCAACACCTTCAGCAACCAGCCCGTGGCGACGCCAGAGAACTGTGAGCATTACTTTTGCCTCGACTGCATCCTTGCTTGGTCCAAGGTAAGAAGACAATTCATTTCTCAACCGTAACACTGTTAAATGTGGGGCTCGTACCACAGTTGTATCAAATGTTTGCATTGTCAGGTTGCATCATACTTAAATAAAGCCATGGACATCAGTACTGTATGATAGGGTAAATTAATTAGATAACAACCTCCAAATGGAGATCGGAAAATTCAAACAAAATATGGGAGTTAAAACCATTGTGCATGGTGGCTCACATGAGCTTCTGCAAATCTTGTGAGGCTTATAATCGCTCAACTCAATTCAGCTTTACCGTATTAATTTTTACGGTATTTAGAAAGTGCTTTCACAAGTACTTACAGGACACATGACATAAAACATTAAAAACCAACATGGCCACCACGTTGGCACGAAAGCCTACTCAGTCTAGTCTACTTTGTTTTGCTTAAATTTTATTACAATGTTTCATTTCATAGTAGCTAACTTCTCTAAAACTTGCACGACAATTATCTCATGCACAGTTAATGATAACAAATTAATTTTTTCCTCTTTTTTGTGTGTGCATTATTTCCTGTTTGTTTGTTTGTTTGTTTGTTTTTAATTAATTTGAGAACTATGAGCTACAGAGCCAGTGTCATGGTACAACAACTTGGGTTTAAATTCAGAAGTTCCACTTTTAGCTTATAAACTATATTTTAATTTTTTTCTTGTTGAATGGCATATGCTTAACAGACATAAATCCACCGCCCTCTGCATTCCACTGAAATTGATGTCAAAGTGCCCAATGACTCTTTGCATTTCTGGGTTTGATAATGTGATGTTCGCATTTGACATCATAGGACGATAGAATGTTAAAATGGCTGCTCTCTTTGAAGATGAAAAGTAAATTAATCTTCTTAAATTATAATTACACCAATGCAATATTAATCAGAATGCCATCACCGTTATTAGACTGGTGAGGGCGGATTAGAACATATAACATTTTTGATTTAACATACACTTAAAAATTGCATTCAAAATCTTTGCGAGTAGAAGAGAGAATGATAGCATCTAATTCTGGTCTGATGATTTTATCCCTCTTTTTAGAATGCTAACTCATGCCCTGTGGACCGTATTACATTCAACAGCATATACTTACGGAACTCTTATGGCGGCAAAGTGCAGAAAATGGTAAGAGTGTGTGTGTGTTCATTGCTTTTCCAATCATATGCAACAGATCCAATCAAAAATCCCAAATGAAAAGAGTAAAGTCAAATGTGTGACAGTCACAATCCATGAAATTACCTCACTTAAATCTTTACAATAAACAATATATCAAGTTTGTGATGTGGTATGCCTTGTTGACAGTATTATCATAAGTCTCTCAAGGGTCAATTAAAAAAAATGACTTGCTTGTCTCTATGTACTGTATCTAGATTTAGTTTGTTGTACTTATGATCCATACAGATTACAGTACAAAAACCGGTGAGGAAAGACGAGGTTGAGACGGTTGATTTGGACTTGGAACAGACCAACTGTGAGGTCTGTCAGGGCAGTGACCGAGAGGACCGTCTTCTCCTCTGTGATGGCTGTGACGCAGGGTGAGACAGTCATCCATTTAAGACTCTTGTAGCACTCTGTGGCAGTAGTGATCCGATAGATGGGCCACCGATCGTGATCGGCCGATTTATGTGGAATAGTATGTGATCAGCATATATCCATCAATTCCTTTCATTGTCAATTACAAAAAAACAATCATTCGCAGCTTGAAGTTATGACTCTTACTTCGCAGGCATTAAGCAATTCTGTAAATGACAAGGGAACACAATGACCAAAAATACTGCACGTTAACACAAAATACTACTGTTGGGTTGACTGTTATGCTTTTTTACTTCCAAAACAAATATGGTTGCACACTAGTAACGCACTTGTTATTGGTCAACTTCCCTTTGTTGACAGCTACCACATGGAATGTCTCACGCCACCGCTGGACACTGTTCCTGTTGAGGAATGGTTCTGTCCTGAATGTGTTGCTAATAACAACAACTCAGGTCAGTTACCCGGTAGTCATCATTTGTTTTTTGGAGTACAACCTGTTTCAGTTTGTTTTTGCTTTATATGTTTTCATGTATAATTAAGTTTATTCAGTTGGTCTCTAATTATGTTGTCTTAATAACATGAGTTTATCTAAATACATAGAGGATTATCAATTACAGAGCACGTGTGTGCACTATTCTTTAAGCCTCCTAAATTGTACGCTGTTTTGAGCGGGTGGACCTGTCTGTGGAAAAGTAACTGCTTGCCCCGGCCCGTATACTGCTGCTTTTGACAACCAGGGTCAGAGCTGGGGGCTATGAAAAGAGTGTGGAGAAAGCAGCCCCTTTAAAGATATTTCACTCACAGAGGCAGCGATTCATAGCCTACACTTCATACATCTATTAACTAGCTTTCTTACACATTCACTGGACACATTGTTTAACCGAAATATTCTATTTTGTGACGTGGCATTTTTGCAAAAATAGAACGGGTTTTTCACAGACACATTTTAAGAAAACGGCAGATAACAAAAGACATGGTTGTTGCATTTCATACTTGATGGGAACTCCAGAGATCCAACTATTTGTATAGAATCAATTAAACAATAAAAAATTGCATTATATATTATAAATGTGGAGGCTTAAAAGCTTTGACTCGATCTTTTTTTTTTTTTGGGAAGGATCAGCAGAAGAACAGAATCAAACCCAAAGGCTCCCATCTACTGCCCAGGCGACCACCAGTCATTCCCAGTCCCGAGCTGCAGGTCCAACACGAGCCATCGCCCGCACTCAGCACAGTGAGCGGGTTCGGGCCAATGTGAATCGACATCGCATCACACAGGCACGCACATCGCAGGTTTGGCATGATGGCGTGATACTTCTTCCTTGTGTTATTTATTTTTTGCTTTACACCAGTGTGTGCGCTGATGGATATGTGTGGATTAGTGTGTTGTTAGTTTGTACAATATTTGGTGTAAAGGAAATGTACTCACCTTAAGGTAATATTGACAACAGGGGAGTGATGCATGTGAAGTACTAAATATGCATGTGTTTGGTCCTGTGTCCAGAATGGACTTATAAAATAAACCTGGACAGGGATTCACATACTGTCGTTTCTTTCTAGCTTGCTCCCACATACCAGATCCAGTCTAATTGGCTGGATGAGAGCATCAATGCAGTGGTTGCTGGGCTGAACACAGCTATATATGTAAGGGACCTCACACCTCGTGCTCCAACCAGACACAGGCGCAAGACTGGTAAGGTTTACATAAATCCAACAGTGGGAACAATTGTACCAAAAAAAGGTAACACGTTTTATTGAACAGGAAGACGCCGAAAGGCACGCTCGGGTAAAAAAGTTGGTTCAACAAAGCCTAAAAGAAGACGTAAAGCAAGGAAGACTAAATCCAAAAGGACGCAGGTGAGTCTGTCATCAGCAATTGCAAACCTTACACAAAATATATCATATTCAGTGCAATGTGAAATGAATAATGCTTGTCTGTATTTTTGCTTTATCGTAGGTGGGAAAAAAGGTCGCGACTCCTCAGAGCCGCATTGCCAATAGTCTTGGACTGTCAAAGGACAAGAACAACTGTTCACTTCCTACAGTGTGTCGTCCCTCAGAGCACACGCTAAGCAGCATGCGAGCTGACATAGGTGCTGCATCCCTCTCCATCTACGGGGATCCCTTTGACCTGGATCCTTTTGTAGATCGGTATGATCACTGATCCGTTGTTCTGTGATAACCTGCCTTAATGGTTGAGTAGTTTGTTACATGTGGAACGGTTTTTTGGCAGTGAAGGAGATGAGCAAGGAGAAACTGTGTCATCGTTGCTGGAGGCAAAGAGACGAGGGATCTCTCATTCTGCTTTTCGCTCACATCAGCCTGTTGCTCGACCTGTCAGTGCGGGCATCTCAAGGTAAAAATCCACTTCGATGTATTTTTTTTTTCTTGATTTATCGGTGATGTATGTATACATTTGATTTTATCAATTGCAAAACTATATAATCTTTAAAAAAATAAAAAAGATGCTGTAAGTGAAGAGGGGGACAACCCAATACCTTTGTGTGATACCAGGTGGGGTATGGATGTTCCCCAAACTGGAGGTGTTGTGGAGCCAGCGCCAGTGCCTGATCTGCTGGGTAACATTCTTTCAGGGCAAAACCTGCTCTTGATGGACAGCTCTGATGTCGTCATTAGTCGTGATGGTTCTCTTAAAGCCTCTCAATCAGGTAAAATTTAAAGATTCTAACCATAGAGCCAAAAATCATACCCCCTCCTTTTTTATATTTTTATTCACCTTTATAGGGGGGAAGAACAGTTTTCTAAACAGAACAACTCACTTTTGGCTAATTATCAGACTATTAGGCGTTGTCGTTTTCTCAAATGAGGTGAATATTTGAACTTCCACGTAGTTCTTCCAGATGAAAAGCTGGTACTCATCATTTACGAGTCTGTTAATTACGGAGGTTCAATGCCACTTTTTTTTTTTAGACCGATGTTATAAGAGTGCTCAAATCTTGAGTAGTCACCGATACCAAGTACCGATATTACTTGTACTTATGATAAAATTTCCCCCCAAAAACAATGACATTTCTGAAGACCTACATATCCCAATATAATTTAGGTCCATCTAGTGGTAAACTAGTAATTCATTCATTTTTAAAAACGATTAATTTCGATAATATGCAAAAAAATATGTTCTATTATATCAACGTACATTTTTTGTTTATATAAACCGTAGGTCTAGTAATTGTTAATTACATTAAATAGGTCGTGCCGCGCCTTACAAGAGGCTGAGGTTTTGCCATCATCGTTCTGCTAACAATACCTGAAGGACAAGAACTCTGCGAACGTAGTTAGCCTCTGTTGATGCTAGCCAGTGGGTCGACTGCCGGTTACCTTCCACAGCTGAGTGGGGCCTGCAAGTGGTCATCGCTGAATCCCTTGATTCAGGCTCCCACCACTTGTCCCTCTCTGATTTGCTCTTGCTTGCTTTTGCCAGCTTTTCCCGCTATCCGCCCATGTTAGCTGCTCTAGCTGGTTCTTGCTAACCACTCCAGCGAGTTCTTGCAAACCACTCTTGCTTGCTGCTCCTGCTCGCTCACTCACGCCAAATAAAAATTGGTAGTAATTGGTGATAGGATTGCCAAGTGTGGTCTCTCTGAGGCAAAGTAGTGTGCGTGCTTCAAAATTGTTGCATTCTATTAGTTCACCCCTAGATGGCACTAATAATACACACTGTCTCTTTAAAATTGGATAAAATGAATGTCAATTTTCTTCCTGATCATAAAACGGTCACAAAAAGGGCCGTGAGCACTGATATCGGCACAATATCGATCTGTATTCGCCTATCTAATTTTAATGCACAAAGATGACATACCTTCTATTGTCTGACAAGGGGAAATTTTCCTTTATTATTTTTTTATATCTGGTACATGCCTGCTGGTTAGGCTATATTTGCACAACAGCAATTGTAATTGTATGTTGATGGAAACACTGCAGCAACTCTGGCGACTTTCAAGTTCATACACTTTAAAAGAAAGAGTTATCAATCACTATTGACTGCATTTCTTCTTCGAGATGGCCGTTAATGTGAACCCCTGCCTTACATTGTGGTTTAATTTTCAGTAACAACACCTTTGTCTACATTGAGGCCAGAATTAAGAAAGCGCAGTAGCTCAGAGGAATCCGGTGGTCTTGCCCAGCCAGTGGTTTCAGCCAGCCTAGGAGAATGTTCTTCATCTAATCACGATGACAGACATCTACCAGGACCCTATCCCCACAGCAACTTGAACAGACCTCTCCCCCAGCGTTCCTCTCGAGTACCTTCAGATGTGAGCCATATCCAGCCTGCTCACTATCCTGATTTGTCCTCTAGAGGTCACTTGTCTTTCCAGCCGCCTCTTAAAACCCGACCCGCGCCATCATTTGGCATCCAGAGAGCCAATGGAGCCTCCATGTATGACACCCTATCCCCATGTAAGGACTCAGAACCAAGCTCTTCCAGGAAAACAGCACTTCTATCACAGTGTCAACCCATAAAAGCACCTACAAAGCCCACATGGGTAGACGTGGACATCCTCCCCAAAATACCAAAAATAAAACGAGATGCCACAAATAATGGTCATGGTGGCACTAATAAAAACAATAGTAATTCTTCCACCAGTATTAAAAATTCTGGCATGCCTGAGACAGCCTTGGTCAGCTTTGCGGGAGACAAAAACAGGCAGCAAAATGTTGCCCAACAAAGCAACACTGACCGCCAGCCTCAAAATCAAGGAGCTGGTTCCTCTCAAGCCTTCTCCAACTCATTCTCTATTTCCTCTTCCACGGTCTCGCCTTCCACGCCACTGTGCAATTCCTCAGTGTCTTCCTCATCTTCATCATCCATAAGCTTCCGAATTAACACCAGCGGGAACTCGTGGCATTCACGACGACTCGTCCTTCCGTCCTCATCTGCTAGCGGAAGCAGCACACAGGGTGAGAGGGGAGAGAAGATGGATGAGGCAAAGAAAAGACAAGCGCACAGAGAAAAACAAAAGCTGTTGGCGTCACGCGCAGCTGACTGTAAGAAAAAAGATGTAAATGTCTATGACCCCTTTAATCCAACTTCGTCAGACTCAAGCAGTTCCGACATTGAAGATGAGAGCTTGAGCAGTGGATTTCATCGATTTAATTTTGTTCCCAGTTCAGCGTTCACTCATGATGTAGCACAAAGTAAGCAGAAGATGCTACAAGTGACAATTGAAACACGTCAGAGTGAAGTCGCACAAGAAGAACCGAGGAGTGCTCATTTACAGGCTTCATCACTGGTTGGCAGTTGCACTTCAAGGGTTGTCAAAGTTAAAAAACAATCAATATTTGTGGGAACCAAAACTGAAGAGCTAACAGCACTTAGTGGCATCAAGGTAAAGAGGGAGCCAGCACTTGCTGATTCAGGAAAATACAGCATGTTTGGAGACAATGTGAAAAGATGCTCCAAATTGGAGACACCGGTCACGTTTTTACCTGTCCAACACAACCTGGACAGTTTAAAGACAGGGGAGCAAAGTAGGCACAGTGCCAGTAGTTCCAAAAATGTCTCAGAGGACAAAAAGGCTGAGTCGTCTTTTATCAAGGTCAAAATAAAGGAAGAAATAAAATCCGACCCCACACCTCCAAGAAATTTGAGCCATGAAAAGAAAACTTCCACCACAGCGGCTCCATCTGAACAACACTCTACTGCAAACTTCTCAGAATCCAACAGAGGCAAGACTACGGCCCATATTGTTTCAAACCAGGGAGACCGGAAAAAGAAAACAAACAAAGATGGAGAGAGGCAGTCAAGGTCACGACAGAGAAGGACACGTTCATTGTCAGAAAGTTCTGATTCCAATTCTCCGAAGAACACTCGTAAAAAGAGACAACGAAGATCAAGGTAAAGTGACATCAGCATATTTTTTTTTTCATTTAAAAATCACAAACTGTGTTGTTAATCGTTCCTCTATGATTTTTAATGTGAAGGTCTGGCTCCAGATCAAGCAGCAGAGAGCGGTCAAGGAGAAAAAGACGTGAAGAAAGCAGCCAGGAAAGAACTGATAGCAGCAAAAGTGGCCGTGAGAGAAGAAAGGTGTCAAAGGATAGGACATGTCGTCGTTCTCGGTCCAGATCACGGTCCAGGGGTAGATCCAAGGACCAGAGACGTAGACGCTCACATTCTAAATCCCCATCCAAGTCACCATACAGGTCCAGATCCAAGGAACGAAGGAAAGAGTGCACACACTCACGCTATGAAGATGAGAAGCCTCAGCCAAAAGACAAAAGGAGACCTCGGTCCAGATCAAGCTCAAGAGAGAGAAGGAGAGTGGATGGCTTATCTAAAAGTTTACAAAAAACTTCAGTGTCCTATTTTTCATTTACAAAATATCACAAGGACGCTAAAGAAGAAAGCGGAGTCTCACAAAGTTCTGTAAAAGACGGGGGGAAATATGAAGTTAGAAATGATATGTCATATTCTACCTCTGTTGCAAAAGTGCAAAAGGAAGATGACATTGACACTAAAGCTGTATCTATGGGAATTAATAAATATATAAAAATCATTGAAAAGGAAAAGAAAGATGAGCGACAATGTATAGATATGTTTCAACATTCTCCCACTCCCCCACACACTGAGAAAGAAGATACACCTTCAACCATCCAAGGACTAGAAAAAAAGCCCGTCGAGATGGAAGTATCTAAAACGATAAAGGTGGAAGAAACTTGTGAAAGCACTCAAATTAAAGCGGAGTCCGCAACTTCAGAATTGCCAGTCACCTCGCCTCTCACCTCAGGCGGTCACAAGGAGTCACCTAACCGCTTTCAGCCCCATGTCAAGGCCCCAGTGGACCAGACAAACGCGATTGAGCTGAAAGTCCCAATGGAGCTGGCCCCAGAATCTGATGAGGACTACTTTATGGATATGGTTCTTGACAGCCCCGATCGTGTGACACAAGAGCAGACTGAGGGCATCGGTGCCAATATCAAACAGGAAGACATCGGTGCCAATATCAAACAGGAAGACATCGGTGCCAATGTCAAACAAGAAGACATCGGTGCCAATGTCAAACAAGAAGACATCGGTGCCAATGTCAAACAAGAAGACATCGGTGCCAATGTCAAACAAGAAGACATCGGTGCCAATGTCAAACAAGAAGACATCAAACAGGAAGTGAAGACTGAGGCAGAACAGCTGTTGACTGCATCCAAAATGAAGATTCAAGGGAAGAGAGTGACATGGAATATACAAGAGCCTGACGGAACGCAACCAGACAAGTGTGTCAGCAGCAGTAAGGGATGATTTCTCCTTTCCACATTTTGCTGTCCAGTAATTGTTGCTGCATCTGTTTGATTTCTTTCACCGCACTTTCTTTCAGAGATGGGTTTGTATAAAAAAATGCTGAAGCAGGAGGCAGCTCATAGACCCTCATCCATTACCACCAGCCAGGTAAGACCTACTACAGTTAAGTAATCAAGTATTTAGGTATGACAGTACTTTTTTCTTTCTTTCTTTTTTTTCTGTTGCATCTGCACACTGCCACACTGGATTCAAAACATGTTTTAAAAGCCATATTCATAAAATCCAGATGAAAATTTGACTGAGGGCCTATATATATATATATATATATATATATATATATATATATATATATATATATATATATTTATGTGTGTATATATCACAAAATACATTATTTTCTTACACTTCGGTGTCTTGGGTTATGAGTGCCCCAATTTCCGAGATGTTGGAGCTCCAAGCCGTCGCTTGGTTGATTTATTTATTTATTTTGTGTGTGTGTTGCAAGCCAGAATTTGTAAAGCATGAGCTTCACATCCATTGCCACTTGACTAAACTAAAAAAAATAAAAATAAGAGTAATGAAAGAACGGTAATCAATTGCATCAATACATTTAAGTGATATACAGTACTATTAAATAGAGTTAGGAATTAAACTCGCAAGTCAAATTAGTTCCAAACATTTCCAAGTTTTTGAAACTGAAACTGAAATGGCTTTGGTTTTTCAAAATACTGGTAGTACATCAACACTTGAGTCACTTCTTTCTTTGTTTTTTTTATTTTAGTAACAGGTTCTGCACCAATGTATGAATAACATGGGATAATTGAATCACCAGTGGGTGGCAG